>NC_090321.1:107346629-107971389 GCF_040869045.1 Eurosta solidaginis | reverse complement strand
TAAAATTAAGCAAGTCCCTCTTCAGAATGGCTAGCGTGGTCGAAAGTAAATTTATATCTGAAACGGATCTCTTTTCGGATTACTGCGCTCGGTTCGGTACAACCGACATCCAAGATAACACCGAGGCATCCCTAAAAATAAAAGACAAAAATATCGATGTGTTCTGGGAAAGGCTACAGAGCGCATATGACGCTGTCGTAGAGTCAGATGACAACGACCTTCCCGACGACTTTAAGGCCTCAGCCTTCAGCAAATACCGCGCCTGCCTTATAGCATATGAAGACACAAAGGCAAGAATAGGCGATCAGCTCCAGCTAAAGGTACTAAGCAATCCCGTCCCCGCTACAACCACCACTCCCCAAGAAAATTCCGGGATGCACCTCAAAGTACCCGCCTGTGACACCGAAGTCTTTTACGGGAGTTATGATCAATGGCCGTCCTTCCGTGACATGTTGACAGCGGTCTATATCAATCACCCGAAACTCTCAAGCGCCCAAAAATTGTACCATCTCAGATACAAAACCCAAGGAAAAGCCGGCCAGATAGTAAAGCAATTCCCACTAAGTGATGCCAACTTTGCTCTGGCTTGGGAAACTCTGAAATCCCGATACGAAAATAAAAGAGTCCTGGTCGACAATCAAATCCGAATTCTCATGAATCTAAAAGCGATTCAATCGGAAAACAGTGATGAAATCCAAAGACTGCAATCCTTCGTAAACAAGTCTCGACAGAGAGTTGAGATCCCATTTTAATTTATTTAGTAACGTCCAAGCTCCCAGAAAATACTGTTGCGCTTTGGAAACAGTCAATAAGCTCCAGACGAGACCTACCGAACTGGTCCCAAATGGATCAGTTTCTGACTACTCGCTACGAGATAGTGGAAAGGGTGGATCAATGGCGACCACCCAAACCCCGATATAATCCACCCTCCACCAACGTCTCAAGGCCTTCCCCAAGTCAGAACAATCCCCAGTTCAGGCAGGCTCAAACCCAAAACCAAAGCCGCAACCCCCGCAGAACAGCAACTATACCCAAAATCGCACAAATGCTCATGTGGCCGAGCATCAGAAAATCTACGCCTGCAGAATGTGCAAGCAGGCCTCCCACACGCTACAAAGCTGCTTGCATTACAAAAAGCTGGCAATCCCTGAACGGAAAAAATTCGTAAGAGAAAATAAAATGTGCGAAAACTGCCTGTCCCAAACCCACCTCTTAAAAGATTGCACAAGCACAAGAACGTGCCTCTATTGCCAAGGTCGCCACAACTCCACCCTCCACGACGCCGGAGTATCTCATAAAACCAATGGCCCTCGTAAAACAACAGCTCAAGTAGCAACTAGTCAGGACGTTGCCAACACAGATCCCAACGAGGAACTTCCCACCACCTCAAACGCTGCCCGCATCCAATCTTTGCATGCAGAAAATGATAGCAAGATCATTCTCCCCACAGCGATAGTGTCCATAGAACACTGAGGGGACTGCTTCAGGCTCAGAGCCTTAGTGGATCAAGGGTCAGAGCGTAGCTTCATCTCATCAAAAGCTCAAATCAAGCTAGGCCTCCCATATACCCACTCCCTATTTGAAATATCGGGCATGGGAGGCGGAGTAGTACAAACCTCCAACAAGTCATGCTCACTGACCCTAGTCTAAAATGACCAAAAGGTGAAAATAAAGGCCCAGGCAATAGTGCTACCTCGGCTCACTAGGCAACTCCCAACACTCAGGCTAAATAACGACCAAATGCGTAAATGGTCCCATCTCAAGCTAGCAGACCAGAACAATTAGAACCGCTCCCAAATTGATCTGGTATTAGGCAGTGATCTTATCCCTCAAATAATGCTAAATGGCATAGAAAAGATCTCGCCCACACTGCTAGCAAAAACACGATATTTGGCTGGATAATAAGTGGCCAAACCCCCGAAAAGGTCGGATCACACTCCTCTCAAGCGTGGGAAGTGACGAATGTCCAGCTGAATGAACAGCTTAGGCAATTCTAGGAAATCGAAGAAATACCCAGAACGCGAGTGGAAACCCCAGAAGATAAAATGTGCGAAGACTTTTATCAAAGCACCACCACTCGCATGGATGACGGTCGATACATGGTCCGGCTCCCATTTAAACCAACATTCCCGTACTGCAGCCCTACGACAGTTCCATGGCATGGAACGTACTCCCTCAAAAAAAGGCGATCTCAAGCAGCAATACGACCAGGTACTCGAAGAATATCTGGCCCTAGGCCACATGGAAGAATGCAGTCACAATGAAATAGAATCCCTGGGTAAATACGGCTCATTCTATCTCCCTCACCACGCAGTCGTAAGGCCAGACAAGAAGACAACAAAAGTCAGGGTTGTATTCAACGCCTCTAAAAAGTCGGGTTCCGGTCACTCCCTCAACGATGTTTTATGTACCGGACCAACCCTCCAACCCGATCTCCGACTTATGTTGTTAAAATGGCGAACATATAAATATGTGTTTAATGGCGATGTCGAGAAAATGTACCGCCAAATTCTCTTGCACCCCGATGACCGAGACTACCAACGGATAATATTCCGGACCCCCGAACACAGTCCAGTAAAGGACTACAAGTTAAAAACGGTCACCTTTGGGGTTAATTGCGCACCTTTCCTGGCTATTCGCACCCTACACGAGCTGTCGAAAGATGTAGCCGATTCCCATCCACGCGCAGCCCCAATACTAAAATCCGAGACGTATGTTGACGATATTTTATCTGGCAGTCATGATCTCAAATCAGCCGAGCAATCCCTAACAGAGACTATAGATGCTCTCAATTCAGCCGGCTTTCCCCTAAAAAAGATCACGGCAAACCATCCAGACATTCTCCAAAAAATATCAAAAACTGATCTGCTGGAAACAAACTTTCTCGAGTTCGAAAAGACTAGCACCGCCAAAACCCTGGGCATCCAGTGGAACGCCCTAACGGATACATTCTCGTATACCGTCGACTCAAATCCGGCATCCACTGCAGCCACGAAGTGGCAAATCCTCTCCATTGCGAAAATTTTCGATCCCGCAGGGTGGCTGACGCCCATAATTATACAAGCGAAGATGCTCATGCAAGAATTGTGGTTAGACGGGACCGAATGGGCGCAGTTCTCTCAAAATCTTCCCTCTATTTCAGCCATCCATATACCCCGATGGATGAATTTTACGCCCGATCAACATGTTGAGCTCCACGGATTCTGCGACGCCTCAGAAAAGGCTTATTGCGCAACCCTGTAGCTAAGAAGCACCGTCGGTACTCAGGTCCACTCTCACCTTATAGTGTCCAAAGGCAAAGTGGCTCCTCTCAAAACTATTAGTTTGCCACGCCTGGAGCTATGCGGAGCGCTCTTATTAGCAAAATTAGTCGCAGTAGTCCAACCCCATCTCGGCCTAAGTCAAAAAAAATAAATCATGTGTTCCGATTCGGAAATCGTGCTAGCCTGGTTGGAAAAGCCACCCCACTCGTGGAAAACACACGTCTCTAACCGAACAGCGCAGATTATAGACCTCGTTGGAAATGTCCCTTGGCGACATGTGCGAAGCAAAGACAAACCTGCGGATCTTGGAACCAGAGGATGCAGCCCGACGACCTCGCTATCTCATCGCTATGGTGGAATGGTCCAGAGTGGCTTTCCCGACCCTCCGAGGACTGGCCAACACCAACGGCCAGAAATATTGTACCCCCCGAACTTCGCCGAGTCGAATCACTGCATGCAGCGGAAGAGTCAGAAGACTTCTTAGAACGGTTCTCCGCCTATCCCCGCGCCCTACGCGTAACAGCGTACGTGTTGAAATTTGTAACTCGGCTTAGAAATGCTGTAGGAGGCAATCGTACGCCTAACGATCCCGCCCTCTCTTACGCCGACGTCATGCGCGCGAAAATCCGTCTGCTGAGCTTGACTCAGTGGAAATTCTTCGCTTCCGAAAGCAACTCCTTCGAAAATTTAAAACCAATCGGAAAGCGAAGTCCCCTACTGGCACTTGACCCCTTCATGGATACAAACGGGATTCTCCGTGCCAACGGAAGATTAGTAAACGCCGACATGACCTACAATGAATGTCATTCCATCATTCTCCCCGAAAAGGCTAGATTTACTACCCTTTATATAAGGTTTCTGCTCGAGAGCTTCCTTCATGCCGACCTCCGCCTCCTGCAACAAGCTATGAGGCAGGAATTCTATACCCCCCCATCCCCCCCCGATTCAAACCTCAGCTGAAAAATGTATTTTCCAATGTAAAGTCTGCACCATCCATAAGCACCAACGCAATCCCAGATAATGGCAGCTTTACCCCCCGAACGAAGTACTTTCGCGCCCCCCTTCACTACTACTGGCGTAGACTTCGCCGGCCCGTTTCAAATCAAGGCTTCGATGCTCCGATCTCCAACCCTCGTAAAAGGTTATGTGGCCGTTTTCGTTTGCTTCACTACCAAGGCGATCCACCTGGAATTGTGTTCGGATCTCACTAGTAAGGCTTTTCTCGCTGCCTTCGCCCGGTTTGTAGGGCGTCGAGGGTACCCGAAGCAAATGATGAGCGACAAGGGCACAACCTTCATTGGTGCTAAGCGAGCTACCGAAGTAGAGTTCGTCACTTTCCTCAACGAAGTCTCGGCAGATATTGTTCAAAAGTACGCGCCAAAAGGCATCGAATGGAAATCTATACCCCCCGGCGCACCCCACATGGGCGGATTATGGGAATCTGCCGTAAAAAGCTTTAAAACCCATTTTTAAAAGGTCGCCGGAACACACAGCTTCACATTTGGAGAATTCTCAACGTTATTAATTCGCATAGAGGCCGTACTCAATTCTCGTCCTATCTCCCCGCTTTCCCAGGACCCAGTGGATCTCACCGCCCTCACACCTGGCCACTTTCTCCGAGGCGCACCCCTTCTCGCCATCCCCGAACCGAACTATGAACACCTCTCTTTGATCAACCGTTGGAAACGGTTGAAAGTTTTACATCACCAATTCAGCAAGCGCTGGAAGAATGACTACCTCATGGAGTTACCCAAGCGTTATCGATGGCAAACCGCTCATCCTCCCCCTAAAATCGCCGATCTAGTCGTCATCAAAGAAGACAACCTACCCCCTACAGAATGGCATCTAGGACGCGTGGAAGACACCCATCTAGGAAGAGACGCCCATATCCGAGTAGTCGACATACGCACCCAGAATGGCGTACTCAACAGGCCCATCACAAAATTGTGCTTTCTACCGCCCTCTGAGCCTAACTCAGGCCCTCAAGGCTCAGTAGCATCCCCAGAACGTAATACAGTCCAACTCCCTGTGCTATCGTAAAATTAACAGAAAAAACCTTAACCCCTACCAACACTCACTCCCAACATCACGAGTGAATAAAAATTTATTTTATCCTATCTTCCTCAGATGGAGCGCCAACGCCCTCCAGTCCCCGCACCGCGCCGCTCGCTAGCATCACAGGTGACAGTGCCCACAGCTCGCCACCAACGTGCCGAAGTCCTGCCCGACTACCGACGATGCCGTTTATGCATGCGACCCCATGCACTATTAATGTGCTCCGTGTTCGCTGCCATGCAGCCCCAACAACGCGCCGTGGTTGCATGGGCACACAATTATTGCACAAACTGCTTGGCACTGTCACACGCCACACGCGCATGTTCATCCAGCGAGCGCTGCCACGTCTGTGAACTCCCTCACCACACGTTGTTGCACCGAGACACCGGGATCCGCCAAACCCCGAATGTAGAGCAGCCACCAAGGCGCCAACGCCAATCATCGCGCCGCCACAGGCCACGCCATCGCAGCAGTGGGAACGTTCAGCCACCACCCGCTGCAAGAACATCCAGCGTTCGCCGCAACCAACGCGTATCGACCGTGCCCAATCGCACTATAAGATGCACCGCCACCGGCCTACGAACCTCAACGTACAAAAGCAAAGTGGGTAAAATCCTCATTAAGGAAGCAGTTAGGGCGTTGACCGAGCTGAAACATACGTTAGGCGCTTAGTAAGCCTAGGCGGGCCAGGATGTTTACGCGGCGTAGGCTGTCACCCGTCCCATCTCCCTCCTTTTTTATACGTATCTCTATGAATTTATATATAACCCGTATCTTGTATTGTATTCGATCTATTGAATTGTATTTCTATACTGAAGTATCCCTAGAATCAATGCATTGTATTTACCCTTAAATTCCCTATTGGGAATCCTCATGGCTATGTGACAGCCTCCACCGCGCAAAATCCACCAAATCGAATTCGCCGCAATTACAGGATGGCGATCTGGCATGATCGCCACCTGTCAAAAAACCACCACCGTTTGGTCATCGAAATTTTTTATTATTATTATTGTCATAGTGGAAAACTCATCATAGTTCCTTTTGCCGATTTCTTTTGTGAAAAATCAAAAATAACTTTTCGAAAACCCAAGTCATCGGCGCGCATTTTGCCTAATATAATTAAATACTCAGTTGTCAAACGCAAATTATTATAATCCGTTGCATGTCACGGATTTTGTTTATAAACTCTATCAAGTTTTGAAGTGAATAAAATTGCAATAATTCTATCATACCCTTTATACATGTGTAATTAATAAGGAGGTGTATTTAAAGATTATTGCGCATAGTTCGAGGATATCACCACAAACCTTGGAGCCATAAAGGAGTCTGTTTCCAAAGTGAATTTCATTAAAGTGCTTCATCCTCCCCATCTACGCTTGGCAACAATATTGAACGCGCGCGCTGCAATTCACCTGGGTACCTAAATCATGTACATGTAGATGTATCGGAGCCAAAGAAAGTGGTGACTGGCGTTCCGCAAGGGTCCATAATTTGTCCATTACTTTTCAGTCTTTTCCTTAATGATGTGTTTTATGTCTGCGAGTTTGTAAGTATGCATGCATATGCTGATGATATTCAGCTTTATTCATCCGATGGTTTATCAATATGCATGATCTCTGTCTTAAAATAAATAATGATTTATCTGCTATTTTATGTGTGGCGAATAAAAATGGACTTTGTCTAAACGCAGCTAAATCATATGTTTTGCCCATTTCCAGAAAAGTATCGCAAATTTTACAATACCTGACTTAAGTATTGGGACCGCTACGGTGAAGACCGTTAGGTTCGGTTGGGTGATAGCTTCCCTGATAAGCTCACTTGGACTACATGAAGGTCTGTTGTGATACCACATATAATAAACTAAAATAACGGTGACGTAGATATAAATACTTAGAGAATCGTTGGGTAGCAACGATAAAGTTCCGAATGATCCCGATCTCAACCTTGGATAGCTCCTCGGGAGATCCAAGTGAGTCGCGACCGAAATACTTTCGCCTAGTTCTGGCAAAAGCTGGGCAATCAAGTGAAGATCGTTAGTAAAGTTAGAAACTTTGGTGTTATAATGAATACTAGTATTACTGAGACTGATCATATCAACTCCATGGTAGGAAAGGTGTATGGCACTCTGCGCAGATTACGACAGTCCGCGCTGATCTACAATAAGCTCGACTCAAGATCTACCTATAAAATGGAGGTTGCCTTTAACTACCTCACTCGGTATGTCTATGGCTTATATACGTTTGAACATATATCCGCTTGGAGATCTAGACTTCTGGGCTGTAACCTGTCTGATTATCAGAAGGCAAGGAGTTGCAGTTTTCTGTTTCGCCTGATCCTAACAAAAACACCGGCATACTTGTATAATGAAATCTTATTTAATAGGTCTCTCCGCTCATGTAATCTATCCGTACCTACTTTTAATTATGCACCTTCGACTAGGCTGTTTTTTGTCAACACTACGCGTCTCTGGAATTCAATCCCTGCTTCTGTGAGAAACTCTCTAGACCGAAACAACTATAAACTTTACAGCTACTTTTCTAATCTTGAAACTTAAATTGGCTATTTAAAATAATTTCAAACTACTTCTCTATACTTCTTCTATACTAATTTCTTATACTCGTTTTTTTTTATATTTTTTAATCTGTTCATTTATGTAACTTAAATTAACGTTTAGGCATACTTTTTTTCATATACAAATTTATAATTAAATTGTAATACCTGGTTGTTGTACTCTTAAAACATTTCATTATTTTAATGTGCTAATGTGATTATATAAATAAATACAATACAATACAATACAATATAAGGTCAATCACCCCTTTTGAATATATGTACGTTATCTGTAGAAATAAATAAATTTTTGTATTGATTAGAGGATAATGATGGTAGAAGTTTTTTTCTATCTCTGTCTGAACCCACCCCATTAGTCCGCAAGCCGCGAACTACATTTGAATGCTACTGGGCTCCGACAATTGAAGTAGCATTCCCTAGTACTGACAGTAGTCCGTCTGTCCTAGCGTCAAGTCATGTCCGTCAGTCAGTCTATGGATCAAACGCCTAGGTAATAACCAATATCCATGAGAATAACACCCACTCCAAAATATGGTGAATTTAGCCTACCATCCTTAAAACAGATAAAACCCCTCGCCTTAATTTACATGGATTTATTTCACAAAAAAATAAGTCTTAACTCTAGTAACGATAAAATATGAAATCTATTTAAAAGTAAGATAAAGAATTAAATTAAAAATAGAAAAATGCAAAAATTGTAAAATAAAAGCTTACTTTAAAATAATTCAAACATTATTGCTGAGAGTTTAAAATCAACAAAACTTCTTTAATAAGAAAAAGGATTAAATAAAAAAAATGTAGATAAAAAAAAAATAGCCAAATATTTGAATGTTCCAAATTCGATCCAAAAAAACTAATCCAGAAAATTCAAACAACCCAAATGAAATACAGTCTGCAATTCAATTGCGATAAAAATAAAATAAAAAAAAATAAAAAAATTTTGTTTAATTAATTCACTATGCACCTTAAATTAATAGCACAACAACTCCTTGACTTAGAGTAGATAGAAAAGATACTATTATTTTATTTCACTTTTATTATATCGAATAGAAAAAAGGATGAAAAACAAAATATAAAATTAAATATTTGCGCGACGGCGGGCGGGCGAAAAACTGATAACGATTGCGGTTCGGATGTTGCGTGTGGGCGGGTAGTTTTAAGTAAACTAAAAACTCAATTGAGAGTGAGCGCGGTGGTGGTTGGCAAGCCACGGCTGAGCTGCACTGCTTGCGCTTGGCCGCACTGGCCGGGTGTTGCCAGGCGGAGGGGGCGGACTTAGTCCGAAAATTGGATCATGTCTTCAACATGCTCCCCCCGCCCGACGCGTTGATGGGTTAAGGGCGGCGTCAACTCTGTCCAAGGCTGCTCGTACCTCGGCTACTAATTGTCTTATTTTTTTTTCCTTTTTGACGAGCCGATTGGCTTCGTACCGCGCTCTGGCGGTTTTCCGTGCGGGCTCGTGGGGTTGCCCTGTCTCTTCGGCGGCTGTCGTTGTCCGCATGGTTGTTCGGTCGAGCCCGGTGGAGCAAAGTGTGGTGGCCGAGTGAGCATTTTCGGCAGCTGCTTGGGGAGTCGCACGCCCCGGTGGAGTGTGAGATTGCGAGGCAGTTGAGGCAGTGCCGGTGGGTTTTGGCACATTGGTATCTCTCCTCGGGTTGCATCGCTAAAAAGGCCCGGCACTGTCTCAACACATGCCGTTGACCACAGAGGCGACACTTTGGTCCCTCCGTTGTTCTGCGGGTCCTGTAAAGACAAGAAAAGAGAAAAAACTATTCGTATTTTTTAGGCATGGGTGAGGGTAGCTTATATATCTTTTTCAGATTGCTAGGGTCATGAAACAGGGGGTACCAGAGGTAGGGTTGGCATTACTAGGCAGTTGGTAGCACGCACAGTTTGGCAATATTACGGGTTATTAGTCCATTTTGGGTTTTGAGTTCCACAACTCGAACATTGTTATCCGATCCAGGGTGTAAAGTGATTACCCGTCCCAAACGCCATTCGTTCGGGGGTAGTAAATTATCCTTTACCACGACTAAATCTCCAACTTGAATATTGCGTTGAGGGCATTTCCATTTATACCGCTTATGCAGCTCCTTGAGATACTCGCTCTTCCATCGTGTGCTGAATTGGTGGTGAAGCACTTTCAGTTTCTGCCATTTGTTAACCAAGGTGAGATGCTCTGCAGTTGGCTCCGGTAACGACAAGAGCGGCGCGCCACGCAAGAAATGCCCTGGGGTTAGGACTAGGGGATCCATTGGATCTTCGGACATAGGGGAGAGCGGTCGGGAGTTGAGGACCGCCTCTATGCGTATTACGAGGGTAGTAAGCTCTTCGAAGGAGAACTTCTGGTTTCCTGCTACTTTCGTAAAGTGTATCTTGAAGCTTTTCACGGCCGCTTCCCATAGACCACCCATGTGGGGAGCGTATGGGGGGATGAATTTCCATGAGAATCCGTGAGCTGCATACTTTTCGGCGACGTCTGTAGCGACTTCCTTGAGGAATGTGGTGAATTCTCTTTGTAATCCGCGTTGTGCGCCGACGAACGTCTTTCCGTTGTCAGAATATATCTGGTGGGGTAGGCCACGGCGGCCAGTGAATCGGGCAAAGGCTGCGTTGAAGGCATTCGTGGTGAGGTCAGAACACACTTCTAAATGAACAGCCTTTGTGGAAAAACAGACGAACACACAAACGTAAGCTTTGACATACGAAGCTCGGCGAAGGGGAGAAGTTTTTACCATAAATGGTCCAGCAAAGTCGACTCCTGTTGTATGAAAGGGTAGGGAATACGTTGACCTCTCGGGTGGCAAGGCTGCCATTATCTGCGTTTTCATCTGCTGTTTATAGATGGTGCAGGTTTTGCAGTGGAAGACGAGCTTTTTGACCTTTTGCTTCAAACGTGGAATGTAGTACTGTTGCTGTACCATTCGGATCATCAGCTGTTTGTCGGCGTGCAGCAGGTGCGAATGGAGGAAGTCTAACAGAAGAGAACAAAATCGAGAGTTTTCGGGTATGATAATTGGGTGCCGCTCATTAAAGCTATAGGTGGCATATGCTAATCTTCCAGAAACTCGCATGATTCCTGAGTCATCTAGCATGGGGTTTAATGTCAGAAGGGTGTCTTTTTGGGTAAGGGTCCTGACGTTTGAAGCAGCTCTATCGTGTCTCCGTAATGATTCCGTTGAGTTTGAATGATGATTTTGATTTTGGCATCATTCACTTCGGGGTGGGTGGGGTTAAGCGTGGCTGGAACTTTCAGTTTCCTTGCTTTCTTGATAAACCGCAACATATAGGTCACGACTCTAAGCGCTCGAGAAAACGACGAAAACCGGTCGAGTATGTCTATATTTTCTTCCTGCCGGGTGTGGAATACGTCCACATGTCGTTGTTCGGGGGGAGTTGGGTGATGAGAAATATCCTTTGGCCACGAAGTTGATGGGTTGATAAGCCAATTAGGTCCTTCCCACCATAATGGACATTGGACTAAATCCTGAGGCTTGCAGCCTCGAGGGCCCAAATCCGCTGGGTTATCCTTACTGGAAACGTGCCTCCAAGTGGCGTTGTCGACGTTCTTAAGAATTTCAGAGGTTCTGTTGGCGACATACGTTTTCCAGGTATGGGGTGGTTTTTCTAACCAGGCCAGTACGATGGCAGAATCGCACCAGAGAATGAGTTCGTGTTGGGGTAGATTCAGCTCACTTCGCAGCTGTTTCACTAACTTGGAGAGTAAAACTGCTCCACAGAGTTCCAACCGTGGAAGACTCACGGTTTGGAGGGGTGCTACTTTGCTTTTAGCAGCTAGCAAATGGGATGAAAACTTATTTTCATGGGTTTGTACTCGGAAATATATACAGGCACAAAATGCTTTTTCTGAAGCATCTGAGAATCCATGCAGCTGGATTAGTTTATCGGGGGAATACTGTACCCACCTGGGGATTTTAATGTCTCTGATATGAGGTAAATTTTCATAAATTGAGGTCCATTTTTGGAGAGCTCCGGGCTTCTCGTCTTCGTCCCAATCCGTTCCTTCCATCCAGAGTTGTTGCAGCAACATTTTGGCAAGAATCATTATTGGTGAAAGCCATCCTGCGGGGTCAAACAGTTTTGCGACTGCTGATAGAATCTGCCTTTTTGTAGTCGTGTTTTCTGCTGATGGTGGATCATACGTGTAGGTGAAGGTGTCGGTTAGCGCGTTCCACTGAATTCCAAGGGTTTTTGTGGAACTCGAATCATGGAATTTAAGGAAGTCGACGTCTAGCAACTCAGGGTCGGGAACGGGTTTTAAAATTTCAGGGTGATTTGCCGAAATCTTCCTCAAAGGGAACCCTGCCGATTTTAAGGCTTCGATAACTTGAGTCATAGAGTTCAAAGTGGACTGTATATTATGACCGCCGGACAAAATATCGTCAACATAAGTTTCATTCAATAAAATATTTTTAGCGAGCGGATATTCGTCTTGACAGTCGTGGGCGAGTTGGTGTAGGGTTCGAATCGCCAAATATGGCGCGCAATTTACACCAAATGTAACTGTTTTTAGTCGAAAATCTTCTATCGGCAGAGTTGGGTGTTTTCGAAAAACGATTCGATGAAAATTTTTATCTTCTTCATGGATGCGTATTTGGCGATACATTTTCTCAATATCGCCGTTAAAAACAAACTTATAAAGTCGCCATTTAAGTATGACGAGCATTAAGTCATTTTGTAGAATGGGGCCTGTATGAAGGACGTCGTTCAACGAGTTGCCAGAATGCGACATTTTTGATGCGTTGAAGACGACTCGCACTTTTGTGGTTTTGCTGTCGGGTTTTATGACAGCATGATGGGGTAGATAAAATGATAGATATTTACCATCTCTAATTATATCTTGTTGGGAGGCGGGTTCCATGTGATCCATGGTTAAATATTCATTAAGGACTTCAAAATATTTGTCTCTTAATTCGGGTTTTCTTTCGAGCGTGCGTTCGATGCTGACGTACTGCTCTTGTGCTGCGGGTCGTGAATGACCGAGTGCCAGATTGGCTGGAAATTCCGATTTGAAGGGTAGTTTGACTCTGTAGCATCCATCTTCCTCACGAATTGTGGTTGTCCGGTAGAGTGTTTCACAGTATTCATCATCTGCTGATCGTTGTTGGGTTTGGTGAACTTCTTCCTGTTCCCAAAATTTTCTCAAAAGTTGATTGGTGGGGTCATCGGGGCATTCAGTGACATGAGTGCTGAAGGTTGATACCTTTTCAGCTACAGGGCCGCTTAATATCCATCCGAATATTGTGTTTTGGGCAAGTAATGTTCCACTCACATTTCGTAGGAGCCCTTCGGTGAGGATTTGCGGGGTGATATCGCTGCCGATTACCACATCGATTTTTGATGGTATCGAATACTGTGGATGCGCTAACGGTAAATGGGACAGTTCTTCGAGATCGATGCTTGAAGCTCTGACTGTGGGCAAGAACTTCGTTAGTTTTGGCAAAATTATTGCTTGTGCGTCTATCATTTGGGTTAAGTCTGCTGAACAGAATGTTATCTGGCAGACTTTATTGGCATTTTTCACAACCGTTCCACCCATTCCAGATATCTGGTGGAGAGACTCTTTTGTGGGTAGACCAAGAACCTTTTGTATACGGGATGATACAAAGGTTTTTTGTGAACCTTGGTCTATTAGGGCACGAATTTTATGAAATTCGCCAGCAAAGTATACTGATACTATTGCTGTGGGTAGTAGGGTGGTTCCATGATTACTCGAGAAGAGTGAAGAAACCGGGTTTTTGTCTTGAGACTGTAGGGAGGAGGTGGCTCTTGCGGCGGCTTTCGATGTTGAGGCTCGCTCGTCGTCCGTTCTCCTAGGGGTGCTTGGGCATTTTGAGCTCTGGGGTTTGGTTGTGATTGTTGGGGTTTGGGCTGCAAATGCAGTAGCGAATGATGACGCTTTTGGCAATAAACGCACGTGAAACTACTTTTACATTCGTTCATGGGGTGTGACGTAGACAAACAGTTTTCGCAATAACTATTTTCTCTCACAAATTTGATTCGGTCTGATACCGATAAATTTCTAAACCTAACGCAAGACTTGTCTGCGTGGTATTGATTGCATAATCTACACGAAGCCGTTTTATTGAACTCCGTGTGATATGCATGGGTTCTATTATTGTTAGATTGGGTCGAGTTTTGATTCACCGTTCGTGGCGTAAAACTCGAAAATTGGGGTTTCGCCTTGCCTGGTCGATAGGTACTTATTCTCTCTACTACCTCGTATCTGCTCGTCAAAAATTTATTCATATCCTCCCAAAGTGGGAGTTCTTTTCGGGAGCTGAGGGATTGTTCCCATAGTGAAAGGCTTTCACTTGGCAGCTTGGATGAGCAGAGGTAAACGAGGATTGGGTCCCAGTCCGTTGTCGGGATTCCTTGGGTGTTAAGGGTTGACATGCGTTGTTGATTGTTGTCTGCATCTTCTGTATTTGTTCTCCGTTTTCTGCGAATATTGTGGGTAGGTTGAACAGCGTCTTCAATTGGTTGTCGACGAGTATCCTTTTGTTCTCGTACCTAGATCTGAGCGCTTCCCAGGCAAGCTCGAAATTATTATCGCTCAGTGGGTATTGTTTTACAATAAGCCCAGCTTGTCCTTTTGTTTTCAGGCGTAGGTGGTATAGTTTTTGAGCGGGTGATAATTTAGGGTGGTTTTTATAGACTGCCGTGAACATATCTCTAAAGGATGGCCAGTCTTCGTATCCACCATGAAATACTTCGGTGTCGCATGGTGGTACTTTTAAATAAAAACCGTTTGCGTTTGAATTGTTCATTGGGTGGGCGGGTATTTGTTGTTGGTTGGTGCTAGCAGTATTAAAAAGCTGTAAGGCTTCTAAAATTTCTGATTTGCATGTTTGGTACGTTTCCATGCATTTAGCGAATTTTTGCTCAACCGAGCCGCTGACCTCTGTGTAATTATCTGAGAAACTTACTTCTCAATGAGACTCTAGCACCTTTGCCCATATTTTATCAAGGTCTTCTAGTTTGACCTTAAGCATACACTCTGATAAATCGGTAGCTTGGGAGGGTGACCATCTCGAGCAGTAAACCTCTAATTGGTTACCGTCATATATAAATTCCTGCAGGCGTTGGTCTGCAGTGGTCAATTTTTGGGTTTCGTTTGTTTTTGGCATTATAATTTAATGTAATTTACGAAGAAATGGGAGCTTTTATTAAGCTGTGAAAATCGAAAAAATGTTTTGTCAAAAGGAAAAAAAAAATTTTTTTTTTTTTGAAACCAGCCTAATGTACGCTTGGTTCTTTATACGGGCTTGTCTCAGCGCTTCTGAGTACAAGTAATGTGGGTATATAATAATATAAATATTATAGTATTTTTGTTCACTAGGATTTTATTTTTTATTTTTTTTGAGAGACCGGCCTAATGTGTACCGGCTTTTTGCTTTGTTATATGTACTTGTCTCAGCGCGTCTGAGCACAAGTAATATGGGTATATAGTACGTATGTATGTATTTATATATATGGGTGAAATATATTTGCCGACAAACTGTGGTGTACCAACAACCTTTTGTTTGCTGTGCCAATGCACTTGATCTGTATTAACAAAGTAAATGTATGCCAATATGTGATCGATGATCTTTTTGTTGCTGCCTTCTATTATGTAGTTACATATGGTCATGCAATTACTTTGTTGAGGGTGGGTTTTTGGCTTATGCAAAAAGATATACAAGTGCGTGTGGGTATTATGGGTGCATATAATTGTATGTTTGTATGCAAAATTAATTTTGGGTGCACCGGTAAAATAAACTTTAGGAAAAGTGACAAAAATTTTGGCAAAGTTTTTTGCTATGGGTTTTTGTAAAATATATTTTATGTAATATATGTATATATGGGTAAATTGGGCAGCGGTGAATTTCACGCTGGAAAAATATGTATAGCTCGTGGATGATTACCGAACTAAGTGGGTATATACATATATTACATATTTACGTATATACTTTTATAATTAAGTAGGTATTTAGTGCAACGAACTTATTGGGTATATAGAACCGGGCAATAGATTTTCCGTTGGTACGGGAATGCAAATTTATTTGTTGAAAAATTTATGTGTTTTTGAAGGGACTGTACCTGTTGGTAACAGTGAGTAAGCAAATCAAAATTCTGCCGTTTAGGCTTTTGATGTGGGTTATATACCCAGGGTCCGGATCTTTAGATCGGAGGAGTATATAAGTTTGAGGGTTTTAGATTTGGGGTCCGTGCTTTAGACGGAGGGAATATATATGGGAATATATTGGGTAAACGGTGTACTCACTCTGACATTTTTTGTTGGTTTTATGTGTGACTTGTGATATAATGTGTTGTAATGTTGTATCTCCTTTATGTTGTGTATCTCTGGTGTAATGGTGATGTTCTTTTGATGTATGTATGTGTTTTTTCCACTTATGTTTTTCAACTTCTATTTTATTTGAAAATTTGTATTTTTCTTCTTGGTTTTTTCAAACAATTCCCTTTTTTCGAGTAATTATATTTTTTTCTAATGTATATTTTTTCTTTATATTGAAAAAAAAAATTTTTTTTCTGTTTCCACCAAACTTCTCTTCTGTTTTTACTTATATTTTCCGTTTTTTGTGTTTTAGCCACAAAATTTATTATATATATTTTTATTTTTTTTTTTTTTTGATTTCACCTTATATCTTTTCTTTTGCGATTTTTCGAAAATTTTCTTTTTTTCAAAATTATATTTTTTCTCCAAAACTTTTTTCCTTTTTTCAACTTCACCCTAATTATTTTCCTGTATATGAGTAGGTATTTGTTTTTTATTTTACCGAACAATTTTTATCTTTCTTTTATGTTTTTAGGTACACAAGTTTTTGTCTCTCTGTGTTTGTATATATTTTGTTCAACTTTATTAATATTTTTAAATAATTGTTTTCCTTTTTTTTCTTTTATTTTTTGTCTCTTGTATATATCGCGTTTTTATGTTTCTTCCTTCCTTCACTTTTATGTTATTCAATTAGGATTTTAAATTTTTTCTCTTTTTGTAACACCTTAATGTAACCTTTTATTATATTTATGTATGTTATATACTTTTGCCGTTCAAAATTTTGACACAAACGCAAATAATTTTTTTTTGATGATAAAATGTTGATTTTGTTTAAAATATTTTGTTGTTTTTTTTTGTATGTAGCAATTTTCTAGTTTTTTTCAAACACTATTTTTATCACTTTTTGTTTTTTGTGTCCGTACCGGCCGCGTATTTCGTTTAATGTTAATTGTATAAATGTACATATATAAACTTTGAAATAATTTGTTTTTGCCGCTGGTTGCCTTTTTAGCACCAAAGGACCATGTTTATGTAAATTCAAATGCACTAAACACTTTAGTTATGTTGTATATATTTGTAGTTATCGTTTCTCACTCACAATTCACAACTTGAGTTATTATTATTTATACTAAAATAAAAAATGAAATTAAAATTTTAAATAAACTGCGCGACGGCGGGCGGGAGAAAATACAGCAAACGATTGCGGTTCGGATGTTGCGTGTGGGCGGGTAGTTTTAAGTAAACTAAAAACTCAATTGAGAGTGAGCGCGGTGGTGGTTGGCAAGCCACGGCTGAGCTGCACTGCTTGCGCTTGGCCGCACTGGCCGGGTGTTGCCAGACGGAGGGGGCGGACTTAGTCCGAAAATTGGATCATGTCTTCAACAAATTTCATGCGATAAAAGGTATAATAAATCGCTCCACCCGTTTTTAATGGTACATACAAATGAAAATTAAATTAATTAAAAAAAATATATATATTATGCACTCACCTTTTAATTCAGCGTTGTTGTTGGCGCCAGCATACACCCCGAAACCTATATTGGGGAGGCAACAAAAAAAAAAACAAACAACAACCAAAAAAAATTTGTCCCAAAAGAAGTAAATCTGTCTTCGAGCATTAATTCGTCCAATACCGCGGTAAATGCAATTACCCAAATTATAAAAAAAAAAAAAACCAAAACAAATAGCATCCGACAAAACAAAAAATCTTTAAACAAAGTAAATAATTGAATAAAATAGCCCGACTAATACGCCTGCATTCATATACGCAGGCACATATATCGAGCCCTTTAAGTGTAACCAACAAAAATACAGATATTAGTTTTTTGCTGAAAACCGATAGTTTTGCATGATTTGAATCATCTCACAAATTTTTATAATAGAGAATAGTACCGTTATCAAGCGAAATCAAAAAGAAATTTTAGTGTAAGTGAATTTTGAATTTTGTTTACTTTTTTTGTGACCGCAAATTGCTACTTACCTCAAAAGTGCTTCTCTGTGGTATCTTATGAGTAATGTTTATTTTCAATTTTATCGTGTATATTTATATTGTTCGCAAAAGCACTTGTTGCAATTATACTGTATATGCATGATTTAAGCAACCATTTTGCAAAAAGAAAAAAATATGGCTGAAAACGAAAATATATATTTTAGTTTGATAAAAGTCATTTCTGCTTAAGTTCGTGAAATCCAATAAAATTGTTTTATTATTTTAATATGGAGCTTTTACAAAATAAGGTGATTAATTATTTTATACTATCTTTAAAATAAAATAACAAAACTGTGTTTTTATACCAATGAACGATCAAGAATAACTCACTGGTGCCATATAGCGATACTGAGTCTGAAAAGGCATATTATGGGGAATTAGAAAACGAGATATGCGTTGGAACAAGAGGCTACAAGAAGAAACGAAAACTTCCTAAAAGACTTCGGGGTAAAAAACGAAAGCTGTATGAAGTTAAACCAAATCCTTGCGTAGGTAAAAAGTGCATCCGACAAAACAAAAAATCTTTAAACAAAGTAAATAATTGAATAAAATAGCCCGACTAATACGCCTGCATTCATATACGCAGGCACATATATCGAGCCCTTTAAGTGTAACCAACAAAAATACAGATATTAGTTTTTTGCTGAAAACCGATAGTTTTGCATGATTTGAATCATCTCACAAATTTTTATAATAGAGAATAGTACCGTTATCAAGCGAAATCAAAAAGAAATTTTAGAGTAAGTGAATTTTGAATTTTGTTTACTTTTTTTGTGACCGCAAATTGCTACTTACCTCAAAAGTGCTTCTCTGTGGTATCTTACGAGTAATGTTTATTTTCAATTTTATCGTGTATATTTATATTGTTCGCAAAAGCACTTGTTGCAATTATACTGTATATGCATGATTTAAGCAACCATTTTGCAAAAAGAAAAAAATATGGCTGAAAACGAAAATATATATTTTAGTTTGATACAAGTCATTTCTGCTTAAGTTCGTGAAATCCAATAAAATTGTTTTATTATTTTAATATGGAGCTTTTACAAAATGAGGTGATTAATTATTTTATACTATCTTTAAAATAAAATAACAAAACTTTGTTTTTATACCAATGACCGATCAAGAATAACTCACTGGTGCCATATAGCGATACTGAGTCTGAAAAGACATATTATGGGGAATTAGAAAACGAGATATGCGTTGGAACAAGAGGGTACAAGAAGAAACGAAAGCTTCCTAAAAGACTTCGGGGTAAAAAACGAAAGCTGTATGAAGTTAAACCAAATCCTTGCGTAGGTGTGGAAACAAGTGTTGTGAAAAGCTTAGTGAGCAAGATCGGTTAGTGCGAAATGAACACTTTTGGGGATTAGGCAACAAGATACGACGAAGAGATTGGCTTCTATCGTGCATGACCCGGAAATGCGTTCAAAGAAGAACATCAGATAGCCTTAAAAAACAGTGGAGCTATGCATATTTCATTACCTATAACGAAAAGCGTTTTAAAGTTTGTCAGCAGTTTTTACTGAAAACACTTAATATTTCCCAAAACACGTTAATATGTGTTAGAAAAAAACATAGCTCTTCAAATACCTCTTACCAGACAAAAAAAGACCTCCTCCCCATAATAAGTCTGACGAAATAAATGTGGCTCCTTTGAAATCATTCACTGAACACCTACCAGCAGTTCATTTCCACTATTGTAGGAACAAAAGTACTAAGTTATATCTTCCACGGTACTTTCGAAACGTGCCAACTTTGTATAGGTGTTACACGCAGCACTTGATAAATACAAATCAGGAGCAAGCTTAGTTATCCCTAACAGTTTTTCGTACCATTTTCAAAAATGAATACCATATAGGCTTCAATTTGCCAAAAAACGACAAATGCATTATTTGTGAAAAGTATAAGAATTCGGACAGAGAAGCACACAACCTTTTACGACAAACTGAGGAATATAAAATGCACATACGGGACAGGGATAAATCAAAAGAAATTTTCTTAGAGGACCAAAGAAAAGCAAACAGAATGGGACGTATATCTGTGCCAGCTTCGACCTTCAGAAAGTATTGAATACACCACACGGAAAAGACGTAAACCTTTTCTATTCAAGAAAGTGTGCTTTTTGTAATGAAAGCGTTTACGAAAACGGCACAAGAAACGGTTATTGCTTTTTATGGGGTGAATCGGATGGAAAACATGGATGTAACGAAATTTCCAACGCAATTTTCCAACACTTAAATATCGTGGATGAAAGGGGGACTCATTCTGATATAAGTCTATATTGTGATAGTTTTTTTGGGCAGAACAGGAACAGGGCTATGCAAGCAATGATAATATATTTCTTAGAGAAGGCCGCTAACATAAAACACATTAAAATAACTTACCTGTTGCCTGGGCATACCATGATGCCCGTAGACTCCATGCATAGCACTATTGAGTCTTTTATTCGTGATAGAAATGTTTGGGCTCCAAGTGAATGGTATACAATTATTTCGAACGCAAGAACTATACCAGAAAATTATACATACATTTCAATTCATAATTCGGATTTAAAAGATTGGTAAACCTTTTCTCAAGCTTTGCTTCCAGCTTCAGTTTAAATATAATTTACGTCTTTGCGTTGCGCTATCTTCGAAAAAAATTCTCAATTGGTTAAACTACACTATGGTTATTTTGACGATAGCGAAAAAAAGGTATACGATCTCAGTACAATTGTGCGGTCAAGACGAAATTCTCTCATACTTAGTAAGGGTCCTGTTACCTTGTATGATCACTTTTTACACATTTCATCTTCAAAATATAATGACCTAAAATCTCTCTGCAAAAAGAATATCATACCAAACCAATTTCACTATGAATATATTAGCTTAACCCATACTGGAAAGATAATAGATACATTCCCTGAGACAGACGAAGATGACTGCATTATTATGTTTACAACAATACTGTTTAATATATTGTGTTCAAATTTGGAATTTTATAAGTTTCCTTTAATTTCAAATGTATGTATGTACCAAAAAATTACAATAAATACGCCTTTAATGTGCCTCTATGGAATCTGCAAAATATAATTGAATAACTTAAAATTTAAGGTAACCAACAAAATAGTGTTTGGAAAATGAGCCAACATGACAGCAAAAAAACGTAAATACAGATAACAGGACTATCGGTACAGTGTGGTCAAAAACCGAAGTCTTATTTGTAGGCTCAAGAAATATTTTACACACATTTTTTGTAAGGAGATAATTACAAAAAACCTTCTTCTGTAAAATTTACTTTTTGTTGGTTACACTTAAATTGCAGGAAGGACTCGATATGTAGCTTAGTTATTAGCCGGATATTAAATCTTTTGCGAAGAGAATAAGAAACCAAAAAAAGAAAGGTAGCTTTAAAAATCAAAAATAAACAAGAAAAAAATGAGAATCAGATGAAACGATAAGAAAAAGATCTAAAGCAAACGTATGTTAGAACTCTCAATACTAAGTGTGAGAAGCTACAATACCATCACTTAAATATGAGTAATTACAGCAACAATACTTAAATTTAAAATTTTAGGCGGAAGGCAATGCAAAAAAAAAAAATTATAAAGTTGGATGAGTTGCAAAATACAAAAATACAAACAAAGAGTGTCGGAACTACATTCAGCCCGTAGCAGCTCGCACTCTCGCTCTTCCTCTCTTCTGCAGTCCGTGATGTTCCGATGCCTTCTTGTTTCTCCTTTTCTTTAATTCGATCACTCCCAAATATAATAAATTTTAGGTTATTGACCTATTTCCGGCTCAACCACGGAAACGGCTGATCGACGGTAATTTATAGCGTATGTGTTACCGATAGGCCGATTGCCTACTAAGGTGTTTTAAAAAGTGCGCTAAGGCGTCGGCACTTATGTAATTCGGGTATGTATGCTGGTGCTTTTGTTGTTGCGGGTAAAGTTAGTACTTATCCTCTTCGTAGCCAGTCTTACGGTGCTCTGTGGCCGTTAAAAAAAAATGCCGAGGTTAATGCCTCCGGTTGACATAAACCTAAAAAAAAGAAAAACAATAATTATGGTCAAGCATATGTATGGATGTATGTATGTATGTATATATGCAAGTATAATTTAAGTAACATTGTCCTAATACTGCAGTGCATTTAGGACTTTTTTTGTAATTGAATTATTACGCCAATTTATCAATTTACACTTTATTGATTTTTTTTCATATTTTTTTCTTCATGTGCCATTTTGCAGTAACCGCTTAAGTGAAAAAAATTTTGTTTTTAAATTTTCGAATTTTTAAGGTTCCAACTGGCATGCATGCATATAGATCAAAATTTTCTTTTCTCATATTGATTAACGCGGTTATTGAACGTGACCACATCCTAACTAAAGTTACTTTAATTTTTTAGGGTTCACTTAGGCAAATGTATTCTTATTTTTGGAAACTTAATTTACCTAACACATTTTCGTTTTTTATAAGTGTACACTCACCCCGGCTTAGGCAAGAAATGGTTGTTAGGATGTAGTAAGCTGCGGTGAGGGCCCGTGCTGGGTCCTGTAAGCTGGTGTGTAATCAGCAACCGTTGATTAACGTGACGATGACCGGTATTTTTTTTATTTTTTGGCACTGGTCACCACTTGCATATATGTACAAGTATTTTAAAAATTAATTCTTTTTTCAACCTTTCATGTACATTTTTTTCGGGTTTTTCTTGTTTTTTTGTTATTTTATAAAAAAATTTATTTTTTTCTTCATAAATATATTTAATTTTATTAGTTCACTTCACTACTTGAATACTTTAAGTATACATACACCGAGCAGATCGAACCGCATTACTTTGTAGACACCTTGGAACTAAAATTTTCTAATGTTCGATCGCCAGCTGGTGGATATCGTCGAACCTACGTCTGTGCGCAGCGTTGCCATATATTTTTTCTCCAAGTCGTCAGACGCCGCCCAAAAATTGTCAAAAATCGTCATATCTATGGCAACAACCAAAGTTGAGTTAGGACGAAGCTGGGTTATTACCAGGGGACGTACGATTGTATTCGCCGGATACCAAAATGAGAACGCCGGATTTCATTCAAAAATATTAACTTTTTAAGCGCTTTTCTGAAAATTGTCTTTGATTGTTATTTTTGGAAAGTTTTATTAACTTTATTAATATTATGAAGGATATATGTACTTCAGTATGGAAAGATATATTTCATTCATATCTTCCAAGTTATCAAGAATGGTTTTTGCACTGTCTATTTTGTCAACATTAACAGGGAAATAAAAAATATTTTTAATGTCCCCTAAAGTTCTAATACTCTGTATACTACTGCCTTTAAAGATAGCCAGCGAGTTTAACAAGGATTTAGCATCTTTTTTTCCTGCAACTCCAATAGCGCAATTATATTTTTCAATTGAGTAGGTACCTCTCTGAGAACTATTGGAAACGTAATGTTTCTACATTGCTGGGTAACTTTAAGCTGGCATACGAAGAGCAAAATGCCAAAGAATGACATATACATTTAAAAGTAATTAAGTTAGGAATTTCTTTTTCAAAAATCACTATTTAGGAAAATGAACTTAGGGTAACCCTGGAATGTGTTTGTATGACATGGGTATGAAATGGAAGGTATTAAAGAGTATTTTAAAAGGGAGTGGCTCATAGTTCTATAGGTGGACGCCTTTTCGGGATATCGGCATAAAGGTGGACCAGGGGTGACTCTAGAATGAGTTTGTACGATATGGGTATCAAATGAAAGGTGTTAATGAGTATTTTAAAAGGGAGTGGGCCTTAGTTCTATAGGTGGACGCCTTTTCGAGATATCGCCATAAAGGTGGACCTGAGGTTACTCTGGAATATGTTTGTATGACATGGGTATCAAATGAAAGGTGTTAATGAGTATTTTAAAAGGGAATCGGCCTTAGTTCTATAGGTGGACGCCTTTTCGAGATATCGCCATGGGTATCAAATGAGAGGTGTTAATGAGTATTTTAAAAAGGAGTGGCCCTTAGTTTTATATGTGAAGGTGTTTTCGAGATATCGACCAAAATCTGGACCAGGGTGACCCAGAACACAAGCTGTTGGGTACCGCTAATTTATTTATATATGTAATACCACGAACAGTATTCCTGCCAAGATTCTAAGGGCTTTTGATTTCGCCCTGCATAACTTTTTTCAATTTCTTCTACTTAATATGGTAGGTGTCACACTCATTTTACAAAGTTTTTTTTAAGTTATATTTTGCGTCAATAAACCAATCCAATTTCCATGTTTCACCCCTTTTTTCATATTTGATATAGAATTATGGCATTTTTTAATTTTTCGTAATTTTCGATACCGAAAAAGTGGGCGTGGTCATAGTCCGATTTCGGCCATTTTTTATACCAAGATAAAGTGAGTTCAGATAAGTGCGTGAACTACGTTTAGTAAAGATATATATTTTTGCTCAAGTTATCATGTTAACGGCCAAGCGGAAGGACAGGCGGTCGACTGTGTATAAAAACGGGGCGTGGCTTCAACCGATTTCGCCCATTTTCACAGAAAACAGTTATCGTGATATATTCTATGCCCCTACCAAATTTCACAAGGAGTGGTAATTTTTTGTTCGACTTATGGCATTAAAAGTATTCTAGACGAATTAAATGAAAAAGGGCGAACCCACGCCCATTTTGAAAATTTCTTTTATTTTTGTATTTTATAGCACCATATCATTACTGGAGTTGAATGTTGGCATAATTTACTTACATACAGTAAAGATATCAAAGTGTTTGTTAAAATTTGACTTAAAAAGTGGTCGTGTTCATCATCCGATTTTGCTAATTTTTATTTAGCACACAAAGAGTAATAGGAGTAACGCTTCTGCCAAATTTTATCATGATATCTTCAACGCCTGCCAAATTACAAAAACTTTTAAACTACCTTATTTTAAAAGTGGGCGGTGCCACGCCCATTGTCCAAAATTTTACTAATTTTCTATTCTGCGTCATAAGGTCAACACATCTACCAAATTTCATCGCTTTATTCGTCTTTGGTAATGAATTATCGCACTTTTTCTGTTTTTCGAAATTTTCGATATCGAAAAAGTGGGAGTGGTTACAGTCCGATTTCATTCATCAGCGATCTGAGATGAGCGCCCAGGAACCCACATACCAAATTTCATCAAGATAACTCAAAATTTACTCAAGTTATCGTGTTTACGGACGGACGGACGGACGGACATGGCTAAATGAATTTCTTTTTTCCCCCCAGATCATTTTGATATATATATCTAACTCGAATAGTTTATGCCGTTACGGACTGCCGTTATGCGAATAAAGTTAATATACTCTGTGAGCTCTGCCCAGCTGAGTATAATAAAGTCAAGACATAGACATAGTTTGGTAGTCAGATTTACGGACGTTCACGACTATATACTGACACATGTACATTTAGAAACCTATGCTACAAAAATATACTTTGCATGGTATAACCCTACCCTTTTACCAGGGCTGTCTCCCAGTTCATACAGCGAATTTCCTATCGTACTTAGGACGACACACTGGGCATGTTTCGGTCCCAGTTTGGCGTTGTAGTTTTCAAGTTGTGAGCTCTGCTTAAAATTGCGGCGGTATACCACTGGTCCAATTTTAAATCTAACCTCTTTTGATCGCGTATTGTATACCTTCTCTCCTATTTTATATGCTCTCGCTAGCTCGTCAAATATTTTGTTCCTCAAAGCTTGGTGTCTATCTCCTAGTTCTACCTCGCAATCTATATCTTTAAGTGAACCTGTCATACGAGGCGCCATGCTGTATCATGGGTATCCCGAATACGACATGGTACGTCGACCCACCTATGGCGGTGTGTACCACGCTTCGCAGGGCAAAGGCTGCATCGCTCACGTGTTGGTCCCAGGTCTTTTAGTTCTTGCCGATATACGTTCGTATCATTTGCAATACTGATCTATTGACCCGCTCAGCTGCGTTTGCCTGGGGGAGTAAAACGCCGTCCTAACATGTTTTGTACCATATTTTTCTAAAAATGAGGTGAAGATCTCCGAAACAAACTGTTTTCCGTTTTCTGAGTGTACGGACTCGGGGACCCCAAAAATGTGGTAAATTTCCTTCTCCAGAAATTGAACCACTTTAGCAGCTGTTGCTCTCGACATAGCTTTAAGAAAAACGAATTTACTAAAATGGTCAAGACACACGAACACAAAAACATTTCCATCCTTGCTAGGAGTATATGGTCCAATGAAATCGACGTAAAGACGTTGGAAAGTTCGCTCGGTAATTTGTTTTTTGTCCATTGGCGGCTTTCAAAAACTATTTTGGGTATTGGTTTCTTTGCATACGGCGCAATCTTTGACACACTGTTGCACATCAGCCACCATTCCGGGCCATAAGTACCTCTCTCTTATCCGGGCAAGGGTTTTATGGATTACTCCATGACCGGAAGAAGGAGAGTAGGGCGCGGCTTCCACCAAACCAGGCCGCAGTTCCGACGGTACCCAGAGCTGCCAGGTGTGGTCCTCTTGAAGTTCTCCCCCTCTATTAAGTTGTGTCCGTTTGTAAATATACTCGTCCGATACGCAAAAATCAGGTAGTTTTTCTTTGTCTTTCGTTATGTTGTCTTTCAGTGGGCGGTATTCGTCGGTATGAAAGAATGGCGAGTCAGGGCTAATGTCTAAGACTATGTCGTGTAGCGTTACTTCGTCCATGTCCATGCGCGATAGTGTATCAGGCACAACATTTTGCGCTCCTTTACGGTGCTCTATGTCGAAGTTGAAGGTTTGCAGCTTCAGGCATCACCTAGCCAATCGGCCACTGAGGTCCTTCTGACCCATTTGCCATTTAAGGCTTGCGTGGTCCGTGATGATTGTGAAGGGGAGCCCCTCCACATAGGGGCGGAACCGCTTCACACTCAACGCAGCTGCATAGCACTCCAACTACGTCACGCTGTGCCTTATTCAATTTCGCCGACATGAATGCGATGGGTCTTTCATTCCCGCCCTCGCCTTTCTGGAATAAAACTCCACCCACCCCGTTTGTCGAGGCATCGCACTGTATAAAAAAGTGTTTATTAAAATCCGGGTGAACTAGCACCGGCGCTGTTATTAGACTTTGCTACAACTGCTCAAAAGCCTTGCTCGCTTCGTCTGTCATTATAAATTTCCTTATTCTGTCCTTAGTGAGGCAGCCGTGCAGCGGCGCTGCAATGGCTGCGTAATCCCTAATGAAACGACGGTACCACCCTGTCATGCCCAGCATTGCGCCTATTTTTTGGTATCCGTCCGTATGCAACCGTCGCCTACCGCATACCCTAAATAACGTACTTCCTTGAAGCAAAACTTGTTTTTTCTACGTTAATGGTCAGTTTGGCTTCGCGTAAACACCTAGCGACCTTTTCCAATAATAACATATGTGACTCAAAATGTACAGAGCAAACTAACAGGTCGTCAAGATACACAAATACACATTCACGTAAAGCGGCCGGAATGACCTTGTCCATTAAACGACACATCCGCTGAGCGACGTTACATCAACCAAAAGGCATCACCGTAAACTGATATAGTGGTCTGCCAGGAACTGTGAATACTGTTTTTTCTCTTGAACGTTTTTCTAAGGGGATTTGCCAAAAGGCATCTTTCAGGTCAATAGCTGATATGTAATGGGTGTTTTGTAGCCAGCTTAGTATGCCGTCAATATGGGGCAACGGATACGCAGCTTTTATAGTTCGAGCACTCACTTTCCTGGCATCAAGATATAACCTATTCTTAGTGGCTTTGATGATTAACGAAACGGGGGAGCTCCAGCTGCTATTGCTCTCCTCAATAACACCTATAGATAGCATTCTATCTAACTCTTCATATACTAATTTTTAGATCGCGGGCGAGATAGGGTAGTGTCGTTGCTTAATTGGTGTATTTTCTTCTACTACCTCTATAACGTGCTCTTCCATATCTGTTCTGCCCAATCCTAGTACGGCGAAGGAAGGGAATTGGGCTTTTACCCTGTCTAACATACGAGTTTGGGCCGCTGTCAAGGCATGTTGGACTGCGTCCAAAGAGAGGTCACCCTCGGCAAGTACGAGTTCTGAGACAGCCCTCTCAATCACACACTCATTCACACTTTTTCTTACAAAATTTAACTGAAAAATGCGCCAGAAATCGATTCCTAGGTAAACTTCCTGAGTAAGCTTGGGAACAATTAAAAATTCCAGATCCCTGGTTTTTCCATCCAAAGTCACAGGAAGTAACACCACACCCACCACCGGGCTTTCGCTTCCATTCGCGGTGCGAACATTTTGTCCCGAGAGTCGGGTTATCTTTTCTTCTTTCCCCTCTAGGAATTTGATAGCTCCTTTGCCTAGGCAACTGGAACAGGCACCTGAGTCTAACAGCGCGTTGGCTTCGTGTCCGCCAATTATTGCACGGGCGACAAATCGATTGTCCCTCCTCATGGTTACAATGGTTGCGACGATTTTCTGCTGGATCCTTTTTAAGGTCCGGTGTTTCTCTCTCATTTTCATGATCTTTTTATAGTTCCTGCTTTTCTGTCTTGCTTTTATTTCTTCAACGAAAATTCTTCCCCTTGCCTCTTCGTACCTCTGTTTCCGTTCATGTAAACTCCCCCTCGTATCTACGGATGTTTTCTTACTATTGCACGTTCCCTCTGTTTTCATACCATTTTCGTGTTTTAAAATTTTTACATCTCGACCATTTTCTCCTAAATCTAATTTTCCCCGGATTCCTGACTCTGCACAGAGTGCCCGGACATCTCTGCCAGTTGCCTGTTTTCCGTAAGCGGTTTAAACACACAGAGGACACATCACTACCACATAGGAAACACTTCATACAATGAAAGGACGACTTACAGGGACTATGTTTGGCTGCTGCTTGTGGATCCTTCGTGAAGAAGTCTACTGACATACCACAGATGAAACAAAACATAAGGTGAAAGGGTGACGGACAGAACACTTTACTTTGGACATCACTGCTAGGATTAAAGGATATCGGATTGGGTTTCGGTGGATCACCGGGTTTTATATTAGTAGCACCGGGTCTAGAGGACATTAGTTTGCTTTTATCATCCTTCCATATTGCCTCTATCCCTATACTACTGACTCCTTCTATCTCCCTGGTGCTAACATCTACCTCGCTAACGACCTTGTTTCGCGACCTATTCTCTTTTATAAATTTTTCGGCCCTCTTACACTCTGTTTTAAGGTCGGCTAATGTTTCGATCTACGAAGCAAACGTGAGGTTCGCCAAGTACGGCTTCAGGTTACCCTTTATAATTTTTACCAGTTCCGTCTCTGGTATTTTCTTCTTAAGCCGGAAGGTTAGATCACGCATCTCCACATAAAAATCTTCGAAGAACTCTTGAGCTCCTTGCTTCCTATCCATGATTTCGCGTATCACCTCGTAATCAGATTCCGCCCTACTAAGCTGGTTAAGCAACTCAGCTTTCAACTGGAAGTAGTTCAAATCCCGGTCATGGGCGTGATCCCCCAGGACTTTCCAGTACCATTTTAGAGCGGCTCCGGTTACGAGGCAATGGAAGTCCGCTAGTAGTTGCTCGTGGGAGACATCGTGTTGTTCGCGCATCCTCTCAACACGAAACACACAGCTTTCCACCGTCATATTTTTTGTTGTACCGTCGAACTTCAGGTGCAATTTCTCAAGGTCTATTTTCTTTTTCATGTGCCTATCAAACCCGCTTTGGTTATTCCTAGGGGGTTGCTGGTTCGATCCTCCGGGAGTTGATGTAGTTTGGGGTTGGACACGAGCTGGCGATGCCTGCGTGGAGACCTCCACAGCTGCAACCCTATTACTCAGGTGTGACATCTCCGTTCGCATCTTCCTGAATTCTTCCATGAATTCCGCCATAACGTTATTTTGCTGCATCATGGTCTCCATCATTTTTCCTAGTTGGTTCATGCGGTTTGACTCCGCTTGAGGTGCAGTTGGTGGTGCTCCACCGACAGCTCATTGAGGTGAATTCTGATCCTCTCCGTCTTCCGGAATTTTTAGGATCCTATCGAACTTACTCGAAAAACTTAGGGATCTATTTGAAAAATCGTCTATTCTTGGCGTCTGTTCCGTCGAGCTTATTCGGCAAAACACTCGAGATGAACAATGGTTCAAAAAATCAGTGGGTAAAAAATCTATGGGCTGTTCAATCCCAGTATCGATTTGCGTGAGCAAAGATCCTACCACTTGGTTTTCAAGCGCTCTGTCGAGACCACGAGTTACCCTCGTATTTGACGGTATTATCCCCAAACCAAACCGCTGCGCTTCAGAGTCGGTGGGAATGTCCATCTACTACCTATGTCAACCGTAAAAAAATGGGTAAAAAAGAAATTCGAATAGCCAAAGAATTCAAATCAAACAAGTAAAGGTGTCTAAGTTCGGGTGTAACCGAACATTATATACTCAGCGTGAACTTCAATTGCACATTTCATTTCAGATAAACTACTTTTCTACATAACACGTGGCACCGCCCGTTTAAAAAAAATTTCTCCCCATTTCCTCTTACAATAAAACTTGATAAGTGAAATATCATTGATCCAAAACTATTTTTTGCAGTTATAGCTTATTATCCTAGTCTACGTCCCTTTTAAACTTGTTTTATATCTAAGTTGCCGTGGTGTTTAACCGATCCCGTCCATTTTTCTAGAAGTATTTCCTGCTATAGGGAAAATATGTGTACACAATTTCTTTACGATATGTTAATTTTTCTTCGAGTTATGGCTCCCGAACCATAGAAAATTGCTTAGTCATAAAAGGGGCGGTGCCACACCCATTTTCAAAAATTTGAGTGTTTTCCAATTTAATGTTATAATTCAATTTAAAAAGTAAAATTCTATTGATACAAAGCTCTTTTTCGCTAAGATATAGGTTAATATTTTCGTCTACGACCCTTTTAAAAATCTTTTGTATAAAAGTGGGCGCTATAGGAAAAATCTGTGTACCCAATTTTATTACGATCCGTTAATTTTTCTTCAAGTTATGGCTCCCGAAACATAGAATATTGCATAGTCATAAAAGGGGCGGTGCAACGCCCATTTTTTTAATTTGAAGTTTTTCCTATTTATTGTTATAAATCCACTTGGGAAATGAAATACCATTTATATAAAGCTCTTTTTTTGTAAAGATATAGCTTACTTTATTCGTCCACAATCCTTTTAAAAATGTTTTATATAAAAGTGGGCATGGTCCTTAACCGATTTCGTAAATTTTTAGGTTTAACGATTTTTGATTTATGATTAATAATATTTATAAAATTGATTTTAACACAAGTGGGTCCATTTACAAATTTTTTTAAAATTTTTATCAAGAGTCTCAATATCAGTCCACACGTCAAACTTCAATATTCTAGGTGTATTAATAACTAAATAATCAGGTTTTTTGTGTTTTCCAAAATTTTATATATATAAAAAGTGGGCGTGCTTATCGTCCGATTTCGCGCATTTTCAATACCAATCTGTTCTGGGTCCAGATAAGCTCGTTTACCAAATTTGGTGAAGATATCTAAATATTTACTCAAGTTATCGTGTTAACGGACAGGCGGATGGACGGACATGGCCCAAGCAAATTTTTTTTCGACACTGATGATTTTGATATATGGAAGTCTATATCTATCTCGATTCCTTTATACCTGTACAGCCAACCGTTATCCAATCAAAGTTAATATGTCTGTGTGCAAAGCACAGTGAGTATAAAAAAGGTAAAGTTTTAATTAATTAAAACAATTAATGGATATTAACTAAGATTGAAAAAAAAAAATCAAATTCACAGCAAAACCTCAAAAACAAAAGAAGTGCCGAAATTCAAAAATAGTATTACAACTTATGTTTTTATCCTCACATTTAAAAAATCAAAATTTAAAATGTACTTCAAAAGGTAAAAACAAAATTAAAACTACTTTGATGAAAATTATAAAACAATTAAAAAAAAAAAAATAATATATACAATAGACTGGGTTGGTCCCCATACAATTTTTTGATCCTTCGAAATACAGCCGAAAAGGTTTTTTCGTTGGAATTTGGTTATTTGATGCCCGATTTTTAAAATTGATATGTCATTATTTTGTCCTTAGGAAGTTTCACATTTCCGTTTAATGTCCCTTTAAGCTATGAAGTCGTTTTCACATGATTAGGTCATCTAACAAAATTGTAAATTAGGGTTTGCATTGAAAAGATAATAAAGATATGCCAAATACCTCCGCTATGACAGCTTTTCGCGGTGCGGGGGCTTAAGCCGCTTCCACGAGGCGCTGAACATACAAAAGGAGTTGCTCCGGCATCCTCCGCCCGTATGGTTCGAACTTCGTGGAGAGGTAACCAAGAACTGCTACTTTTGCCTTAACGGCTAAGAGTGTTCCACTGTTTTCCCATGTTAGGGACGGCACCTCTGCCGTCGCAGCAACCGTGTGTCCGTAGACTAAAAAACAGCCCCGTTCTGGAACCGTCGCCCACCCCGGCACCACTTCCGCATTACATCAGGGTGGCGTTCCATATTTCTCATTTTTTAAGAGCCTACTGTTGTCCCTGCGTCCAGGTTCCCGCTATTTGCTCTGAGTGTCCATTTAATCGCCACTGCTTCGCATGCGCATTTCTCTGCGCTCCCTCTCAGCATCCATCACGCGTGTCATTACTATAAATGCCATTTTGCTCACTGCAGTCCAGCACTCTTTCCTGTTGCACATATGTGATACTAAATTTCTCGTGGTAGGTTCCTCCCCAAAGACTCCATGCAAGGTGAGCCTTTCTTCGTGGAAACGGGGGCAGTGGAACATGACGTGTTCTGCGTTTTCCAACTCCGTGGTACACATTGGGCAATGAGGATCTTCCTCTATCCTACGCTTCTATAAATACTCTTTGAAACCGCCATGTCCACTCATTATCTGCGTGAGATGGTAGTTCAGTTCGCCGTGGTTCCGCTCATTCCATTGAGCTACGTTCCAAACTCGTGTGAAAGTCCAACGGGACGGCACCTCTTGTCCGCCAGATGACTATGTTTCCCCATGTTAGGGGCGGTATCAGGTACACACAACCCTAACGGGTCAATAAGTTGCCAGATGCGTCTGTTTCCCCAGGTTAGGGGCGGCACCTGCAACACATAGCCTTAACGGCACGTGTGCGTCGTCTGTTTTCCCCAGGTTAGGGGTGGTCGAGTCCGAGTCTTTTGGGTGGAGTGGTAGACTTAAAATAAACTCAAAGGGTAATGGCGAATTCGGTTCGTTGGGTATGAGTGAAAATGAAGGGAGACAAGTTACGGTGCAGGGGGTCGGACCCCCAGTACCGGCGGTAGATGGTGGGCGAGAAAGCCATCTGGTGTCGAGATCCAGCGACTTATGTGAACCTATTCTGCGTAAAATGTCATACGAGGCGCCATGCTGTATCACGGGTATCCCGAATACGACATGGTACGTCGACTCACCTATGGCGGTGTGCACCACGCTTCTCATGGCAAAGGCGGCATCGCTCACATGTTGGTCCCAGGTCTTTTAGTTCTTTCCGATATACGTTCGTATCATTTGCAATACTGATCTACTGACCCGCTCAGCTGCGTTTGCCTGGGGGAGTAAAACGCCGTCCTAACATGTTTTGTACCATACTTTTCTAAAAAGGAGGTGAAGATCTCCGAAACAAACTGTTTTCCGTTTTCTGAGTGTACGGATTCGGGGACCCCAAAAATGTGGTAAATTTCCTTCTCCAGAAATTGAACCACTTTAGCAGCTGATGCTCTCGGCATAGCTTTAAGAAAAACGAATTTACTAAAATGGTCAAGACACACGAACACAAAAACATTTCCATCCTTGCTAGGAGTATATGGTCCAATGAAATCGACGTAAAGACGTTGGAAAGTTCGCTCGGTAATTTGTTTTTTGTCCATTGGCGGCTTTCAAAAACTATTTGGGGTATTGGTTTCTTTGCATACGACGCAATCTTTGACACACTGTTGCACATCAGCCACCATTCCGACCCCCAGCGGGTCAGGGGGTTAGAATATACCCGCGGTAGGTATGCCTGTCGTAAGAGGCAACTAAAATACCGGATTGGCCTGAAGGTTTAATGTGGCCATATAAATCGTTCCCGAGATGGTCGGGCCAGCACCTTAATGATGCTGTGTTACCGGAGCGTACCGGATCTGTAAACGGCAAAGGACCATCACATCGATTACTCCCTAAACCTTCGGGGAGCAACCGTATCGCTACAACAACAACAACAACAACAGCCACCATTCCGGCCCATAAATACCTCTCTCTTATCCGGGCAAGGGTTTTATGGATTCCTCCATGACCGGAAGAAGGAGAGTAGGGCGCGGCTTCCGCCAAGCCAGGCCGCAGCTCCGACGGTACCCAGAGCTTCCAGGTGTGGTCCTCTTGAAGTTCTCCCCCTCTATTAAATTGTGTCCGTTTGTAAATATACTCGTCCGATACGCAAAGATCAGGTAGTTTGTCTTTGTCTTTCGTTATGTTGTCTTTCAGTGGGCGGTAGGTGTCGGTATGAAAGAATGGCGAGTCAAGGCTAATGTCTACGTTACTTCGTCCATGTCCATGCGCGATAGTGGATCAGGCACAACATTTTGCGCTCCTTTACGGTGCTCTATGTCGAAGTTGAGGGTTTGCAGCTTCAGGCATCACCTAGCCAATCGGCCACTGAGGTCCTTGTGACCCATTTGCCATTTAAGGCTTGCGTGGTCCGTGATGATTGTGAAGGGGAGCCCCTCCACATAGGGGCGGAACCGCTTCACACTCAACGCAGCTGCATAGCACTCCAACTACGTCACGCTGTGCCTTATTCAATTTCGCCGACATGTATGCGATGGGTAGTTCATTCCCGCCCTCGCCTTTCTGGAATAAAACTCAACCCACCCCGTTTGTCGAGGCGTCGCACTGTATAAAAAAGTGTTTATTAAAATCCGGGTGAACTAGCACCGGCGCTGTTATTAGACTTTGCTACAACTGCTCAAAAGCCTTGCTCGCTTCGTCTGTCATTATAAATTTCCTTATTCTGTCCTTAGTGAGGCAGCCGTGCAGCGGCGCTGCAATGGCTGCGTAATCCCTAATGAAACGACGGTACCACCCTGTCATGCCCAGGAATCGGCGAAGCTGTTTTGGTCTTTTTGGTTGAGGGAAGTCCCTCATTGCGCCTATTTTTTTGGTATCCGTCCGTATGCAACCGTCGCCTACCGCATACCCTAAATACCGTACTTCCTTGAAGCAAAACTTGTTTTTTCTACGTTAATGGTCAGTTTGGCTTCGCGTAAACACCTAGCGACCTTTTCCAATAATAACATATGTGACTCAAAATGTACAGAGCAAACTAACAGGTCGTCAAGATACACAAATACACATTCACGTAAAGCGGCCGGAATGACCTTGTCCATTAAACGACACATCCGCTGAGCGGCGTTACATCAACCAAAAGGCATCACCGTAAACTGATATAGTGGTCTGCCAGGAACTGTGAATACTGTTTTTTCCCTTGAACGTTTTTCTAAGGGGATTTGCCAAAAGGCATCTTTCAGGTCAATCGCTGATATGTAATGGGTGTTTTGTAGCCGGCTTAGTATGCCGTCAATATGGGGCAACGGATACGCAGCTTTTATAGTTCGAGCATTCACTTTCCTGGCATCCAGATATAACCTATTCTTAGTGGCTTTGATCACTAACGAAACGGGGGAGCTTCAGCTGCTATTGCTCTCCTCAATAACACCCATAGATAGCATTCTATCTAACTCTTCATATACTAATTTTTGGATCGCGGGCGAGATAGGGTAGTGTCGTTGCTTAATTGGTGTATTTTCTTCTACTACCTATATAACGTGCTCTTCCATATCTGTTCTGCCCAATCCTAGTACGGCGAAGGAAGGGAATTGGGCTTTTACCCTGTCTAACATACGAGTTTGGGCCGCTGTCAAGGCATGTTGGACTGCGTCCAAAGAGAGGTCACCCTCGGCAAGTACGAGTTCTGAGACAGCCCTCTCAATCACACACTCATTCACACTTTTTCCCACAACATTTAACTGAAAAACGCGCCAGAAATCGATTCCTAACTAAACTTCCTGAGTAAGCTTGGGAACAATTAAAAATTCCAGATCCCTGGTTTCTCCATCCCAAGTCATAGGAAGTAACACCACACCCACCAACGGGGTTCGCCTCCATTCGCGGTGCGAACATTTTGTCCCGAGAGTCGGGTTATCTTTTCTTCTTTCCCCTCTAGGAATTTGATAGCTCCTTTGCCTAGGCAACTGGAACAGGCACCTGAGTCTAACAGCGCGTTGGCTTCGTGTCCGCCAATTATTGCACGGGCGACAAATCGATTGTCCCTCCTCATGGTTACGATGGTTGCGACGATTTTCTGCTGGATCCTTTTTAAGGTCCGGTGTTTCTCTCTCATTTTCATGATCTTTTTATAGTTCCTACTTTTCTGTCTTGCTTTTATTTCTTCCACGAAAATTCTTCCCCTTGCCTCTTCGTACCTCTGTTTCCGTTCATGTAAACTCCCCCTCGTATCTACCGATGTTTTCTTACTATTGCACGTTCCCTCTGTTTTCATACCATTTTCGTGTTTTAAAATTTTTACATCTCGACCATATTCTCCTAAATCTAATTTTCCCCGGATTCCTGACTCTGCACAGAGTGCCCGGACATCTCTGCCAGTTGCCTGTTTTCCGTAAGCGGTTTAAACACACAATAGGACACATCACTACTACATAGGAAACACTTCATACAATGAAAGGACGACTTACAGGGACTATGTTTTGCTGCTGCTTGTGGATCCTTCGTGAAGAAGTCCACTGACATACCACAGGTGAAACAAAACAAGGTGAAAGGGTGACGGACAGAACACTTTACTTTGGACATCACTGCTAGGATTAAAGGATATCGGATTGGGTTTCGGTGGATCACCGGGTTTTATATTAGTAGCACCGGGTCTAGAGGACATTAGCTTGCTTTTATCATCCTTCCATATTGCCTCTATCCCTATACTACTGACTCCTTCTATCTCCCTGGTACTAACATCTACCTCGCTAACGACCTTGTTTCGCGACCTATTATCTTTTATAATTTTTTCGGCCCTCTTACACTCTGTTTTAAGGTCGGCTAACGTTTAGATCTACGAAACAAACGTGAGGTTCGCCAAGTACGGCTTCAGGTTACCCTTTATAATTTTTACCAGTTCCGTCTCTGGTATTTTCTTCTTAAGCCGGAAGGTTAGATCACGCATCTCCACATAAAAATCTTCGAAGAACTATTGACCTCCTTGCTTCCTCTCCATGATTTCGCGTATCACCTCGTAATCAGATTCCGCCCTTCTAAGCTGGTTAAGCAACTCAGCTTTCAACTGGAAGTAGTTCAAATCCCGGTCATCGGCGTGATCCTCCAGGACTTGCCAGTAACATTTTAGAGCGGCTCCGGTTGCGAGGCAATGGAAGTCCGCTAGTAGTTGCTCGTGGGAGACGTCGTGTTGTTCGCGCATCCTCTCAACGCGAAACACAAAGCTTTCCACCGTCATATTTTTTGTTGTACCGTCGAACTTCAGGTGCAATTTTTCAAGGTCTATTTTCTTCTTCATGTGCCTATCAAACCCGCTTTGGTTATTCCTAGGGGGTTGCTGGTTCGATCCTCCGGGAGTTGATGTAGTTTGGAGTTGGACGCGAGCTGGTGATGCCTGCGTGGATACCTCCACAGCTGCAACCCTATTACTCAGGTGTAACATCTCCGTTCGCATCTTCATGAATTCTTCCATGAATTCCGCCATAACGTTATTTTGCTGCATTATGGTCTCCATCATTTTTCCTAGTTGGTCCATGCGGTTTGACTCCGCTTGAGGTGCAGTTGGTGGTGCTCCACCGACAGCTCATTGAGGTGAATTCTGATCCTCTCCGTCTTCCGGAATTTTTAGGATCCTATCGAACTTACTCGAAAAACTTAGGGATCTATTTGAAAAATCGTCTATTCTTGGCGTCTGTTCCGTCGACCTTAATCGGCCAAACACTCGAGATGAACAATGGTTAAAAAAATCAGTGGGTAAAAAATCTATGGGCTGTTCAATCCCAGTATCGATTTGCGTGAGCAAAGATTCCACCACTTGGTTTTCAAGCGCTCTGTCGAGACCACGAGTTACCCTCGTATTTGACGGTATTATCCCCAAACCAAACCGCTGCGCTTCAGAGTCGGTGGGAATGTCCATCTACTACCTATGTCAACCGTAAAAAAATGGGTAAAAAAGAAATTCGAATAGCCAAAGAATTCAAATCAAACAATTAAAGGTATCTAAGTTCGGGTGTAACCGAACATTATATACTCAGCGTGAACTTCAATTGCACATTTCATTTCAGATAAACTACTTTTCTACATCACACGTGGCACCGCCCGTTTAAAAATATTTTCTCCCCATTTCCTCTTACAATAAAACTTGATAAGTGAAATATCATTGATCCAAAACTATTTTTTGCAGTTATAGCTTATTATCCTAGTCTACGTCCCTTTTAAACTTGTTTTATATCTAAGTTGCCGTGGTGTTTAACCGATCCCGTCCATTTTTACTAGAAGTATTTCCTGCTATAGGGAAAATATGTGTACACAATTTCTTTACGATATGTTAATTTTTCTTCGAGTTATGGCTACGAACCACAGAAAATTGCTTAGTAATAAAAGGGGCGGTGCCACACCCATTTTCAAAAATTTGAGTGTTTTCCAATTTAATGTTATAATTCAATTTAAAAAGTAAAATTCTATTGATACAAAGCTCTTTTTCGCTAAGATATAGGTTAATATTTTCGTCTACGACCCTTTTAAAAATCTTTTGTATAAAAGTGGGCCCTATAGGAAAAATCTCTGTACCAAATTTTATTACGATCCGTTAATTTTTCTTCAAGTTATGGCTCCCGAAACATAGAAAATTGCATAGTCATAAAAGGGGCGGTGCAACGCCCATTTTTTTAATTTGAAGTTTTTCCTATTTATTGTTATAAATCCACTTGGGAAATACCATTTATATAAAGCTCTTTTTTTGTAAAGATATAGCTTACTTTATTCGTCCACAATCCTTTTAAAAATGTTTTATATAAAAGTGGGCGTGGTCCTTAACCGATTTCGTAAATTTTTAGGTTTAACGATTTTTGATTTATGATTAATAATATTTGTAAAATTGATTTTATCACAAGTGGGCCCATTTACAAATTTTTTTAAAATTTTTATCAAGAGTCTCAATATCAGTCCACACGTCAAACTTCAATATTATAGGTGTATTATGAACTAAATAATCAGGTTTTTTGTGTTTTCCAAAATGTTATATATATAAAAAGTGGGCGTGCTTATCGTCCGATTTCGCGCATTTTCAATACCAATCTGTTTTGGGTCCAGACAAGCTCGTTTACCAAATTTGGTGAAGATATCTAAATATTTACTCAAGTTATCGTGTTAACGGACAGACGGATGGACGGACATGGCTCAATCAAATTTTTTTTCGACACTGATGATTTTGATATATGGAAGTCTATATCTATCTCGATTCCTTTATACCTGTACAACCAACCGTTATCCAAGCAAAGTTAATATCTCTGTGTGCAAAGCACGCTGAGTATAAAAAAGGTAAAGTTTTAATTAATTAAAACAATTAATGGATATTAACTAAGATTGAAAAAAAAAAAAATCAAATTCACAGCAAAACCTCAACAACAAAAGAAGTGCCGAAATTCAAAAATAGTATTTCTACTTATGTTTTTTTTTCTCACATTTAAAAAATCAAAATTTAAAATGTACTTCAAAAGGTAAAAATAAAATTAAAACTACTTTGATGAAAATTATAAAACAATTAAAAAAAAAAAATAATATATACATTAGACTGGGTTGTTCCCCATACAATTTTTTGATCCTTCGAAATACAGCCGAAAAGGTTTTTTCATTGGAATTTGGTTATTTGATGCCCGATTTTTAAAATTGATATGTCATTATTTTGTCCTTAGGAAGTTTCACATTTCCGTTTAATGGCCCTTTAAGCTATGAAGTCGTTTTCACATGATTAGGTCAGCTAACAAAATTGTAAATTAGGGTTTGCATTGAAAAGTTAATAAAGATATGCCAAATACCTCCGCTATGACAGCTTTTCGCGGTGCGGGGGCTTAAGCCGCTTCCACGAGGCGCTGAACATACAAAAGGAGTTGCTCCGGCATCCTCCGCCCGTATGGTTCGAACTTCGTGGAGAGGTAACCAAGAACTGCTACTTTTGCCTTAACGGCTAAGAGTGTTCCACTGTTTTCCCATATAAGGGACGGCACCTCTTGTCCGCCAGATGAGTCTGTTTCCCCATGTTAGGGGCGGCATCAGGTATACACAACCTTAACGGGTCAATAAGTCGCCAGATGCGTCTGTTTCCCCAGGTTAGGGGCGGCACCTGCAACACATAGCCTTAACGGCACGTGTGCGTCGTCTGTTTTCCCCAGGTTAGGGGCGGTCGAGTCCGAGTCTTTTGGGTGGAGTGGTAGACTTAAAATAAAATCAAAGGGTAATGGCGAATTCGGTTCGTCGGGTATGAGTGAAAACGAAGGTAGACAAGTTACGGTGCAGGGGGTCGGAACCCCAGTACCGGCGGTAGATGGTGGGCGAGAAGGCCATCTGGTGCCGAGATCCAGCGACTTCTCAGGCTGTGGAGCGGAACCCCAGGCTACACAGTCTACGAATGCTACTGGGAGAACAAGAGCTCTGCCCCTGTCCGAGCACGCTCTGTGGAGCACGGTAAAGGCAGGATCTGAGTATGGTGCTGAGGGAAGCGTTAGGTCTCGGTTGAGGAGTCTAACCATCGTCAGCGCCACCGAGGATGAACTATCATCACTGGTGAGCGACGACGATGAAATGGACTCCGAGGCTGAGAGCGTTCTCCTGAAGGACCATGCTCAGGTGTCAGGAACTGCGGAGGACAAAGGGTCAGAGTCGGAGAAGGTAAAAAGGGTGCAGAAAGCCCTGAAGGCCTACAAAAACTCTTCCTACTACCTTCGGAAGATGCAGAAGAAATATCCTACCACTCTCACTGTGAGAAAAATCTCTTATTGAGAAACACAGAAAGGTAGTAGCAAAGTACAAAGCAACTAACGCTGCTAAAGCTGACGGCCAGAAAGCGTCAACCGATCGGGGCAGAGACACTAACCAAGCGTCCTCGTCCGGATCGATGGGCTCACAAAGCCGGAAGAGGATCACATCCGATGAGGGACCTGAAAAGGACTCGAAAAAGCGGAAACCTCACGCTACTTTCGACTGCCCCTCAGGTCTACAAGAAGCTATCATCGACAAAATCAACTCTGACGGGAAGATAACGCCGGAAAGTTGGCTACTTGTGGAAGGCAAGCTAATGGAGAGAATGCTCGAAGCTGAAAGCGATGAGATATCCTTCGATGGCGCGGGCTGGCAGAAGGGCGTCAAGGTCGTCGGCTGCTGCAATAAGAAACCTGTGGATTTCTTAACGAAGGCAGTCCACGGCTTGGGCGCTCTTTGGCGGGAGCACAGTTAGAGATGATCCCTCGCTCCAGTTTACCGGTTCGTCTGGTGGTTTCAGTATGGATGCCACCCCCAGTAATGGCAACGGAGTCCATACTGAAACTAATTGGCAAGCAGAATAAAGAGCTGAAGGCAGACCAATGGCAGGCGGTCTCGATGTCCCCTTCCAAGACAAGGGCGGGCAGCGACCTACTGATCGCAATCGATCAAACGTCGCTCCAAGCCATAAAGATGCTCAACGGGGTCGTTAGGTTTGGGCTGGACTCCCTTAAGGTCTTTGTGCCTGTTGACAGGCCAGATGCCACAAAGGGAGAAGCTCGCGCTGGTGCAGATTTATTTGCATCACTCAGCTTCCGCCTCGTTCGACCTAACGAAATACATTGCAGAAAACGGAGTGGACATAGCTCTAATCCAAGAACCGTGGCTGGTAAGGGGCAGGGTTTGCGGATTAGGGCTAGACGGCTATCGTCTACTTAAACACATAGAACCGGCCTTGTCATCGGCTGCGACGCCAACGGACATGATGAGCTATGGGGGAGCAGCGACACAAACGCAGGAGGTGAGTCCATTTTTCACTACTTACATGATACTAATTAATTATGTATGCAACAGAGGCAACCAGCCAACGTTTAGGAACAGAATTAGAGAGGAAGTTATAGTATAAAATCATTCGAACCCTTCAAATCGGCGGGCCGGATGGTGTGATACCGGCTTTGTTACAAGCCATTTGTGACGAACTGATACCATATCTACACGGCATATTCTCAAGATGCCTACAAGATTGTTATGTACCCGAAGCCTGGAGAAATGTACGGGTGGTTTTCATTCCCAAAGCAGGAAAACTTAACCACTCGGAAGCCAAAAACTATAGACCAATAAGCCTCTCCTCCTTTATCCTTAAAACACTGGAGAGACTTATCGATCTACGCATTAGAAACGATGCCAATCTCTGGCAGATAGATGCAGCACAGCATGCATACCAAAAAGGCAAATCAGTTGAAAGTGCCCTTAACGGGGCAGTCAGTGTCATCGAGAACTCACTAAGCTGCAAGGAATACACGTTGGCAGCTTTCCTCGACATTGAGGGCGCTTTCAACAACGTGCAGACGGAGGCCATCTGCAAGGCTCTTACACGATATGGAACCCAAAGTTCTATAGTTGCATGGATCGATCCTATGCTTAGGAGTAGAGTTGTCAACGCGACTTTAAGGACAGGTTCTATTGGCAACATGACCACCAGATGCACCCCCAAGGCGGGGTGCTATCGCCTTTTCTCTGGATACTGGTGGTCAACGAAATTCTTGAAATCTTTGGGAAAAAAGGAAGAAAGGTAATTGCATACGCCGATGACTTAGTGATTCTGATCACAGGCAAATTCTTGCCAACCGTCAGCGAACTCATGGAATTGGAACTTTGCAACATTTCGCGATGGGCAGGGCAAAATCGGCTGGGGGTAAACCCAACAAAAATCGAACTTGTCCTGTTCATGACAAAGACAAAGGTACGCTCCTTTAATTTACCGAGGCTAAACGGCACAATGTTAAACCTATCTTCGGAAGCGAAATATATTGGATTCCAAGCTGGAGAAGGAACGTTGAGATGAGATCAAAGAAAGCACTAGCAGCATACTACGCCTGCAAAAGGGCTTTTGGGCGGAACTGGGGACTGACACCGCATGTCATTCATGACAGGTACAGCACAGTCATTTGACCGATACTAACCTATGGAGCTCTAGTCTGGTGGAAGGCGCTACACAAAAATACTAATCAGCAGAGGATCGGGAAGGTACAAAGGCTGGCATGCATGGGAATGTCAGGCACCGTGAACAGCGCACCTCAGGAAGCGCTAAATGTCATCTTTTACTTGACGCCTCTACAAGTGTTCGTGCAGGGATTAGCCGCTAGAGGAGCTCTACGACTAAGAGAATCCAATATGTGGAAAACAGCTAAGCACGGACACTCGCAGATTCTGGACGATATGACGAAGGTGCAATTAAACGGAATAGTAACTGACCTAACATCCAAAACAGACCACATCACAGGGGTGTTTGACTTCCAGGTTCAGAACATACGATATCCTTCAAGGGTGGAATGGGAAGTAGGCCTAGACAACGGTAGGGGCATCACAATATACACCGACGGCTCGAAAATGGAAAAGGGAACTGGAGCTGGGATGTACTCGACACATCTATAGCTTAGCCAATCATTCCGACTTCCTGACGCATGCAGTGTATTCCAAGCCGAGGTCTATGCCATAGACAGAGCGGCAAAGCTGCTCCAAGATAGCGCGGTCCCCAACACCGACTGACTACAGTCAGACTCTGACTTTTCACCTCGTATAACAGCTGTTATACTAAATTTCTCAAAAAAAGAATTCATCCCTTCAATTAAGAGAAAAGAGCGGACCACGACCACATTTTTACTTTTTCAATTTGCTGAACGCGTTAACAAAAAAATAAAACTTCGAAATGTAGAAAGCCGACATCTATTTTTTGGAGGCTAACTTCGAAAAACGGAGATAGTACTTTCTTTACGTAAGCCTAAATATCTACAAAAAAGTGGGTTTTGTCCAATACCCAGAAAAAAAGTTGATTTTGTTGCATAGTGTTATTATTATAAATACGAAACAACAGGTTTGACTCACTTATTTACTTTGACTTACCCTATTTATGATATTTGGCATATCTTTATTCACTTTTCAATGCAAACCCTAATAATAATTTTTCCTCCAAAAATATCATGAGTTTCAGGTCTAAGTATAATAAGAATCAGGTAAAATAACAGTTGAAATAAATATTGAAAGTGATATAACTTCTTTGTTTATTATTTTAGTAATATCGTTTGAAAACAACATTGTCTTGAAATTTTAAGTACTTTCCTATGGTGAGGAAAAAATAATTTTTTTTGGGGGAGGGGGGGGGGGGGGGGGAGGGGGCTGACCAAATCCTGTGAAAACGACTTCGTAGCTTAAAAGGGCATTAGAAAGAAAAGTGAAGCTTCTCAAGGCCAAAATAATGACATATCAATTTTAAAAATCGGACGTCAAATAACCAAGTTACAACGAAAAAAGCTTTTCGGCTGTATTTCCAAGGATCAAAAAAAAAAAATAAAAATGGGAGAAATGGCCAAAAATCTTTCTATCTGAACGATCGGTTGTATGGGATTGGTATATACTATATACATATAGCTCCGATCAAAATGATTTTATCAGGAAATCTACTATGATATATTAGAATAAATATCACCAAGTTTAACGTTTTTATATTGGAAATTAAGGGAGAAATGGCTAAAAATCGTTCTATCTGAACGATCGGTTGTATGGGATATATATTATATATAGCTCCGATTGGAATGATTTTTTCATGAAATCTTCTATGATATATTAGAATAAATATCACAAAGTTTAACGTTTTTATATTGGAAATTAAGGGAGAAATTGCCAAAAATCTTTCTATCTGAACGATCGGTTGTATGGGATATATACTATATATAGTTCCGATAAAAGTGATTTTTTCAGAAAATCTTCTATGGTACATTAAAATATATATCACCAAGTTTTACGTTTATCCTTTTTAAATTAAGGGAGAAATGGCCAAAAATCTTTCTATCTGAACGATCGATTGTACGGTATATAACTACTTATATATAACTCCGATCAAAGTGATTTTTTCAGGATATCTTATATGATATATTAGAATACATATCACCGAGTTTCACGTTTATACTTTCTAAATTGCGGCAGGAATGGCCTAAATCGTCTTATCTGAACGATCGTTTGTATGGGAGATATATGTTATAGTGGTCCGATCCTACCGGAACCGACAAATGTCTTACAAGCTGCTCAAAACCAACTATCAGACTTTACGACGTTAAGCAGAATTAGAGATGCACTCATCGACAAAGAGGCAACAATACGCCTACATTGGATACCAGGCCACATCAATATACATGGAAACGAAATGGCAGACTTTGCTGCTAGCTTCAAAAGCCCCAGTAACAAAAAACGACACATGCGAAAGAAAAGACATGCGCACCACAATTAAATGACACCTACACGCCAAAATAAAACGAGAATGGCAAGACTACACGCACCATCATTACACTGCCATAAACAGAGAATTTACAACTCCAAAATACCCGACCGCATTTCGAAATCGCGCACAAAACTTTTTTCACGCCTACGCCTTGGCCATACTGTGGACACCCATGCACATCTCCTTACCGGTGAACCAGCGCCAGTCTGCGCATACTGCGGCGATACCATGTCATTAAAACACAAATTCATAGACTGCCCTGCTTTAATAGATGTCAGAAACCAATACCTCACAAAAAAAAACGGACTGAACTCCTAAAAAATGCAACCATTGAGAATATTACCTCTATCTACGACTTCATCAAACACATCATAGCCCGAGTTTGAGTGATCCAAAAGCTTATTTTTACATTAATGTATATACGTATATACTATTTTTATTTATATATTATATATCTTCACCTAGCTTTTTATATAATGCAACCTAGTAAACCTTACATATAATATTTCTCAAAGAGCTGATAGCCCTGGCAGCTAATGCTCCTTTAATGTTAACATGTTAATTTAGTTAATTTGTTAATAAATAATAATAATAATAATAATAATAATAATAATAATAATAATAATAAATACAAAAATACATCCGTGTGCCAAATTTCATCGAGATATCTCAAAATTTGAGGGACTAGTTTGCGTTCAAACAGACAGACGGACGGACGGACGGACAGACGGACATGGCTATATCAACTCAGTTCGTCACCCTGATCAATTCGGTATACTTAATGGTGAGTCTATCTTCTATATTTCTCAACGTTACAAACATCGGACCAAAGTTAATATACCATTTCATGTTCGTGAAAGGTATAATAATAAACCCAATTTAAAAAAAATAGTGACTAAACAACTGAAAACAATATAACCCTTAACCCAGACCAAAAAGAGTAATTCAATAAATAAACGTGTTGGTGCTAAAAATTGAAATGTATTTGTATGTTTATTTTTAAATGAATATATGTACGTGTAAGTATGTGTAGGTATAGTAAAAATTTATATGTATCGTGTATAATCCTATGGACAACCCAGATACATATAAAAAAATATGAAAAATGAAAAATTTATAGGAAAAACTTAATAAAATAAAGAAAGCTGTAAATAAAAAAATATTAAGCCTAACTGCGACTAATAATTCGTTGTTAATAAAAAGATATATATATCAAAAAAATATATAAATCGTTATTAAACAATCTGTATAATTATTATTTTTTTTTTGTTTTTTTTTACTTCAACTTTATTTTTCTAATTAAAGAAAAAACTTAACAAAAACAGAAAGTAAAATGTTACCTTTTACGGAACAAGGAAATTTTCTTTAGGAAAATAATATATTTATATATGAATTTTGGAGTATACCGGGTGTTATCCTCCGGTGGTGAATGATCAGGGTGTTGATCCCTTGTTTATCTGTACGACAGTCCTGTCAAAGTCAGCGTCAGCTAACTACCCCCTTAGACGCAGCGCGCCACTTCAGCTTACTTGGCCTGAGCCTTAGTAGTTGGAAGCACATCTGCTGAAAAATAAAATTGAAAATAAATATCTACCCCACGCCCCCTTGAAACCTGTTAGCAAACCTCACACAAACATGTTGTGCAAACTCACAAGTGATAGCTTGCCAATCGGCCTCCATAAAAACAACGAAAACAAAATCAAAATCGTTTGTACGCCCTTGTATTGGGATATCACTTTCCGAATAGGGAAAGCCCGTGAAAGGCACTCCCAACCCAAGGTGCATACCCCCCCCCCCCCTCTCATTGGTTTATCGATCACTTTAAACACAGCATAAACCCCAGTGAAGCTGGCCGATAAACCCCTAAACTGTCCGAGAAGGAAAATAAGAAACAGAAAAAAGGTTGAAATTGAAACGTGAGAATTGATAGCTAAAGATAGTTAAAACTTGAAAATAGAGGTAGAGAAAATTCGAGAATTTGAAACAAACCGGGTTATTTGAGTTGGGCGCCATTTTTGTTGTGTAACCGCTATTCGTGGGCGAGAAGTCATGACGGGCCAGGCATGCTGGAAGCCCGGACTAAACTTGTAGTTGGTCGTGGTTCTTGCCACAAACTCTCACTCACAGCTACACAGAAAAAGGAAGGTTCATGGCTGTGATTGTGGACAGGAAAAAGGAAAGATAATAGCTCTTGTCAGTTGGAGCAGACCCACCCCTTTAGCCAGCAACCCGCGAACTACCTTTTAATGCTACTGGGCTCCGACAATTGAAGTAGCATTCCCTAGTACTGACAGTAGTCCGTCTGTCCTAGCGTCAAGTCATGTCCGTCAGTCAGTCTATGGATCAAGCGCCTAGGTAATAACCATTATCCTGAAAAATAACACCCACTCCAAAATATGGTGAATTTAGCCTTAAATTCCTTAAAACAGATAAAACCCGAAAATTCACCTTAATTTACGTGGATTTATTTCACAAAAAAATAAGTCTTAACTCTAATAACGATAAAATATGAAATCCATTTAAAAGTAAGGTAAAGAACTAAATCAAAAATAGAAAAATGCAAAAATTATAAAATACAAGCTTACTTTCAAATAATTCAAACATTATTGCTGAGAGTTTAAAATCAACAAAACTTCTTTAATAAGAAAAAGGAATATATAAAAAATATGTATATAAAAAAATAAAAATAGATAAAAAAATAGCCAAATATTTGAATTTTCCAAATTCGATCCAAAAAAACTAATCCAGATAATTCAAACAACCCAAATGAAATACCGTCGGCAATTCAATTGCGATAAAATAAAATAAATAAAAAAAATTGCATGCGATAAAATGTATCATAAATCGCTCCACTTTTTAATGGTACATGCAAATGAAAATTAAATTGATTAGTAATAAATATTATGTACTCGCCTTTTATTTCAGCGTTGTTGTTGGCGCCAGCATTCACCGCGAAACCTATATTGGGGAGGCAACAAAAAAAAAAAAGACAACAACCAAAAACTAAATTTGTCCCAAAAGAAGTAAATCTGTCTTCGAGCAATAATTCATCCAATACCGCGGTAAATGCAATTACCCAAATTATAAAAGAAAAGAAAGAAAAAAAAATAGCAACCAACAAAAAAATCTTTAAACAAAATAAATAATTGAATAAAATAGGCCGGCTAATACGCCTGTATTCATATATGCAGGTATATATATGTAGCTTAGTTATTAGCCGGATATTAAATCTTTTGCGAAGAGAATAAGAAAACAAAAAAGAGAGGTAGCTTTAAAAAGGGTTGGTGTCGAAATTCTGTATGTACAAAATTCTGCTTTTTAAAATTTTGCTTTTTTAAAATTCTGCTTTCTAAAATTCTTCTTTCAAAATTCTGTATTACAAAATTCTGTATTACAAAATTCTGTATTAAAATATAATGTTAAAAATCAAAAATAAAAAAAAAAAATAAAAAATGAGAACCAGATGAAACGATAAGAAAACGATCTAAAGTAAACGCATGTTAGAAACTCTCAATAATCAAGTGTGAGAAGCTACAATACCATGAATTAAATATGAGTAATTACAGTAACAATACTTAAATGTAAAATTTTAGGCGGAAGGCAATGCAAAAAAAAAAAAATACTCAAGTTGGATGCGTTGCAAAATACAAAAAAACAAAAATAGAGTGTCGGAAGTACATTCAGCCCGTAGCAGCTCGCACTCTCGCTCTCTCTCCCTTTTGCAGTCCTCGATGTTCCGATGTCTTCTTGTTCCTCCTTTTCTTTAATCCCATCACTCCCAAATATAATAAATTTTAGGTTACTGACCTCTTTCCTGCTCAACCATGGAAATGGCTGATCGACAGTAAATTATAGCGTATGTGTGACAAGTACCGGTAGGCCGATTGCCTACTAAGGTATTTTAAAAAGTGTGCTAAGGCGTCGGCACTTATGTAATGTTGGTATGTATGCTGGTGCTTTTGTTGTTGTCGGATAAAGTTAGTACTTATCCTCTTCGTAGCCAGTCTTACGGTGCTCTGTGACCGGTAAAAAAAATGCCGAGGTTAATGCCTCCTGTTGACAAGAGCCTAAAAAAGAAAAGCAATAATTATGGTTAAGGATATGTATGGGTGTATATATGTATGTATATATGTAATACTCCTATATTGCTAATAGAGAATGCTCGCAATATGTTTTGAATACGAAATCAAAACAAGAAAGCCTATAAACTTTTTGTGATTGTAGCAGCATAAGTGTGACAAGAAAAAATTGAAATTTATACTATGTTCAAACAGAAAAATAAATTGAGGAAATTTTGATTTGAATTGAGTGCTGTTCATACAACTCGATTTAGCTTACACAATAGTAATTTGATAGCTGGTTGGCTCATCTCTACAGCAAGAACATACCTTGGTTCAGACTGTCAAAATGTGCGTGTTGGTATTAGGGGAATGAAATGGAATGAAAACATAAAACTTTGAAATTTTTGTGTGTTGTAAGAAAATGTGTTCAATGTTTTGGTTTCATTTTGAGTTTGCCATCTTCTTTTGACAATCCCTACTCCAGTGAAATGAAAGACATAAAATCAGCTGATGAGATGAGCCAACCATATAGTTCAGCCATGCGCAACTGACGTTGAAATCTACTCAATAAACACACTTTACAAGGTTGTATTTGCAGTTTGAAACAATTTATTACGCAATTTTTTTTAAATTGGCAATTTATTATTACAATTTATTATATGATAAATTGCGTAATAAATTGCCCAAATAGTATAAATTGCCAATTTGGTGTGTGTTTGAACCTAGTATTAGGTACATTCGATTATTGAATACAAAAACAAAAACGTGTAAACAGCAATATATCGGCACTCTGATGTTTGGGAATGTTCCTACCTTTTTGTAGTAATATAGGAGTATTACATATATGTATGCAAGTATAATTTAAGTAACATTGTCCTAATACTGCAGTGCATTTAGGCCTTTTTTGTAATTGCATTATTTCGCCAATTTGTCAATTTACACTATCTAATTTTTTTTTTCATTTTTAAGCTATTGCATAGATTTTATCGCGGGCTTGGCGAATAAATAAAAAAAACCTTAACGGATATTTGTCAAAAAAGGTCCAAAAAGGCTCGAAAAGGTTCGAAAAGGTTCGTAAAGGTTCGGTGTTAGCAACAGGCCAAATACATAAAATTGGATCTCTATCATAAACAGCGGGGGGCACCACTACATTTACACGGTTACAAAATTGAGAATGTGTTAGTAAACACGAACGCGTAGCGAGCACGAAAACAAAATCAATTATTTATTTAGTTTGATCTCAATGCTTGAACGGTGAACAAGTGTCACACGGACTCTTTGGTACTCTGTTTTAAGCGCGCGTGCGACACTTCCTCACATTACGACCATCGAAATCAAACTAAAAGAGCTGTCGTTGATTTTCACGAAGTAGCCATTGTGATATCGCTTATCGTATACATATATGGTCGCTTACAAGCCAACCTAATAAAACCGCACTGCGTTTTTTTAGGGCACGCAAACAACCGGCGTTTTTTGCCCTAACCCAAATAAGCATGCGTTGCGACAATGTAAAGCATGTGTGCAAACGTCAAATCTAAATGTCACGCATAACAAAAAATTGGAAATTCAATTTGAGTTGCTCTCATACAAGTTGTATGTGCATGAGACATTTTTGACAGAAAATGACTTGCGTGCGTTTATATTAGGTTGGCTTGTAAGCAGGTGCTAAGCTCGCGGCCACCCCGGATCATAAAGTTAAAGTTAAAGTGAATGTTAAAGCGAAAGTTAAAGTTAAAAATAAAGTTAAGGTTAAAGTTAAAGTTGAAGTTAAAGTTAAAGTAAAAGTTGAAGTTAATGTTAAAGTTGAAGTTAAAGTTAAAGTTAAAGTTAAAGTTAAAGTTACAGTTAAAGTTAAAGTTAAGTTAAAGTTAAAGTTAAAGTTAAAGTTAAAGTTGAAGTTAAAGTTAAAGTTAAAGTTAAATTTAAAGTTAAAGTTAAAGTGAATGTTAAAGTTAAATTGAAATTTAAAGTTAAAAATAAAGTTAAAGTTAAAGTGAATGTTGAAGTTAAAGTTAAAGTTAAAAATAAAGTTAAAGTTAAAGTGAATGTTAAAGTTAAAGTTGAAGTTAAAGTTAAAGTAAAAGTTGAAGTTAATGTTAAAGTTGAAGTTAAAGTTAAAGTTAAAGTTAAAAATAAAGTTAAAGTTAAAGTGAATGTTAAAGTTAAATTTAAAGTTAAAATTAAAGTTAAAGTGAAAGTTAAATTTAAAGTTAAATTTAAAGTTAAATTTAAAGTTAAAATTAAAGTTAAAGCGAAAGTTAACGTTAAAGTTAAAGTTAAATTTAAAGTTAAAGTTAAAGTTAAAGTTAAAGTTAAGGTTAAAGTTAAAGTTAAAGTTAAAGTGAATGTTAAAGTTATAGCGAAAGTTAAAGTTAAAGTTAAAAATAAAGTTGAAGTGAAAGTTAAAGTTAAAGTTAAAGTTACAGTTAAAGTGAATGTTAAAGTTAAAACGAAAGTTAAAGTTAAAGTTAATGTTAAAGTTAAAGTTAAAGTTAAAATTGAAGTTAAAGTTAAAGTTAAAGTGAATGTTAAAGTTAAAGCGAAAGTTAAAGTTAAAGTTAAAAATAAAGTTAAATTTAAAAATAAAGTTAAAGTTAAAGTTAAAAATAAAGTTAAAGTGAATGTTATAGTTAAAGTGAAAGTTAAAGTTAAAGTTAAAAATAAAGTTAAAGTTAAAGTGAATGTTAAAGTTAAAGTTGAAGTTAAAGTTAAAGTAAAAGTTGAAGTTAATGTTAAAGTTGAAGTTAAAGTTAAAGTTAAAGTTAAAGTTAAAGTGAATGTTAAAGTTAAATTTAAAGTTAAAATTAAAGTTAAAGTGAAAGTTAAAGTTAAATTTAAAGTTAAATTTAAAGTTAAATTTAAAGTTAAAATTAAAGTTAAAGCGAAAGTTAACGTTAAAGTTAAAGTTAAATTTAAAGTTAAAGTTAAAGTTAAAGTTAAAGTTAAAGTTAAAGTTAAGGTTAAAGTTAAAGTTAAAGTTAAAGTGAATGTTAAAGTTATAGCGAAAGTTAAAGTTAAAGTTAAAAATAAAGTTGAAGTGAAAGTTAAAGTTAAAGTTAAAGTTACAGTTAAAGTGAATGTTAAAGTTAAAACGAAAGTTAAAGTTAAAGTTAATGTTAAAGTTAAAGTTAAAATTGAAGTTAAAGTTAAAGTTAAAGTGAATGTTAAAGTTAAAGCGAAAGTTAAAGTTAAAGTTAAAGTTAAAAATAAAGTTAAATTTAAAAATAAAGTTAAAGTTAAAGTTAAAAATAAAGTTAAAGTGAATGTTATAGTTAAAGTGAAAGTTAAAGTTAAAGTTAAAAATAAAGTTAAAGTTAAAGTGAAAGTTAAATACTAACTTCTCATTTATTCAATAAAAGTAAAAAATTTGTTTTCTTATCGGTCACCACGCTTAAAAAGGTTAACTTGAATTAATATCAAAGAAAACAAAATGTTGCATAAATATTATAATTGCATAAGTTGATAATATGCAATAGCTTTACCGCGGCAGTCCCCGAGTGCCACACGTCCTTTTTTTTTTCTTCATGTGCCATTTTGCAGTAACCGCTTAAATGAAAAAAAATTTTGTTTTTAAATTTTCCAATTCTTAAGGTTCCAACTGGCATGCATGCATGTAGATCAAAATTTTCTTCTCACATATTGATTAACGCGGTTATTGCACGCAACCACATCCTAACTAAAGTTACTTTATATTTAATTTTTTTTTGTTGTTGTTTTTTTTAGGGTTCACTTAGGCAAATGAATTCATATTTTGTGCAACTTAATTTACTTAACAAATTTTCGTTTTTTTATAAGTGTACACTTACCCCGGCTTTGGCAGGAAATGTCTGTTAGGATGTAGTAAGCTGAGGTGCAAGCGTCCTGGGTCCTGTAAGCTGTCGTGTAATCAGCAACCGTTGACTAACGTCACGATGACCGGTATTTTATTTATTTTTGGCTCTGGTGACCACTTGCATATATGTACAAGTATTTTAAAAATTTATTTTTTATATGTGTTTTTTCGGTTTTTTTCTTCTTTTTTTGTTATTTTATAAAAAAATTTATTTTTTTCTCCATAAATATTTTTAATTTTATTTATTTATTTGTTTTACTAGTTCACTAGCTAACTTCACTACTTGAATACTTTAAGTATACATACACCGAGCAGACCGACCCACATTACTTTGTAGACACTTTGGAACTAAAATTTTTTAATGTTCGATCGCTTTCGGAGCTGGTAGATATCGTCGAACCTACTGTAGCATTATGCGTTATGCCCACCTATGCAATACAATTGCGGCATAATGCATTATGAACTTCTATGCCAATGCATTTTTTATGAACCTGCCACACGCAGTCATAGCGCAGTCATATTACAATATTGTTCTACATAAATTACATTGACCTGACACAGCGGGAAGTCAACATCAATTGAATGCCGAATACGAAACCCATGTCATTTCACACCTTCATAGTTTTGCTCAACAAGTCAAGCCGGTCAATGCACGTGCCGATCGGAATGGCTAGTTGACAGTGTTAGTTTGTCAATGTGAATCACCAAAATATTCACACACAACCATTTTACATTGTTGCCTTTGTCAATGTGAATCACCAAAATATGCACACACAACTATCTTACATTTTTTACATAAATAGATCTGCTGACTTTGTTAGAATAATTATGTAAGTGTAGGTTAAGAAATTATGTATAAAAGATAAAGAATTTCTTCAATAAAATTAATTATTTCCAGACACTCAATGGTGTTATTTATTTTCGTATTTTTAAATATTCCACTACGCCTTTTACTCGGCGGTTGCTTCGCGGGTAACACACATACAAATACACGCCTATTCCTATACTACTGACGATAAGGCTGTCGTTACAGAGCCACCAGTCTGCTACGAGTGGCGAGTAACTCGCTGGAAATTAAAAAAATTTATGCCTAATGTTTTCTACGAAGGACATTTTTAATTGTCTCGTATTTATCCATGTCTTGTAGGCACCTTATGCAAATTTGATTTTTGGAAAGGTAATTAATTAATTAATTAAATACAGTCGGAAAAATAATCACAAATACCCAACGCAAATGTATAAAGACATTTATGCACATCTCGCCCAAGAAAAAAACAGCGATCACCCTAACCAAAAACATTATGCAAAGTAACGAGTGACGTCTCTTATTATATTTATCCTCTTTGCCAGGATTGTAAATGGCAAGGAACAGTAGTGTGTCTAATCACTCAAAGTGATTTTGTTGTTGATATCTTTTTTTTTGGATGTAGTTTATTTTTGTTTGGTAATTGAATTAGTCTGTCCGCTAGTGTGCACATATTCTTTTTGTATGGCCTACTTGTGTAGGCTCACTAGTTTTACCCTTCTTTCTTGAATCCCACGGCAATGGCTGAAACTCCGGGCTGGACAACGAGCAAGGTGCACACGGTGGGGTAGCACTGAGAAGGTGGATGTCTGTAGAGGACCTCTCTAAGCTACACAGGAGGGATCCATTACAAGTTTTTTTGTAAATTGGTTCTTAGCATCTTCGTGATTTGCATACATTTATTTTTGTGTTTTGTATTATGAAATAACGTGGGTACAGGTCTTTTATGCCAAAATATACCAATTTGTTGTTCCTCGTTAGCTCGACCGTCGCAAGTTTCTCTATTAGTTCTGTTGTGTTAGTTGTTGCGTGATCGTTCCTTAGTTCCAGAGTATCCTTCAATATTGGTTTTTAAATATTTAGACAATTTTTTACATGGTGTATCCAAACCAACTTCGAATTTTTGCAGGGTTAGCTTCGCATATACATATGTACATAAACGACGAAAGGCTTTATGTAAATCCATTATACTTACTTCTTAAAATAGATCCTTTGTGTAACGCAATGTTGATTTGTATTCGTGAAGCCCCACTAATGGGAAACGCAAATCGTGGATGCACATCCGCATATGTCTGATGAAGTCCTTGCACAGGCTTGATTCCGTCAATATCTTTATAAATTTCAGGATCACCGGAAAAAAAATGTGGGAATGAGGGAAAAATCGGAGCACCATTATAGCACTTTGTGGCATTAATTACTCCACTCGGTAAACATAGTTGAGTATCACGACAGTAGCATGCGTTTGTGGGATTCTCATTTGGGTTAGAGAACACGTTTAATTTAGTACGATAACGAAGTGCATCAATGTTGTTGAGTATTTTGACTTCCTTTTCAAAAGTTAATGGAATTTTCCTGCAAAGTACTTGTAGGAAAACTTGCAAATCTTCTCTATTTTCTAAGATATGAGGTGGAAACATTGTTGCATCTGAGCCGTCAATGCGATTGCATTCTTCTTCTGCCCAAAAATTCAAAGAGGGTTGTCCATTGAACTGAGTTATTATACTAAATTTGCGGATATCATCTTCTCCTGTATTTATTTGCAGAGAGTCGACGCTCGTTCCATTTCGCTGAAAGTATATAGTAAAATTATTGCTATTGTTTTACATTCGACCTTGAAGTTAAAAATTGTAAGAAAGTCCAAACTCTAGCCCCAGTATTTAATTAAAAAGAGTATAAAAAAATTCGCACTCCGTTATATAAATGATTCAAAACGCAGTGAAAAATATGGTCTTCAACACAAAGGTATTGTTGAGGAATTTCGATTTTGAAATTTTAAAGGTAGCTATTGTAAAAAGCAGACACCCAAAATAATAATAATTTTATTTTCCGGTTTAAGAAAAAACAAAGAAATTTCAAAAAGTTCGAAAAAAATCTTTCAAAATTATTTTGCCCAATAAATATTTTTTGTTGAAAATACACTAGTTTTATAAGCAACCTTGTTAATGTAACAATGCGTATAATAAATACCAATGATGTGGCAGCTTATATATTGCCTATTTTGTTTTGTCTTGACATTTGTATAAGTTGAGTTAAGAGTTTAAAGTAAAACGTTCGCAGAATCGAACGTTCATTCTTGTAAATTTGACTGGTGGTGTTTTTATTTGGAAAATCCCCAACAAGAGGTTATGGGCCCAGACCCGCACCTAAAACTGTGTAATTAATTGACAAATTGTTTCAAATAAAAAAACTCACAATGAGTGCAATGTACCAAATTGAAAAATTGGATGACGGCAATCTTGATTCGTGGTGCATACAAATGCAGAGCGTGTTGATACATGCGGAGCTGTGGAAGGTGGCGTCGGGCGCAACACCAAAGCCACAAGGTGACGGCGCGGCAGCGTGGATTGCGCATGACGAAAAAGCGCAAGCCATGATCACATTGAGTTGTAAGCCATCACAGTTAAATTTTTTGAAGCATTGTGCATCGGCGCCAGAAGCATGGAATCGGCTTATCGTTATATAAAAAGTTACTCAACCTCAAATTGGCTGAGGGTGAAAATATGTCGGTGTACCTAAATAATTTCACAACTGTCATGGACAAGTTGGCGGAGGTCGGCATTTCGTTAAATGATGAGTTTATCGCTATTATTTTATTATCGAGTCTGCCTAAAGAGTATGAGAACTTCATCATCGCAATGGAGACAAGGGACGCGCTACCATCGGTGCAAATTCTGAAGGTGAAGCTTCTAGAAGAAAGCGAACGCCGGGTAAATAATGACACAGACACGAAGGTTGATAATGGCGCGCAGCAGGCATATGTAGCGAAGTCGGCGCAAGGCAGCGAAAAGAAACCAAACGGCAGTGGATATACTGGTAAGCAATCAAAAAATATTACTTGCTTTCGTTGTGGCAGCTGGGACATATTAGGCGAATTGCAGTGCAACGCAAAAGGATGGTTCAGGTACGAACAAGGAAAAACAGCATTCGCTTGCGGCATTGGGCGCAACGAATTGTAGTGCATTTGATAAAACGAAATGGTGTCTCGACAGCGGCGCAACGCACATATGTGCTGCGACCGCAAATTGTTTGCCAATTTGGTGGAGCACAACGAGTGGATTGCGTTTGCAGGTGCGAACAGTTTAAAAACAGTAGGCAAAAGCTGCGTTAAAATATCCACAGATACGTGCGAGGTGATATTGAATGACGTGTTGCACGTTCCTACAATGAGGGGAAATTTTATTTCTGTCGGTCGAGCGGTCCAATTGGGCTGCACAGTCAGCTTCAACAAACATATTGCTATGGAGAGGAAATATGGTGTTGAAATTTTGCGGCTCGAGCAAAGTCACCACTTGTTTACGCTAGAGAGCAAACGTTTCAGCTTTATAGGAGCTATGCAAAACAAAAGAGATGTAGCAATTATGTGGCATAATAGATATGGACATCTTAATTATGCTAGTTTGACTGAAATTCAACGCAAATCATTGGCACGTGGTATGGATGAGGTTAATTTTTCAGACAAACCGTCATGTAGAACGTGTATGGTATCAAAAGTACATACACAACCATTCCCAGTTAATGTTGAAAATAAATCAAAAAATTTACTTCATTTGATACATACAGATGTATGTGGACCATTTAATACACAATAATTGGGTGGGACAAAATATTTATTGACAAGTCAAACAGAATTTTTGAATCCTTTTTGAAGTCAAAGGCTGATGTGTTTGATAAGCTTGTTGAATTTGCGAAAATGTTCGAACGACAAACAGGTAAAGTCATTAAAGCGGTACGGAGCGATAATGGCCGTGAATATGTAAACACAAAATTTGATAAATATTTCAATGAATGTGGTATTGTGAGGCAGCTCACAGTTCCGTATACACCACAGCAGAATGGCGTGGTGGAGAGAGCTAATCCTACGTTAATTCAGTTGGCGCTGATGAGAGCGAAGAGAAGCCGGGAGGCCTACCAAAGTTCTTACTGCCAAGGGTGTCCGAGGAAGGTGTGAATGCTATGCAGGCAACCGAGGTAGTGGGGCCTGAAACGTATGAAGAAGCAATGGCTAGTGAGCAAGCAGCTTCATGGATAGCGGCAATGGAGCGTGAGCCTAAGGCTCTAACAGCAAATAAAACGTGATCGCTTGTTGATATGCGAGCGGGGCAATCGGTTATCGGCTGCAAGTGGGTATACAGCTTAAAACGAGTTATGCACGGTAACATCAAACGTTATAAAGCTCGATTGGTTGCGAAGGGATGTTCTCATCAGTTTGGCGTAAATTATGTTGACACATGTTCGCCGGTATGTCGTTTTGAAACAATTAGGCTGGTTTTAGCATTGGCGGTGGAGCTGAAAATACATTTACATCAAATGGATGTATGCACCGCATACCTCAATAGTGAACATAATGATGAAGTTTACATGAAACAGCCAAAAGGGTATTGCAGCAATAAAAACAAAAAGGTTATCAGGCTGAACAAAGCAATTTATGGGTTGAAGCAAAGCGATAGAGAATGGAACTGCAAGTTGGATGCGGCGTTGCGAGAGCTTGGGTTTAGTCAGTGTGAAAGCAAGGCATGCTTATATAAGCAAGATATTGATGGTAATTTGTTTTTAATACTTGTTTATGGCGATGATATACTTTTAGCATATCAGTCAAAAAGTCGTGACTAGGGTAAAGGCAAGCATTTCTGATAAATTTGAATGTGTGGACAAGGGTCCTCTCAAACTTTTTCTGGGCATGCCAATTGAGGGCGAATGAGAGTTGGGCAATATTACAGTTGGACAGCCGCAATACATTAAAGATTTGCTGAAGCATAATGAAAAATGTACGAAAGTAGACCAGACGTCGTATCAGCCTACAATCGGGGCGCTAATATGGCTGGCGTTATCAAAAAGGCCAGATATATTTCATTAGGTGGCAAAGTTGGCACAACGGAACAGGGATCCACATAGTGAGCATTTGACGGGTATCAAGCATGTGTTAAGGTACCTAGCATCTACGATCAACATGAAATTACATTATAGAGCATGTGGTCAGGCACTCAAGGGTTATGCAGATGCGGATTGGGATGGTAATAAAATCGACCGTAGATCCTATACAGGATACGTATTTTTCCTGGCAGGCGACGAAATTTCTTGGAAATCAGAAAAGCAAGATTGTGTGGCATTAAGTAGCACAGAGGCCGAATATATGGCAATTTCATCAGCGACGAAAGAGGCACTGCATCTGAGACGCATAATTATTGAAATTGGGTGCGGTGATGGTAAAACGGAAACGATATTGTACGGAGACAATATTAGTGCGCAACAGCAAAGAATCCGGTGCATCATGCTAGGACGAAACATATCGATATTAGATATAATTTTGTAAGAGAGGTTGTTGAAAGAGGCGATATCAAATTAGAGTATGTATCAACAGATAGCATGATTGCCGATGTTTTAACCAAAAATTTGTCAAAAACTAAACATATGAATTTTGTCAAATTGTTAAGTATATATGAGTAATATGCGCATTCAGGAGGAGTATTGAAAATACACTAGTTTTATAAGCAATCCTGTTAATGTAACAATGCGTATAATAAATACTAATGATATGATATGGCAACTTGTATTTTGCCTACTTTGTTTTGTCTTGACATTTGTATAAGTTGGGTTAAGAGTTTAAAATAAAACGTTCACAAAATCGTACGTTCATTCTTGTAAATCTGACTCGTGGTATTTTTATTTGGAAAATCCCCAACAGCTTTTAAGTCATCCGAAATTATTTTTATAAATTTTTTCTTTATTCGAGTCTTCAAAAAAATTATTTGGGACTTTTATTTATAAAAGCCTTCAAATAATAATTACGGACAATGAATTTCGCTTTATATAGTACTCCTTTTTTGTTTTTCGATTTATATTACATACATATAAAATTCTTTGAAAAGAATTAGATTTGGAGTTGGAATATGACTTGTGGTATGCTGTAACAATGATTCGGAAATCCATGGACTAGACGAGTTTGTTTCGTTGAAGCTTGTGGAACAGAAGCCAATGCAGAACATTTAAGTAGACAGATAATAGTTAAATTTCTCGAGCGTCTGTTGGAATGTATGTCGCTATCGTCTTTGGCTATATACATTTAAAATTGGTAGCCACCACCATTTCTTTGTCAGCGTCTTCCACCAATTTCAGTCAACCGCCAAAATCGATATCCTCGACCGAAAGAAATTAAGGGTTAACAATGCTCATTCATCCATTCGCCCATTCCTTCTATCCGTCTGAAGGCTCATCGTCACATGTATTTTTGAAATAACTTTCACTTTGATAAAGTATACTATGAAAAAAGGAGGACTTTGTTTCTTGTTTGTTGTCAAAACAATTATTGTCTTTATTAGTGAAGTTACATTAGTATTTATACAAAATTTTTCTAGTTAATTCTTATGAGCTACCTACATTACGTATTTACATTAATACATACTTACATACTAAGTGTACAAAATATAATTAGGCGCTTTGCCAGCGAACCACGTAGACACATATATATTCTGTTCGGTTGGAAGCGCAAGCTCAGCATAAATAAAATTAGTTGTGGGAAATGCATAATAAGCAAAAACGGAATAGAGCAAGTTAAGTGTAAACGAGTCATGGGAATAAATTGTGTGCAGGCAAAGGTTTGTGGTGAGCAATTATTCACCTTTAGATTGAAATAGAATAAACCTAAAGTTACGAGACGTCGACTGTCGTAGCGCGTGTCGGAATAAGTATGTGCAAATGAATGAATATGTATGTAAAGGTCAATGCATCTCAAGACATACCAAAACGAGTCAAAATATGTGTTTGTATAAATGAATGCAAGACTAAGTGAAAGAGTGAATGACTGATTGCTACACCATCTGTCTTTGAAAGAGATGTCATACCTAATTTGTGCACCAATTACGCATGGCTACTCAAGTGGCACAATTAACTTTTGAATCCGTATGTGCTTACATTGTTATTTTGTTTATTCATGACGTAACTTTATTTGTTTTTGTAATCTTTATGTTCTTTTTGTTTAAAATGAATGAGCTTTCCCACTATGTTATTCTCAAAGTGTAATAATTTATTTATTTATTTATATATTAACTATAGATGCTAGTTTTAAATACAATTTTCCTATTAAATTTTTTATTTATAAATTTGAGTTTGTTATTAAGTTTGACATAGTTCGACTTATTTTATTATTTTTATTATTTTAAAAGTTATTCATCTTGGTTGTACTATAAAAGATCCTAGATCTTATTGTAATAATATATTGTCAATAAATACATACATACATACATACATATTATGTTGTGAGTACTTAATGGAAATTATGAGTAATTTATTTTTTGTGTTCTTTTAGCTTCCTGAACTAATATCTCTTTGTTGTGCTATTTGTAGTCTATATTTAATTTCTTTGTCGTAAGCCTCATGATTGTATATTGGGCTTACTGTATTTTCTTTTAGAAATTCGTAAGTCTGTGGGTTTTTCCGAATATCAGCTCGAAAGGACAATAGTAACAATATGTAAAATATCTGAGTTACTCATTCCAATTTACTTGTCACTAGATACGTAAGAACGTACAAGTTCATTAAACGTTATGTGACTGCGTTCAACAGATCCCAAAGTTTGATGGCGGTAAGGTGGTGAGGCTCAATCTTGAGGAGTTTGCACAATTCTTCAAATAAGTTATTTTTGCATTCTGTTCCCATATCCGTTATGATTGTTTTCATAAAACCATAAATCAGGATGAAATGGTCGAATACAGCTTTAGCAACTGTTACCGCATGTTTACTTTGGACTGGAATTGCAACTAAATATTTAGTTAAGTCACATATGATAGTAACTGCATATTCATTTCCACTTATCGATTTCGATAGTAGTCCAACCGTATCGATTTGTACAATATCAAAAGCCTTCGGAGGTGTCTCCGTTATTGTCAATGGTTCTTTTATATGTTTGTTAATTTTATTCTTCTTACAGTGGATGCAATTTTTTATGTATTTTCTTATATCATTTTTCATGTTTATCCAGCTAAACTTCTGCTTGATATTGTTTGTTTAGGCAGGATGCCTAACTTTTCCGCATCTGATTGCGACCCCCCCAATGCAACTCTGCAAATCGATACTCGATACTCGAATTAATTTGTAACCACCCACACCATCACCCTCATGCATGTGCCTGCATGTACATGCACATGTATGTGTGGTTTTTGTCAGCACTCATGCATATGCATGTCGGGGTTGATGTGTGGGTGCCTTTCCCCTCCAAAACGGAGGATTTTGCGGGCCAACGGTTGTGGCTTGCTATACAACCGGCCTCTTTGATTTCAACAGCCAACCAGCACGCATCTGCCGCCAACGATCTCCACTGTTTTCCAGAATATATTCAGGTAATATTGTAACCAGGTTATATATATATTCACATAATAAAGTTCACCCATTATAACGAGGAAAATCCTCCCGTGTTCTTCTTTCTTTTCTATTGAGTGAATCATCCATTGAGCGAGATCGACCCTTGTGCGCCTACCCACTGCCGGTTTACGACGCACTTAGGCCGAACATTTGGTCCTATCTCACCAGGAATTGGAAACAGCACCTTAACAATACAGTCCACAATATAATTAGCCCGAAAATTTATACGGAAAAATATTTGCCCATCAACAGCTATACCACAAAATTTGGAAAGTCTATTATTTAATACCAGCGTGCAAAACACTGAGCAAGGGACAGCCAGCTTAAGCCATCAGCAACACCACAAGTCATCGTGCCACATCATCACCAGAACATACAAATCACCAAAAAGTTCACAGTAAGTGCAATATTTCTTGCCACATTTTTTTTGGTTGGTTAAAAACAATAAATAAAAAGTGCGAAAAATCATTTAAAGTGCCATACGTGATTGTAGTTAACCGCGAAAAGTGTGAAAAAACTGTGTAGTGCCAAAAAAGAAAATAAGTGCAAACGCGTTGCATTAACGTCGGTTTAGATTCCTTGTGACTATCTGGTCTGTCCCCCCACCAGCGGTAAGGCTCTCCAGACACAGCACAGGGAAGAGGTGCACATAACCTCACTTTCACAAAAATTTCACGCCATTTGACTGCGGCAAAATTTAATTTCTTTTGCGTCACTATTATTTTCACTAATTTCCTTAATCAATCTTGTTACACAGTTTTTTGTTCTTTGTTGCATAAGATCTATTTCACGGTTTCACACTTTTCGTCGAGTTTATATCAACGCGCACACTTAGTATACAATACAATTTAACTAGGAAGTGGCGAGTGGCCCCCTTTATTTACACAAAACACATTGGTGTTGCGTCCCCCTGCTCCCTGTTTTACGGCACAAATAAGCTGCAAAGTTAGTGAAAAAATAAACAAATTGAAAGCGTTAAATAAAGAGTTTTTCTATATTTTAATCATTGTTGGTTGGGTGAATCGCACAGGTTTTTTCAGTTTTATAACCCCTTTTAATTTGATCACAAATTTTAATCCATGAACATGGAATCATATATTAGATTGGCCGATCGAATAATCGAATTCGAGGCCGATTTTAATGACATCAGTGCGGCTCTGCACACTGTGTACACTCTTGCAATACAGCAAAAAGAGTTGCAAGCTAAGTGGGAAAAAGCAGAGAACGCCCTAGAGGAGTTGCTTGGCTCTGACACGCTCGACGCAAAGAAAATTGCAGCGGTCAAGATCAAGCATAAAGCGGCATATGCCGTATTCCTAAGATGCATGTCGAACATGGCTGAACTTCAAGCCAAATTGAAGGAGGAAAAAGATAGGGCAGTCAAACCTGAGGGAGAACGTGCGCGCGAACATAGTATCCGCCTGCCAGCTTGTGATACTGAGGTGTTCAAGGGCGACTACCTATCTTGGCCAACGTTTCGTGACCTGTTCACAGCAATATACAAAAACAACAGTCGCCTAAGCCCGGTAGAAAAGTTGTTCCACCTCAATCAGAAAACTCAAGGTGAGGCAAAGGACATCGTCAAGAAATGTCCCTTGACAAATGAAGGCTTCGAAACAGCCTGGAAAAACCTATGTGAGAGATACGAGAATAAACGGATTCTCGTGAACTCACAACTACAAATTTTGTTTAATCTAAAAAAGATAGATAGCGAGTGCGGCAGCTCTATCAAAACCTTACAGCGCGACATAAATAATTGCTTGGCATCTTTAAAAACACATCAGATCGATGTTTCAAATTGGGATGCGATTATTACCTATTTATGTTCGACAAAATTACCTGAAAATACGTTGGCTCTATGGGAGAAGAGCATTGACCACAAGACGGACATATCCAAGTGGGAGAATATGGACAAATTCTTGTCAAATCGTTTCCAGACACTTGAAACCGTGTCTGGTTTTACAGGGAATGCCACTTCTAAAGTGCAAAAATCAAACACGTCGCGCCAGTCGACGGAAAACCCTACAAAAAGACTTGGTGCTTTTCAAACCAAAGTAACCAAGCAAACAACAAAATCAATATGTAAAATGTGCAAATCTACGGAGCACAGATTACGCAACTGTTCACGTTTTTGCGATTTAAATCCGGTAGAAAGGATTAAATTCGTTAAATCCACAAACGGCTGCCTGAATTGTTTATCCCCAGGACACACAGTGACGAGGTGCACCAGTTCGTACAACTGTTCCAAATGCCACTCTCGTCACCACACGCTCCTGCATGCGGACACACTTCAGCAACCGGCGGTACGAAATCCCTTCAAAGATGCGGATAATCCCCCATCAACTTCGGCACAGGCAAGGAAAAGACAGGAATCGGGACAACCACCTTCCTCGGCGAATCAGAATGTCAAATCCTGCCATGCCAATTCCAGCACAGGCGTGCTATTAGGAACTGCTCGCATACACATTCACCATAATGGTACCGACTTCTCCGCGCGGGCATTAATTGATTCTGGGTCTGAATGTTCCTTTATAACTGAAAGACTGAAACGCAGAATCAATTTGCCAGCGAGGAAAATGCATGCCCATGTTTCAGGCATCACAAATGCGGTGTCAGCTCAGGTGAAAGAAGCATCCAACATCGAACTACGTTCACCAGTGGATCCCTGCTTCAGCCTGACTACACCCGTACTAGTTCTATCGAAACTCACTGGGAATCTTCCATCCTGCCATATCAACGCAATGACTATGCAGGCATTCCCAGACTTGATTTTGGCAGACAAGAGGTTCTACGTCAACGAAGACGTAGACCTCATACTTGGCGGAGACATATATCCCCACATTATAATGAGCGGTATAAAGAAGAATGTGCTAAACACACTCTTAGCCCAAGAGACAGTGTTCGGTTGGATACTAACCGGTCGTATCGAATCACCGAATCCAACGAAGAGCATTATGTCTTTTTACAACGAGGTTGCGTTAGACAATCAACTCAAAGCTTTCTGGGAGGTAGAAAATGTACCCAAAAATAAAATATTAAATGAGGATGAAAGGTACTGTGAACAAATATTTAAAGAAACAACGCAGCGAAGTGAGAATGGAAGGTACACCGTGTCACTACCATTCCGGCAGGATTACCCTAACAATATTAACTTAGGACCATCCCTGAAGCGTGCATGCTCTCAATTCTTCCGGAATGAGGGGCGGCTAATAAAAAACCCAGATTTAGGAAAAGAATATGTTCGAGTGTTGTCAGAATATGAAGCGCTCGGACATATGAGAAAAATTGAAAAGAATATTCCATCCGACGATTCGGATAATTATTTCCTGCCCCACCACGCCGTTGTAAAAGCAGAAAGTACAACCACCAAGGTACGCGTAGTATTTAACGCCTCGAGCCCTACGGCCAACGGCAATAGCTTAAACGATATTCTCCTCCCAGGCCCAGTCCTACAAGCCGATCTACCCATACTTATCTTACGATGGAGACTATACCGCTTCGTATTCAATAGCGACATCGAAAAGATGTATCGACAAATTTGGGTGAACGAAAATCACACCAAATTTCAACGTATTGTGCATCGCACTTCCCCGAATGACCCTATTAGTCTTTACGAATTAAAGACGGTTACCTTCGGGGTGAATTGCGCTCCATATCTCGCGATAAGAACGCTCCTACAACTAGCAGACGACGTCTCAAACTCGCACCCTACAGCGGCTAGCATACTGCGAGAATACATGTATGTAGATGATGTGTTAGCGGGTGGACATACGATCACCTCGACTATTAAAGCCAGAGATGAAATTCGTCAAGTCCTACACTCAGCGGGCTTTCCACTTCGCAAATGGACATCCAATTCAGAGGACATTCTAAAGGACATCCCCAAAGCAGACCTACTCAATGAAAACTTCCTGGCATTCGAAGATACCAGTTCAGTGAAAGCGTTAGGCATTCGATGGAATGCCCTATCCGATTTATTTTATTTTCAAGCAGGGACGCTGGACAACCCGGAAAACATTAGGAAGAGAGCGATACTATCAGCAATCGCCAAACTTTTCGATCCCTTAGGATGGCTGGCACCAATGGTCATTGTGGCAAAAATACTCATGCAGAGTATTTGGTTGGAAGGCACCGCTTGGGACGAACCAGTATCTACCAGTACGCTGGAACGATGGAAAACCTTCACCGACCAATACCATGAAATCGATAAAATCCGGATACCTAGATGGGTCAACTTTTCTCCAGGAACCGACATCGAGATCCATGGATTTTGTGACGCATCCGAGAAGGCTTATGCAGCAGTCATTTACATGCGTGTCAAAACGGATGATAATGTCTGCACAAACCTACTTCTAGCCAAAACCCGAGTAGCCCCAGTGAAAACTCTTTCTCTTCCACGATTGGAGCTTTGCGGAGCCGTGCTGTTAGCGGAAATCACCGAATCAATTCTCAGGAATCTCAAGTTGGGACCAGTGAAAGTGCACCTGTGGACGGATTCAACGATCGTCCTCGCATGGATAAGGAAACCGCCCTGTTCCTGGTCAACCTTCGTCGCACATCGGATCACCAAGATCATCGACATGGTCGGACATAGGGACTGGCTGCACGTGAACTCAGAGTCCAACCCAGCAGATTTAGGCAGCAGAGGATTACCTGCGTCTGAATTGGTCAACAATTCGTTGTGGTGGCAGGGACCTTCTTGGCTGCAAGAAGACACTTCCCAATGGCCAGCACAAGAAAGTGACTACATCACCTCCGTAGAGGAAAAGAGGGCAAAGACCTGCGCAACAACAACCGTCAATCCTACCGATATTCTTCAACGCTTTTCCGACCTACCTAGGGCTCTACGGGTCTTATCACACGTTATGAGGTTCTACCGAAGAACCCACCCCGAAACAAAAAATTCATTCCAGGTCATGTCGCACCTAATCTCCCCTGATGAAATTAAGGCCACTACACGACTTTTAATTAAAATCTATCAGAAACAACATTATAGTTCCGAATATAATTATCTAAAGGCCGGAAAACCAATTGCAGGGAAAAGTGCAATACTCTCACTTAATCCCTATCTAGACCAACATGGCATCATTCGGGTAGGAGGGCGACTCGGGGCGTCAAAGGACTTAGCTTTTAATGAACGCCACCCAATCCTCCTTCCATACAACTGCAGGTTATCCCGTCTTACAGTCCTAATGTTTCATCAACAAAGTTTGCATGGGGAGAACCAACTCATGTTGCGTCTGATACGCACCCAATACTGGATACCTAACATCAAAACCATGATTAGGGCTACAATTCACAATTGCAAAGTTTGCACTGTACACCGAAAGCGTGCTCAGACCCAACTTATGGGTATTCTCCCTCGCGAACGCACGACATTCAGCCGTGCATTCACGAATACTGGAGTCGACTTTGCCGGACCCTTCGACATTAAAAGTTACCGAGGCAGAGGGTGTCGACTATCCAAAGGCTATGTCTGCCTTTTCGTGTGTTTTTCCACACGAGCGATTCATCTGGAGGCCACTACTGACCTCAGCACCCCATCATTTCTTGCGGCTTTTGCCCGTTTTATATCTAGACGCGGATGTCCCAAAAACGTCTACTCCGACAACGGTACAAACTTTGTCGGAGCTTCACGATCCCTACGATCGGAATTCAAAACGTTCATTTCACAAGCCCGAGACAATGCTGTCTCGAAGTACAGCCACCAGTCACTCACTTGGCATTTCATCCCTGCGGGCGCTCCCCACATGGGAGGGCTGTGGGAGGCTGGAGTGAAAAGCTTCAAAAGCCACTTCAAAAAGATAGCCTCACCACACAAATTTACATTTGAGGAATTCCATACACTCTTGTGCCGCATCGAGGCATGCCTGAACTCGCGGCCGCTCAGCCCGGCATCCAATGACCCAACGGACCTTGAGCCGCTTACTCCAGGTCATTTCCTCACTGGCAGCCATCTACTGGCTCCGCCAGAGCCGGATGCTAGTGTGAGCCCTGCCTCGATGATCAATCGGTGGCAGAAACTCAAAGCCCTCCATCACACTTTCTGCAAGCGATGGAAAACCGAATATCTATCCGAACTTCAAAAAAGAGTGAAGTGGAAGCATCCCAAACAAAATATAAAAGTGGGAGATCTCGCTGTCCTCAAAGAGGACCACTTATCTCCCAACGAATGGAGGTTAGGTCGAGTTGTCAACGTACACCCCGGCGAAGATGACCGAGTACGCGTAGTCGACCTCAAAACCGAGAAGGGTCAAGTCAGACGACCTTTGGTCAAACTGATCCTTCTTCCAACGGAAGAGACGGATTGCGAAAAGGCTAAGTGCTCCTCCTAACAATCCCTCCGTTCCTCCATACCCCTCCCTTCAAAAAGAATCAAACCCAAAACACTATTTCCCCCGACTACCTACAATTAGAGGCCCACGGTTGGTGATAGCATCGAAAGCATATTAAGGAACCCACGTCTTCGTGTCTCTCTATCCCTAAGCTTGCGTTTCTCCCGAGCCATATATTATCATCAACCCCCCGGTCTCGTGAGGGTGCGAGTCTACCGGAGGGGAAACCTAAGGCGTACTACGCGATGGCAATGGGGAAAGGGAGCGCGGGACATAAAGACGCGTTCAACCACGCGCCGTGATGCCCCGCTATCCCTAAGCGTGCGTCGCTTCCGCGGCCCTAATTATAATCAACCACCCCGGTCTCGTGAGGGTGCGAGTCTACCGGAGGGCGATCCTACATCTTATTTTTCTTTTTTTCGCACCTCCGGTCTCGTACCGAGTCTGCCGGAGGGGGAATCCTACACCTAGCTACTTGTGGGCAATGGGGAAAGGGAGCTAGAGACACGAGGACGCATGAGAGCTTACCAAAAGCTCGCAAACAAAAAGCAATTTTTTTCTATGGTTTTTAACAACACTAACCGTGGCCCCCTGAACAAATAATCCAAATTCAATCACCCCCCAGAGCGAGGATACCAGAACAACCCTAATGCAGATCGCCCATCTGCCACCAAGCACTTATTTTAATTTTGCAAAATAAACCCCACAATTCACTCGCTCACCCAGAGCGAGGACACCAGAAACAATCCCATTCACTCGTTATCCCATAACGAGGACATCATAAAAGCCTACCGCAGAAGGGCGAACCGATCTGCCACAGAGTCTAAGGGCTTTCGGCCCTTTGTATATTTTAAACTTCCAAAATTCAACACCCATTCACGCGCCTCGAACGAGGACGCCAGACCCAGGACGCAGATCTACTATCTGCCAGAGAACATAAATGCACTCGGACAAAAGCACGAGGCCAACAGAATTTTTTTACTTAATGAGTAGGGACAGCCATATTCTAAATATGGGTTAACCTCGGTTTACAGAACTTTGCGGAAACCATGGAATCGTGGACCTTCGTAAACCTATGAACCATGGTCCATTTCGCCTACCTTACTGAGAGTGAGCGCTTGGGCTCTGAGGTTTCGGGTAGCAACATCGTTTTAGATTGATAAATTGCGCCGCCTCTTATTTAGTATAGAAAATTTCACCACATGGGGTTTTTAACATGGCCTAAGCCAAAACAAAATTCATCGTTCAACGGCAAAAACCTCGACTAGTAAATGATTCGCGTAAAGCAAAAGGAATCCATATCGTTGGTAACTAGTGGAGATACCATAACGAAATGCACTCAATGACCATGTTGAATGATTGCTCGGAACCTTCGTCTCTATTTAAGAATTTGGGGAAGAGGTTGTATTTGGAAATTAACGGTTCACGGACACGAGCTTTCCGAAACGGGTGAATACTCTTTGTTTAGCGGGATCGCACAAAAGTTGGACTCTTCTGCCCAAGTTAAGGCCGGAATCTAAAGTTCTAAGACAATAAGCCATTTTCTTTTTGTTTTTGTTTTGGTCAGTTCATTGCGGCTGCTGAGTGGCGTATCACCCCATGCCGGCTACATCTTCAAATCATGCTATCTCAAAGTCAGAAATTTCCCAATACAGGATTTGTCTCCAAACCGCCCTATATTAGAGTGAGATTGAAGAACACTTAACCCCGGTATGCTTTTCATTAACTCCCTCCTGTGACAAAAATGCTTTGAACTTATGCTCGTAGGGGGAGTTTTGGCAACATAGTGCATTTATGAATAAAATTCTAACGTACGGCATTCTTCAAACAATTTCGGGAAGGAATGACCAAAACAGCATGACTTTGTCAATTCACGAAATCTTTAGTAGAAACGGAATTATTTCCCCAAAAAACCTTTGGCATTTACAAATTTATTATCATTACTAATATACTACCAGAGATACTTGTCTACTACAATTTCACAGATTGTTCCTCAAAGCACAAACCTCTAGTATTGAATCAAACTCACCCACTCATTCTCTGCCACAAAATCAGCAATAAAATTAGCAATATCATCACCTCATCATCCCATAAGAACCACGTCCAAATCTAAAAGCATTTTTCGATTAAAAAAGTAATGTATCGTCGGGAGAAAAATGTACCTTAAATGTGATTATTCTTAAATAATCATTTAGGATTCACTTTACGAAACGCTTTATTCACAATTGATATCACTGTCAGAGTGAGCTTTAATTGTTTGGGAGTGATTCACAGGCATTTTCAGATCATGGTCATGAACATATTTTAATCGTTTTTGGTAGAGATGTATGAATGATTGTCGGATTGGATTATCATGTATTTATTCTTCATACCTCAAAAAAAAAAAAAAATAAGATCTTCAATGGACAGTTAAATTCTAACAAGTATAATATTCATTATTCACTCAACAGATATAATCAGAAAAGATTCAGAAAGCTGAATGAAAAATTATTAAAAATTGTTGATCCCCCAAAGTAACCACATTTAATTCGAATATGATTCCACAGTATGATTGAAAAACTATATTCAATTTTTTGATCACCTAAGTATTCATATTTGATTATCTCTTTTGTTCAATTGTATGACAACTCATTATTCAGTCAGAAAGAGTAACCAGCTTGTATGGATAGGTGGAAAATTTCGGAATTGTGGTAAAGCTTGACACATCGTCGATTGATTCAACAGAGAGTAGGCGATATTTGTAAATAAAATTGATATATCAGACAGTAATTGCTAATATCCGCTTCTGTATTCAGTTATAGAGGTCCTTTTTTTCCGCCATCCTTACTTGTGGCTACAAGCCGCAAGAAGGGGCTCAGCGTATGATTGCGCAAGAATCGGTACCACCAAATCCAAATATACCACAAGGCTATTATCCTAACGGCGCACTTGATGCCTATCAAGGCACTGCAACTATTCACAACAACAAAAATGCATGCTTTCAAAACCTTGCAAAAGGACCCATAAGCCGGTAAATTGGCAGAAACCACGAAAAAATAACAAGTAACTTTATGAACCGAAAAGTTTTAGTCGGTTAAAAATATTGGAAAAACCAAAGATTGTTTATGCATATTAATTATTTATTTAATTGATTCTTACCACCAATTACATTCACGTCCTTAATCATTGTCCACGCCCTGCGATTGCAGTATCTCCAGACTAATATAATCGGGTGTGCCAACAGCGCTGCTCGACATCACCCAACCATTCGGTTCCATACGCCTACATGTACCAATTCCGGTCAGTTTTAAATGGCCACGACGATCGAGTAGCACCTTCTCTGGTTTCACATCACGATGCGCAAAACCCATATAATGTATGGTGTCAAGTGCGAGTACAACTTCCATTGTTAAAATATGGCCCATTCTTCTGGTATTGCTTACCTGGATATAGGCAAAACGTCGGTGCGCCGCCATACAGGTGCATATCCGGACTCGGCGATCCTAGTTATTGTTTCGCTATCGGGGCTATGATATTAAGTTATGTATCTACCCAGAATTAAAAATTTATTATTTACCTTAGGGCGTTTGTTCAAAAGCGAACAAATTTATTTTGGTGTAAGATACACATCATCGCGTACTGGAATCACCGTCCGTAGCCAGTTTAATTAATTTTCTTCATCCCCTCACAAATCACAGCTTTTCAGACGTATTTTGTTGGGTGTAGTATAGGCTTCCATAATTAACGCATATGCAAAACACTACGTGACACATTTAAATATATTTTTAGAGCCTTTCTGATTTAAATCTGATAAACCGACTTTATTTCTAGTTATTTCCATGTGCACGTTGTTGGTTCATCGCCTTGAATGGTCGAGTGTGGATTTTGAGCAGTTTTTATTATTTTTCCTTTATTCGTCGACTTTGATGTTTTTAATCTCGTTCCAGCACTTCAACTGATTTGGTGTTTGATTGTGTTCTTATTAATTCCACCATGGGCTTATGTTCATACATTTCGATAACACTGACACTTACGTTTTTAAAAAAGGGGTGTATCCGCTTCATACTTTCACTCCAAAAGCTTTAAGAGCATAGCACCAACCACATTGTTAATTATGAAAGCGCCCCCGAAACAAACAAAAATTGTAGCACCCAGAACGATTAAGTTGTTATTGAAACGCTTATGCGCTATTAAGGACTCAACTGCTTAATATATATTATATATATCTATTGTTATTACAAATCATTTAGTGGTTCCTTAAATAGCGAAAATTCCTCCCACAACAACGTACCTAGCCATTGCTATGCAGATTTCTCATTTGCTAAGTCCATTTTTGTTATGAAACGTCTCTGGCAATAAGAACACGGAACAACACTGCGTTTGCCGACATCTTTCATTAGATGCTCGTCCAGCCTATCTTTAAAACGAAAAAAAAGGGATAACCACAATGGGGGAAAATATACAGTGTCCTTTTGTGAACTGTTTCATTATGGTATTTCCATTCATCATAAACTTTAAAGTATTCATTACAATTGATGCAATGGTAACTTGTAGTAGTTTGCTCTGTATGTGTAGTGATGAAGTGACGCCTTAATGTAAAAGTTCGTGTAACCGATTGCTCACATAGTGGATCAGGACATTTGAAGTTACGTGGCCAATATCGTTGTTGGATATGCTCCAGTAGATGTATTTCGCACACATACGCCTATTCAGACTCATTGCATAAAGATCGCTTATCTTTGGGCATTATTTTGTGAACGAGTTCAATGTGACGATAAAGAGTGGGCTTCCAAGAGAAACGCTGGGTACAATGCAAGCGAAAATGTTGGGGTCATATACTCCATTCACTGTGCGCCTCTGTCCTGTTTACTTGTCTTCGTGCTGAAGTTGCACTCCTCACAATTGAAGATTACCACAATCGCAGGGTCTCCATCTTTCATACGCTTCGCTGATGGCTCACTTTGTGGTGATATCGTAACGCCTTCTTCCTTTTAGAATCGATCGAGCCTACTGTATGATGTCCTGGTGCTGGATTTAGTTCGGTATCGCAATTGTGAGGCATTTATGTGCTCGTCACTTTTTTCATGAACATTAGAATGCATGTTTAATGTCTGCCTTTGCAAGAGGTTTTAACTGTGAACGTTGATATTGAAAGTTCTGTTCGGACTCTTGGCATTGGAATATAATGTTTTCAGCAACCAGAACAGATGCAGCACATTGTGAGAAAAATGGGCCTGTGGTTCATTAATTCATTGGAGATATTAACTCCCCGTTACTTATAACTTGTGGTTAATATTTCTTTTTCTTATACGTATAGATGGTAAAATCATCTGGACTTCGTTTAAAACAAATTATTTTCCTGAAAATAAAGAAAAAAATTGATTAACAATAATAAATAAAAGTATATTTATGTAAGTACCAAGTACAAAAATTTACCTACCATTTTTTCGTTCCTAAGAATCTTCAAACATGTACGATGGCCACGCGCCGTAGTAAAAGAATGATAAAACGGTTTAAATCATTCTGTTTATGTCCCATTTGTTTCAATTCTGTGGAATTTACATTATATACACGGGTGTGTATGAATGTTCATTTGTTTTGTCTTTTCCCGTTGGCATATTTGTAACAAACGTATGTACATAGGTATGTATGTATGCCTACTTGGTTCGGCACATCATATTAGTGTTGCACCAAAAGAGGCAACCGGGTACCGAAAACCGCAAGACATCACAATCGGGACTGACGCTTTTTCTATTTTTACCCAGGTGGGCGTCTCATGCAGTACCAACCAGTCATACACAACAAAGGAATTAAAAAAAAAAAAAGGGAAACCAAAACAAAGACAAACCTCTCCTTGCACAAAAAATTTAACATTTTTTTTACAAGGAAATTTTTTTTGTTTTTTTTTTTTTTTTTTACCCTTTCCGGATTTTGGGTACTGTTTTCTGGCTGGGGGGCAGGACTTGTTGTTTTTCAACAACAAATATCACAAAAGGTCATTATAAGAGCTCGGTGCAAAAACCATCCGAGTCCCGAAAGTAAAGAATCCCGACACGACAAAGTCCCGAAATTGGGAAAAGTCAACCTTTTCTACCGGCCTAGTGTGCTACTACCCCAGTGACCTAGTTTTTGTTTCAAGGGCAAGCAAATTCATATATGTATATATATATATTCGCACGCCACAAACTCACCATACTAGCTGTCAACTAACCAAGAAATACACGACAGGGTTGCATGCAATCTCAGAATGGTACGTGCAGATAGACCGCGTCGTGGGGAACGCATCGCCAATCTGCATGCAAGCACCAGCAGTTGCTACACCTTCGAGTTTGATTGCGATTTTCGCTATTCGCCATGAGCTGTCGCACAAAATTAAATCAATACCGTCGTTAGCCTCTACGGTTCGTTTTAAACTCGGTTTATTCATACATTTTAACGTAGGTTTGTTAATAAAACACCACGCGTATCACGAAAACAAGTAATTTTGCGCGGGTGGCTTGGAATCACGTCCGCTCCAACCTCCCACACACCGCAATCTTGCTGGTTTTTGTTGAAACACATAAGCTGCTCGAAATCACAGCACTAAATACTTTGCAAAATGCTCTCGTCACTCCACGTCATTTTACTAGTCATCTTACGGTGATAGGTTATATTCGTAGTCACATTTGCATGGGCGTGGGTAGGGTTTGTGACCAGGTGTTTTGTAGGGTAATAATATAATACCCAACTGACGAAATGCATGCGCTGCAGCGAAAACGCGCATCACCCAACCAACCTCACGGCCACTCGCCCTGGCACATCCATAAAAATGCCACAGTCGCCCTGAGAGCGACACGACACGTTATACGCTGGAACGGAGACCTCGGCCTCTTCGTCCAGCCCAGAAAAACCTCAACACCATCGAGTCTGGAACGGAGACCTCTGCCTCTTCGTCCAACCAACAAAAAAAACCGCAAATCTGGAATGGAGACCTCGGCCTCTCCATCCGGAACGACAACAACCAAAGAATAACAAAAAATGGTGCCACTCTGGAACGGAGACCTCGGCCTCTTCGTCCAGCCTTACTGCCCATCGACAATACACATATTACATTCTGAATTTCTATATTTAAGAATTATGCATAATTCAATGGCAAGAAATATTCACTTCACTGTTCATAACCGCTAATTCTTTCATCTTAGCTCAGGTGGCATGCTAAGCAAGTCGGAAGGGATTCCCGGCCATTTTTGCGTCGCAGACGAACTCTTCATTTAGATTAAGTTTAGTGTGTAAGTCTTATATTAATTTTTTTCTCGTTTCAGCGGAGGTCATTGGCGGAAAACGATGTTGCGTATCGCAAGGGGGGCCGGCATGTTTAGGCAGGATGCCTAACTTTTCCGCATCTGATTGCGACCCCCCCAATGCAACTCTGCAAATCGATACTCGATACTCGAATTAATTTGTAACCACCCACACCATCACCCTCATGCATGTGCCTGCATGTACATGCACATGTATGTGTGGTTTTTGTCAGCACTCATGCATATGCATGTCGGGGTTGATGTGTGGGTGCCTTTCCCCTCCAAAACGGAGGATTTTGCGGGCCAACGGTTGTGGCTTGCTATACAACCGGCCTCTTTGATTTCAACAGCCAACCAGCACGCATCTGCCGCCAACGATCTCCACTGTTTTCCAGAATATATTCAGGTAATATTGTAACCAGGTTATATATATATTCACATAATAAAGTTCACCCATTATAACGAGGAAAATCCTCCCGTGTTCTTCTTTCTTTTCTATTGAGTGAATCATCCATTGAGCGAGATCGACCCTTGTGCGCCTACCCACTGCCGGTTTACGACGCACTTAGGCCGAACATTGTTTGTCATGCGATTTATTGATGGGTGGCCACCAAAAACAGGATCGTCATGATATTTGTGAAGAATTTCTTTATCTTTATCGCTATTTGTCATATTTATAACCTCTGGTGTTAATTCTATTTTTAAGTTTCTGAGAACCTTGGGAGGTATCTATTTCTTTAAATTTGTTTACCGCAGTTTAATTATTTCTAAACAATTTGTCCTTTAAGGACAACTGTATCTTTACAAGTCCTAAATTGCCGACTTCTTGTGCGAGCCTGGTAAAAATTGTCCTAAGTCCATCTTATCCTCAACAGTTAGATTGCTTGTGTCTATAATGCTAAACAATTTCTTTCTTTTTTGAAATATAATTTCGGAGGATCGAAAACGAGCTCGACGTGTCTTTTTACTTCAAATTTTTTTGGCGCTTCATATATTATAGGGTTCTCTATGTGACTTTTATGTTCTTCATTTGTATTATTACTGGCTGGTTTTCTAGTCTCTGATCTTGTCGTGACTTTTAGTATTTTACACGCTTCCACTGACATTTCTTTTAGATTATTAATATATATTCTGGATAATTCGTCGCTAGGTAATTTTCTTTTCCTGCTATATACTCTACTTCAAAGTCATATTCTTCTAACACCCATCCAACTCTTGTTAATTTCTCTTCATCGAGAAAAGGTATGTCAAAGGTCTATGTCGGTCTTAATCAAAAATTTTCTGCCATAAACGTATGGTCTGAAGAAGGTTATGGCCCAATGAATTGCTGCTAATTCTTTTTCTATTGTAGCCTTATTTATTTCACCTTTTGTGAATGATCTTGAAGCATAGGCAATTGGTAATTGTTTGCCTTCGTATTCCTGACTCAGGACTGCGCCACAAGCATAACCACTAGATCCTGTTGTTATACAAAATTCTTTGTTGAAATCTGGATATTGCAAAATCTCTGGACTAATTAATACATCCTTTAGATAGACGAAAACATTTTGACATTCTTCCGTCCAGTCGAAGGAGACATTCCTTTTACAAAGCCTAGTTAATATTCTTGAATGTTCTGCGAAATTTGGTACAAATCTATAATAGTTGCATAAAGCTACGAACCGTTTAACTTCGTCGGCTGTTTTGGGGATTGGATAATTTTGAACTATTTCGAATTTACTTGGATCTGGTTGTATTCCTTTGCTTGTGCATTTATGACCTAGATAAGTTATTTCTTGACTGAAAAATAAGCATTTTATGGGATGTAATTTTAAATTGAGATTTCTACAGGTAGAGAACACGTCTCTTAAATTTTGCATCATATGCTTCTCCGAACAATACGAATGACCAAATCATCCATATACAAAAAAGCTTGAGAAGGTTTAAGCCCTGCAAATGCTAAAGTCATCATTATTTGAAATGAGCTACTTTCAATCCGTATGGTAATCTTTTAAAACCATATGTACAATCCTCTGCTGTATCATCCTGCGAAATTTCATCGATTTTTTATGCATTTTTTTTCATTTTCAAGGCTCCAAATAATTTTTTATATATTTTTTTTTTCGTGTCAATTGGCAAAAATCTATTGAAATAACAGATATTTCTGTTTTTTCTAGATTAATAGCGTAAACTTTAAAGCCGGATAAATATATTTTTAAATTTACGTAGTTTTTTTGTTTGTGTAAATTACACATAAGTAAAATTAATTTCTAATGATTTTTTGCTATATTTAGTAATATTAATTAAAATAATAACAATTTAATCTGAATTCAAATAAACAAAACTTGTTCCGAATCACCATCGAAAGTTTTGTACGAAATTATGTTGCCGTATATATACGTAAATATGTGAATACATAAATACGCATGCTTGCTAAATATATATATGTATGTACGCTACATACATATTCACACACGTGTTAGTACATGCTCTAGCGAAAATAAGAGCATGTAACGTTTGTTAAACCACATTGGCGTCGGTTTCAAGAACTTTATTTCAACTTTACAATTAAACTTTATACACATACATTAAACATTATACACTTTATTACTTTGTTTTATTAAACGCACTTTCATCTAATTTTATTTTTTATAATTTATTTAATTTATAGTTTTGAACTTCGCTGCGCGCCACTTTACTGCTTATTCTCAATTTCTTCTCTCGCATGTAGAGTTGCCACACGTGATTTTTTCGAACAAAACTTGTAGTATAAATGTTTGACATAACATTAAAATTTTTTATTTTTTTGAACATGCCTTATCGGAGCAGCACTCGATAAGCAAAGAAGACTGCAAACTAATTAAGACTGAATAATTAAGGTTAAATATTTTAGAATTTTTCATATACATATAAATAAAAATGTATCTGTAAATCGTGATATTGGCCCACTGTATTCGAGTCTCTTCTCAGCAGTAAAGTAAATTTGTTTGTTCCGTTTGTTGTTACATATCCATATGTATATTCTTAGCTTAAACTTTCGTTTTCTCTTTTCGTTGTTTTTGCAATGTATATATTTTAATGTTTTGGAAAAATTGACTGAAAGCTTTATTTTGTTTATACCTGTGACAATCGTTTAGTTGAAAGCTAGCAACTGATGATGACACCACGCGAGTGTCGAAACAATTGTTTTGCAATTAAAAATAACTTTAAACGACAAAAAGGTGTTTGATTTTATTTAGGTATAACATTTTAAATAGAGAACTTTTAAGCTATAGAAAAGTTAAGAATGAAGTCGCTGGAAGGTAATTCACCATTGGAATAACTATATATGTAATTCGGCAGGATTAATTCTCGTAACACTTGAAACGATTCCGAAACCACTCAAACTTTTATGCTGTCGGAAACATCAACATTAAAGAGGGATGTTTTTTATTATCTTATTAGATTCATTCGCGTGAGTTCAAATTCGTAAAAACTTGAACAAAATGTTACTAATTTTGGAAAAATTCTGATCGTTGAAACAAAACTTTTGCAACAAGAGGGCGCAATTTGCATTTCGCTTAGAGGAGGAGTTGCAAAATTGTACCCGATAAATAGGTGTCCCGGTATCGCATAATTTTTTGCAGTGTTATGCACATTAAACTCAAAAAAGGGTTTTTTGTTTGTTTTGTATTGATAACTGAAAAACTAGTTTTTTGTTGTTTTCCCAATTTGTGTGTTTTTCGATTTGTTGGTTTTCTTATTTTGGTGGTTTTTTTTTAACAAGTGGCACCATCGTCATAAGTACAAAGTAGAGAGCGCATTTTCTTTGAAATTTGCTCAAGCATTGACTGCTTTTCGCTGTTGAAATGACCTGTAAGATCAGTTGTGTTAACAGACAAATCAGTTAGATTGATTAGGAATCTGTCAATTTTACAGAATGTTGTTAACTTAAGTGCGACAATTTGGCTTCTGTTGAAATGACTAAACTAATTTGTTCGCTTGACAGAGAACTCGGTCGAATTAACCATAATTCGATCAATTTCACCGAATCTCCGTTAAGCCAAGAACAACAGAACAGATTTGTTGATTTTACTAGCACCATTTCTTTCAGTGCAGGACGTTCGTGTGGTAGGCGAAGCACGGTACACTATGATTCAATGGGAACGACCACTCACAAATGGTGGTCTCTATTTTAATTGAATGTCCGGTTACCTTACCACCCTTTCAACGAAACAAATTTCTCATCTCCACACAGATTAATATCCCGAAATTAAATATATTATCGCGGGAAATACATATTTAACTATATTCATATGCACTTAGAATATGCTCCCCCTCCCTTGGTATAGTTTTGTTTTAATTCGTTGATCTCACACATATCTATACACATACACATATATTCAAGGCGAATCAATACCAGGTGGCAGCACCGCGTCAGCTGATTGGAACTTTTTTATTTGCAAAAGATTGTATTATGTCAAACTCAAGGCGAATTCAAAATTTGTATTGTTTACATTTGAGTGTTTACTAATAATTGGTAATTTATATTTAAATGCTTTGGGTTTTTGTTAATAAAACGAGTGCATATTTACGTAAAAAAAAGTATAAGGCTTGTCTAAAATGGGAAAGTGCGTTATTTGCTTAAAAAAATTGAACAAGGGACTGGGCCGTTCTTCCAGGTGCCTGCCGACGACCAAAAACGTTTGTTGTGGGAAAGTAGCTGCCAAATGTACCTACGAAGAAAATATTTCATTTGCGCAGAAAATTTTTCGCGCACGGACATGATTTGCGGTGGAAGGAAGGCAAGATTACTGGCAAAAGCAATACCATTTCAGCCTTTGGCAAATGATACAAGCACTATTTGTACGCCGGCAACTCAAGCTTTACACTCCGATCCATTACAAAATGAGTAACTTGCCCTGTTACTTTCTAGTTGAAATGCATACAAAAATGCAATTATAATAAATATTGGTTTTAACTAGTTCCGGGCAGTTTTCCCAAATGGACTTTGTATGTACTGAGGACACTTCTTTGGCTACAGCAAATAAAGATGTCCAAACGCAAACAGCAAGAGAACTTGTAACGGACGCTGAAACCCAAACCCAGTAAGTGGCTGTAAAAAGGAATTATGAATTGAAGTTTAATGCAATATCTTCTAATATTTTAAAATATTCTTGAAACCTTTAAATTCAAGGAGCAGTACCCTAAATCAAAGCGTGACAACTATCGCGCATGGAAGCATTGTAGGTGGTAATACTGGCTGCGATAAAGAAAACTGTGATGGTATAGATGAAAGCATGCCTGCATCGCAAGAAATATTGAACACTATCGGCGACGTAGATGACCGCGGTATTTTGCAAGAGGACGCTTTGTCATACATCGCTGGCTATATGATTAAAAAGCTTAATTTGGAAGAACTTCGCGAGTTTGGACCTTCGTTTGGGTTTATAGACCAAACAAGCAAAGGATTTTTAAAAAAGCCGAATGCAAGTCTCCTACAGGGCGTGAAAACAATGGAGAAAATATTTAACAATATTGGCGCATTAGAAATTTCTGATTGTAAAAACCTACAAAGCGTTTAGTAGACAGTAGCGCGTAGGCTCAAGTACCCGAAAGCGTGAAACGGTAGTTCTTCAAATGCCGCAAGGCTAAAAAAAGGCTGATGGGGTTCAAAAAATTCTTCAAAATTAAGTTATAAAGTAAAGTATAGCTATTTACACCAACCATAATTATTTGTAATTGTATATGAATATATATTTTTTAATATTTTCTTTATTACAGCAGCCACATCATCTAAATATTAGCGCGGACATTTTTTATACACAAGCACCACCCAACACCGTAGTATATTTTAAGTATCAGATTTCGTGCTGAATATATATCGTCCCTAGAAATTTTTATGTATAAAAAAGGTATTTACAATAACCTCACAGTTGGAAGCAAAGTTGGAAAGCGACAAAGGTATGTTCTTGCTGTAGAGATGAGCCAACCAGCTATCAAATTCCTATTGTGTAAGCTAAATCGAGTTGTATGAACAGCACTCAATTCAAATCGAAATTTCCTCAATTTATTTTTCTGTTTGAACAAAGTATAAACGTAATGTGAGTATTTAAAAAGTTTTCTCAAGAAGTTTTCAAAACTTAGATTTTTTGTTTCCAAATCATTTAGAGCTAAGCGAAAATAATCAAAATATATATCGTCCCTCGAGATTTTTATGTATAAAAAATTTACAATAACCATACCGTTGGAAGGAAAGTTGGAAAGCGAGCAGAGTAAACGTAATGTGAATATTTAAAAAGTTTTCTCAAAAATTTTTCAAAACTTTGATTTTTTGTTTCCAAACAATTTAGAGCTAAGCGTAAAGTAATCAAAATATATATCGTCTCTCGAGATTTTTATGTATAAAAAATTTGCAATAACCATACCGTGGAAGGAAAGTTGGAAATCGAGCCGAGTAAACGTAATGTGAGTATTTAAAAAGTTTTCTCAAAAAGTTTTTAAACTTTGATTTTTTGTTAACGGCTCGTTGCTTTAAAGCTTATAAATAAATTTTCTAAAAGAAAGCTGGATATAAATTGTTTTCGATTCCAAAATACGATTAAAAAGTTATTTATTTATGTTATTTGCTTTTGATACCAATTTAATTATTTTTTATGTTCATTTTCATGAAAACTCATTGTATTATTATTAGTACGACTAACTTTACAAATATAGGTTTAGGTTTTGTTAAAACAATAAGATATTTAATTGTAATAAATAGAAGTTCCACCGAAATAAATCTGAAATAAAAAAGAAACATTATCAAATAATTAAAGGAATCTGGCTATTCACGTAGGTGTGCTTATCAGGTCATATGCTTATGTACTTATAACTTTTACTCTATTCCAAAAGCAAAATAAGCTGAACAGAAATAGTTTTTAAATAGATAAATTGATAAATATGGTGACGTGAATAGACCAAAAGTTTTTCATTTAACTGGACCTTCTTGTGAGCACCTTGTTTGACAGTGTATACTACAAAGGATCTATATTCTGGTTTACGAACGAGCCCTTTACGAGTATTTCAAATATGTACAGCGATTCCACAAATATTTTAATGGAAAAGAATGTTCCAAGCATACGGAATGAATAAGTTAATACACTCAATGATTGCAACATTAAAATCGAAATAATACTTCGGAATTATGCATTTTAGTACTTCTTCATAAAAACGCATTTAATTCCAACGTTTATAAAGCTGCTCTTGTGCTATACAAAATCAAAAACGATAAACAAAAATATTCTAAACGTTTTAAATTATATATTCTTACGAGATGCTGTAGTTGTTGGGCTAAATGCATCCACTGGGGATGGGTACATAACTATTGCCTGCAACAATGATAAAACATTCATAGTAATACCCTAGCATAATAGCCTAGGCAAAGAGGGATTTAATTATCTAGCACATGTCTTCAATTTGTCCCTTTCCAACTTCGTCATCCCCGAAAAATGGTGGTGGTTCCGCTATTAAAGCCTGGGAAACCAGTTAACATAAGAGATTCTTATCATCCGATATCTCTCCTATCGCCAGTAGCCAATACGCTTGAAGCCATTTTGTTCCCATATTTCAAAGAAAATTTGAAACTAGCCTAGCCTGTCATCATCATGGCTTTAGAAATCTTCATAGTAGAACCACCACGCTAAATGCCATTAGCACCCAGACAAATTGCGGTTTAAATTAAAACCCCCACCATAGAACAGTACTCGTTGCGCTAGACCTATCAAAAGCTTTTGATACGGTCAACCATGGCACGTTACTGCAAGACCTGGAAGGGTATACCCTTCCCCCAAGTCTTAAACGGTGGACCGAAAATTATCTGGTTGGTGTCCTATCTGCATTTTTGTTTAAATCTACATATCAAAGCTACCTTCGCCACCAGAAGAAGTTACTATTATCATTTCCTACGTCGATGACTACACAATAATGGCCACAGACCCAGGCCCACAGAGCGATGAGCTTTACCACAAAATAAACGGCTACCTCCCTGATCTCTCCAGATTTTTTATTTACAACAGGCCACGTCAATGGCACTACGCAATCGACTGTCTTACATCCCAAAATCTTGGGTGTGACGTTTGATCAGGATCTACATTTTGGTAAGCATGCAGCCGCAATTGTACCGAAAATCCTCAAACCTCTTGGGGTAGAGACAAAGTAACGCTCATTACAACTTACAAGGCAATTGGCCGCCCGATCGCATGATACGCGTCCCCGATATGGTCTCCAAGGCTTTGGGGAGTGTTATCGATGTGATGGTCCTTTGCCGGATACAGATCCGGTACGCTCCGGTAACGCAGCACCAATAAGGTGCTAGGCCGACCATCTCGGGAACGATTTATATGGCCAAATTAAGCCTTCAGGCCATCCCTCCGTCCCAACCCCCAAGTTCCATGAGGAGCTTGGGGTTGCCAGAGCTTCAGGATTCGCCGCGGATAGGTGAGGTAGACAATTGGGTTTGGAGAAGCTATATATTGCGCTGACAACCTGAAGGTTTGCGCTACACAGCCCCTTGAATCTGGTATTTTAGTCGCCTGCTACGACAGGCATACCTACCGCGGGTACATTCTGACCTCCTAACCGGCTGGGGTGATGCGAGTTACTGTAGCTCAGCTTCGATCTGGATACTGTAACAGATTAAACTCTTACCTATCCAAAATCAACCCCGACATACAAAACATATGTCCTGCGTGTAACGTGTCCCCACATGACACAACCATCTCTTCAACTGCATTGTGGAACCAACGCTTCTAACACCGCTCTTATTATGGTCCACCCCTGTTGAAACAGCAAGTTGCCCTGAACACCCGATATTGATGACAATTTGTGATTGGTCGCACCTACTGGATGGGGCGAAGCACTACAACAACAACAACAACAACAACAACAACAACATAGTAATACCAGCGCATATAATTGTGCCTAATCCTGCTGGTGATGGTGTCTGTGGCCTTTCCAGCAAGCAACCGACAATATCTGCAATAAATTGCACGAAAGCATTCTTTTCGGCATGTTCGCCACAAAATATTAAACGCTCTTTATTATTTTGGCGATGCCATGTGGGTGTATTGCATTTAACTGCATATCACCTCATAGATTTGAAATCCAATTGATTCATAGGCAGCTTGGGTAACATTTTCCGCAGTTGTTTGGATATTCAACCCCAACAAAACTCTAAAGATAAAAAAATTGAGCATAGTTTGTATTCAACATACAAAATTCTTATTTTTTAATTATTTTATATCTCACCCCCGTGTATCGTAGCGCCAATATGGTGCATATAGTCCACGAAATGTAGGTACAAATCTAATCTCTGAACGCTTTGCTGCCAAGCCAAATTCCGCATTCAACATTTCCGACGAACAAGAAGATATCAATGAAGTTTCTCCCAGAAATGTGTTTAACACCTCAACAACGTTGTCATTGGAATTGATTTCTATACTTGTGCGCAGTCCTTGCTTTAATTAATTAACTGTGGAACCGGCATTACAAATAGCACCCTCTAATGAATAATAGGTAGGCGATTTTGGCTCCAACTAATATGCTATCAACGAAAGTAAACCATTAGATTAGATTAATAAATAATAATAGATTAGATTAATTGTTTACCTATATTTACTAAGACAAAGCAGCTATCGTTGATACTACAAGCGTTTTGATCGGCTTTTGTTTGTTGCTGGCCTAACAAAGCAGCTGATTGTTCTCCAATGCAGTATATATGTATGTCATAAATAGAAAGTTTACTAAACAGAAATATAAATTGTATGCAAATAATTTTACCCCTGGTATCCGTAGACCATTCAAGATGCCTCCAACAACGTAGCCATATATTTCCAAGTTTGAGCGTATACGTGGAAGTATTTGCATAGGAATACCAAAAAAATTTACCAAGTTTCGTATCCTATTCATTAGACTTGTGTAGCCGGCGTTGGTGAAATTTGTTTAGTGGACACCATTTATGTTGGCACCAGAAAGATTCTGTAAGATAACGAATGTAAGAAGTGGTTATATATTGTAAAAAATATATTTATTTAGCATATCTACCCATTAAAAGCATGTATCAAGTGGGCCAAAAAGACACGTACCCTTTTCCATTGCCGTAGACACTGCACGTACATTTTCTTGAAGCCATTTTATTTTAAGAGCTAAAGCGTGTGCTTAAAGGCAATCCTGACTTACGGCGCAAGTAATTCACAGTATCAGGCATTCACGTTATTAAGCAAATAGCAAATGCATATTTAAAACCATTATGCAAAAATTTTGTTTTTAATGAAAACGTCAGAATGCGTCCGACTTTGACATAACACGTTGAAGCGAATTTCGATTTTGACATGAAAATGTGGCGAATACAAAATTTCGCCCCGGCCAATTATGATTTTGATATTAGTCCATCGAAATTACAAAAACAAAATACATGGGAAATGTATCTATATTGCCATGCTGTCACATCACATCACATGTCAAAGAAAGCTATTAAACTCCCATTTGCATCCGTTTAGAACTCATCATAGAATAATCGTAGGATGATACATTTTTTTATTGTTCACTATATAGTTTGGCAGCTTAAATTGAAGTTATTTTGCGAATAGAGTGGAAGGTAGTAAAAGAAGGCAGTCGAATGAAGTATAATGAAGGAATGATGTTCGCAGTTTTTTTTCAAAATTTGCCCAAAATCCTGAATCACAAAAGGGAGTGTAGTTAATTACGAAATTGAAAAAATTTAGCTATGTTTTGCTCCACTTTTATCAGAGGATTTTAATTTGAAAAATGTAATATGCAAACCAAAGCTCATTCCATTATTCATTTTAGGTATCTGCAAAAAGATTGAAGCAATCGAGTGTGCAACCACTAGGCATTCTTTTGAAGATTTTATTTTTTGGTTTCACATTATAAATCTCTATTCCTGAACGGATCAACACATCTCGCTTCAAGCCCCAAAATCGCGATTTGCTCATTCGGGCCAAAATATTTTTTTTCCTAAAAACATTCTGTTTATGTCCATTTATTGTATTTTTGAAAACAGAAAGTGAAACTTTTCACTTTTTCCGTGATTTTTCATCAATTTTCCGTGTGATCACCGGTGCACATTTAACAGTTTTTTCTTTCTTTTTTGTTTTAGACGAATTAATTCAGCTAATTTGAAAAGAAAAAAAAAGATGTCAAGGAAAAAACTTAGTGATAAAGAGATAAATGAAGCTTTGAATGCTTATCTCTCTGATCTGTCAGATTTTTGTGACTCAGAAGACGGTGATGATGTTGGTAGGGACAAGGATTACATTCCTTCTAGTAGTTCTAGTAGTTGTGATGAAGAGTTAGATGTAGAAGTTGTTCCGTCCACTTCAACTAGTTTGGACCAAATAATATGCATCACAGTACCACCTCCATCTGCGTGCGACGATTCTAAAGAAATGCTAGACAATCTGGTAACAGAGAGAAAATCTTCACGTTCTGATAAACCGTGAACATATCATTCTCCCAGGATAACTTCACCAGATTTCACCTCAGGACCGTCAACATCTCATTCATTCAACGTCTTTCTACCAGATTTTAGTTCAACGCAATCAACATCTCGTGTCCTTGAGGAGCAAGTGGATGAGCCGGAAAATATTTCTGAGGAAAATAATATAAATCCGGATGTATCAGAAACAGTTTTTGAGTCAATATGGCAGTCAGTAGAAGGGGAAAGAACGGTATTTCCAGACGAAGTACTTGGAAATACCGGAGTTCCACCTGATACCTACGCAAAATTACATCAGAAAGGGCCCATTGAGTGTTTCAATCATTTATTGGATGATGAAATAATTGGTTTATTGGTCACTGAAACTAATAGATTTGCGGCGAAAACTCTGTCAGAAACCTCACTGCCTAACGCTAGAGTTAAAAAGTGGAATGGAACGAATGCTGTTGAAATGAGAAAATTCATTGGAATTTTATTCTGGATGGGTCTTGTGCCATCGCGGCATCTAAGAGATTATTAGTCGACTGATCCTATTTATAAAAATGGTATTTCAGAAGTAATGAACAGAAACCGATTTGAGTTACTGTTATCTGTGTTCTATCTTTGCAATAATGAAGAAAAAACTCCGATGTCTCACCGTGTATTCAAGCTGCAGAAGTTTCTCACTCTTCTTCAAAGATAATATCAGACATCATACATTCCATAAGAGGAATCATGTATCGATGAAAGTAATGTACCCTTTAGAGGAGGACTTCTCTTTAGACAATACATACCCAATAAGAGGCACAAATATGGTATAAAGTTGTTCAGATTGTGTGTCGGTGGCGGATATACCTGGAATTTGAAAGTACATACTCGAAAAGAGAAAGTTGATGAGACAGCAGTTCCTGAGAAAATTGTTATGGAATTGTTTGGAGAGCTTCTATACCATGGAAGAACCCTTTATACCGATAACTGGTATACGTATGGTAGGAAGCTGTCACAGTTTGCCGGATATCTCAATATCTGAGCGCAGAACTCGTAAACTGCGTCAACTGGCAGCCGAGGGTAACATAGGCATCCGACCACCTGCCTATACTTATTTCGTTCGAGCGTACCCCCGACTTCATCGTTACAGGAAAACGCACTTTCATAAACTTTAAAAAAGGAAAGTGAGACGAATACAAATATTTTACAGACAAGCTCTTTGCTGCCCTCCCTATCCCGACTGATGCCCCCCAAGGGGAGCGTGCTTTCCGCAAGGTCTTTGAATCCGCCTCGGCACGTTTCATTCCCGCCGGGAGAATTCCCGAAATTTGGCCCACTTCCCGGCGGAGGCCGCAAATTTAGCGAGAGAACGTGACCTTATAAGACAGCTCGCCCCAGGCGACCCCCAAATAAGGGATATAAACCAACGCATCAGATTGCTTGTGGATGAACACAGACGGGCGAAATGGGAGGAGCACCTAAGAGGTTGTAACCTCTCTGCCGGTGTGGGTAAACTTTGGTCCACCGTAAAGTCCCTATCGAATCCGTCTAAGCACAATGACAAAGTTTCCATCGCCTTCGGCGATAAAGTGCTGTCGGATTCGAAAAAATGCGCGAGCGCTTACCGCCGTCAATATGTAATGCATTCTACGGTCGACAAAGATAGACGGAGGGCCAACAGACACGCACATAAACATAAATTCAGCGCGTCACCAATTACCATCACCGCCAGAGAGGTTGAAGATGGTTCACGCTAACCATCCAAAGCAGTGGGCCCAGACGGCATAGCCATGCCGATGCTGAAAAGCCTAGGGAAAGAGGGTTTCAAATACTTAGCGCATGTCTTCAACCTGTCCTTTTCCACCTTTCTCACACCCGAAAAATGGAAAATGGCCAAGGTGGTCCCGCTACTAAAGCCTGGGAAACCAGCTAACATAGGACAGTCGTATCGTGCGATATCTCTCCTATCGCCAGTAGCAAATACGCTTGAAGCCATTTTGCTTCCCTACTTCCAAACAAATTTGCAGCTAGCCTGTCATCAGCATGGCTTCAGAAAACTCCATAGGACCAGCACCACGCTAAATGCCATCAGCACCCAGATAAATTGCGGTTTAAATCAAAATCCCCACTATAGAACAGTACTCGTAGCGCTAGACCTATCAAAAGCTTTTGATACGGTCAACCATGGCACGTTACTGCAAGACCTGGAAGGGTATACCCTTCCCCCATGTCTTATAAGGTGGACCGCAAATTATCTGGGTGGTCGGCAGGAATCGGTGCAATTTAGAAACGAAACTTCAAAACCAAGAAGAATTAAACAAGGGGTGCCACAGGGTGATGTCCTATCCCCACTTTTGTTTAATTTCTACATATTTAAGTTACCTTCACCACCAGAAGGAGTCACTATCTTTTCATACGCCGATGTCTGCACAATAATGGCGTATGATCGATGAGCTCTGCAACAGAATAAACGGCTACCTCCCTTATCTCTCCAGTTTTTCGCCTCGCGAAACCTGGCATTATCACCGACTAAATCTTCCGCGACCTTATTTACAACATGGACGTCCCAAATGTCGACCATTTTGAACATCCATGTCGATGGCACTACGCTACCGACTGTCTTACACCCCAAAATCTTGGGTGTGACGTTTGATCTGGATCTACACTTTGGTGAGCACGCAGCAGCAATTGTTCCGAAAATCCAGAGCCGTAATAAAATCCTCAAATCCCTTGCTGGCAGTACCTGGGGAAAAGATAAAGAAACGCTCATTACTACATACAAAGCAATTGGCCAGCCGTTTACGTGCTACGCGTCACCCATATGATCGCCAAGCCTAAAAATTACCCACTGGAAGAAGCTACAGGCCTGCCAAAATACTGCTCTCAAAATCGCCACGGGCTGTCTTCTTATGTCCCCAGAACACCTACATAATGAGGCGAGAATACTCCCCATCAGGGAGAGAAATGAGATGCTAACCAAACAGTTCCTGTTGAATACCCAGAAACCTGGGCATCCAAACAGACATCTGATTGAGTAGCCAACACCGCCTAGGGGCTTAAGGAGTCATCTGCGTAAGCATTTTGAGGAAATACGGCACCTGAGAACCCAGCCGTATGAAGCAAAAAAACACAAGCAGGTCCTTGGTGAACTCCACAAACAGGGTCGGACCTTTATGTCAGGAATTGCCCGGTGAATCCAGTACTCAAAGAAAAGTACCCAAAACTTGTGGAAGAGGAACGCATACTCCCCAGGGAAACGCGTGTCACTCTTGCTAAACTTCGTTCTGGATACTTTAACAGGTTAAACTCTTACCTATCCAGAATCAACCCCGACATACAAAATGTATGCCCCGCTTGCAATGTGTCCCCACATGACACCAACCATCTCTTTAATTGTAATGTGGAACCAACGCCGCTAACACCCCTTTCATTATGGTCAACCCCTGTTGAAACAGGAAGTTTCCTTAGACTCCCGTTAGAGGATATTAATAACAATTTGTGATCGGTCGCGGCTGTTAGGTGGGGCGAAGCACTTCTACAACAACAACAACATAACTGGTATGCCAGTGTGAAATTAGCCCAAAGGAATGGTAGAAAGAGAATCTCATTTGGTTGGAACTTTGCACAAGAATCGAAGAGGTAATTCCCCCAATGTTGTACAAGCAAAATTGAAACGAGGAGAACAAAAAGATGAGCAAACCCAACAAAAAATTGTTGTTCTCAAATGACAAGACAACAGGATGTGTTAATGCTGAGCACGAAACATGGCGAAACATTTGTGACAAAACCGCGGTAAAGAGATCACAAAGCCAGATATGGTGTTTGACTACAGCATAGGAAAATCGCACGTTGATATCTCTGACCAGATCTCAGCATATTCGCCATTTACTTTTTTTTTTGCCTAATACATAAATTTGAAAAAAAAAATGGATTTGAATGTTATCATTGTTTTGGTATGTTAAAAAATTGTTTATTTCAATATAAAAAGGAAAAAATACTATTACAAAAAACCATCCACCTGTTCTCATTCAACCAAATATCCCTATATTTTCTCCGCCCCTGACGCATTATGGGTATGCAAACTGCTCAGGCCAAGCACAATTTCACATTCTCCTGGGGCCACGATTCATTTCATGTGTCACGCCTATTAAAATGCATCCCTACAAGTCCAACACTGACAACACGACTCTACCGGCGTCACTAGTAAACGAATATCACCGAAGAGCGGTTGAGACGAGTACGAGCAGTGCGGTTTCATATAAAATATCGAATATTAATTTATAACTTTGTATTCACAATACATTTTCTACAAAATGTCAAACTAATTATAATATCTACTAATTTAAACTAACATTTGAACACTTTTATTAGTAAACGAACATTCTGATACGTAAGTAATATATCGTGTATATACATGTGTGTCGACATTCGGTATATATACGACACATGTAAATAAACACAATGTAAATAGTGTACATCATGCTACATTCACGTTTAAAGACATTAATGTTGCGTGTGGATATGTGAACACGCGGCCAAAACGTGTGCTCAGGTCGAGCGCACCGGTGCCGCACATGGTGCTAAATTTGTTAAAATACTTTTACTCATGCTACACAACAAAGAGCTTTTCATCGACCCCTTTGCAAAACCTATCGACCAACTGCAAAACCGTCTATCTAACGGCATTTGAATTTTACAGGGGAGCAGAAAAACTTATTTTGCACACTTTTTACTTTAGGAAGTTTTTTCATGATTAATATTAAATTAATATTAAACATGTTAAAACATTAAGATTTTATATACTTAAAAATGCTCCTGTCTTTCCCCGTTAGGCGCTTTATACATGAAGTGAAAAGGCTTCAGTGCTATTTTGGAGTCCAAACTCAATTTAACCGTTATTTTACAAAATTTACTTTCAAATATGATAGTTATGATTTTTTAACACGCTTTTATTAGCTTGGTGTTTATGTAACGGAATCTTTGAGCTTAATTTTCACCGATATCCAGAAGTCTGATTAATTTGAAACTTTGCACACGTATCAAGGACTGATGACAATGCATTAATGTGATGGTGTGGTGACATAAGGTCAACGGCCATAAGGTCAATTGGCCTTATTACCACTTTGAATGGCCATAAGTTTGATTAAAACTTTGCACACGTATCACGGCTCGATGATAATGCATTACTGTGATGGTGTGGTGACATAAGGTCAACGGTCATAATGTCAATTGGCCTTATTACCACTTTGAATGGCCATAAGTTTGATTCAAACTTTGCACACGTATCAAAGCTCGATGACAATGCAATAATGTGATGGTGGGGTGACATAAGGTTAATGGACATAAGGTCAATTGAACTTATGACCACCACAAATGACCATAGATTCGAAACTTTGCACATAATGCGAAAAACGCATTATTTTATTAATGATAGAAGTGGATGCATGGCACATCTACGAAAGAGCATACTGGAGCCCTTTTTTAACACGCTTTTATTAGCTTGGCCTGTATCTATGTAACGGAATCTTTGAGCTTATTTTTCACCGGTTTCTAGAAGTCTGATTAATTTGAAACTTCGCATACGTATCAAGGACCAAAGACAATGCATTAATGTGATGGTGTGATGACATAAGGTCAACGGCCATAAGGTCACTTTGAATGGCCATAAGTCTGATTGAAACTTTGCACACGTATCAAGGATCGATGACGATGCAATAATGTGATGGTGGGGTCACAAGAGGTTAACGGACATAAGGTCAATTGAACTTGTGACCACCCCAAATGGCCATAGATTTGAAACCTTGCACATAATACGAAAAACGCATTATTTTATTAATGATAGAAGTGGATGCATGGCACATCTACGAAAGAGCATGCTGGAGCCCTTTTTAACACGCTTTTATTAGCACGGCCTGTATCTATCTATGCATCCATGTATGTATGTAATGGAATCTGGAGTGGAGCCGAGAGCCCCGGTAATGCAGAGCTCCGAACTCCGTTGCACCTTTTGAAGCATTTTAAGATAGGTAATTTTAGCTAGTGCAGGCCACCACACCAAGGCACCATGAATAGGAATCGGGCGCACAATGGCTGTATAAATACAGTAGGTCACCTTAGGGGAGAATCCCCAGGAGGTGCCAATTGCCCTCTTGCAGGTGAACAGCTCTGCTGCTGCCTTCTTGGATCGCTCCACTATATGGTCATTGCACAATAGCTTCCTATCCAGAATGACTCCCAAATACTTTACTTGATCGCTTAACGCTAAGAACGTACCACCAATGCTTGGCGGTGTAAGATTTGATACTTTGTACCTCCTCGTGAAGAGAACAAGCTTGGTTTTATCCGGGTTGACTTCCAAACTTGTGGCGGGTTGTACTACTGGAGCAGCTCCAGGATGTCAGCTGGGTCCGTTGGCGTCACTGGAATCCAGGCTCTAGCCCTTGGTCGTGAGGGGATATCACGCGCCTCCACTACCTTGAGGCGCGCGCCCGAGTATACCACCCAGCGTGACGGCGGCCCTATAGCGGTTGACCGACCTGGCGTCGTCGCAGGCAATTAGCCTGACATTGCCTTGGAACCACCCTGCATCGGTGTAAGATGGCGGTGGACCAGGTTTGTCTTTTTAACATTAGCGAGCGCGCCCTCGATCTACTTCCACTGTTGTTTCGGGATCCTGCCATCTTCGCTGCGCTCGTCTATAATGCCAATGGTCTGCCGACCCTTGGCAATTTCGGCGAAAGACCGCGTCCAGCCTCCCTACGTTTCGGTGCCGTGGGGTTGGATTCATCCATGGACCGCTGGCGTTTCGAGGTTTCATCACCCTCGACTAAAACTTTTAAAATTACTTGAACTAAAAAATTAAAAATAAATAATAGTTTAAAAAAGCTAAAAAAACACGCTTTTATAGCAAACCGAACTAAAAAATAGAAAATAATTTTCAATTGAAAAGAGTTTATATAACAGTAGTAGAAGGTCAGACAATCTTTTATAGTTAATCACCTCAAAATAAAATTATAATAAAATTTAAGTTATTAACAGAATAATTTAGTTCACAGTAAAAAGCGTGGGGTGCTTGATATTGAATATTACAATCATTCTATTGGCAACTATCTGAGAGGAAAGATATGAAATGTATTCAAATTGACCCCACGCTTTTTACTCTGAAATAAATTACTCTGTTAATAACTTAAATTTTATTATAATTTTATTTTGAGGTGATTAACTATAAACGATTGTTTCACCTTCTACTACTATTATATAAACTCCTTTTAATTGAAAATTATTTTCTATTTTTTAGTTCGGTGTGCTATAAAAGGGTGTTTTTTAGTTTTTTTAAACTATTATTTATTTGGATGGAACTGAGCTCAGGGCTAAGAAGTCTCGAGGTGCCCTATGGTGGTATTTGGGAGGTTTTGCAAAGGCACCGACGTTTTATTTATTAAGAGCCGTCACTCGATACTTTGCCAAATTCCCTATTATATGTTTTCTTAAGGTAGTCACTGTTTTTTTATCATATGCAGAATGTGGTTATCTAAATTTCAACTTAAACTGAAATATTGAACATAACGTTTTTGCATCTGTACTTTTCAACATATGCTGTTTTTTCAATGAAAAATTAAAGATATGGATTAATTTTGATGTGATCTTCCTGTGTATGCAAAAAAAAAAAAAAATATTGAAAAATATACAACAACAACACCCGCCGATTCGGAGGGGTAATTTTTCGTCTTTTCCTGAATATCTTTTGAACGCTAAAATTGTTTTTTTTTTCGAAAACGGATTATTGGTACTGAGATCAAAACGCGTCTTTTGACACCTCCCCCGATATTTTTGGATGCGTATTTATATATTTAAGTCAATGCTTTACAAACCTTACAGACTAAGAATTAATAATTGAAAAGTTTATGAATAGTACAAGAATGGTATTTGTTTGAATTCAATACGATTAGCAAATATATATAAATTTATTTCTCTACAAAGCAAGTTAAACTCAGCTAATATTCTGATAATAGGTTCATTTTGAGCGTACTTTGTTTTGCAAAGGTCAACTGCAAAAAAATCATTATGACGCAGACATTGTGTTGGAACATTAAGCCTTATGCAATATAATAAATACGGACAGTTTATAGCTCCATTTAAGACGTCATGAAAAACGGAAAGCAGTCTTCTACTGGCAAGAGTATGCAAATTAATCGATTCGCAACGAGAAACGTAAGATGGAATTGATTTATTTACCTATTCCATCTTACGTTTCTACTTTCGAATCCTAATAACGGACAAGGCGAATTTAAAAAAATTGTTTGAACCTTTTCAATTCTATTAGTATGTACTTCATAAAATGGATTCCAGATTATGGAAGCATATTCCAATTTAGATCTTACAAATGTATTATAAAGTAATTTTTTTGTGTATGGATCCTTAAACGAGGAATACGCCTTAGGTATGACATAATTCAAATGTTAAGCAAATGTAAAATTTGATTCAAATACAACCCCAATGTCTTTGATTTTATTACTGGATCTTAGGACAGTATCAGAAGGTAATCGAACAACATTTATCAATACTAATGGATAGTTTACTACGAAGCACCATACCTGAAAATTTTTTACTTCAATCTCTAATGTTTCAAAATCGGAGATAGTTTTTATATTTTGGATATCCTTAAATCTCTACCTCTGCCACTATTGCTTCCTTTATCGTGCTGGCTCTACCATTGCCCAATACCACTCGGCTTTGTACCTGTTTCAAAATTGCCTTACCTAATCTCCTCGAACATGTCTCACTCATAAAACTCCTTGTCGCTCCTGTGTCTACTGTTGCTGTTACTTTGCAGCCATTTATCTTTACGTTTGCCAAAATACGCCCTCCTGTTTGCTTCAAAATAGTTAGACCTCCCGAATTTGTATTTCTGGAGACCCCACCCCCTCGTGTCTGATCGATTCTCCGGTCGTTTCCCGATGATGCGCGGCAAAAATTTTTTGTGAGAATGTTGTGCCGACCACATTCCCAACAAAAGTATCGACGTTCATTGCGGCACGCATAGGCACGATGTCGGTTTCCTCCACTTCGCCTGCACGCGGTCCTGGGGTTCGTATACGGTTGTCTTGTTGGTGGGTTACTTCGCTGTGTATTGCCATTGCCAATCCTGCTACTTGGCTATACATCTGTTAATTCTTGTATGAAAAAATGCCGGTCATCTGGACGCCTTGCTGGAAATGCTCTTGCCACTACTCTCTGCGTATCTCTGCCATTCGTGATATTTTCGAAGTCCTCTGCCAGATCCACCAAGCCATCGAGCGTCTGAAATTCAGTTCGCTTTATATATAATTGATACTCACTGCGGCAGTATTCTTTGCAGTCTTTGTTCCTCGGTGAGGTTCGCGTGTCTCATGAGGCCCTGTTGTTCCAAAACGTAATTCTTGAACGGCTCTCGTGGTCGTTGTGTTCGCTGAAGTATCTCGTCTTCCAGCCTCTCGGAGTATGATGTGCTCAAGAAGAAGCGTAAAACGTCGTGTTTACTACTGCTCCATTCGCTCTAGTGACGATTATTGTTCCGCAGCCATACCAGGGCTCGGTCCTTGAATAATTCTGGCAGCGCTCACGGGAGTGAATTAAGGTCCACTTCATATCCCTACGCCAGCTCTTCTACTCTCTCGATGAAACTCAGTGGGTCACCTTTGCCATCGTACTTAACTCCCCATTTTCACGCTCGGTCCATTACGCAGTCGGTAGACGGAGGTTGGGTCAGTTGTCCTGCAAATTGATATGACATATTAAGTATCGTAGGTATGCTTACGCTTTCAATGTTGTTGACCGGGGTCGCTGGTTGACTTCCGCAAGCGGTTCTACTGTTGCCTTGACCTTGTTGATTGGTGGTTAATGTTGTTTTGGAATGCTTTGTTTCGAACTCGGTGAAACGTGTTTCGTAGCTCGGATTTTGGTCCACAAATTTGGCGAACTCCTTCCTCAACTCGTCAACGGTTCCGCTGTTGTTAAATCCAAACTCGGCCGCGTATGTCAAAAGATCTTCTCTCTTCAGCTAATAAATCCAATTTACCTTGACCATGTTGTGCCAATTGTAACGAACCCCGTTAGTCGGGTTTATAGCTGGGGTATAACTCAGCGAATAGGTTCGCCTATACAATAAAAGATGTTAAACGTTATAAAAAATGATGATTTATTTCAATCCTTCTGAAAATCTATATACATATGTATATACGTATGTGATTATAATATGTTTAATCACCGAGTGTTTTACACGCCTCGGTGGTATGCCTGATGAAAATACGTAATCGGTGAGCGTTTTACACAACTCGCAGGATCCCTAGCAAAATACGTAATCGGTGAGCGTTTTACACAACTCGCCGGATCCCTAGTAAAATACGTAATCGGTGAGCGTTTTACACAACTCACCGGATCCCTAGCAAAATACGTAGTCGTCGAATGTTTTACACGACCCGGCGGTCTACCTATCATAAATAGCTGACGTTTGACACCACCAGCTGCTCCGTAGCGGATGTTTAACACAGCCCACTTATAGCTCACTCTACGACTTCTAAGCCAAGAGTGCCTTGTTCATGAATTTGCCGCTCCTTTTATACCATTTTTGAGTCGGTTTCCGTTGATTTACAATAAAACTTCTTATAACTAAGCTAAGATTACTAAATGTATATTTGTACGCATGTGTGTTCGCTATCGTTTGACAATTCTATTTCTCCTTGTTCGCTTATACGTAAGTATGTATGTTTGTGCATAAATATGTGAGTTCTTACACTCTGCGATAAAAGGATTCATATCCTATATATAATTTAATATGTATTATAATTATATATGTTTTAAAATGTATGTATGATTGTACAAAGTATATTTAATTCAAAATGTATGTACATATATATATATGAGTAAATTCATTTCATGCCATACATACATAAATTATTATAATTCCGTTTATAATTTTAATATGAAATTGTATTATCTACAATGAAATATCAAAATTTGTGGAGGCCCCGAAAGCCTGTAATTTTGGGGTCTTCACACTGCATACGACCGAAATATGTTTACGAAAGAAGGTGCACTCTCACGTTTTAAACTTCATTAATCAGTGGACGATACTCACGAAATATTCATCGTTTTCGAATCTTCGCAGAATCATGGCAAATTTTTTGAGATTTATTGTCAATTCACGTGCAAACAAGCTACACGTCATGAAACTGAGTGGGCCTCTGACTTGCTACGAAGTATCAGAGGCAGAACATCGCTTAATCAAATTTACACAACAACTTTATTTTGGGTATGAAATCGCCCTGTGTGCAAAAAATAAACCTACCCCGCTGCGAAGTAGCCTGTTACGGTTGCAGCCTTTTCTCGATCAAGTGGTATTCTTCGGGTGGGAGGTCGACTTAAATCGGCAAACGTTACTTATGACACAAAACACCCTTGCATACTACCTAAAGATTCTCCGTTGGAAAAATTAATTAACTCCAATATACATTATTTTACATTGCATGCGGGGCCTCGCATAATCCAAGCAGTGTTACAACGTCGATATTGGTTTGTCGGTGCTCGAAGCTTAATACAAAATATGGACCAAAAGTGTGTCAAATGCACTCGCCTAAACCGAAGTTTCGCTACCCAGTCAATGGGCGACCTTCCTTCGGTGCACACGACTAACGTCCGCTGTTTTACCCATATCGCTGTAGATTTCGCAGGCCTTTATTTGCTCAAATTTACGCATGGGAGGGGGCAAAATCCACCAAGGGGTATATCTCCTCATTTCTTTGTATGGCAACTGGCGCAATGCACCTCGAGCTCGTCGGGAATCTTTCCAGTTCGTCTTTTCTCAACGCGCTAAAGAGGTTTGTCAACCGCCGAGGGCTTTGTAAAGTTATGCTCTCCGACAACGGTACGAATTTTGTCGGTGCTGAAAAGGAGTTGCGTAAACAATACGAGTCGTGCTTGAAAGACGACAAGATACAAACATTTTTTGCAAGTCCAGCCATTGGATGGCGATTCAATCCACCCAACGCTCCACATATGGGTGGGTACTGGGAGACTGGGATCAAGCGGATAAAATATCATTTGAAGCGCGTTTTGGGTGACAATTTACTATCGTATGAAGAATTCAGTACGCTTTTAACAGAAGTCCGGGCATGCGTAAATTGTCGCCCTCTTTGTGAAAACTCTACTCATCCTAGCGACTTGGAAGTCCTTACGCCCGGACACTTCCCTGTGGGTGAACCACTAAAATCACTTCCAAAGCCTGAGGGTCAAGGTTTCTCTGGAAGTGTGCACCAAAGATGGCAGCTAATCTCTGCAATGAGGCAGCACTTCTGGCGGCGCTGGCACAACGAATATCTTTTCAGCTTGCAACGGCGCACGAAATTGTTCAGGCCTTCACCTAACCTATAACAAGGAGACATCGTAACGGTGTGAAACGAGTCCACCCCTCCTAGTAAGTGGACACTTGGTCGAGTAACACAGTGCCATCCCGGTGCTGACGGTCAAGTTCGAGTACTCTGAATACATCAAATGTTACCTGCCAAGGGAGACCTATTTTGTTACAAGCCTGTTGCAACACATGAACAATAATATACAAATTCTGCAACACATTTTATTTTTTATACAGTACAACTGCTCACAGAAAGGTTTACACATCAGTTCATAAACGTATACATATTACATGTACTTCGCATTTGAAAGCTACTGGTAAAAAATATTTAAACTAATAATAACTTTACCTTTCAAGGAAGAACCAAGCAAATAGGATACCCACGATGACTCGCTCAAGGGAAGCCGAGACGATAAATTCTAACTTTAAGAATTTAAAGTTTCCTTTTTTCAATTTTTTATGACAAAGAATCAAAGTAAAACATAAATACTCATTAATACATATCTATGTATATCATCTGTGAATTGATTGAATTTTCTATGCTTAAATTTGTTAAATAATCGAAGTAATAAATTTGCAACTTCGCTATTTAATAGTTTAATTGAATTTCCAATACTCTTTGTAAACTAAGATAAGATTAATTTTGAACGTATCATATTTCGTCGATAGTTCAAGGGCGACGGTATGTTGAGTTCATAACTGCATATCTATAATGTTATAACTTAGTTCCTACAGGGGTTAATGCGCAAGCATGAAATCATATGTTTGACATTTGCTTATATCTTTGTTCGTTGTCATACTTTTTGCTTACTTACTATTTTTCCGTGCAACTACCGCCACAAATATTCTGTGCTCTACCTAAATTATTAAAGCCAAATAAATATTAAGTAGTACAAGTAAATGTACATCAAGCGTGTTCAGCATTATTTATTCCTTGGAATTTGGTAAGCCGCTACCCGCATACAGTCCACTGCACAAAGCAAACCGCCTCAACATTCATCGATATGTCGAAAACGCCTTCACATATACAACTAAGGGCCACTCCCTTTTAAAACCCTCATTAATACCTTTAATTTGATACCCATATCGTACGAACACATTCTAGAGTCACCCCTGGTCCACCCTTATGGCGATATCTCGAAAAGGCGTCCACCTATAGAACTAAGGCCAACTACGTTTTAAATAATTATTAACACCTTTAATTTGATACCCATATCGTACAAACGCATTCTAGTCACCCCTGGTCCACCTTTATGGCGATATCTCGAAAAGGTGTCCACCTATAGAACTAAGGCCCACTCCCTTCTAAAATACCCATTAACATCTTTCATTTGATACCCATATCGTACAAGCATATTCTAGAGTTACCCCTGGTCCACCTTTATAGCGATATCTCGAAAAGGCGTCCTTCTATAGAACTAAGGCCCACTCCCTTTTAAAATATTCTTTAATACATTCCATTTGAAACCCTTGTCATACAAACACATTCCAGGGTTATCCTAGATTCGTTTTGCTAAATGGTGATTTTCCCTTATTTTGTGTCCAAAGCTCCCAGCTGAGTGTGTAATGTTCGGTTACACCCGAACTTAGCCTTCCTTACTTGTTCATTCTAACTGCTTAATATTGTGACAGCAGGCTTCTTTTTTTAGGCCTCGAAAATAACTCATCTAAATTTGTTTTTCCGTTAGCATTCACAAAATTAAATAAGTTTAGTTTTTTACGTTTTAAATGCGCATAAATTTGTATATTGGAGATCTCATTATTTTTATTGAATTCTATAATCGAATTTATTCGCGGTATATTTTTTGAAAAATCGTATGAAAATTTGTCATTAACTTGTACTTTAGGCGTTTCGCAAAATGTATCAGTTAAATTATCGTCTTTATTTTGTAATTCCGTTTGTTTAGTCTGTGATCGCGTTTGTACTGCTAAAACATGCTTTGTAGATTCTTTTATCTCGTCTATACTAATACGTGAGAGATCATCAGCCACAACGTTGTATTTTCCTTTTATACATTCAATTGTTGTTAATGTTGGTTGTTAATGAACCAAGAGCACTTGGGAATGTCAAACAAAGTAATAGACAATAAAAAAATCCAGCATTATCAGTGATTTGCAACAGATGGCGCTACACTGAATAAATATAGTTGGTAAGAAGGAATAGAAGTAGCAATTTATCAGTCAAACAAACCACCGCTGTATAGCTAAATGGTTAGCGCAGCGTGCCTAAAACGTACTGATGATGAAGGCTTGGCACCCTTCGAAATGGATCTATCTGCGCAGCCATGGCAGGTTGTCTGAAAAATTTTCTACTTACTATTCCGAAAACAAAATACAATTTTTCAATTATAGAAAAAATTAAAAAATAACAATAATTATTATTGTATGATTTTTAATAATCGGGGATTGCCCATATTGCTTTTTTTTTTAAATGTATGAAAACATTTATTTGAAGCAATTTTTTAATTTTATAATTTATTTAATAATTTGGGAAAAATTTAAACAACGTGACATCAGGACGGACAAGGCGACAGCTGTTTCGATTATACCTTGTAAATCTCTTCAAAGCCTTTTCTCCCGGGAGTGGGAGTCGAACTCGCACCCCTACGATAGTTGAAATGGTTGTAAACGCATTCAGCTACGTCATGCCTGTTGTGAAGTCTTTCCCAATTGCCTTCTTTATGCATATTTTAATCTTTTACACATTGCATACTTCGTATGCAATTATGTGTTAAAGCTATGCTTGGTACGGCGGTTTTCAAAGAAACTTTGGTTTTTGTTGCTGTTTTCGTTCTATTTATAGAACTACAACGAATTAACCAATTTTGTCTGTTTGTATGATTTTTAATAATCGGGGATTGCCCATATTGCTTTTTTTTTTTTTAAATGTATGAAAACATTTATTTGAAGCAATTTTTTAATTTTATAATTTATTTAATAATTTGGGAAAAATTTAAACAACGTGACATCAGGACGGACAAGGCGACAGCTGTTTCGATTATACCTTGTAAATCTCTTCAAAGCCTTTTCTCCCGGGAGTGGGAGTCGAACTCGCACCCCTACGATAGTTGAAATGGTTGTAAACGCATTCAGCTACGTCATGCCTGTTGTGAAGTCTTTCCCAATTGCCTTCTTTATGCATATTTTAATCTTTTACACATTGCATACTTCGTATGCAATTATGTGTTAAAGCTATGCTTGGTACGGCGGTTTTCAAAGAAACTTTGGTTTTTGTTGCTGTTTTCGTTCTATTTATAGAACTACAACGAATTAACCAATTTTGTCTGTTTGTATGATTTTTAATAATCGGGGATTGCCCATATTGCTTTTTTTTTTAAATGTATGAAAACATTTATTTGAAGCAATTTTTTAATTTTATAATTTATTTAATAATTTGGGAAAAATTTAAACAACGTGACATCAGGACGGACAAGGCGACAGCTGTTTCGATTATACCTTGTAAATCTCTTCAAAGCCTTTTCTCCCGGGAGTGGGAGTCGAACTCGCACCCCTACGATAGTTGAAATGGTTGTAAACGCATTCAGCTACGTCATGCCTGTTGTGAAGTCTTTCCCAATTGCCTTCTTTATGCATATTTTAATCTTTTACACATTGCATACTTCGTATGCAATTATGTGTTAAAGCTATGCTTGGTACGGCGGTTTTCAAAGAAACTTTGGTTTTTGTTGCTGTTTTCGTTCTATTTATAGAACTACAACGAATTAACCAATTTTGTCTGTTTGTATGATTTTTAATAATCGGGGATTGCCCATATTGCTTTTTTTTTTTTTTTAAATGTATGAAAACATTTATTTGAAGCAATTTTTTAATTTTATAATTTATTTAATAATTTGGGAAAAATTTAAATTTAAATTTAATGATGTAACGTTGTTTAAATTTTTCCCAAATTATTAAATAAATTATAAAATTAAAAAATTGCTTCAAATAAATGTTTTCATACATTTAAAAAAAAAAGCAATATGGGCAATCCCCGATTATTAAAAATCATACAAACAGACAAAATTGGTTAATTCGTTGTAGTTCTATAAATAGAACGAAAACAGCAACAAAAACCAAAGTTTCTTTGAAAACCGCCGTACCAAGCATAGCTTTAACACATAATTGCATACGAAGTATGCAATGTGTAAAAGATTAAAATATGCATAAAGAAGGCAATTGGGAAAGACTTCACAACAGGCATGACGTAGCTGAATGCGTTTACAACCATTTCAACTATCGTAGGGGTGCGAGTTCGACTCCCACTCCCGGGAGAAAAGGCTTTGAAGAGATTTACAAGGTATAATCGAAACAGCTGTCGCCTTGTCCGTCCTGATGTCACGTTGTTTAAATTTTTCCCAAATTATTAAATAAATTATAAAATTAAAAAATTGCTTCAAATAAATGTTTTCATACATTTAAAAAAAAAAAAAAAGCAATATGGGCAATCCCCGATTATTAAAAATCATACAAACAGACAAAATTGGTTAATTCGTTGTAGTTCTATAAATAGAACGAAAACAGCAACAAAAACCAAAGTTTCTTTGAAAACCGCCGTACCAAGCATAGCTTTAACACATAATTGCATACGAAGTATGCAATGTGTAAAAGATTAAAATATGCATAAAGAAGGCAATTGGGAAAGACTTCACAACAGGCATGACGTAGCTGAATGCGTTTACAACCATTTCAACTATCGTAGGGGTGCGAGTTCGACTCCCACTCCCGGGAGAAAAGGCTTTGAAGAGATTTACAAGGTATAATCGAAACAGCTGTCGCCTTGTCCGTCCTGATGTCACGTTGTTTAAATTTTTCCCAAATTATTAAATAAATTATAAAATTAAAAAATTGCTTCAAATAAATGTTTTCATACATTTAAAAAAAAAAAAGCAATATGGGCAATCCCCGATTATTAAAAATCATACAAACAGACAAAATTGGTTAATTCGTTGTAGTTCTATAAATAGAACGAAAACAGCAACAAAAACCAAAGTTTCTTTGAAAACCGCCGTACCAAGCATAGCTTTAACACATAATTGCATACGAAGTATGCAATGTGTAAAAGATTAAAATATGCATAAAGAAGGCAATTGGGAAAGACTTCACAACAGGCATGACGTAGCTGAATGCGTTTACAACCATTTCAACTATCGTAGGGGTGCGAGTTCGACTCCCACTCCCGGGAGAAAAGGCTTTGAAGAGATTTACAAGGTATAATCGAAACAGCTGTCGCCTTGTCCGTCCTGATGTCACGTTGTTTAAATTTTTCCCAAATTATTAAATAAATTATAAAATTAAAAAATTGCTTCAAATAAATGTTTTCATACATTTAAAAAAAAAAAAGCAATATGGGCAATCCCCGATTATTAAAAATCATACAAACAGACAAAATTGGTTAATTCGTTGTAGTTCTATAAATAGAACGAAAACAGCAACAAAAACCAAAGTTTCTTTGAAAACCGCCGTACCAAGCATAGCTTTAACACATAATTGCATACGAAGTATGCAATGTGTAAAAGATTAAAATATGCATAAAGAAGGCAATTGGGAAAGACTTCACAACAGGCATGACGTAGCTGAATGCGTTTACAACCATTTCAACTATCGTAGGGGTGCGAGTTCGACTCCCACTCCCGGGAGAAAAGGCTTTGAAGAGATTTACAAGGTATAATCGAAACAGCTGTCGCCTTGTCCGTCCTGATGTCACGTTGTTTAAATTTTTCCCAAATTATTAAATAAATTATAAAATTAAAAAATTGCTTCAAATAAATGTTTTCATACATTTAAAAAAAAAAAAAAGCAATATGGGCAATCCCCGATTATTAAAAATCATACAAACAGACAAAATTGGTTAATTCGTTGTAGTTCTATAAATAGAACGAAAACAGCAACAAAAACCAAAGTTTCTTTGAAAACCGCCGTACCAAGCATAGCTTTAACACATAATTGCATACGAAGTATGCAATGTGTAAAAGATTAAAATATGCATAAAGAAGGCAATTGGGAAAGACTTCACAACAGGCATGACGTAGCTGAATGCGTTTACAACCATTTCAACTATCGTAGGGGTGCGAGTTCGACTCCCACTCCCGGGAGAAAAGGCTTTGAAGAGATTTACAAGGTATAATCGAAACAGCTGTCGCCTTGTCCGTCCTGATGTCACGTTGTTTAAATTTTTCCCAAATTATTAAATAAATTATAAAATTAAAAAATTGCTTCAAATAAATGTTTTCATACATTTAAAAAAAAAAAAGCAATATGGGCAATCCCCGATTATTAAAAATCATACAAACAGACAAAATTGGTTAATTCGTTGTAGTTCTATAAATAGAACGAAAACAGCAACAAAAACCAAAGTTTCTTTGAAAACCGCCGTACCAAGCATAGCTTTAACACATAATTGCATACGAAGTATGCAATGTGTAAAAGATTAAAATATGCATAAAGAAGGCAATTGGGAAAGACTTCACAACAGGCATGACGTAGCCGAATGCGTTTACAACCATTTCAACTATCGTAGGGGTGCGAGTTCGACTCCCACTCCCGGGAGAAAAGGCTTTGAAGAGATTTACAAGGTATAATCGAAACAGCTGTCGCCTTGTCCGTCCTGATGTCACGTTGTTTAAATTTTTCCCAAATTATTAAATAAATTATAAAATTAAAAAATTGCTTCAAATAAATGTTTTCATACATTTAAAAAAAAAAAGCAATATGGGCAATCCCCGATTATTAAAAATCATACAAACAGACAAAATTGGTTAATTCGTTGTAGTTCTATAAATAGAACGAAAACAGCAACAAAAACCAAAGTTTCTTTGAAAACCGCCGTACCAAGCATAGCTTTAACACATAATTGCATACGAAGTATGCAATGTGTAAAAGATTAAAATATGCATAAAGAAGGCAATTGGGAAAGACTTCACAACAGGCATGACGTAGCTGAATGCGTTTACAACCATTTCAACTATCGTAGGGGTGCGAGTTCGACTCCCACTCCCGGGAGAAAAGGCTTTGAAGAGATTTACAAGGTATAATCGAAACAGCTGTCGCCTTGTCCGTCCTGATGTCACGTTGTTTAAATTTTTCCCAAATTATTAAATAAATTATAAAATTAAAAAATTGCTTCAAATAAATGTTTTCATACATTTAAAAAAAAAAAAGCAATATGGGCAATCCCCGATTATTAAAAATCATACAAACAGACAAAATTGGTTAATTCGTTGTAGTTCTATAAATAGAACGAAAACAGCAACAAAAACCAAAGTTTCTTTGAAAACCGCCGTACCAAGCATAGCTTTAACACATAATTGCATACGAAGTATGCAATGTGTAAAAGATTAAAATATGCATAAAGAAGGCAATTGGGAAAGACTTCACAACAGGCATGACGTAGCTGAATGCGTTTACAACCATTTCAACTATCGTAGGGGTGCGAGTTCGACTCCCACTCCCGGGAGAAAAGGCTTTGAAGAGATTTACAAGGTATAATCGAAACAGCTGTCGCCTTGTCCGTCCTGATGTCACGTTGTTTAAATTTTTCCCAAATTATTAAATAAATTATAATAATTATTATTAAAAAAAAATTATTGTTCTGGCCTTGAGCTCGAATCGAACTTTGAATCATTTATCTATAAGCCGATAAAAACAAAAAGAATTATTAATGAACCAAGAGCACTTGGGAATGTCAAACAAAGTAATTGAAAATACACAAATCCAGCATTATCAGTGATTTGCAACAGATGGCGCAACACTGAATAAATATAGTTTTTTAAGAAGGAATAGAAAGAGAAATTTATCACTCAAAAGAAAGAAAGACTAAAAGTTGTTTAAATAAAGTTTTATACAAAAAGAAACTAAGTTTATAATTCGTTTATAATTAAAGTGTTTACTGATAGTACTAAGTATAAATAAAAGGAAACTACATTTTTAACTTTAATAAAGGAAAACAGTTTTATTGATTTACAAAGGAAAAGGCAAGGAACAAAAATTAGAAGAGCGCGTGCGTGTAGCAGCGTGCATGTGTGCACAGAACCCAATATTTTAAAGATCCGCAAAATGGATCTTTTACATGGCGACCGTGGGCCAAAGGCCTGCGAAAACGGCGAGTGGCCGGTAGGAGGCAAGCCTCCCAACAGGTGTGGAAATTGGAAGTGCAGTTATTAAAATGAAAAATTAACAAAATTAAAAAAACAAAATTTTTCTTCAAAATTTATAAAATCGAAGATTACAAAAGAAATATAAATTCAAAAACCACAAAAAAATTTAAAAATGAACAAAAAATCTACAAAAAAAAAACCAAATTGAAAAACCGTTTACCAAAAAAAATTACAAAATTTAAAAGCCATTACAAAAAATGTAAAATTGAGAAAATCTACAAAAAAATTTAAAAACATTAAGAATCACACAAAAAAATTCAAAAAATTTAAAAACCCATCTACAAAAAAATATAACATTTAAAAACCCTTACAAAGTATTTAAAAATTGTACAAAAATGTAAAATCAAAAAACAGTTACAAAAAAATTTAAAAAATACATTAAACATTTATAAATTCCTAAAGCATGGTGGAATAGTCACCAGTTCGAAACACTTAAAAACTTGAATTACAAAAAAAAAAAAACCATGCACATTAAAAATTGCAATTATATTCAAAATATATATGTGAAAAGTACGAAAATTGAATTACCAAAATGTTCCAAATACATATGAAAAAATTTAATTCAAAATATGTACTAATGTGTGCGAAAAAAACAAATTTACATACATTACAATTATAAGAAAAATCGAAAATTTTTAATTTTTGGCGAAAAATGGCAGCAGGCACGCCAACTCCATAACGGAACTATCATACGTCATTTATATTTTTATTGAAAAAAGCACTAGCCAAGCCACGCCCATAAAGGAACCACAAGAAGAGACCCAAAATAGTGGAAAGTACTCAGCAAAAGGCAACGCCATCAGCAGCAGAGCAGTAAGCAGACGGCAGCGGTACAGTAGGCGGCAGTTGGTATGGCGCAATAAATTTTTTTTACTTTCATACATTTTCATACAAATTCATTCAAATTACATTTTTTTTCAATTTTTATACTTATCAAAACTACAAATCTATTTTGCATTATATTTACAATTAATTAAACTAAATAACAAAAAAAAAAAAAAATACATTATATTAATCTTCCCTCTTTTCAAAAATTATTTTTCATAAATACTTCAAAATTACAAAAACATTATACTTAATCACCACAAAAAAAATTATAATTTTCCACAAACATATAGATATATGCATAAATATACAGGTAGGCACTGTGGGACAGGGTCGGACAAAAAGGAAAAAAAATTTTCCAAAATTAATAATTAACCATTTGAATAAAATTTTAGTTTTAGTCCCACTCTGCCCTACAGTGGGCCTCACCAAAAAAAAAAAATAGAAACAAAAAAAATTTTATTTACTTTTTCTTAAGCGGTGCATCCGTGTATAAATATGACATAAATTTTTTTTAATCCCGGTGCGTCCGAGGACATTTATATTACAAGTTCGAAAAGATGCGGTGCGCCCATATCTATAAAAATAAAACCATACAATTTTGACTTTAAACGATGCGTCCGTGATAAAACATATTTTGATAATACTTTGGCTTTCTATTACAATACATACTTTCACAAATTTCTTTTACAACATTTTTAAAAATTTCCTTTAAAAATACTTTCACAGTTTTCTTTAGGGCTCAACTTAAATCAGTTCTATAATCAAAATTCAGATTTTCGTTAAATTACCGGATAATTCTTTCAGTTTTACTCTTTCAAATCCCACTTGTCTTTCAATTATGCATAACTTTTCTAATCAAGCACAATCCATTTTCGAATAATTCTCTCGTTCAAATTCAATTTCTTTTAAATTCAATTTTTATTCAATCTTCATAAATCAATTCCACATATCTTGCTCCAATAAAATTTTAATTTTCCGTCTGTTCGTTTCAATACGTATGGACCTAAGAAACAGGAAGGTAGTTTGTAAAAATTCACATCCAGTTTCAAATCCCAAAAAATCAAAGCAAGATTTAGATTAAAAAAATTCAGAGCAAGATTTAGATTCCCATAATTCAGATTCTGATTCAGCTTCAAGTGCATCGTCAACCGATACCTTAACAAGTGAACATAATAGATTATCCCTGAGAACAGACTGTTTAGGATTTAATAATCAAGCTGTAATTCCAAATTCTAGTTTTTCTATTCCAACTCCGATTCTTAACGTTACAACCATGGATGCAACCGAGCAGAAAAAATCGTTTATTAGTACGTGTGCCTCGATTATGCGAGAAAACTACAGTGGAGACCCGTTATCACTTGGCCCATTTATAGATAAAGTTGAATTAATGGAAGTATTCTCTGACGAAACTTTAACTCCTACTTTCATTGCATTTTTAAAATCCACACTTGAAGGCAAAGCTCGTGAATCCTTACAGCGGAAATAAATTCAGTCAGCCAGCGTTACGCGGTAAAATAAAACCAGACAACTCGAAAGTTGTAGCTGGTAAAATCGCAGCTTTGAGAGTAAATAACAACAATTTTTCAGAATTCTGAAAACAAGTAGAAGAGCTTTCGGATTCGTTGGAACGTTCCTTAGTCATTGAAGGCATGACATAGGCAAATGCTCATGAGATGGCGGTTGAACAAACCATAAGCGTTTGCAGATTCAATAGCCGTTCGGATATGGTAAAATCAATCCTGGCGTCAACCACATTCAAAGATTCAAAGGACGTTGTAGCGAAGATGATAATAGAGCGCGAACAGGAGGTAAAGGAACGACAAGTGTTATCTTTTCGGTCACGTCCTATTAGATCAAGTTTTAGAAGGAATTTAGAAGTAACAATAATTACAGGCAAAACAACATTTATTTTAGTTTTAACGGTAACTCAAATAGGCAGCGTAATTAAAACTTTCGAAATAGCAATTCCAATAGAGGCACCAATCGGCCAAATAATTACAGCAATAATAATAATAGCCAGTCCGCAAATAGAAGAAATAACAACAACCAAAACTGAAATACTAGAAATTCTGCCGAAGAAGTAAAAGTTACCGATTCCGACAAAATATGTACGTTTATAGTAGACCCGCAGGCAGATATTTCCCTAATTAAAATTTCCAGCTTGTCGACACATTTAGCAATAGATAACAGTAATATTATTAACATCACAAGCGTAACATCGGACACAATTAACACATTAGGCACAATAGAGACGAACTTAATAGTAACGAACATTTTAATACCACATACTCTTCATGTGGTTGATGACAGTTTCAATATACCATCAGATGGCATACTTGGAAAGGACTTTCTAAAAACAAAGAAATGCATAATGAACTACTCAAACGACACAATACAAATTTTTCACGGACAGAAAGGGTTAAAACTTCAATTTTACATAGCACACCTAGCAATAGTTTAACACTTTAAACAAGGTGCGAAGTTTTCCGTATTTTCAATTTGGGTAATTCCAAAAATTCAGTTTCTGTTGATTCTCATGATATTTCCGATGGCGTTTTCACATCCAAATGCATAGTAGATACGAAAAATCCGATTTTGAAAGTAATTAATACAACAGATGAAGTAAAATACATACAAGATTTAAATATTAAAACAGAGGATATTAACAATTTTCATATTTACAAAATTAATAAAGCTTCAGATGATGCAGAACGTTTAGAAGAACTTAAATCAATTTGAATAAAACAAATGGCCTCGTACGCAAAAGACGAACTTTTTAAGCTATTGCATAGATTTTATCGCGGGCTTGGCGACTAAATCAAAAAAAAAAAACCGTAACGGATATTTGTCAAAAAAGGTAAGAAAAGGCTCGGAAAGGTTCGAAAAGGTTCGTACATGTTCGGTGTTAGCAACAGGCCAAATACATAAAATTGGATCTCTATCATAAACAGCGGTGGGCACCACTAAATTTACACGGTTACCAAATTGAGAATATGTTAGTAAACACGAACGCGTAGCGAGCACGAAAGCAAATTCAATTATTTATTTAGTTTGATTTCAATGCTTGAACGGTGAACGCCTGTCACACGCACTCTTTGGTACTCTGTTTTAAGCGCGCGTGCGACACTTCCTCACCGTACGAACATCGAAATCAAACTAAAAGAGCTGTCGTTGATTTTCACGAAGTAGCCATTGCGCTATCGCTTATCGTATAAATATATAGTCGCTTACAAGCCAACCTAATAAAACCGCACTGCGTTTTTTTAGCGCACGCAAACAACCGGCGTTTTTTGCCCTAACCCAAATAAGCATGCGTTGCGACAATGTAAAGCATGTGTGCAAACGTCAAATCTAAATGTCACGCAGAACAAAAATTGGAAATCAAGTTAGGTTTTCACGCAGCAAATTCAATTTGAGTTGCTCTCATACAAGTTGTATGTGCATGAGACATTTTTGACAGAAAACGACTTGCGTGCGATTATATTAGGTTGGCTTGTTAGCAGGTGCTAAGCTCACGCCCACCCCGGATCATAAAGTTAACGTTAATGTTAAAGCGAAAGTTAAAGTTAAAAACAAAGTTAAAGTTAAAGTTAAATTGAAAGTTAAAGTTAAATTGAAAGTTAAAGTTAAAGTTAAAGTTAAAGCTAAAGTTAAAGTTAAAGTTAAAGTTAAGGTTAAAGTTAAAGTCAAAGTAAAAGTTAAAGTTAAAATGAAAGTTGAAGTTAAAGTTAAAGTTAAAGATAAAGTTAAAGTTAAAGTTAAAGCTAAAGTTAAAGTTACAGTTAAAGTTAAAGTTAAAGTTAAAGTTAAATTTAAAGTTAAAGTGAATGTTAAAGTTAAAGCGAAAGTTAAAGTTAAAGTTAAAGTTAAAGTAAAAGTTAAAGTGAAATTTAAAGTTAAAGTTAAAGTTAACGTTAAAGTTAAAGTGAAAGTTAAAGTGAAAGTTAAAGTTAATGTTAAAGTTAAAGCTAAAATTAAAGTTAAAGTTAAAGTTAAAGTTAAAGTTAAAGTTAAGGTTAAAGTGAAAGCCACAGTTAAAGTTAAAGTTAAAATTAAAGTCAAAGTTAAAGTTAAGGTTAAAGTTAAAGTTAAAGTGAAAGTTAAAGTTAAAGTTAAAGCTAAAGTTAAAGTTACAGTTAAAGTTAAAGTTAAAGTTAAATTTAAAGTTAAAGTGAATGTTAAAGTTAAAGCGAAAGTTAAAGTTAAAGTTAAAGTTAAAGTAAAAGTTAAAGTGAAATTTAAAGTTAAAGTTAAAGTTAACGTTAAAGTTAAAGTGAAAGTTAAAGTGAAAGTTAAAGTTAATGTTAAAGTTAAAGCTAAAATTAAAGTTAAAGTTAAAGTTAAAGTTAAAGTTAAGGTTAAAGTGAAAGCTACAGTTAAAGTTTAAAGTCAAAGTTAAAGTGAATGTTAAAGTTAAAGTTGAAGTTAAAGTTAAAGTGAAAGTTAATGTTAAAGTTAAAGTTAAAGTTAAGCTTAAAGTTAAAGTTAAAGTTAAAGTTAAAGTCAAAGTTAAAGTTAAGGTTAAAGCCAAAGTTAAAGTTAAAGTTGAAGTTAAATTTAAAGTTAAAGTTAAAGTCAAAGTTAAAGTTAAAGTGAAAGTTAAGGTTAAAGCCAAAGTTAAAGTTAAAGTTGAAGTTAAATTTAAAGTTAAAGTTAAAGTTAAAGTCAAAGTTAAAGTTAAAGTGAAAGTTAAAGCGAATGTTAAAGTTAAAGCGAAAGTTAAAATTAAAAATAAAGTTAAAGTTAAAATGAAAGTTAAAGTTAAAGTTAAAGTTAAAGTCAAAGTTAAAGTTAAAGTTAAAGTTAAAGTTAAAGTTAAAGCCAAAGTTAAAGTTAAAGTTGAAGTTAAATTTAAAGTTAAAGTTAAAGTTAAAGTTAAAGTTGAAGTTAAAGTTAAAGTGAAAGTTAATGTTAAAGTTAAAGTTAAAGTTAAGCTTAAAGTTAAAGTTAAAGTGAAAGTTAATGTTAAAGTTAAAGTTAAAGTTAAGCTTAAAGTTAAAGTTAAAGTTAAAGTCAAAGTTAAAGTTAAGGTTAAAGCCAAAGTTAAAGTTAAAGTTGAAGTTAAATTTAAAGTTAAAGTTAAAGTTAAAGTTAAAGTCAAAGTTAAAGTTAAGGTTAAAGCCAAAGTTAAAGTTAAAGTTGAAGTTAAATTTAAAGTTAAAGTTAAAGTCAAAGTTAAAGTTAAAGTGAAAGTTAAAGCGAATGTTAAAGTTAAAGCGAAAGTTAAAATTAAAAATAAAGTTAAAGTTAAAATGAAAGTTAAAGTTAAAGTTAAAGTCAAAGTTAAAGTTAAAGTTAAAGTTAAAGTTAAAGTTAAAGTTAAGGTTAAAGTTAAAGTTAAAGTTAAAGTTAAAGTTAAAGTTAAAGTTAAAGTCAAAGTTAAAGTTAAAATTAAAGTTAAGGTTAAAGTTAAAGTTAAAGTTAAGGTTAAAGTGAAAGCTACAGTTAAAGTTTAAAGTCAAAGTTAAAGTGAATGTTAAAGTTAAAGTTGAAGTTAAAGTTAAAGTGAAAGTTAATGTTAAAGTTAAAGTTAAAGTTAAGCTTAAAGTTAAAGTTAAAGTGAAAGTGAAAGTTAATGTTAAAGTTAAAGTTAAAGTTAAGCTTAAAGTTAAAGTTAAAGTTAAAGTTAAAGTCAAAGTTAAAGTTAAGGTTAAAGCCAAAGTTAAAGTTAAAGTTGAAGTTAAATTTAAAGTTAAAGTTAAAGTTAAAGTCAAAGTTAAAGTTAAGGTTAAAGCCAAAGTTAAAGTTAAAGTTGAAGTTAAATTTAAAGTTAAAGTTAAAGTTAAAGTCAAAGTTAAAGTTAAAGTGAAAGTTAAAGCGAATGTTAAAGTTAAAGCGAAAGTTAAAATTAAAAATAAAGTTAAAGTTAAAATGAAAGTTAAAGTTAAAGTCAAAGTTAAAGTTAAAGTTAAAGTTAAAGTTAAAGTTAAAGTTAAAGTTAAAGTTAAGGTTAAAGTTAAAGTTAAAGTTAAAGTTAAAGTTAAAGTTAAAGTCAAAGTTAAAGTTAAAATTAAAGTTAAGGTTAAAGTTAAAGTTAAAGTTAAATTTAAAGTTAAAGTTACAGTTAAAGTTAAAGTTAAAGTTAAAGTTAAAGTTAAAGTTAAAATTAAAGTTAAAGTTAAAGTTAAAGTGAATGTTAAAGTTAAAGTTAAAAAAAGTTAAAGTTAAAGTTAAAGTGAATGTTAAAGTTAAAGTGAAAGTTAAAGTTAAAAATAAAGTTAAAGTTAAAGTTAAAGTGAAAGTTAAATATTAACTTCTCATTTATTCAATAAAAGTAAAAAATTTGTTTTTTTATCGGTCACCACACTTCAAAAGGTTAACTTGAAATAATATCAAAGACAAAACTTGAATTAATATCAAAGAAAACAAAATGTTGCATAAATATTATAATTGCATAAGTTGATAATATGCAATAGCTTTACCGCGGCAGTCCCCGAGTTTCACACGTCCTTTTTGATTTATGCTTACACTACTCCGATATATTTGCACTAAAGATGGACTTAATGACTTTAAATAATTTTTAGGAACAAATACTTAGATTGACAGATAAGACACAGGTATATATTAAAAATTATAGACTACCATACTTCGTTCTTTTGTTGAAAAAAAAATGTATATTTAATATGCAAAAGAAATATTTTTTGTTTTATTTACACTAAGTTTGAATTTAATATTTCTGATCTCTAATTTTATGATCTCCAATTTCTTTATATAAATACGCGAGAAAGGGGCCGCAAATAATAACTCGCCTAGACCCCCAAATTCTCTTGAGCCGGCCCTGACCATACTCACAACGTACTGAAATAAATAAATAGGTTGATAATTTGCTAAAAAATAATTTAATCGAAAAAAGTTACTCAAATTACATAAGTCCCTTTATTTTGGTTCCTAAAAAGAACCCAACTGGCCAGAAATCATATAGAATGTGCATTGACTTTAGAGCGGTAAATAAAAAATTAATAGCTGATAAATTTCCACTAGCGCGTGTAGATACCATTTTATATAATAATAAGAGCAAAATACTTCTCAACATTAGATTTATATTCCGGTTTTCATCAAATTCCGTTACATAAGAATTCTAGAGACATCACCTCCTTCACTACCGATCGTGGTGCTTTTCGTTGGAAATTTTTACCATTCGGACTAAACGTTGCTCCAAACTCATTTTCCAGGATGATGTCTATTGCCTTTTCGGGTATTTCCCCCAATCAAGCCTTTTACTATGTTGACGATGTAATAGTTATTGGTTGTAGCGAGACTCATCATCTCAAAAATTTAGAAAAAGTTTCCTTGGTCATAAATGCTCGTCCGAAAGCCTGCTGCCTGACGATTCAAAAATTGTTGCAATTAAAAAATACCCTAAACCACGCGATAAAGATGCAGTTCGCATATTTGTAGCATTTGGTAACTACTATAGAAGGTTTATAACAGATTTTGCATCAATAGCAGCACCTTTGAACAAGCTTACCAGGAAGAACGTAGAATTTAAATGGGACAACCTTTGCGAATTGCTTCTGAAAAACTCCATAAATCTTTAATTTCATCTAAAATTCTCCAATACATAGACTTCACAAAAGAATTCATAATTACAGTTGATGCTTCGAAAATTGGTTGCGGTGCCATTTTGTGTCAAACGCACAATGGCAACGATTTCCCAATTTGCTTCGTATCAAAAATATTCAATAACTCAGAACAGAAAAAAGCAATCATTGAACTAGAACTTTTAGCAATTTACTTTGCAATAAAACAATTTCGACCATACATATACGGGACTCACTTTACCGTAAAATCCGATCATCGTCAATTAGTTTATCTGTTCAACATGAAAGACCCCTCTTCAAAACTTTCACGTATACGGCTTGAACTATCAGAATATAATTTTACCATAGAATATATTAAAGGAAAATCTAATGTAGGTGCAGACGCATTATCGCCAATTTCAATTCAAGAACTTAAAAATTCAAATAATCAAATTTTAGCTGTACAGACGAGGTTATGACGAAACGTCACGAACAACTGAAGACATAAACGAAGAAAATATTAAATTACAGGCATTCGAAAATTTTTCATATATATTTTCCAAGAAAATCCCTAGGATAAAAAGCCAAATATGTCATGACAACGATAATAATAAAATCAATTGCAAAATATATGCGTATTTAAAACATAAAAAACTCGAGTTACTTAATAATGAGTGTACTAACAAAATAATGCAAAGACGATTTACTTTTGAAGCTTGAAAAAGAAGCTGGTAAACGTAATATTACAAGCAGAATGGCAATAAGATGATCAGTTATTTAAATATTTTTCTATTTCTAATTTTAAAAGTACAGGGAATGCAATTTTAAAAAATTTAGAAATATTATTAATCGAGCCTGTCGAAACAGTTACGGACAACGACAAAAAACTTAAACTAATGGAAATTTACCACAATGACCCGATATCAGGTGAACACTACGGAAATAAAAAACTTTACGCAAAACTACGTACAAAATACTATTGGAAGAACATGACTCGCGATATCATAAAATTCGTTAAAAATTGCGAAAAATGTCTATTAAATAAAGTAAAGCCAAAAGCAAAGAAAATTTGGTGCTTACACCAAATCCCTGTAAACCTTTCGATGTCGTAGTTATAGATACAATAGGACCTTTGCCTGAGTCGAATAATGGGAAATAGGTTCGCGGTTACCATTATGTGTGACTTAAGCAAATACCTAGTTACAATATCAACCCCTGATAAGACAGCAAAAACAATTTCAGCTGCCATTTCTGAAGACTTCATTCTCATTTATGGCATAATGAAATCAATTAAAACCTATGAGTTGGGATTGGTCAAAAGCTGAGGTATGCTCAAGTCAATCCAGACTTGGATGGAGGTCCCACTTCCCCCACCTAAATAAATACACAGTAAATTAGTGTTTTGATTTCGAACATACACACACACGTGGCTCTCAGGCCAAAATATCCACAACTTTGAATCCAGGAGAGAGAGAGAGAAAGAGATGTTCCCTAGGTAGTGTCGCTGAGAATATATTATAATCCAAGGACGACGGCTTTCCACAGAGAGAGATATAGTGCTAGCTGGCGGTGGCTCAGATGGTGAAGACGACGGTGAATGACGGTGGCTCTCGCCAAGGGGTGATAACGGCGGTAGTGATGATTATGCCCGGTAGTTCTCACCAAATATCTATTACGACGGTGGTGGCCAGACTTCGGGATGGGTTGTCCAAGGATCGGGATGGCGATGACCTATGTACCTACGACGAAGTGTGCCTGGTGTATTCCGACAAATCATTTTATTCATATGCAACTATGAACACATTGGGATTTATGCTCGCATTGTCGCGCACAGCGCGCCACGATTGAAAATTCCCAAGTATTGTGCATCAGTGAGCTGCAATTATTCATGTTTTAAGGTTATTAGGGGACTAACCAAAAAATTTGTATTAGTGCGTACACAAACAAAGAATATCAAGCACTTGTATCCACTAAAACACATTTACATAGTCATGCTTCGTAAAATGAATAACCGCTCATAAGCCACGAAGCAGTTCAGTACTCAATTGTCTTATTGAGCAAGAAAGTCAACTGTGTTATACGAAAAGACTAATTTGAATCAGTATGACTAACAGTACAATAAAATGTATATAGTCATATCAGTCTTCTGAGGCTAGCAACACAACGATGTACACGAAACTAAACTGAATACAGCGCTAAAGAAAAACCGATAATAAACGAAATATACAGTGTATTACACACGAAACCAACATGCTACTGAGTTAAAGCGACTATGATTTCAGTTTATACTCAAAAATGCAATATATGTATGGGGCATATGTGTTGCGGGGCGCTCGTAAATATTTTCTATTTTATGGGCTAGTCACTCATAGTATTTGTCTGTACTTGACTAAGTACACATTTAGACACAATTTTTTGGCTCATGACTAAGTGCACTAATTTTATTAGTACTCAAAGCAGACCTCTGTTGTGCATTCAGCATCGCTGGCTTGCCTTGTGCTTGCGCGATGGTTGTTGGGCCAGTATGTATGTATATGTATGTCGGTACATACACTATTAGGGGTGGGCAGTAAATGGAAAATATAATGTTAGGGGTGGGCGCTAAATGGGAAATGGATATTGTGGCGTAGCATTTGCTACATTACAAACCTATTTAGAAACCGAATATAAAAATGAAATTTTCTCTGAACTAATTAAGCTCCTAAAAATCGAACATAATTTTTCTACAGCTTACCATCATGAAACCTTACACGGTGGGTTTTAAAAATTTTTAAATTTTTCTGCCGACCACACGGGAAATTTTTCTGTAGGCTTATTCTACGAGGTGCCTAGTGTCAAAAAATACAATCGTGAAATTTGAACTTCTTAATTTTTTAAATTTTGCAATTAAAGCTTTCATACGCGTTATTGATAGGGAAATCTATTTTAACGCAATAATAATCATGTTTCTTTGCAAAAAATAATGTAAACATTTATTTTATGTAACGTTACATAAAATGCAAACAGTTATTTTAAACAAAATTTACAAAATAATGTATATTTTTGTTTGAAACCACGAAAGTTCGTTAATCAGCTTCTCCAATATATTTGAATCACAAATAGAAAATATTGTATTCGAAAACTGCTCTCAATAAACGAATATTGTATTCTGGATGAGATATTTTAACACTGTGCTTAACCCATGTTTTTTAAAAATATGAATGCACAGATTCAAAAGCTTGCTCGCTCCAAAAAGCGAGTCATTTTCCATGTTTTAAACAAAAGTAAAGCACGCGCTCAATTACAGCATGAACTTTAGGCGTAATACTAACTTCCAAGTCCTCATAACTTGTTTTAAATTTTTTAATATGCACTTTGAATTGCGGGTCTAGATTATGCGAAAAGCAAGGGTTAACTACCAGACCAACATCTTGAAATCACTGAACATATTTCATACATTTACCGCAATGTTTTTCTGAAATTCTTCCCAAAATATCTACATTTTTAAGCAATTTTTTGCAGGAATTGCCGTTAAAAGAAGACTGTCCGAAGTAAACTTTACGATATAGATGGAATTCTTTAACGCATTCATGGCTTTCTATTTCAAATTCTTTCCATATGCTTTCATAAAGGTTATTTATAACGCCAAGTAAGAGATGAAGTTCCGGAGGTGGAATCAATTATGTTATTTCAATGTCTTCATCAAAATCAAAGAGTGATTTGTTTACAAAATTTTTAAAAAACTTAATGATGAAAAACGATTTCTTTAAACGCAGTGAATGAATTTTTATTGACTGAAAAAATCTTATTAATTTTGTACAAAAGTCATTCAGGAAAAACATTGCTTACTAAGATGTAATTATAGTATTGTAACTCAAGTACGAAAGTGCAAAGTATATAGGTACATTTTTTAACACCCTTCCTCAATACAATAATTATTTTAAATTCAATGATTGTACAAATTGTAAATGTTTTCCTTTTGACATATTTTTTGTGAAAATATCTGCTAACATAGAATCAGTCGAAAGATAGTTCAAACAAGCATCGCCTTTCTTTATGATTTCTCTAATGAAATGATATCTGATATCTATGTGCTTGCTACGTGCGTGATGTACTGGATTCTTTGCTAGTTGCTGAGCGCTAAGATTATCATTCAAAATTGTTGTTGGTGTACTTTCTTCGCCACATCCCATTTCTATGATTAATCTCCTCAAATGAATCGCTTCTTTGACTGCTGATGATAGCGCCATATACTCCGCTTCCGTGCTACTAAGAGCTACGCTGTGCTGCTTTTCTGACTTCCATGAAATTGGGCCATTTGCTAAACAAAAAACATAACCCGTATATGACTTGCGATCAGACTGATCACCACCCCAGTCAGCATCCACATAACCTATCAAAGCCTTTCCAGTAGCTTCATAGGTTAACTTTTTGTCGATTGTTGTGGCCAAATATCTCAAAACATGTTTCACTCCTGCCATATGCTCAATATGTGGATTTGTACAACGCTGTGCAAGTTTCGCAACTGAATGCAAAATATCAGGTCTTGTTGTAAGTCCTAGCCACATCAACGCACCCACCGAAGATTGATAAGTCTTTAAATCTACCTTCTTACATGTATCGTTATTACACACAACTTGATATCCAGCGTCAAGCGGTGTCGCTGCAGGTCTACAGCTCTCAATACCATGCTCTTTTAACAGTTCTTTTATATAATACGTCTGGCTTACCATTATATTACCACGCTCACCTTCACGTTGAATGTCCATTCCCAAAAACGAATTTAGAGGACCACCGTCTACGCTTTTGAATCTCTCGGTAATATTTTTTTTAATATGTAATAAGTCTTTTTTCGTTTGACTTGCGATGATAATGTCATCTACATAAACCAAAATTAGATTCAAATTTTGATTTCCGTGTTGTCGATATAAACACGGCTCATTGTTGCAAGGAATAAAGCCGATCTCACGCAGAGTGGTGTCCAGTTTCGCATTCCACTCCCTTCCTGACTGTTTCAAACCGTATATGGCCTTATTCAGTTTCAACACATTACGAGGATTATCGCCGCAAACAAAACCTTCCGGTTGTTTGATAAAAACAGTATCTCGTAAGTCGCTATTAAGATACGCCGTGGTCACGTCAATTTGATGCATATATAATTTTAGCTCTACAGCGAGAGCAAAAATCAATCGAATTGTTTCAAATCTACATACAGGCGCAAATGTTTCATTATAATTTACACCCCATTTTTGAGAACATCCTTTGGCTACCAATCGCGCCTTATATCTTACAATATTCCCGTCCTTATCTCGCTTAATGGTGTAAACCCATTTAGAACCAATTACTGACTCACCTGGTGGCAATTCAACTTGTGTCCATGTTCCATTTTTTTCAAGTGCCGTTAATTCAACTTGCATTGCTTGCTTCCATTCTTCACATTTTGTGCTCGAAATAGCCTCTGCATAGGTCTGTGGAATATCTTCATTTACTGCACTACTCAGAATATTATACTGTTTCTTAGGACGACCTCTATTACCACGAATAAGTCTTGGTCTACCTGGACCAATTTTTGGAGTACCACTACCTTCGTCACTTTCTTCGTCTTCTTCCGCTGTGTCAAAATTTTCTTCTTGGACATTTTCACAATCACTTTCAACACCATCAGAAATACCTTCACCTTGGCTCTCTTCTTTTTGATTCGGACTTTGAAATTCGGCGGTCTCAATATAAAATTGGAAACTGTCATTAGCTGCCTCTTTTTGCATATTCTCATTAAATAGAACATCTCGACTCTCAATTACCTTCTGCGTTTTAGCATTATACAGTCGATACGCTTTAGATACCATGGAATAACCCACCATTAACAAATTCTCACCTTTAGCATCAAATTTTCCCTTACGGACTTTGTTCAAAGCAACAGCCTTTGAGCCAAATATGCGCAAATGACCAACATAAGGTTTTCTTCCGTTCCAAATTTCATACGGGGTTTTGTTACCAATAGCTTTTGATGGACACCTGTTTCTAATATATGCTGCAGTCGCAACTGCTTCCGCCCACAACTTCGAGCTGAGGCCAGCATGAACCAGCATTGAACGCGCCATTTCAACCAATGTGCGATTTGCACGTTCGGCGACACCATTTTGTTGCCGTGTATATGGAACCGACAACTCCCGACAAATACCGTGTTGCTGCAAATAATCTGTAAACTCTCCATTCACATATTCGCGGCCATTATCACTGCGTAACACCTTAATGTTACGTCCAGTTTGTCGTTCCACCTGTTTCTTGAAAACCTTGAACTTGTCAAAAACTTCTGACTTAGCCTTCAAAAAATATACAAATATCTGCCTTGAATTATCATCGATAAAAGTAAGGAAATATCTGGAGCCACCTAGTGAGCTTACATTGATAGGGCCGCATACGTCGCTATGAATCAGCTCCAACAACTCTGTAGCACGACTCTCAGAACTTGAGAATGGCAAAGTATGTATTTTGCTTACCATGCATGTGTCGCAATGAACTTTTTCGCTGCTTTTAATTGATGGCATTCCACGAACCATATCATGCTGAACTAACTGACTTAAACTTTGATAGTTTAAATGACCATATCTGTTATGCCATATTTCTCGCTCACCCGTAATGGTGAACAAACGCTCTGTTTCACTTGAGATCACAAACAAATTTTCTTGTCTCATAGCTTTGAGTATAACCGCATTTGCTGCATTCTTCAGAACTGCATGATCGGACGAAAAAATTGCTATCAAACCATGCTGAACCGCCTTACTCACCGATATGAAATTCGCCTTGAGCTTTGGTGAATAAAGAACATTTTTCAAAACTATCTCTCTTTGCTTGTAAAACAATTTCACTTCGCCTTTGCCCTGAGACTCTATATACGTATCCCCTGCTAGCATTATTTTCTCCTTATGATCTGTTAACTTAGAAAATAAGGTTTTGTTATTGCACATATGAGATGTAGCACCACTATCAAGATACCAGGATGTCTTATCAAGAGCTTTTGTTTCTGCAACACCAACCATAGAAAATGAGGATTGTTCCCCTTTCTTACCTTTCTCACATTTACTCGCATAGTGGCCTTTTTTGCCACACTTAAAGCATTTACCAGTAAATTGGGACTTTTCTTTCGCCGATTTCTGATGTTTCTTTGCTGCATTCCTAGCACCAAACGCCTGCTGACTATTTTCAGCTTGAATATCAGTATGTTGACCTCTTCTTTCCGCTTCTTCCAAAAGTTTAACCTTAAGCACGTTATACTTAGGAAGTTCATCGCGCGTTTCGATGGCAATTACAAAATTTTCGAACTCCCTTGGTAGACTAGCTAGCAAAATGATCGTTTGAAGCTCTTCTTGTAAGTCAATACCAGTTTCGGACAATTTCCCTGTAACCTCCGCAAAAGAATTCAAATAACTTGACATACCTTCGCCTTCCCGCATACGTAGGTTCAGCAACTTCTTATATAATGCCACCTTTTGTACTGGCCCTCTAGGTTTATACACATTCTGAAGCTGTTCCCACGCCTGTGCCGATGTCTTCGCTTCCTTTAAATGTAGCAACTGATTAGATTTCACGCTTAAAACAATTGTTGCCAATGCTTTCTCGTCCAGCAACTCCCACGCCGTTTTCTCATCAGCCGTCATTGAATCTTCTAATTTGGTCTGTCCATTGACCACTCTCCAAAAACCGCCATGTACCAAAACGCTGCGCATTTGAACGCACCAGGAGTCATAATTCGAGTCATCCAATTTGTCGATCGAATAAAGTGACGAAGCCATTATAAAAATTCGCGATTTTATTTGCAACCGTACATATAGAAAAACTAGCACAATTCAGTTTGCGGGTCTGGGCCCATAACCTGATGAAAAACGATTTCTTTAAACGCAGTGAATGAATTTTTATTGACTGAAAAAATCTTATTAATTTTGTACAAAAGTCATTCAGGAAAAACATTGCTTACTAAGATGTAATTATAGTATTGTAACTCAAGTACGAAAGTGCAAAGTATATAGGTACATTTTTTAACACTTAATCATGTTCTTTTTACCTCCGTTTTCTTCCCGAGCTCTAGCATTATTTTGTAAATTTTGTTTAAAATAACTGTTTGCATTTTATATAACGTTACATAAAATAAATGTTTACCTTATTTTTTGCAAAGAAACATGATTATTAAAAATAAATAAATGTAAGGCGCGATAACCTCCGAAGAGATCTAAGGCCGAGCTTCTCTTCCAATTTGCGTCGTGCTCCTCTTGATTTTTCCCTACAAATTGGCCGGACGGGACCTACATGTTTTATGCCGACTCCGAACGGCATCTGCAAGGCAGATGAGTTTTTACTGAGAGCTTTTCATGGCAGAAATACAATCGGAGCGCTTGCCAGACACTGCCGAGGGGCGACCCCGCTTAGAAAAATTTTCTTCTAATTGAAAAATCTTACTTCTAAAATTTTGATGTTGCTTTTGCCCGGGAGTTGAACCCACGGCATACGGTGTGATAGGCGGAGCACGCTACCATCACACCACGGTGGCCGCGGAAACATGATTATTATTTCCTTAAAATAGAGTTCCCTATCAATAACGCGTATGAAAACTTTAATTGCAAAATTAAAAAATTAAAAAGTTCAAATTACTCTAAAAAAAAAAGCGTCGAATATGCGACTTCACGGTTGGCTTTTTTTGATATTAGGCACCTCCTAGAATAAGCCCACAGAAAAATTTCCGGGGTGGTCGGCAGAAAAATAAAAAAATTTTAAAACCCACCGTGCCTAGGTACAATTGAAAGAAATTAGCGGGTGTTTAATGAATATTTACGGGCTTTTCTAAATGATATCTTCCCCGAATGGGACGTTTATTTGAAATATTTTACATTTTTGCATAATACAACTGATAGTACGGTTTTTGATAATAGGGGGACTCATGAAAGCATATAAACTTATAAGGTGTAAAATTATATCCATTTACACACGCAGTTATATGAACGCACCTAGTAATACTCTTGATAAACTTGATTGTTTATCGGCTGTATTATTGCCGAACAACATTTTTTTGATTGTTATACAAATTAAAAAATGCCACGATTAAGTGAAAAATCAAAAATAAAATATCTTTACTAAGATATACTTGTAAATGACTTGCTAATGTTGGAGATTTCTGATGAAAATGCCTGCTGTAATGTCTGCAAGGTTGCATTCCTTTGAGTTTACCGCGTTTACACAATGAAATGTGCGCGTAAATTTATATAAATTGTGTAAATGATTTTTCATACAAAATTTGACAGTTCGTTTACGCACTAGATAAATGTATACGTTTACACACTTTATAAGGCATTTATACGGTTACATGAGTCCCCCTAATGTATTTACTCCATACGAATTGGTATTCGGTAGAAATGTTGCCTTACCAAATGAAGTGAAAAAGGAACAAATCGATCCAATTTACAATGTTAAAAATTATGTAAAAGAAGTAAAATATAAGTAGACTACAAAAAATACATAAAATAGCAAAGGATCTAATTAACAAACATAAAATTAACAAATAAGGAAGGCTAAGTTCGGGTGTATCCGAACATTACATACTCAGCTGAGAGCATTGGAGACAAAATAAGGGAAAATCACCATTTAGCAAAATGATTCTAGGGTAACCCTGGAATGTGTTTTTATGACAAGGGTTTCAAATGGAAGGTATTAAAGCGTATTTTAAAAGGGAGTGGGCCATAGTTCTATAGGTGGACGCCATTTCTCGCCATAAGGGTGGACCAGAGATCACTCTAGAATGTGTTTGTACGATATGGGTATCAAATGGGAGGTGGTAATAAGTATTTTAAAAGGGCTAAGGGCTTTTGATTTCGCCCTGCAGAACTTTTTCATTTTCGTCTACTTAATATGGTAGGTGTCACACCTATTTTACAAAGTTTTTTCTAAAGTTATATTTTGCGTCAATAAACCAATCCAATTACCACGTTTCATCTCTTTTTATACTCAATTCAGCAGAGCTCATAGAGTATATTAAGTTTGGATAACGGTTGGTTGTACAGGTATAAAGGAATCGAGATATATATAGATTTCCATATATCAAAATCATCAGGATCGAAAAAAAATTTGATTGAGCCATGTCCGTCCGTCCGTCCGTTAACACGATAACTTGAGTAAATTTTGAGGTATCTTGATGAAGTTTGGTATGTAGGTTCCTGAGCACTCATCTCAGATCGCTATTTAAAATGACGATATCCGACTATAACCACGCCCACTTTTTCGATATCGAAAATTTCGAAAAACCGAAAAAGTGTAATAATTCATTACCAAAGGCAGATAAAGCGACGAAACTTGGTAGGAGAGTTGAACTTTTGACAAAGAATAGAAAATGAGTAAAATTTTGGACAATGGGCGTGGCACGGCCCACTTTTAAAAGAAGGTAATTTAAAAGTTTTGCAAGCTGTAATTTGGCAGTCGTTGAAGATATCACGATGAAATTTTGCAGGACCGTTACTCCTATTACTATATGTACGCTTAATAAAAATTAGCAAAATCGGAGAAGGACCACGCCCACTTTTAAAAAATTTTTTTTTGAAAGTAAAATTTTAACAAAAAATTTAATATCTTTACAGTATATAAGTAAATTATGTCAACATTCAACTCTAGTAATGATATGGTGCAACAAAATACAAAAAATAAAGAAAATTTCAAAATGGGCGTGGCTCCGCCCTTTTTCATTTATTTTGTCTAGAATACTTTTAATGCCATAAGTCGAACAAAAATTTCCCAATCCTTTTGAAATTTGGTAGGGGCATAAATTTTATGACGTTAACTGTTTTCTGTGAAAATGGACGAAATCGGTGGAAGCCACGCCCAGTTTTTATACACAGTCGTCCGTCTGTCCTTCCGCATGGCCTTTAACACGATAACTTGAGCAAAAATCGACATATCTTTGCTGAACTTAGTTCACGTATTTATCTGAACTCACTTTATCTTGGTATACAAAATGAACGAAATCCGACTATGACCACGCCCACTTTTTCGATATCGAAAATTACGAAAAATGAAAAAAATGCCATAATTCTATACCAAATACGAAAAAAGGGATGAAACATGGTAGTTGGATTGGTTTATTGACGCGAAATATAACTTTAGAAAAAACTTTGTAAAATGGTTGTGACACCTACCATATTAAGTAGAAGAAAATGAAAAAGTTCTGCAGGGCGAAATAAAACACCCTTGAAATCTTGGCAGGTATTACATATATAAATAAATTAGCGGTATCCAACAGATGATGTTCTGGGTCACCCTGGTCCACATTTTGGTCGATATCTGGAAAACGACTTCACATATACAACTACCACCACTCCCTTTAAAAACTCTCATTAATACCTTTAATTTGATACCAATATCGTACAAACACATTATAGAGTCACCCCTGGTCCACCTTTATGGCGATATCTCGAAAAGGCGTCCACCTATAGAAATAAGCCCCAAGCCCTTTTAAAATACTCATTAACACCTTTCATTTGATACCCATACCGTACAAACATATTATAGAGTCACCCATGGTCCACCTTTATGGCGATATATCGAAAAGACGGCCACCTATAGAAATAAGCCCCAAGCCCTTTTAAAATACTCATTAACACCTTTCATTTGATACCCATATCGTAAAAACATATTATAGAGTCACCCATGGTCCACCTTTATGGCGATATCTCGAAAAGGCGGCCACCTTTAGAACGAAGGCTCACTCCCTTTTAAAAATACTCACTAACACATTTCATTTGATACCCATATCGTACAAACAAAGCCTAGAGTCACCCCTGGTCCACCTTTATGGCGATATCTCGAAAAGGCGACCACCTATACAACTACCACCACTCCCTTTTAAACCCCTCATTAATACCTTTAATTTGATACGCATATCGTACAAACACATTCTAGAGTCACCTCTGGTCCACCTTTATGGCGATATTTCGAAACGGCGTCCACCTATAGAACTAAGGCCCACTCCCTTTTAAAAATGGGAAATTTTTTAATTTCATCTGAGGAAATTAAATAAGATTCAGGTTGACTACAATCTTTCGTTTTAGAATGCGTTATATGAAAAAACGTGAGTATATATGAGATAACTCTTCAAGCTCTAGGAAGATTTGAAAACCTATCGAGAATATCATTGATATTGCTTGAAATTGCGTGCATGCACTTGCACGCGTTTTTCTTCAATATTCGTGGTAAAATCCAAATCTTGTGTTGGCCACTTTTCCTTCTCTTCTTGGAGCCAAGAAGGACCTTGCCATTTTTGATTTTTTGACTAAATCCTCGGCTAGTATTCCTCTACTGGCTAAATCTGCTGGGTTTGTACCTGAATCCACGTGATACCACGATGAACTTCCAACTTTGTCGACGATTTTTGTAATTCGATGCGCAACGAAAGTTGACCATGAGCACGGAGATTTTCGTATCCAAGCCAGCACGATTGTCGAATCTGTCCACAGGTGAATGTTTTGTTGTCCTAAATCAAGGTTATATTATATATATTATATATTATAGATTTGGTTATCTCCGCTAATAATACAGCTCCGCAAAGTTCCAATCGAGGAAGTAAGATGGTGCTGGAGCTACTCTTGTTTTTGCCAAAAGCAGATTCACAAATATGCCGTCGTTGGTTTCCACTCTCAAATACACGGCTGCACCATACGCTTTCTCGGAGGCGTCGCAGAATCCGTGGATTTCGACCCTTACTGTTGGAGAAAAGGATAACCATCGCGGTATTCGTATTTTGTCGATCTGCTTGTACGTATTGGTAAAAATTTTCCACCGGTATAATGTTGAAGACGAAACGGTTTCATCCCAGCCAGTACCCTCTAACCCGATATTTTGCATAATCATTTTTGCCACGATAATTGTTGGAGCTAGCCACCCTAATGGATCAAAGAGTTTTGCGATAGTAGATAGTATCGCTCTTTTTGTGGGCTCGGTGTTTTCTTCTATGGGTTTTGCTATGAAGTAAAACTGATCGGAATGAGCATTCCACCTAATACCGAGCGCCTTTACACTACTTGAATTTTCAAATTCTAAGAAATCTTCGCTCAGTAGATGAGCTTTGGGAATACCCTGTAATATTTCACTGGAATTTGAAGTCCATTTTCGTAATGGAAAACCAGCTGAACTTAAAACCCCGGAAATTTCATCTCTTGCTCTGATCGCAGATGCTATAGTATGCCCTCCCGAAAGAACGTCGTCGACATACATATTTTTTCGTAGGATATTTGAGCCGATTGGATGAGATTTTTCGGAATCATCAGCCAGTCTAAGTAAAGTCCTTATTGCTAGATAAGGAGCAATATTGATACCAAATGTCACTGCTTTGAGCTCATACAGACTGATTTGATCATCTGGACTTGAGCGGAAAACTATTCTTTGGTATCTTGTATGATTATGATCTACTAGGATTTGCCTATACATCTTCTCAATATCGCTATTGAAGACGTATCTGAAAATTCGCCAGCGGAGAATTAATCTTGGTAGATCAGCCTGAAGCACAGGACCAGGAAGAAGAACATCGTTCAGGCTGACACCATTCGAAGAGCGTGATGAAGCATTGAAAACAACTCTAACTTTGGTAGATATGCTTTCTTCTTTTATTACTGCATGATGTGGTAAATATTAATTATCGACTGCATTGGCCGATTGAATTGAATCTAATTTTGACATATGCCCCATAGTCTCGTATTCTAGTTGTTGTTGTAGCAATGCTCGCCCCACCTAATAGCCGCGACCGATCACAAATTGTCATCAATATCCTCTAACGGGAGTCCAAGGAAACTTGCCGTTTCAACAGGGGTGGACCATAAGGAAAGGGGTGTTAGAGGCGTTGGTTCCACTTTACAATTAAAGAGATGGTTGGTGTCATGTGGGGACACATTGCAAGCGGGGCATACATTTTGTATGTCGGGGTTGATTCTGGATAGGTAATAGTTTAACCTGTTGCAGTATCCAGAACGATGTTGAGCAAGAGTGACACGCGTTTCCACGGGGAGTATGCGTTCCTCTTCCGCTAGTTCTGGATATTTTTCTTCAAGTACTGGATTCACCGGGCAATTCCCGACATAAAGGTCCGACGCCTGTCTATGGAGTTCACCAAGGACCTGCTTGTGTTTTTTCGCTTCATACGGCTGGGTTCTCAGGTGCCGTATTTCCTCAAAATGCTTACGGAGATGACTCCTTAGGCCCCTAGGCGGTGCTGGTTCGTCAATCAGATGTCTGTTGGGATGCCCAGGTTTCTGGGTATTCAACAGAAACTGTTTGGTCAGCATCTCATTTCTCTCCCTGATGGGGAGTATTCTCGCTTCATTATGCAGATGGTGTTCTGGGGACATAAGAAGACAGTCAGTGGCGATTCTGAGAGCAGTATTTTGGCAGGCCTGTAGTTTCTTCCAGTGGGTAGTTTTTAGGCTTGGCGACCATATGGATGACGCGTGGCACGTAATCGGCTGGCTAATTGCTTTGTATGTGGTCATGAGCGTTTCTTTATCTTTTCCCCAGGTACTGCCAGCAAGGGATTTGAGGATTTTATTACGGCTCTGAATTCTCGGAACAATTGCGGTTGCGTGCGCACCAAAATGTAGATCCTGATCAAACGTCACACCCAAGATTTTGGGGTGTAGGACAGTCGGTAGCGTAGTGCCATCGACGTGGATGTTCAATATGGTCGACATTTGGGGCGTCCATGTTGTAAATAAGGTCGCGGAAGATTTAGTCGGTGACAATGCCAGGTTTCGCGAGGCGAAATAAACTGGAGAGATCAGGGAGATAGCCGTTTATTTTATTGCATAGCTCATCGATCTATGGGCCTGGGCCTGTGGCCATTATTGTGCAGTCATCGGCGTAGGAAACGATTGTGACTCCTTCCGGTGGTGAAGGTAGCTTAGATATGTAGAAATTAAACAAAAGTGGGGATAGGACACCACCCTGTGGCACCCCTTGTTTAATTCTCCTTGGTTTTGATGTTTCGTTTCTGAATTGCACCGATGCCTGCCGACCACCCAGATAATTTGCGGGCCACCTTTTAAGACATGGGGGAAGGGTAGACCCTTCCAGGTCTTGCAGTAATGAGCCATGGTTGACCGTATCAAAGGCTTTTGATAGGTCTAGCGCTACGAGTACTGTTCTATGGTGGGGGTATTGATTCAAACCGCAATTTATCTGGGTGCTAATGACATTTAGCGCGGAGGTAGTGCTATAGAGTTTTCTGAAGCCATGCTGATGAGGGGCTAGCTGCAAATGTGCTTGGAAATAAGGGAGCAAAATGGCTTCAAGCGTCTTTGCCACTGGCGATAGGAGAGATATCGGACGATATGACTCACCTACGTTAGCTGGTTTCCCAGGCTTTAGTAGCGGGACCACCTTGGCCATTTTCCATTTCTCGGGTATGGCAAAGGTGGAGAGAGACAGGTTGAAGACATGCGCTAAATATTTGAAACCCTCTTTCCCTAGGTTTTTAAGCATCGGCATGGCTATGCCGTCTGGGCCCACTGCTTTGGATGGTTTAGCGCGACTAATGGCGTTCTCAACCTCTCTAGCGGTGATGGTGATTGGTGACGCGCTGAATTTGTGTTTATGTGCGTGTCTATTGGCTCTCCATCTATCTTTGTCGACCGTAGGATGCATTATATATTGTCGGCAGAAAGCGCTCGCGCATTTTTCCGCATCCGACAGCACCTTATCGCCAAAGGCGATGGAAACTTTGTCTTTGTGCTTAGTCGGATTCGATAGGGACTTTACGGTGGACCAAAGTTTACCTACACCGGTAGAGAGGTTACAACCTCTTAGGTGCTCTTCCCATTTCGCCCGCTTGTGTTCGTCCACAAGCAATCTGATGCTTCGGTTTATATCCCTTATTTGGGGGTCGCCTGGATCAAGCTGTCTTATAAGGTCGCGTTCCCTCGTTAAGCTCGCGGCCTCCGCCGGGAAGTGGGGCCGGATTTCGGGAATTCTCCCGGCGGGAATGAAATGTGCCGAGGCGGATTCAATGACCTTACGGAAGGCACGCTCCCCTTGGCGGGCATCAGTCGGGATAGGGAGGGCAGCAAAGCTGCTGTCTGTTGCAGATTTATATTCTTCCCACTTTCCTTTTTTGAAGTTTATGAAAGTGCGTTTTCGGTGACGATGAAGTCGGCGGTACGCTGGAACGAAATAAGTATGGGCAGGTGGTCGGATGCCAATGTTACCATCGGCTGCCAGTTGACGCAGTTTACGAGTTCTGCGCTCACGATTGAGATATCTGGCAGCTTCCTACCATACGTGTGGGGGCGTCTCCGTTTATTGTGCAGAACGTCGTTTCTTTTATTTGATCCGCCAACATCTCACCCCTACTGTCCGCCCACAAGTTTGAATGCCATAGGTCGTGATGGGCATTGAAATCGCCTAAGATAATGCGATTGTTGCCAGTGAGTAAGGCCTCGATTTTAGGGCGGTATCCACTGGGGAAACAGGTGACAGGAGGGATGTAGATGTTGATGATTTCTAGATTTGCATCGCCTGACCGGACAGATAGGCCTTGACGTTCTAAGAGATTGTCCCTGCGGTCGATGCCAGGATCAAATATATGATATTGCACAGAGTGGTGTATAATAAACGCGAGGCCGCCTCCATTTCCGCTCTCGCGGTCCTTCCTGTGGATATTATACCCAGGGCAGGTCTGCAATGCAGATCTTGCTGTGAGTTTAGTTTCTTGAATCGCAGCAATGCGGATGTTGTGCCGCTTCATGAAATCGACTATCTCCGTAATCTTCCCAGTTAGTCCATTACAGTTTAACTGCAGAATTCTGAAGTGCATGAGGGGTGACGCCGCCACTCTAGGGGTAAGTGACGGGTGACTACGCCTAGGTTGTGGAAGGACAGGACGCAATTGCTGTTGTGGCCTTGGGACTGGGCGCCCTTGGGCAAGCATTGGGGTACCCGGATGATTTGGGTTTGCGACCTGGCAACATGGCGCGATGAAACCCGTCGAGGGGTTGCCGTTGCAGAGACCAGAACATCTAGGAAAGTGGCACCACCCAAGGCAGGAGCTGCATTGAGCGGATGTCGCAAACCTATATATTCTGTGCTGGCAGACGGTGCAAACGGAGGTAGGGACTAAGAGTCTGTTTCCCTGACCTGCACGATTGCTGCCAGAAAAGAGGGGGGAGAAGAAGACGGGGGCAGGGGCTGATGCTCAGCATTGCTACCAGCTCTACTACGAAGGTAGTAGTTATGAGTGGTATCAGCTGTTTGAGTTGTTGGCGCCGTGGGGCGCGAGCAGCAGCGGGTACTTGTTGTGGCTTGCTGAGCAGCGAGGCTGCTGGAAGGTAGTGGAGGGGCGCTTAGGCGTGGACTACGAGACGCCCTTGGGCGTGAGCAGCAAGGAGCCACAAAAGATTTATAAAAGTTACGTGGACGTCGGGTTTTGGGATCAAGCCCAGAACAACCTGTCCGATGCAACCATCCCTTGCACGAGACACACTGAACAGAGTATGACCGTCCTAAAAAGATTCTTTTCAGGACCGGGGTCAGGAGACGGACCCGGATTGGGTTCGATACCTTCCCGGAGTAAGAGAATATGTAGCAGTCCTGCTGCAAGGAGCTGCTGGGAGGATGACAATTTGTGGGAGGGACGAAACAAATTAAATGGGGTCACACTGAAATGACAGTCCTTGGTCGGGAAAAATCCCGAGTCGCTCCGGTACATAGAACCGACTGCCTTGGGGAGCGTCGTATTCTAGTATGACTCTATTGTACTCTTTCTGTAAATCAAGATTTTTTCTAAGTCGAGTTTCATTTTTATAAAATTGAGAGCACGCTATTCTTAATGATGGACCTAGATTCATCTCTCCTGGGAATTCTGACCTGAACGGAAGCGCCACAATGTATCTTCCGTCAGAATTCCGCTGCGTTGTACGTTGATACAATTCCTCACAAAATATATCTTCTAATGTGGAGGCTTTAGCTTTCGGCGTGTCTTCGAGCTCCCAAAATGACCTTAGCTGCTTGTCTAAAGCCACTTCATTGTAAAAGGATACCCGGTTATGATTGGTTGGACTGGCTTCATCAGCACGACCAGTCAGTATCCAACCAAAGACAGTTTGTTGAGCTAAACGAGTGCTAAGAATATTTTTTTGATACCGTCTAATATGATTTGCGGATAAATATCCCCTCCCAGAACGAGATCGACTGGCTCATTCACGAAGAGACGTTTATCCGCAAGCACGAGATCAGGGAATGCTTGTTGTGTTAATGCACAAAATCGCATGTTGGCAAATTACCTGTCAAATGTGGTAGAACTAGAACTAAAGCGTCAATAGAAATTAGTGGGTCAACTGGGGACCGCAACTGAATGGCGCATGCCTCTTTTACCTGCGCAGAAACTGAATTATTGATGCCCGAAACTTGAGCATGTATCTTTCGAGTTGGCAGGTTGATTCTTCGTCTGAGTCTTTCAGTAATAAAAGAGCATTCAGATCCCAAATCTATGAGAGCTCTGGCCGAAAAATCTGTACCATTATAATGAATGGTGACGCGAGCTGTGCCTAGTAAAACACCTTTACTGGTATTAATAAAATTAGATTTTACAGTAGTTTTATCTTTCTGCTTTTTTTGTTTTGCAGATTCGTTTTGAGATTGAGCTTGCAGAATTATTTGCCTGTGTAGGTTTTGCCTTACTTGTCTGTAAATGCAGAAGGGTATTATGCCTTAAATGGCAGTTGATGCAATTGTGCGCACTTGTACATTTTGACACTGAATGCCCCGATGACAGACAGTTTAGGCAGAAGTGATTTCTTTTTGTGAAAGCAAGTCTTTCATTCATGTTCAAATTTTTGAACTTTGAACACGCATAAATTTTGTGATCTTTGCTTTGACACATTTTACAAGTGCTTTTAGCTACACTTGCTTGGAAAGCGCCAAGTTTCTTTGGGGGATGTTTAGAGGCCTTCTTTGAGGTTTGTACCTTTTGAGGTTTTGTACTCTTTGTACCTCTTAAACCTGAGACTGATTCTAACGTTTGAAAACGATTTTCAGAAATCGGTCCATATCCGCACACTTGGAAGTTTCTGTCTTGTTTTCTACGGACTGTTCCCATAGCGAAAGGGTCACATCAGGAAGCTTAGTTGAACATAAGTATGTAATAATTGGATCCCAATTAGATATGTCAATATGATGACTTACTACCGAGGATATGCAATTATTTATGCCCCTTTGTAATCTTTTTATTGAATTACCGCATTCAGTTTCGACTGATTGAAGGTTGAAAAGAATCATTAATTGGGTGTTGACTAATATTCTCTTATTTTCATACATGTCGCACAAATTTTTCCAAGCTATATCAAAACCATCATTCGTCAATTCGCATTTCTTAACGATTTCTCTGGTTTCACCTTGGGTTTTTTGTATAAGATAGTATAATTTTTGTACTGGCGACAGGCTTTTATTTAGAATATAAATGGCCGTGAACATGTCACGAAAAGTTGGCCATGACAAATAATCACCTTTGAATATATCGGTATCACAAGGTGCTAAGTGCAAGTTGCGTGGCGTGAAGGCAGCATCGTTCTCCTTCTCTGCCTTCTCAAATTTTTCCGCCAGGTCATTAATTTTTGTCATGCACCGCACAAAAACGGTATAGCATGATTTATTTTTCTTTCTAATTGCAGTAACGTCTTTAGCGGTAATATCCTCGGCCACTAGCAGATCATCGAAAGCAGCTTTGGCTTTATCCCACATAGACTTCAACTCCTGCTGCTGAATTTTCAGCGAATTTTTGGAGTGCTCGCTTGTGGGTTTGCTTAAGAATTCGATGTCGAATTCAATTACGGTGTCTGCTAGGCGGTTGTATGCTTCCATATTGAAAATTTTTTTAAAAATTAGAAACAATGAATATTTCCAAAAATATTAAATACACAGAGTCAGTGTCTTTGGAATACCCCAAAATGCTATTATAAATTAGTTAACGCCTTCCACCAACAAAATCAACCCAACAAATTAAATTAGTTTCTGACAAATTTTGTGTAAAATTGCAAACGTAAATATTTATTTTGAAACAAATAAACTCAAATTTAATAATTTTAAGAGTGATAAAACCAGTGGACTGTATGAAATAAATATATATATACGTATAAATCAGAGCCGGCCAAAAGTTGCACATTGTGCAATTTGAGTTCGTATTTTCACACAGACACTAACGATGTGCGATCACGATCGTTTGCTTTCGCTGGTCACTCACTAAAATCAACAGTGAATGCAAAAGGAAAAGTCCATGCTACTTTTTGGGCACATAATAAAAACAATATGCTGCAATGTTAAAGTGACTTTTAATACGTTTTAGTTAGTATTATTAAGTTCATTTGAACATACATATTAACATTGACAATTTAAATATTAATAATTAATAATAATTATTTAATTATTAATAAATATTGACAATTTAATATAAGTAACTTTTTATACGTTCTACTTAGTTTTATTAATTTTTATAAATTTTTTTTATTGAATAACTTTATGTTTTGAAAACATATATTTCCATCTTTACATTTACTTTGTTTTATAATTCTTTCTTGATGAAAGTGATTTTTTTAAGTAAATTTTGCTTGAAGAAACACCATACATACATAATTTGCAACAATGAGACATGTCGAGCTCCTTTTCATGGAAAAATGGAAGCGTAAGAAATACAAGCAACCTGATTTTAGATGATAAAATTGACAATTACTTATCAGGCTGTACACATGTTGTACAAATGCCGCCAATATAGGACTTGAAAATAAGGATATCGAAGGGGCTCGTACACCACAAAGCAGCAGCATTAATGTAGTCTTTGTAACACTTTTTGTTCAAAGAATTATATTTATGACGTAGAATAGAATATCTGCTATAGTCATTTGGAAGCCCAAATTTTTTATATCTCTTAAACCAACGAGTTTTCTGATTTTTTAAGCAGTTTAGTTCCTTTGTGCACCAACCAGTATTTACTGAAACTCTAACGCTATTAGTTTGGGGGATACAAGCACGGAATATGAGCCGTAAAGCACTAGTAAAATGATGAACGCTCTCGTCAACATCTCCACTATAATCGGGCCAAACTATAACGGAAAGCTCATTTCTTAACTTCTTGAAGTCAGTTTTCCTAAATAAAAACCTAGCAGCAGACAAATTATTATAGGTGTTACGTTGTTTTGGAAGGCCAAAGGTTTCAGCAATTAACTCCAATGCAGGGTGATATACATCTTCAGGCAGTACCAACGAATTATCACTGACTTATATTAGGTCCAAGCATTTACAGAACTTATTCAGAATGCCGTTAACTTGAAAAAGCCCACTATCTGCAAGGTTGTTTAAGAATTCGTTAAAGATTTCTCGAGAAGAACAGGGAACCAAGCAACGGTAAACTAATTTCACCAAGAACTACAATCATGTCAGATGAAGTAGCCAAAGAAGTCACAGACATTATAATCGAAGTGTGTTTGTTGTATAACTGTAGGCAGATTGCGGAGGAAGGTAGCTAATAGTAATATATAAATGCATAGATAAGAGTTTGATACGAACGCAAAGAAATACGATTTCGTCAGCAGATAGGCTAGCATCTACGGCGATTAAGACACCACCACCGACTTTACTTTGACAATCTTTTCTAAAAATTTCGCATCTATTACATAGAATTTCAGAGTTGAGCACATGAGGTTTTAGACAGGTTTCGGTAAATGCCAGTACCTTAAAAGTAAGGTCATGGCTGCTAAGAAAAAGATCTATTAGTTTAGTGTTCAAACCCCACACATTGTGGTAATAGAAGTTGATACCAAGGTCTACCACTAGTTTTTTGAGGCAGGAATAGGTCGTGGAGTGCGAGCGACATTTCTAGACCTAGACGTAAATTTGTGGACTAACGCTCCATCTGGTCAGAAAGACCAAAAAGATCCAAAAGCATCTCAAAACAATCTGCAGAAACATCTATGTTGAAAGAAGGGATGCATCTATCATGGTCAAATGCAAATTTTCTTATATGCAGTTCATTCGGCTTTATTTTTGACGATATAAAATAATTTATATCGTCTGCAGTTGTATCACTTGAGAAGCGGGATACAAAGATAGCTTTTCTTGGAGGAACAACAATAAGTTGTTTAATAATTTGGGAAAAATTTAAACACCGTGACATCAGGACGGACAAGGCGAGAGCTGTTTCGCCGTACCAAGCATAGCTTTAACACATAATTGCATATGAAGCATGCAATGTGTAAAAGATTAAAAATATGCAAAAAGAAGGCAATTGGGAAAAACTTTAAAACAACTAAGGCATGACGTAGCTGAATGCGTTTATAACCATTTCAACTATCGTAGGAGTGCGAGTTCGACTCCCACTCCCGGGAGAAAAGGCTTTGAAGAGATTTACAAGGTATAATCGAAACAGCTGTCGCCTTGTCCGTCCTGATGTCACGTTGTTTAAATTTTTCCCAAATTATTAAATAAATTATAAAATTAAAAAAATGCTTCAAATAAATGTTTTCATACATTTAAAACAAAGAAATATGGGCAATCCCCGATTATTAAAATCATACAAACAGACAAAATTGGTTAATTCGTTGTAGTTCTATAAATAGAACAAAAACAGCAACAAAACCAAAGTTTCTTTGAAAACCGCCGTACCAAGCATAGCTTTAACACATAATTGCATACGAAGCATGCAATGTGTAAAAGATTAAAAATATGCAAAAAGAAGGCAATTGGGAAAAACTTTACAACAACTAAGGCATGCCGTGCATTCAGCTACGTTTATGCGTTTATAACCATTTCGACTATCGTAGGAGTGCGAGTTCGACTCCCACTCCCGGGAGAAAAGGCCTTGAAGAGATTTACAATGTATAATCGAAACAGCTGTCGCCTTGTCCGTCCTGATGTCACGTTGTTTAAATTTTTCCCAAATTATTAAGTAAAATATAAAATGAAAAAATTGCTTCAAATAAATGTTTTCATACATTTAATAAAGCAATATGGGCAATCCCCGATCATTAAAATCAAACAATAAGTTGTCTTCCAACCGTTATTTCCTCATTATTAGGGCTTGGTAAATTATGAGTTGATGGAGCCATCAAAGTTGTCATATCTTCTGGAACGCTGGGCCGTATCTGCTGATTTCCAAAAGATATGGATGAAATAGGAGCAGCTGAGATCGACGGCGTCAACGTTAAGCCGTCGTAGAAGATGCAAGTAGTGGGGGATACCCCTGATTAACATCAGATTTAGACTTTGTGGTAGCCCCTGAAATTTCTTGTCGAGTGCCTGGCGAATTGAAGATGGTCAATTCGTTGCCAAGGCTAGAGGTAGAGACAGGAATAAGTAAAGCAGAAGATATTGAGTTCGAGGAAGAAACAGGAATAGGTACACTAGAAGCACAAGAGGTTGAATTCGAGCCAAGGGCATCATCCGCAAACTTCCGCTTTTTAGTAGTTTGCTTCACCTTTCTTGCCGGTGATTGCCTTGTTATAATTGTTATATCGAATATTTGTATTATTACGTTGCCTATTTGCTTTACCGTTAAATCGAAAATGACTATTGTTGTTATATCTGAAATTACCGTTGTCTCTAGAATTTCCAAGCAAATTACTATATCTTATCGGACGTGACCGAAATGATAACACTTACCGCTCTTAAACTTCCTGTTATCTCTCTATAGTTATTTTCGCTACAACTTCCTTTGAATCTTTGAAGGTTGTTGAAGCAAGGGTTGATTTCACCATATCTGACCTACTATATAATCTACAACCGCTAATAGTTTGCTCAACCGCCATCTCATGGGCTTTTGCCTGCGTCATACCTTCAATGACTAGAGAGCGCTCTAGCGAGTCAGAAAGCTATTCTACCTACTTGGAAAATTCTGAAAAATTATTATTGGTTACTTTTAAGTCTGAAAATTTTCCCGCGACAACTTTCGAGTTGTCTGGCCTAATTTTACAGCGTAACGCTACTTTAATTTGACTGACTGATGTTATATGCGTTGGTAGGGCTTCGCGAGTTTTGCCTTCGAGCTTTGACTTTATAAATGCTCTAAAAGTAGTGCTTAAAGTTGCATCGGATAATTCTTCTATTAGGTAAATTTTTCAATAAATGAGGCAAGTGATAACGGTGGCTCAGCTGTAGCCATTTTGAGGTTGCTAATGTTTAAGCTGGAACTAGTCCTTGAATTAAAATTTGACTCAGAGTCTGAATTACAATGAGAAGTTGGAATTTGCGATGAATTGGTTGGGGTGTCAAACCTTAAAAAGTCTTCAAGCAGGGAACATCTAGCCTTAGGATTAGATTAGCTCAGTATCTGTTGAAAATAATTTTACTGAGCTGTATATATTTTTGAAAGCTTTTGGATTTTATAATTATACAACTGGTTAACGAATACTCTTTTAAAAAACTTTAAGTTAGTGAATATTATTGAAATAGCAAAGGTTAGTGATTAGTTAATGAAAAGAAATATTTAAAATTATTTACTTTACTTGTTGTCCGCAAATCCAAACCCAACGATTCGAATTAGCTGAAAAAGTTCCATGCAAAACGGGAAGTGCAATTTAAAAGATGTTGAATATTGTTTATGAATATATTTATTGAAATGTAAGAAGTTTTTAATTGTAAAAATGTGAAAAAATTTGAATTTGAAACTTATGACAAAAATCATAATTTTAATTGAATTTTTATTATTATAATGCAAAAATTACAGATTTGCAAATATATTTGTATAAAGCTTGCAACGGACGCACCGCTTTTATCAAAATTGTAGGGCTTTATTTTTATAGATACGGGCGCACCGCACCTTTTCAAATGTGTAGTATAAATGTCCTCGGACGCACCGGGATTAAAAAAAAATCATGTCATATTTATTCACGGACGCACCGCTTTAAGCAAACATTTTAATCATATTTTTAAATGTTTTTAACGCGGATGCACCGCTTTAAGAAAAAGTACACATTTTTTTCGCATTTTTGTTTTTTATTTTTTGTATTTTTATGGAGCCCACTGTAGGGCAGAGTGGGACTAAAACCGAAAAATATATAAAAATTATTTAATTTTTTCTTGGAGAGGGAACTCTTTTTAAGTTTTTCCAGAAAATTTGCCAGCTCAACTGGTTTCAGAAAACTTAAAATTGTTTCCGTTTTTTGCCCAACTCTGTCCCACCGTGCCTATTCGCGAGCTCACACATATGTATTTGTATATGTATTTTAATTCATTTAGCCCTTTAGGTAAAGTATTTTAAATAATTTTTTTTTATATAATGTATAATATTTTTGTAATAATTGTGAAACTAATAGTAAAGTGAAAAAATGGATGTGATGTAAAATATGTTTTAAGTTTAGTATTTATGAAAAATGTAATTTTAGACAAGCGTGTATGTTAGGGCGGGTCGATTTAAAAATCGCTGATTGCTCTGTGAAAATCGTATTCTAGGGATCAAAATAAGAAACTTTGCCGAAGGAACCATACCTCTAAAACGAATTCTGATGCCCCCCCCCCCCCCTTGGGTCGAATTTTTGGGTAGGGGTAATTTCAATTCTACCTGCTGTGTCTTGTGGTGGCTAAAAAAAAAAACAAAACAAGCAATTTTACGATCTGCAATTGTGTCACAGTGATACCTTCATTTTTTAAAACGGTTGAATAAAAAACCCACACAACTATGTTTACGACATGCAAATGCATCACAGTGATGCCTTGGTTTTATAAGCGGCTTGTAAAAACGCTTATTTCTAATACTTTTTTTAATTTCTTTTCTATTACTAAGTTAAATTAATTTTTTCATTTACATATGTTCTGACTAAATAAATTTCTAAAGAGAAAAATAAACTCCAAAAAGAAAAAACATAGGCATTTCAAAGTGGGATTTTTCAAAATTTGCCCCTACGACCCAAAGGGGGGACATCAGAATTAGTTTTAGAGGTATGGTTCCTTCGGCAAAGTTTCTTATTTTGATCCCTAGAATATGGTTTTCACAGAGCAATGGGCGATTTTTTTGCCTCCCAATAAATCGACCTGGCCTAGTATATGTATAAGAACATGAAAAATATTTTTCGCACACTGTGCGCCATACCGACTACTCTTTGGCTTGATTTACCGCTTCTGCTCTGCTGCTGCGCTTGAAGTTCTGCTGCGCTTGAAGTTCTGCTACTGCTTGATTTTCTGCTGCTGCGGCTTGATGTTATGGTTGTAGGGGGTTTGCCGTTATTAAAGTAGCGTGACTAGTGCCGTTTTTCACTAAACAATTTTGTACAGTTTGTTCAAAATTTCGGTTATTTGGTTTCTAATTTCTTCTATTATTTCTGCTGCCGATCAGTTCTTTTATTACAGCGTGCATTTTTTTATTATTTCTGCCTTTAATTAAGTATCTAAGTATATACATTAGGGAGGAGTGAATTTATTTTTTTTCGAAATCGCTTTTGGCTGACCTCCAGAAAGTTGCCTTTCCATACCAGAAATAAAGTTGAAAATTTTTATTTGACTCATCGTATGTTTAGAGGTTCCCCAACACAACTAAACTGTGAAAAAGATGGTAGGTACAAAAAATTTTTTTTGTTTTTTTTTTTGTCATTTATTTACTTTTGCTTGTTGTTATTATGCTCATTGATTTCAAAGCCTACTGATTTTCATGGCCTAGTATGTGCCAGTAAAACTTTTACTTATACACTTGATTAGAAACATACTATTATTAACAAAAACTGTAAAAAACCATTTAAAATTTGTCGTTTTTAGTTATAATACTTAATTTTACTAAAGTTGTGTATATTAAAAAAGAAATAAAATAAAATATGTAAATAATGAACTTTGTAAAATAGCGATTATTTTGCTCAACTTCTTGGGGCTGGGGGCACCTCAAAACGCCATCCTACGAAAATAATATTTGGTGGTTTTGGTTAACTCTTATATAGACAACTATTCATTGCTAGGCCATTACAAAAAAAAAAAAAAAACAAAAAAAAAATTCCTTATGGTATCACTCCACCCTAATATACATATATAAAAATGAATCGTGGTGAGTGTATGTTCAGATGTAGACCCGGCTACCACTAGAATGTGTTTATACAATATGGATATCAAATGAAAGCTGTTGATAAGGGCATTCGTAAAGAGTATTTTTTATACCGCTGGGTGACTAGAAGTAACAAGAAGGTTCAAAAGATGCTATCAAGCAATCTTTCATGCCATTACTTCGCGGGTATGCAATTTTTTTAATTTTATATGAAACAAATTTATTTCCACGTGGTGAATCCCATATTACGCACAGTGTTGAATAGCAGCAACTCTCGATAACAGATGTCGCCCGCTCATGCTATAATATTCATAGGTGTCATTATATGACAACAGGAACTTTCGACTACCGAATGACAGATGTCGCCCGATCATAATACCACCAGTACTAAGTACTAAGTAGATTAGCACAGGGGGTCAATTCCGTAACTGTGAAAAACTGAAAAATGTACACTTATTGAAAACTCATTTGCACACACAATTTACACTTTAAATTTTCATGCGATTCTGTAAATTATTGTTTACATTGTTTTGCTGAATGAGCGCTGAATATAAAAGTCTTATGTCAGTGAGAAAATATTCATCAAACGCCATGAAAACAAAAAAGTCATTCTGCAGCAGTGCGTATGAGTTTTGAATGTCAGAATAGTGTACACAGGCTGCCAAGAAAACTCACGAAGTTTTTATCAGTGAGTTTTTTTGTTCACAGTTTAGCTTTACAGAATCAGAATTTCAAAGTTTACACAATTTCTTGTGTACACTTTAAAACTCACAGTTAGCGAATAGGGCCCCAGGAGAGTTATTGGCGTTACCGGCGGCATTGAGTTGAAGTGTTGAGAATTGATGTTATGTCGAAGATGAGTCTGTAGTGGTACTGCTGTTAGTGGAGTCATTGCGCGACGATATAACGAAACAGTGTGTTAACTTCAGTGACACCACCCCCAAATTACAACTTTCGCTAGGCTAAAATTCCATCGCCAAAAATCTCTAAATGAAAATCAAGTGCGCAGAAAAGTATGTAGCATTTAGTACCATGTAGTCATAAGCGATAACAGCCTAACTTCTATTACTTAGGTAGTATTGCTATCGACCACATGGTGCTAAATATTGCATGCTTTTCTGCGCACTTGATTTTGTTTTAGCTAAGCGAAAATTAGAATTTGGGGGCAGGCTCGGTATCAACTCAATAACTCAACACCGTACCGAGTTACGCAGCCTTACTTTATTCTTTTGAATTTCACAATTTGTTGTACGATTGCGTTGAAACGTTGTGCGGATTTTTAATTTCTAAGTGATATTGTTGATTTTTCGGACACAAAAAATAAATTTAATGTTTGTGGATGTCAGCCCACCATATCATCTTAGATCGCAGAGGCCATAACAAATAAAATCTCTCATTCCTAGAATCACAAAGTTCAAAAAACAAAACTAATAGGAGTGGATAAGCCTTTTTAAAAGTGATATAAAGCGTGTTTTTAGTTCTACCATTTGCAGATTGTTACAAAGGTGCATTTAAAAATATTTTGTAGAATTGCAGACTGTCGGAAAGTTGTAATTTGTGTTTGCGAAAAATATAAATGCGAATGTGCGAGTTCTCAATATTTAAGTGAAACAATTGTGATATTTCTTTGACAAAAAAGGTGAGTTTATTGCCTTTGTTTATCGGCGAAAACTTAATTTCAATTTCATTGGAAAATATGTTCCACTGATTGGCTTCATTTTGCAATTGTTTTCTAAAATATAATTGGAACTGTTTTATTCGTTTGTTCCATTTTTTTGACTAACTTAGAGGTAAGTAATTGATTACTGAAAATTTAATATGCCATATATACAAAGTCAACACTTACAGTTGACCATTGTTAAGATGCCAAGAAGATGTCACATTAACTTACATACTATGTCGTCAAACTTAACAAGCAAGACATCATCGAAACAATGCAACGCGTCAAACGGAAGAGGAGCATAGTATAGAAAGGCAATCAGGTAGAGTCAGAATGGCTGAATTTCGTGAGCGACAGTCACAGGAGCTTAACGAAGCTTACAATGAGCGACAGCGATTGAGAAGAAGAGAAGTTGGATAAAGAGAAGAGGTAAATGCTGGACGACAGCCTCGCCAGCAACCAGATCTTCTTTTGGATACTGTACGTACAGCATTTCGATATAATCCGAACATTCAATATGGGCATCGGTTCAATTTGGTCAGATTTCTCACGTTTGTCAGTATTGCAATGCAATTAAATTTGAGAAGGAACCACCTGGGCTGTGTTGCGCGGGCGGAAAGGTTAAATTTCCAGAGTTGCTTCCACCACCAGAGCCATTGCGCCAGTTGCTTTACGGTGAATCTCCTAATTTGAACCATTTCTTGCAACACATCAAATGTATAACGACTGGTTTTAAATGACGTCGTTTGGTGGTGAAATTGTAAATGAGCAAAATTATAATCCAACATTCAAGGTAATTGGCCACCGTAGTGTGATGGTAGCATGCTCCGCCTACCACACCGAATGCTCTGGGTTCACACCCCGGGCAAAGCAACATCAAAATTTTAGAAATAAGGTTTTTCAATTAGAAGAAAATTTTTCTAAGCGGGGTCGCCCCTCGGCAGTGTTTGGCAAGCACTCCGAGTGTATTTCTCCCATGAAAAGCTTTCAGTGAAAACTTATCTACCTCGCAGATGCCGTTCGGAGTCGGCATAAAACTAGTAGGTCCCGTCCGGCCAATTTGTAGGAAAAATTAAAAAGGAGCACGACGCAAATTGGAAGAGAAGCTCGGCCTAAAATCTCTTCGGAGGTTATCGCGCCTTACATTTATTTATTTATTTTATTCAAGTTAATTTCACTAACCCCAGCTATGTATGTATGCTATTACACCAACCCTATAAAATACACACACGGCCCAAACATAACAACCCAATAAACAAAACGGAATCGCCTGGAATTCGCGGCGAGCTCGCTTTCTCTTATAATTTTATCGCGGCGATACTTCGAGGCGAGTGTTCGGCGAATCAGAATTCCCAGTCGTGTCATTTATCGCCCGCAAATCGTGATTTTTATTATTCTCGGATCGTCCGTGAAATGCAGTTTATTTTCATTAGCGATTCGAAATTTTTATCAATTGTCGTCAGTTGCCGCAAAATAGGGACAAATTGCGTGACGAGTCCGAGAAATCTAATTTCGAGATATCGCCCCAAGTTCGCGGGCGAAAAAATGCAATGCGAGTCCCAGAAATTGCATTCGATAAAATCTAATTTCGAAATATCGACTCGAGTGTGTTTATTGGGAAGACACATGGAACATCACGCATGTTACAACATTTTTTGTAGGGATTGCACAATCTGCCACTTTTCTTGCAATTAAAAGACAATGATTATAGAATTTGCTTTAAATTTTATAGATTCATGGGCAAGTTTTTCACCTGGCTGGATCTCTTTTGCCGCATTCAGATCAAGAAAATAAATATCTCCAAATATAGTTTATCGGAGATTCACATGATGAAGTAAATCGGCATTGTACGGTCTTCAGTACAACAAAAAGAGAAATAGTACAGCAATTGCAACAAATGTTACACGAACACAATGAGTTCATCAAACTTTTTAAGACTTCGTTCGAACAGATGCCATCCGATGATCATAGCATAGTGATAAAAGCGGACAAACGACCACAGGGAACTCACGAACGCCAGTACAATGCGCCAACAGCAAGTGAAATATCCATTGTTGTTGTTGGTGAAAATTTGAAGTCGCATGACATAATTATCAAACGACGGACTGGAAATGCATTACAGCGAATAAGTAAGACTCATGGATTATATGATGTACTGCAATATCCGCTTATGTTCTGCCGAGGTGAAGACGGATATCACTTGCAATACAAAATGATAGATCTGGTCAATGGTTAGTAAAAAAAATTTTAATCGCAACATTATCGTGTCGCCACTTCATAATTTGTTAATTCTTAGGTGTCGAGACAAATAAAAAGGTTTCTTCTATGAATTTTTATGCGTACCGATTTATGATTCGAAGAGATATTTACAATCACCTTCTGCGATATCGACGCGTGTTTCAACAATACGCAGTTGATATGTATGTTAAGATTGAGATGAAGCGACTCAATTATATTCGAAACAATCAAGGTAAATTGCGATCCGAAGAATATATTCACTTGCGGGATGCTATCAATAGCGATGTAGATATTGCAGATGTTGGGCGACTCACAATTTTGCCACCGACTTCTATTAGAAGTGCGAGGCATATGCATGAGTATGCCTAGGATTCAATGACTTACGTGCGCAATTATGGACGACCGGATTTGTTTGTGACGTTTACTTGTAATTCCAAATGGGAGGAGATTACGCAGCTGTTGCATCCCGGCCAAACACCAAGCTATCGTCACGACGTCACAGCACGGGTGTTCAAACAAAAATTATTGTGAAACAACGTATATATGGTACTGTTAGTTGTTGGATGTATTCTGTTGAGTGGCAAAAAAAGAGGTTTGTCGCATAACCGTATTCTCCTTTGGATGATGGATAAAATTAGACCAAATCAAATCGATGACATTATTTCGGCGGAGATTCCTGATCCTGAATTAGATCCAGAGCTGCACGAAGTGGTTAAAACAAATATGCTACACGGACCATGTGGTAACCACAATCCTTCTTTGGTTTGTATGTCAGACCATAAGTGCACAAAGCGATATCCACGTGCTTTTATTTCGGAGACACAATCTGGAAACGATGGTATCCTCTCTATCGTCGGCGGTCACCAAATGACATTGGCCGAACATTCATCACTCAATTGAAGGGAGTAAATTTTGAGATTGATAATAAATGGATTGTACCATATTCGCCAATATTGTGTAAGACATTTAAAACGCATGTCAATGTTAAATATTGAAACTCAGTGAAATCGATCAAGTATGTTCGTAAATACGTCACAAAAGGTAGCGATATGGCAGTCATTGGTATTGAGCAAGACGAAATGGGCCGTTATGTAAACTGCAACTTAGCGTTCTGGAGAATATTTTCATTTGCTATTCATGAACGCTGTCCGACTGTTGTACACTTAGCAGTTCATTGGAGAATGGCCAAAAAGTGTATTTCAACACAGAAAACGTAGCACAGAGAGTGGAGAGGCCACCAGCAACAACATTAACGAGTTTCTTTTCAACTTGTGCCTGTGACCCTTTTGGAAGAACGTTGCTTTACTCGGCGGTGTGTCAATATTTTACATGGAATATTTCTTTGAAGAAATGGATGCACAGAAAGCATGGTCAACCAGTAGATGGATATCCAGGTGTGTTTTCTGTTGATGCACTCGGACGAATTTATACAATCCATCCAAAGAACGACGATTGCTTCTATCTTCGGCTGCTTTTGGTTAATGTGCGCGGCCCAACTTCATTTGAGTTATTGGGAACTGTGGATGGTACGGTGTGTGCAACTTTTCGAGAAGCATGTCAACGTTCGCAATTACTTGAAGACGACCATCACTGGAAACATACTCTAAACGATGCATTAGCTTCTTCACCTGCCAATGGAATTCGTACACTTTTCGCTATCATAATTTCGACATGTCAGCCTTTAAACTCACTTCTTTTATGGAATGCATACAAAGATGACATCTCAGAAGACATCCTACACCGCTATCGATTGTCTATTGGGAATTTTGAATTGCAAATTAATGATGAAATCTACAATGAAGCGTTATCGCTTATTAAGGATTTGTGTATGCTTATAACTGGCAAACTATTAGCCGAAATTCATATGCCAACGCCAAATCGCCAGAATAGAGATGTATTAAATCATGAATTAGAACGAGAAAGTGCTTACGATACGACAACTTTGCAACAGCACGTACAAAGGAATGTTCCAATGTTGAATGAACAGCAAAAAGAAGCTTACAATCGCCTAATGAAAGCAGTTGATGATGGAAACGGTGGACTATTTTTCCTTGATGCGCCTGGCGATACTGGAAAGACGTTTCTACTATCAGTAATTTGAGCTACAATACGTTCTCGAAATGGGATAGCGTTAGCACTCGCATCTGCTGGTATCGCTGCAACACTGTTGATGGCGGAAGAACGGGATATTCTGCACTGAAACTTTCTTTCAACTTACAAATTGTAGGAAATCCTGTTTGTAACATCTCAAACAAATCAGATATGGCGAAAGTGTTGAAAAACTGCAAATTGAAAATATGGGATGACTCCACTATGGCACACAAACAATTATTACAAGCACTTGATCGAACGTTGAAAGATTTGTGCAACAATAGTCGCCATTTTGGTGGCGTGATGGTGCTGTTGGCGGGAGACTTTCGACAAACCCTTCCGGTGATTCTAAAATCAACAGCAGCGGATGAGTTAAATGCATGTCTCAAGTCATTGTTTTTGTGGCGGCACGTAACAACCATTCCGTTGAGCATGAATATGCGAGTGTTTCTACAACAGGACAGAACAGCAGAAGTTTTCTCAAAAGAACTTCTAAGAATCGGAGAAGGACAGACTCCGGTAAATAATTCCAGTGGCTTAATATCAATTCCCCGAGCTATTTGCCAATTTACCTCAAAAAAGGATGAACTCATCAGAAACGTGTATCCAAGTATTGGTGAAAACTATCTTACCCTAATTTGGTTAAGTGAACGCGTAATTTTAGCAGCCAAAAATAGTGATGTTAATGAGTTAAATTGGATGATGCAAAACCAAATTCCGGGAGAATTACAATGCTACAAATCAATCGATCGAATTGATAATGAGGAGAATATAGTACATTATCCTACAGAATTTTTAAATTCTTTAGATTTGCCTGGAATGCCCCCTCATTATTTGCGTCTCAAATTTTGATCTGTAGTTATTACGATTCGTAATCTGCATGCACCAAAACTGTGTAATGGAACAAGACTGATTGTAACCAAGCTTATGAGCAATTTGATAATGGCAAAGCTTTTAAAAAGACCATTCAAGGGAGAGGAATACCTCATTCCGAGAATACCCTTGACTTCAAATTATTTGCCGTTTCAGTTTAGGCGCATTCAATTTCCAGTGAAACTTACATATGCGATCACCATTAACAATTCACAAGGACAGTCGTTGCAAGTCTGTGGCATAAGTTTAGAGATGCCATGCTTTTCATACGGTCAACTATATGTAGCGTGTTCCCGATTTGGGAAACTATCACCACTTTTTATTTAGGCTTCAGATCAGAAAACTAAAAATGTTGTGTATCATGCAACTTTGAATTGAGCACATTGATTACTCTGTCCTTTTTATAGGGTGCAATAAAATGAATGGAATTCAATGATACAATATTTAATTTAACTTTATTTTCTGAAACAAATATACATAGCGTTGTGAATTTAATAATTTTAATAAATCTATAACCTAAGTTATTAGCAATCACAAATTTCTAACCAAAACTAGAAATCTCGAAATTAATTCATTAAAACAATATATTTTGGGCAAACCGAAGTTTGCCGGGGTCAACAAGTTATGTTATTGATATGTATTCTTTACAGTTTTTTTTCTCATTAATATTTTTCCTCCACTAGCCACTGCCACAAAAACCACCACCACTGCCAAATTTATGCTGATTTTTGGAAATTTTTTTTTTGTAGATTCAACCTTTTTATAATTTTTATTGTAGGTATTTTTGTTGAAAATGTTTAGTTTTTTATATATTTTACATGTTTTAATAGTTTTGGTAATTCATAGTTTTATCTTTGTATTTTTTTGTTGATTTTTCCTAGTTTTGTATTTTTTTGTAAAAATTTTTTAATTTTGTAATTTCTTTTGTATATTTTTTCTTTAATTTTTGTAGTTTTTTCCAGTTTTTTTTTGTACTTTATTTGTGATTTTATATTTTTTGTTTGCAATTTTTTTGATATTTTATTTTTTTTGTAGAAATTTTTAAATATTTTGTATTCTTTGTAAATGTTTTTAAAAGTTTGTATTTTTTTTTGTAAATTTTTTTGTAATTATTCATTTTACCGAATTTTTAAAAATTTTGTGTAGGTTTTTACCCCGTTTTTATTTGGTACACCTACGCCTGTTAGGCGGCTTGCGTACCGGCCACACACCGTTTTTTGCAGGGCTTCGGCCCACGGTCGCCATATAATGTGGGCATTTTAGCGCCACGCACCCACACACACAATAATGAAAAAACCATTTTTCTTTTAGTTAGTTTAGTTAGTACAATAAATTTTAGGTCACAGCCTTAGTCTTTGAGTTTTTATTTATACAGTAACTATTTTAACTTTCTTAATTTTGAAAAATTAGTCTTTAGTTTTTTAACTTTTAGTCACAAGTTATGTTCAAAGTTAATAATTCGCGGCCGGGTACTTCAACCAACTTCAACTCTGAAATCATAATTGAAACTTCTTCAGAAGCAACCTTGTAACTAGGCACCAGTTACTTCGGTTGCATAGTAATCACATCCATGTTGGAGTCGAATAACGGGAGATTCAACCAATCAGAATTCTCTGCGTTATTCGACCCCATTTTCATTGATGCCAAGTGCATCACCGATGCATGGTTGCATCTTGCACTGTTCTAGAGGGGAAGTTGCCAGATATAATTTAATATGACCCTACAATAGATCCCAATTGGAATCCCAATATTAAATATCCAAAAATTTTAATCTTCATATTTCCAAAATGATAACATTAAAACCTGGAATAAGTCTAAGTGCACTTATTGCGTTTTTATATGGAACTGTTTATTCACATCACTTAATTTTTTTGCACTTTAAGTACTTAATTTTTTCCTTTCATTTTACGAATTAAGAAACTATGATATTGGCAAATACGAATTTGTATGAAATGTAATGTCAACACGTATATGCACATGGTTGTATTTAAATGCACTAAAATGTTTTAAAAACGCATGAAATTGTGAAAAGTTAAAAAAAAAATTTATAAAAATTTTAATATAAATAAAAAGCTTATTTTAATAACAAAAATTTCGCCTTATATATTCTATATATATCAACTGGTAAGGATTATCTCATATCAATCGTGAGCGCAGAACTCGTAAACCTAGTCCACTGGCAGCCGATGGTAACATTGGCATCCGACCACCTGTCTATACATATTTCGCTCGAACGTACCGCCGACTTCATCGTCACAGAAAAACGCACTTTCATAAACTTTAGAAAAGGAAAGTGGGATGAATACAAATCCCTTACAGACAACCGCTTTGCTGCCCTCCCTATCCCTACTGATGCCCGCCAAGGGGAGCGTGCTTTCCGCAAGGTCTTTGAATACGCTTCGGGTCGCTTAATTCTCGCGGTAGAATTTCCGAAATTCGGCCCCACTTTCGGCGGAGGCCGTAAATTTAGCGAGAGAACGTGACCTTATAAGACAGCTCGATCCCGGCGACCCCAAAATAAGGGATATAAACCAACGCATCAGATTGCTTGTGGATGAACACAATCGGGTGAAATGGGAGGAACACCTAAGCGTTTGTACCTCTCTGCCGGTGTAGGTAAACTTTAGTCCACCGTAAAGTCCCTATCGAATCCGTCTAGGCACAATGACAAAGTTTCCATCGCCTTTGGCGATAAAGTGCTGTCGGATGCGAAAAAATGCGCGAGCGCTTTCTGCTAACAATATATAATTCATTCTACGGTCGACAAAAATAGACGGAGGGCCAACACACACGCACAAAAACATAAATTCAGTTCGTCACCAATTACCATCACCGCCAAAGAGTTGAGGATGCCATCGGTCATGCTAAACCATCCAAAGCAGTGGGCCCAGACGGCATAGTCATGCTGATGCTGAAAAGCCTAGGGAAAGAGGGTTTCAAATATTTAGCGCATGTCTTCAACCTGTCTCTTTCCACCTTTGTCATTCCCGAAAAATGGAAAATGGCCAAGGTGGTCCCGCTACTAAAGCCTGGGAAACCAGCTACATAGGGGAGTCATATTGCCCGATATCTCTCCTATCGCCAGTAGCCAAGACGCGTCAACCCATTTTGCTCTCCTACTTCAAAGCAAATTTGCAGCTAGCCTGTCATCAGCATGGCTTCAGAAAACTCCATAGTACCACCACCGCACTAAATGCCATTAGCACACAGATAAATTGTGGTTTAAATCAAAACCCCCACCATAGAACAGTTATCGTTTCGCTAGACCTATCAAAAGCTTTTGATACGGTCAACCGTGGCACGGTACTGCAAGACCTGGAAGGGTCTACCCTTCCCCCATGTCTTAAAAGGTGGACCGCAAATATCTGGGTGGTCGGCAGGCATCGGTGCAATTTAGAAACGAAACATCAAAACCAAGAAGAATTAAACAAGGGGTGCCACAGGGTGGTGTCTTATCCCCACTTTTGTTTAATTTCTACATATCTAAGCTACCTTCGCCACCACAAGGAGTTACTATCGTTTGCTACGCCGATGACTGCACAATAATGGCCTCAGGCCTAGGCCAACAGCTTTGCAACAGAATAAACGGCTACCTGCCTAATCTTTTCAGTTTTTTCGCCTCGCGAAACCTGGCATTATCACCGACTAAATGCTCCGTGACCTTATTTACAACATGGACGTCCCAAATGTCAACCATTTTGAACATCCACGTCGATGGCACTACGCTACCGACTGTCCTACACCCCAAAAAATTGGGTGTGACGTTTCATCAGGGTCTACATTTTGGTGAGCATGCAGCCGCAATTGTACCGAAAATCCAGAGCCGGAATAAAATCCTCAAATCCCTTGCTGGCAGTACTTGGAAAGAAGTAGAAACGCTCATTACCACATACAAAGCAATTGGCCAGCCGATTGCATGCTACGCGTCCCCTATATGGTCGCCAAGCCTAAAAATTACTCACTGGAAGAAGCTGCAGGCCTGCCAAAATACCGCTCTCAGAACCTCCACGGGCTGTCTCCTTATGTCCCCAGAACACCATCTACATAATGAGGCGAGAATAATCCCCATCAGGGAGAGAAATGAGATGCTAACGAAACAGTTCCTATTGAATACCTAGAAACTTGGGCAGCCCAACAGACATCTGATTGATGAGCCAAAACCGCCCGGGGGCTTAAGGAGTCATCTCCGTAAACATTAGGAGGAAATACGACACCTGAGAACTCAGCCGTATGAAGCAAAAAACACAAGCAGGTCCTTGGTGAACTCCACAAACAGGCGTCGAATATTTATGCCAGGAATTGCGCGGTGAATCCAGTACTCAAAGAACTGTACCCAAAACTTGCGAAAGAGGAACGCATACTCCCCAGGGAACCGCGAGTCACTCTAGCTCAACTTCGTTCTGGATACTATAACAGGCTAAAATCTTACCTATCCAGAATCAACCCTGACATACAAAATGTATGCCCGCTTGCAATGTGTCCCCACATGACACCAACCATCTCTTTAATTGTAATGTGGAACCAACGCCTCTAATACCCCTTTCATTATGGCCCACCCCTGTTGAAACAGAAAGTTTTCTTGGACTCCCGTTAGAGGATATTGATGACAATTTGTGATCGGTCGCAGCTATTAGGTGGGGCGAAGCTCTGTTACAACAACAACAACAACATCTCATTTTAAAATTTAAGCTAAATAATCTTAAAGTTTTTTTGAGACTGAGTCGAGCACTGTGCGTGTAAATGCGTGACTTTTCCGCGACCAGCTGTTAGTTGCGCTACTTGGTAAGATTTACAATGTTTTTTTTTTTACTGGTATTTCGGCTCTGCGATCGGGTACCATTTCAATTTTCCCTATGAATCAATTTTGAATGCAATAGACAATTTTTCAGTCCCACAATATTTTTGAATAATTTTTAGGAGTCATATTAATAGTGTATTGTGACGAATATTAGTGACACTAAGTGATACTCACATCACTAATCTAATACTAAGTAAATAAAGCCACAACAACAATGAAGCAATCTGCTACACTTGTATGTACGTAAACAAATTAATCATTTTGTCTGCACACATACGTGCGGGCAACAGAGCGAGATACTCACAAGCGCATGTCATCAACAGCTGCTCACATATACACACGCATATGGATACAGATTTCTAATATTTCGTCCAAAAAAGGAAAATGAAGGTACAAAAGAAAATAAAATGTTCCACATATCAAGGGCAATTGATAGGTGAAGAAATTCTTTTACTTTCAGCGCACAAAAATAAAGGTCCGTTTGTCGCACCATCTGTGGACGTAGGTAATATTCGTAAAGTGTCAGAGAAAGCTTTAAGACAAGTTCTCAAAGCATGCCCAATTGGAAACGCAAAATTAAGTTTAATAAATAAAATTTTTCAAAATACAAGTGATGCATTCTCCAATAGTATCATGGACGATCACATAGCCATCGAAAATTTATTTAGCAATGACATCTCTAATAATCACCGGACACAGCTGTGTAAGGAAGTAATACGTTTTTATTTGGATATTCGTTTGTTTTTTGAAACGAAAGAAAGCACGGACGAAAAAGAGTATGTTGGAAAAAAATTTACAACTTTTGATATTATTTCAACACCAATAGCAGCCAGTGAGTACTGGGCTTTGTCTTGTTTTTTTTTTTTTTACTATTTATGTAAATAATGTACTTTGTATAGCTGCAGCCCATGTTTAAATAATAAATACATCAAACCTTGTATTGCATTTGTTGGGCTTTTCATTTTTTAATCGACTAAAATGAGATTTTATAACAATTACATTACACAGTTTACATTTGCACAGTTTCAGCAAATAATGATTGACAGAAAATTTGCATATTAGGAAGATAGGAAGGTATTGATATAGAAGTCTTGTATATATGGAAATTACTAGACCTTAGGAGAAATGGGTGAACGAGGAAACCGAAGAGTATAAAAGCGGCACAGGCTGAGGCATCACGAATCAGTTTGTTTTAAACACGCTATTAGTTGCATTGTTTGCTATATAGTTTGGCAGCTTAAATAGAGGTTATGTTGCGAATAGAGTGGAAGGCAGTGGACTAGGCAGTCGAATGTCATATAATGAAGGAATGGTGTTCGGAGTTATTTCAAAGTTAAAAAAAAAAGATAAATGCTTTAATATAAATAAAACTATTGTTTTAATAACAAAAAAACGCCTTATATATTCTGTATACATAAATTCGTAAGGATTATCTCACTCTAAAATTTGAGTTAAATAATCTAAAGTTTTTTTTTGAAACTGAGTCGAGAACTGTGCGTGTGAATGTGCGAATTTTCACCGATCAGCTGGTAGTTGCGCTACTTGGTAAAATTTACAATGATTAGTTGCGAAGTGAAGTTTTATTGTGCGGTACTTTCAAAGCAGTCTAATAAAAACCATTTTGTAATACAGAATATTGGAGTGTTTTATTCAACAGTTTAGCGATACGAACGTTAGCTGAAAATTGCAAATTCGTTACAATTGGTGTCAGAAGAGGAATTGTTGAATAAATTCCAGAGGACAACAAGGACATGGCAAAGTTAAGTGAATTAAGGATCCAGCAATTGAAAAAGGAGTTGGAGAACCGTGGGTTGAGTACAAGCGGCAATAAGATAGAACTTCAAGCGCGGCTACGAGACGCTATGGAGTCGGAAGGAATTAATGTTGAACAGTACGTCTTTCGTCTTGATAGCGACGAGACAACAACAAAAATGGAAGAGACAGTTACGAAGACAGTTACCAACACAGACTTGAACATGATATTGGCTGCAATATCTGCACAAACATCGACAGTAACATCAATGTCGTCACAAATTTCATCTCAACTGGAAGACCAGAAAACGTACATGGCATCCCAACTGTAATCGCAGGAAACACGTATAACATCCAAGATGGAATCACAGGAAACACGCATAACATCCAAGATGGAAGCACAGGAGGCACGCATTTCAGAAATGTCGTCGCATATGTCATCCCAACTGGAAGAACAGAAGACATATATGGCATCACAACTGGAAGAGCAGAAGACATATATGACATCCCAACTGGAATCGCACGAGACACGTATAAGCACCAAATTGGAAGCACAGGAGGAGCGCTCATCATAGCAGGTGGCACAAATATCTTCGCAGTTAGAATCGCAGGATGCAAAAATCGCCGAATTTCTGGCAGAAGTCGATGATTTGAAAGGTGGTCCAGGTTTTTAAGCTTCAATTTGAGAAGAAGCCAGCAGTGAACAATTGGAATGCGGAAGATAAAGTTGCTGCACTCTTCGTGGCATTGAAAGGGCCTGCAGCGGAAATCTTACAGACGATTCCATAGTACGAACGAAACAGTTATGAAGCATTGATGGCCGCTGTCGAGAGACGTTATGAAAGCGAGCATAGAAAACAGATATACCAAATTGAGTTGCAAAACCGTTACCAAAGAGCAAATGAGACTTTGCAGGAGTTTGCTTCGGATGTTGAAAAATTGGCTCATCTCGCAAATGCGGACGCACCCGTGGAATACACCGAGAGGGTAAAAATCCAGAGTTTTATAAATGGCATACGGGACGTGGAAACGAAGCGAGCTACATACGCAAATCCAAAGCTGACATTTGCAGAAACGGTATCACATGCACTGACTTAGGAAACTGCTTCCTTATTGAGTAAACCAGCATATAAGGCTCACCGTGTGGAAGTAGAAAGACCAGAGTGGGTAGACTCAATTTTGGAAGCATTGAAGGTTGCGCAGCAGAAGAATAATGATGCAGTCAAATGCTTTAAGTGTGGAAAGCCAGAGCACATTGCGCGTTATTGCGACACCAAACCTAACAGTTCCAACAATGTGGATGGTCGTAAACGCAGAGCTGAAGGAGATGAGCAGATCTCCAAGACCAATCAATAGCTAAACTAAAGCGAGTCAGCCGCAAGGGGCGACAGCTGGCTCCCTCAATTGAGTGCCCCATAATCTCTATCTCACAAATTGGAAGAAGGTCAAACAATCTTACTTACGGCCATGCTACAAGTCTCAAGTAGGGCGGTCGTGGAATGGCTTAAAATAATATTCGATGGGTGCATAAGACTGAATCATGTACCGCACTCTTGGAGAACTGCTCGTGTAGCTTTTCTACCAAAGGCGGGGAAGATCGGTCACGTGTATCCCAAAGACTATGGACCCATTTCTGCTCAAAACCTTTGAGAGGCTGATAGATGTGTACATAAAGTCCAACGTGGATGAAAAGCTGCTCTAAACAACACAGCATACGTACACCAAAAGCAAGTCGGTAGACACCGCATTGCATAGGGTGGTAATAAGCATAGAGAAATCCCTGGAATATAAGGAGTATGCTCTAGGAGTCTCCTTAGACATTGCCAGGGCCTTCAATAATGTTGCAAAATGGGCGATTATGGATGCTCTTAATTACATTAAAGTACATCCTGCCTTAATCAGATGGATCGGCTGCATGTTAAATTGCAGAAAGATTACATCACAAGGGAGATTGTACGAGGCCACGAAATCAGTGGACAGGGACACGCCGCAGGGAGGGGTGCTATCACCTCTGCTGTGGACGCTGGTCATCAACCAACTGCTCAGGCAATTCGATGAGGGAGCCGTAAAATTTACGGCTTACGCAGATGACGTTGCAATTGTCATAAGTGGAAAGTGCCTTCCAACGATTAGTTCTTTGATGGATCGGCCGCTTCGGGATATTCATACCTGGGCATCTAATGTCGGGTTGAAAGTCAATGCGCAGAAGACGGATATGGTCTTGTTTACAAAGAGGTACAAGGTCCCAATATGGACCAGGCTTAAGTTAGGAGGGGTGACCTTACAGGAGAAACCTTGCACAAAATATCCAGGAATCATCCTAGACAGTAAGCTGTCATGGAAGCTCAACGTAGAGGAGAAGGTTAAGAAGGCCTCAACGGCACTCTATGCATGTAAAAGAATGCTGGGGTGTACGTGGGGCCTATCGCCCTCTCTTTCTCATTGGGTTTTTACAGCGATTGTAAGCCCTATTCTATACTATGGAGTTCTTGTTTGGTGGAAAGCCATACAAAAAACAACATACCTCAAAAAATTATAGGCGGTATGCAGACTATCGATGCTTAGCATTACGGAAGCCCTGAAAACAACCCCGACGGCTGCACTGTATGCCATTCTGCACGTTCCACCTGTAGACCTGGTAGCAAAGAACATAGCATTAACGACCGCAACCAGGCTCGGTGCTTCGGGGCAGCTTGAGCGCCGACCATATGGCTATAGTAGTATAGCGTCATCAATCACAAGACGAACAGGCTACCTGATTCTCTATCTGCTCTTCGAGGGAGATCTTAAGGCCACAATAGAGGTGGACGGTTGGTGCAAGGGTGTGCAAATGGCGGACGAGGCGATACATGTATACACCGATGGTTCCAAAGTAGTGGAAGGAGTAGGGTCTGTGGTATACTGCGCTGATCCGGAAATAAGCAGATCCTGCAGGCTGCCGGATTTCTGTAGCGTTTTCCAAGCGGAAATATTAGCCGTAACCAAAGCAGTAGAAACCCTGGAAGAGAATAGCTTAAGCTGCAACCGTGTTAACTTTTATATTGACAGTCAAGCAGCAATTAAGGCAATAATCTCGCATCTAAATGCATGTTAGAGTGTAAGCAGTCTCTATAGAGAATCGGGGCAGGCAGAAGCATACATCTTAATTGGGTCCCAGGGCATATGTGAATAGATGGGAATGAAAAAGCGGACGAAGTAACTAAAAAGGGCGCATCGCGTGAAGCTTGCTCCGTAGACTTCCCAATTAGATTGGGCGAGATTAAGCGAAGGCGAGACGTGCACATGATCGACCAAGCTGGAAAGATGTGGGTTCAAGCGCGGGGCTGTAAAGTGTCGAAGATTATGTGTAGGTCTTACAACCTTAGATTAACACAGTTGCTTCTATCATTAAAAAGAGAGGACTGAAGACTCATTACGGGTATTCTGAATGGACACTGCCTTCTGGCGTCACATGCCTTTAAATTAGGCTTGGCCAGTGATAGCAGATGTAGGAAGCGCGGGTTGGAGGAGGAAACGATCGAGCCCATTCTGTGCTCGTGCCCTGCACTTGACAGGCTAATACTCCGGCTTTAAGGAGTGATAAAGCTGTCAGATCTAGAAGCAGTAAGTGGCTTGAGTCCTAGGAAGCTTCTAGTATTTGCCAAGAGGACGGAGTTATTTTATAACATAGGTCCTGGTTTTTGATAGTGTTTTTCAGTATGGTCGTCAAAACAAACTTCTGGTAACACTACGGACTCAATCAGTCTATGTGAGGTCCTAATGGACCGGCCAGTTCAACCTAACCTACCGTCAGAGGACATGTGGATGGAAAGGAACGTTTACTGACTGTAGATACGGGTTCATCTCATTCCATCATTCGAGCGGATTTAGTCAACAAGAAAATAAGACCATTGCATGGAGCAAGATTGCGTACAGCCACTGGAGAAAACACCACGGTTCTGTCATAGTAGTACACAATTTTATAGTGGCAGAGATTGTTGATGAAATAATAATTGGAGTGGACTTCTTAATCGACCAAGGAATCAAGTTCGACATGCAAAGCAAGACGATGCGATATGAGAACATGTTTGTGCCACTTAATTTCGGCTACGAGAGAGACTACAGCAGTAAGCGAGTGCTGGTGGAAGAAAGTCAGCAAATACCAGCAAAATCAGAAGCAGTCACCTGGGCAAAGGTTGATGGAGATTGTGGGGCAAACAAATTGTGGGTTGTCGAAGCAGCAAACAAATCAGCATCAAACGTACTTGTAGGAAAAACCCTGGCTATGACAAAACAAGATGGACGTATTCCAGTAAGAGTACTCAATAAGTTTAAGTCACCACTCAAACTGACAAAAGGAGCTATATTGGGAAGATGCCAAGAGGTTGAAGTAGTTATTAAATGTGAACAACTCCAGGAACACGTTTCAATTAGCAAGACTGATCTTCCAATGACATCACGGCATGGACGGAGGGGCTAGAGGAAGATTATCAGAATAAGGCAAAGCAACTGCTTCTAAAGTACGCAAACATATTTGACCAGGATGGTTGCAAACCAGGCCGCACCAATGTTGTGAAACATCAAATTGACACTGGAGACGCGAGGCCGATACGTCAAGTTCCTCGTAGTGTTCCACTGGCTAATCGGAAAGTTGTGAGTCAAATCGTACAAGAAATGAGCGACAGCGGCGCCACCGAACCATCAGCTAGTCCAAGGAGCCCACCGGCGGTACTTGTGAAGAAGAAGGATGGGAAAATTAGGTTTTGCGTGGACTACCGGAAGTTGAACGACGTCACGAAAAAGGATAGCTATCCATTGCCGAGAATTGACGACACTCAGGACTCGCTCTCTGATACGAAATGGTTTTCCACACTCGACTTGAAAAGTGGCTACTGGCAAGTGGAGGTGAAGGAGGAAGACAAAGAAAAAACAGCCTTCAGCGTCGGAGATGGTCTTTGGCAATTTACAGTAATGCCTTTTGGACTTTGTAATGCACCAGCTACTTTTGAGAGACTCATGGATCAGGTATTGAAAGTACTACATTGGAAAACATGCTTGGTATACCCGGACGACATCATCGTGTTGGGCAAGAAATTTGATGAACATCTTAAAAACTTGGAGGAAGTTTTCCAGAGAATAGCTGGCGCTGGTCTGAAACTAAGTGTGCGCTTTTTAAAAAGGAAGTAAATTTTTTGGGTCCAAGGTAACGACAGAGCGCATCTGCACTGCGAACGAAAAGATAGAGGCTGTAAAAGATTGGCCAAGACCACAGAACCTGCATGAATTGATAAGTTTCCTTGGACTGTGCAAATATTACCGCCGATTTGTACCAAAATTTTCCAGCATAGCCTATAGCCTCCATGAGCTTACAAGAAAAAATAAAGTTTTGAATGGAAGAAGGAGCAAAAAGTGGCTTTCCAAACATTGAAGGAGCGTTTGTGCACTGCCCAAATGTTGGCATATCCGATTCCAGGAGCAACATTTATTCCAGATACAGATGCGAGTGGATATGCTATAGGAGGCGTTTTATCACAACTGGTCGATGGACAGGAGAAGGTAGTTGCATATTACAGCCGTTCAATTGGAAAACCAGAGAGGAACTATTGCGTTACATGGAGAGAGCTGTTGGCACTGGTAGAGTGCATTAAACATTTTCACAAGTACCTCTACGGCCATAGATTCCGCGTCACGACAGATCACGCAGCGTTGAAATGGCTCTTGCAGTTCCGTAATCCAGAAGGACAATTGGCACGGTGGATCGAGCGACTACAAAGCTATGACTTTTCCATTGAGCATCGAAAAGGTAGTACCCATGGAAATGCTGATGAAATATCACGAAGACCATGTGGTTTGGAATGAAAGCACTGTTCAAAGGCCGAGGCTAAAGAAGACATTATAGATGTCCGGCTAATGACTATACATACACAGATGAATGGGACAAGGAACAACTAAGGAAGTGTCAGCTAGAAGATACAGATCTGTCACATGTTATGCAAGGGCTCGAACGAAACGAAAGGCCAAATAAAGAGGAGATGTCAGCAGAGAGTCCCATTGCGAAGTCATATTGGGCACAGTGGAACAGTTTAGAGTTGATATCCGGTTCCTTTCATCGAGTATGGGAGAGTGAGAATGGTCAAAGTAAGAGGAAACTGATAGTTGTTCCAAAGAAAAGGATTCCCGACGTTCTCAGTTATCTTCAAAACAGTCCAAGTGGAGGTCATCTCGGAATCACGAAGACGCTCGAGCAAATTAAGCAGAGATTCTATTGGGTTGGTTGCCGTCAGTCGGTCACTGAGTGGATTGCGAACTGCGAGGTTTGCAGTAGAGCGAAAGGGCGCAAAACCCGAAGTCATGGCTAGATGAAGCAATATAGCTCAGGTGCACCATTTGAAAGGATCGCCATGGATGTCGAAGGTCCATTTCCTACCAGCAACTGCGGAAAAAAATACCTACTGGTGGTTATGGATTATTTCAGTAAATGGCCAGAGGTATTCCCAATCCCAAACCAAGAAGCGGAAACAGTAGCAGAAGTGGTTACAAACGATTTGGTTGCAAGGTATGGTGTACCAATGGAGTTACATTCTGACCAAGGCAGGAATTTTGAATCAGCTGTGTACCAAGAAATGTGTAATAAAATGGGCATTCGAAAAACACGGACAACTGCATTGCATCCTCAGCCCGATGGTATGGTGGAACGTTTCAATAGAACCATGGAGGAGCATTTAAGGAAAGTAGTAGACAAGTACCATAAGGAGTGGGATACACACATATCATTATTCTTCATGGCTTACCGCTCGGAAGTGCATAAGACAACGGGCCAAACTCCCGCAAAGGTAATTTTTGGCAATGACCTTCGACTGCCAGCTGATTTGAAGTTTGGGATAGATGCCGATGCGGAGAGAAATGTCAAGAAATCCACTGGTGTCTTGGAAGAAGAGTTGAGAGAGATAAACGATCTTGTAAGGCAACGAGCAAAGATTATGAGTGACAAGATGAAAGCCAGATACGATAAAGCAATTAATTCGGAAGGTTTTCACGAAGGAGATTTGGTGCTGTTATGCAACCCACAACGAAAAAAAGGTTTTCCACGAAATTGCAGTGTAATTGGGAAGGCCCATACAAAGTTGTAAAACGGATCAAGGATGTAGTGTACCGCATACAAACCATTGGCAAACCACGAACCAAATTGAAGGTGAGTGGTTCATTTGGAAAGGCTGGCAACGTTTAGATCGATAGATTTGTCTGATCGGGACGATTAGACTTAAGTGGAGGGCAGTGTGACGAATATTAGTGACACTAAGTGATACTCACATCACTAATCTAATACTAAGTAAATGAAGCCACAACAACAATAAAGCAAGCTGCTACACTTTTATGTACGAAAAAAAATTAAGCATTATGTCTGCAAACATACGTGCGTGCAACAGAGAGAGATACTCACAAGCGCATGTCATCATCACCTGCTCACATATACACACGCATATGGATACAAATTGCAAATATACGTGTATATAGCTGATAAACAAGCATCAGGTTCACGAAATTACTAGAACTTAGGAGAAATGGGTGAATGAGGAAACCGAAGAGTATAAAAGTGGCACAGGCTGAGGCATCACGAATCAGTTTGTTTTAAACACGCTATTAGTTGCGAAGTGAAGTTTTATTGTGCGGTACTTCAAAGCAGTCTAATAAAAACCATTTTGTAATACAGAATATTGGAGTGTATTATTCAACATTTTAGCGATACGAACGTTAGCTGAAGGTTGAAAATTCGTTACAGTATGTATGTATATGTATGCGTAAGCTTCATATGACAGTGCTTTTTCTTTGCGTTTTCATAAGAAATTCCAGGACTTTCAAATGAATCGGAATTATAAGTGAGCGCATATGGGAGTGCGATGGCATTTTTTTTTAGATTTGGAGTGTGGTTATGTATCTGTGCTCATGACGCAATAAAACAAGACAGATGAAGTACAACAACTAAAATATGACGGCCCACATTAATCCGGTCATGAATTTTAAAGTAGTAGGATGGGAAAAGTTTAGTACTATTTTGTTACTTTTCTACTAATAAGAACTAGTAGTATAACGTGCGCAAAAAGCCGAACTCGATGTATATCCAATTTGGAAACTGGGATATGAAGAAAAGAGAAAACAGAGGAAAATGGAAGAAAAGGTAGAGGAAGATGGAGGGAAGTCCGAAAAGTAAAGGGAACAAGAGGAAGATGAAGAGTGAAAGTATAAATAAGAATAAGGGTAATAGTTTGAGACAAAGTACACTCTAAAGCGAAAATCGTAAATTCACTACCAAAATGGTAGGCAACACTTTAACCACTATATATGTCTAATATTACACATCTTTATTTTTATAAATATCTTGTTGAATTTTACGCAACAGATGTGTAATACTTTAGACATTATATGCCTAAAATTGTACACACCAGTTGCTTATATTTACACCCTAAGAATGCGATTTTAAACACTAAGGGCCTAGTTTTTTGTAGCGAAAAAGTTGCAAGAAGTCGTCAAACAATTGAATTTGTGGTGACACCTTCAACCACGGCGTCTTTAGCAGAATAATTTTTTGAAAAATGGACTGCGTAGACATTGTAACTTCAAAACTTTTTATTGTATTTTGGAAACAAACATTCAAATACAGTCGTCAAGCGATACGGACGTGTTTATTTTCGCTCCGTATTCATGTGCAATTTTTAATTGTTCACTTAACAAATGTTAATAATTTGTGCCTACTGCCACATTGAGATAGTAACTCTTGTTTTGGATTTCAATCCTGAAAGTAATTTTTAAATGTTACAAAGGAACATGATATAAATAAAATGGGATTCAAGGGGTTGTGTAGCGCAATATATAGCTTCTCCAACCCAATTGTCAACCTCACCTTCGAGCGGCGAATCCCGTTTCACTAACAGACGAGGCTCTGGCGACCCCAAGCTCCTCATGGAACTTGGGGGTGGGGAGGGAGGGATGGCCTGAAGGTTCAATGTGGCCATATAAATCGTTCCCGAGATAGTCGGGCCAGCACCTTAATGGTGCTGTGTTACCGGAGCGTATCGGATCTGTATCCGACAAAGGACCATCACATCGATAATACTCCCCAAAGCCTTCGGGGAGTAACCTAATTGCTACAACAACAACAACAACAACATATAAATAAAATTAAATTAATAGTGGCAAAGTGTTATCATTAAATATCATTATGCCGTGCGAATGTGGGCAAAAGGTTGAAAGTGGCCAACTGAAAGTGTTGTGTGCTAAGTGCAATGACCTCTTTGATTTGAAGTGTGTCAACATGTCGTCGGATGATCTTGATTTTCTCATTTCGTCAAACAAACATTATTTCTGCAAAGTGTGTTCGGTTGAGCGACGCGCATCTGTTCGTACGCCGCCACCTACTGTTCTCCCCACTATCGTTAACAATGTTGAGCGCAATGATTATTTAAGTGGTATTGTTAAAAGCATTGCCGACCTACGTTGTGATAACGCTCGTATACTATCGACCATGGATGCTCTAAAATGTGAAAACTCTCAATTATCACTAAAGTGTGATTCTTTATCAGCTGAAATCCGCCCATTATACTCAGTCATAGAAGATAAAAATGGTATAATCTCTACGATGAGTTCTGAAATGAAAAATCTTGGCAGTATTGTTGCTACAGTTGCTAGTGATATCAAATCCATTCTCACTAGTGCTGCGGACAGCAATCACCAAACAAAATATGCAATAAAAAAACAGCCTACAACAAAAAAAAGGGCAAAGGCAATGAGTTGGCTGGCTCTACAATCAAAATTAACTCGAAAGCTGTTAAGGCTGCGAAAACAATACAGGCAGCCTCTCTCGAAAATGCAAAGGCAATTCAGTTAGGCGTAACAAGCAAATCAACTTGCGAAGATGATACGACAGAAAATAGAAAACAACCAGCAGATGATAGCACTAACAACAACTCAGCTGTGCCAAATGTTCATTGTGCTATTGTTGATTTGTCTTCCTCACCCAGTTCTTTTAGTGTCGCTGCCGCTTGTTCTACTGGTGATGCAAATGTCAGTTCTGCTGCACCTGCCAATAATAAAACTGGGTATTCCGGGGTTGTAGCTTTTGGCCGTCAGGGATCAGTCGCTACTAACCTTACATCTATTAATAATTCAAGCTTAGCATCTAACAATAATAATAATACTTCAAATAAGTTCATAAAAGCACCCACCATTGTCGTAGGTAGCAATTCAAACGCAAATCTTAGCTTAGCTGTTCGATTGAAATGGTTGCATTTGTCGTCTTTTAAGCCGACGGTAAACGCTAGCGATATTGTCGACTATGTCTCACATAATGCAAACATCTCGCCTTCATTAATTCATTGTTTTAAATTAATAAAGAAAGATGCAGACTCGAGTTTGTTATCAAGATGTAATTTTAAACTTGGAGTCTCGCCTTCAATATATAATAAGCTTCTTGAGTCTTCGCTATGGCCATCGGACGTCAAAATTAAACCATTTTTCAAAAAGCACAGGGCTCAACTGCAAAACCTTAGCTATATGCGGTAATATTAAAAAAAGTATAAATATCTATTATCAGAATATATCTGGGTTGAGAACGAAATCTAAAGATATATTTTTAGCCACTTCACGGTGCGACTATGATGTCTACGTCATTGTTGAGACTTGGCTTAATAATGACTTCTCTGACTCAGAATTTTTTGATCATAGTCTGTTTCAAACTTATCGAAAGGATAGAGACCCTATCAAAAGAAGGCGTCTCAGAGGCGGTGGGGTGTTAATTGCTGTAAGGCGTTCTCTTCTCTCTTCTTTTGTGCCGCTTTCTAACGATGACTCTCTCTTGGACCAGCTTTTTGTCTGTATTACTGGGCCTTCTGGCAATTTATTTATCTGCGTTTCTTACATTCCGCCTTGCAGCACAGATTTGCTCTACTTTGCTCATGTTAATAATATATTTGACCTATATGAATATAATGTTGATAGTAATTTTTGCGTCCTGGGAGATTTTAATCTCAGCAAGGTTGTTTGGTCGAAATTACTAGAAGATGATATCTTAACACCTACTAATGTTCATCATCCCCATGAGATTAATTTCTTAGACACCCTTTTTAGTGCCAATTTAATTCAGGTTAACAGTTTCGTGAACCAGTTAAACAATATTTTGGACCTAATTTTTGTCGATGAGAACCTCATAACTCACTTGACTGAATGTGTGTTTCCTATATATAAATCAGATATGAATCATGTAGCCCTATATTTATCTATTGAATTCTTCGACCTAGTGCCGAAAAACAATATAAATAATAATGAGCGCGCCTATAACTTTAAGGATGCAAATTACGAATCCTTAAACTCTCTCATATCTGAAATAGACTGGACATCTATTTTCTTTGCTAAAAATGCAACTGAATGTTTCGACATTTTTCTGGTAAAGATGGCTGACATATTCAGTAAGAATCTTTCTCTCCTACCAGTTAAAGTTCACAAACTACCCTGGTACAATACTAGGTTGAAAAAGTTGAAAAATCAAAGAAATAAGTACTTTAAATTATACAAGGATACCAGCGATACTGTTTTTAAAGATCAGTATACTTCCTATATGACGCAGTTCAATGTTCTTGATAAGTTTTCGTACAACAAATACGTTTCTAGAGTTGAAGATGAGTTGAAAGTTAATCCTAAATCTTTTTGGAACTATGTTCGTTCAAAGAAAGGTTGTTGTAATATACCTACCTGTGTCAAATTTAATGACATTTGCTCCAACAGTTTGGTCGATTCGGCAAATCTTTTTGCTGTTTTCTACGTTTGTTGCCGATAACTTGATAAGAGGTATCCTACTGATAGCCCCAAACCTTTAGACTTTGGGTCTCTGTCCTTGTCTGAGACCGATATTATCTTGGGTATATCCTCCTTACAGACATCAATCAAAAATGATATTGATGCATTGTCCTCTTTTTTATTTAGGAAGTGTAGTATTTCTCTTTGTGTGCCACTGTGCCACATTTTCAATATTTCGCTATCGTCTGGAGTTTTTGTTGATCGCTGGAAGCTGGTGTCTATCAGTCCTATCTTCAAGTCAGGCAATAAAAATGAAGTAAAGAATTATAGGCCAATATCCAAACTGGCAACATGTTCAAAACTTTTTGAAAAGGTAGTTAAAAACAAAGTATCATTCGCTATAAATAAAATAGTCGATCCATGTCAGCATGGTTTCATCGCGGGACGTTCGACTGCTACAAATCTGGCTGTTTTCTCTCAGTTTTGTGTCTCTGCGTTTAAGGATGGATGTCAAGTTGACACCATATATACGGATTTTTCCAAGGCTTTTGACACAGTTTCGCACAAATTACTTCTGTGGAAACTTGAAAACATGGGCTTTCACTCAAGCTTTCTGTCGTGGGTGAAGTCCTATTTGGAAAATAGAATATCTTTTGTTGAAATCGAGAGAACTAAGTCTTATGAATTCTCAGCAACTTCGGGTGTACCACAAGGTAGCATCCTTGGTCCTATTTTGTTCTTAATGTTTATTAATGATGTTGGCTCATGCATAAACTATTCGAATTATTTGCTTTATGCTGACGACTTAAAACTCTTTCGGAGAATCTCCTGTACTTCTGATGCATTGCGTCTGCAAGAAGATCTGAATGCTATAAATAATTGGGCCTGTCAAAATAATCTGCGACTCAATATTAGTAAATGCTGCCACATGACGTATACTAAGTCTACGAATGTGGTTTCATTCGCGTACTCGATTTCAATGGAACTCTTGCGTCAATTAATGAGTTTCGCGATCTTGGCGTAATTTTTGACTCATCTTTTACTTTTTGTAATCATGTAAACTTTCTCATACCAAAGGCTTATACCAACTTAGCTTTCTTGCGACGATATGCCAAGGATTTCAAGGACCCATATACCAGGAAAATCTTATACAATGCCTTAGTGCGTTCCAAGTTAGAGTATGCATCAGTCATCTGGAATCCCATATACTCCTCACACTCTTTAAGAATTGAAAGAATTCAGCGCAAGTTCATACGATTTGCTCTTCAACCTCAGCACTTTGGTAATCCCCTGCCACCCTACAATGCAAGATGCATGCTTATCAGTGTCTTGCCATTTGAAGTTAGACGTCTTGTTCAAAACGTTATGTTTATTTTTGACATAATATCCGGTGCCATTGACTGCTCAGAACTACTTGGGCAGTTGAATTTCAATGTCCCTAACAGAGCTCTCTGCTTTACAGTACAATCCGCGTTGAAGTGCTGCGTTCGAATTACTTCAGTTTTGCACCTCTTATAAGAGGTCTTGTAGAATTTAATCGCCTATCCAGAAGCCTTGACCTGGACTTTGCCATGCCAAGGTCTCTGTTTAAGGCACGCATTGAGTCCTATTACTTATCTCAGTAAATCTTACTTTAAAATTGTTAAACTAGTACTAAGTTAACCTGTAATCTAGTCAGCAAGGTTGTTACCATTTGGCTTAATAAAGATATGAAATATGAAATTGGAACTCAGTTCCCTATGCGCATATAAATGCAAATGATAACTCCTTAAGTTTGTTTGTTTAATGGTGTGTCAATTTATACTTATTATTTAAGAATTCATGAGCTTAACACCGGCTTATAATAATTGAATATTGAATTATTATTTTTTTCTAAGAGAAACTGAAAAGAAAGAAAGAAACATTTACTGCCATATTGCGATGGTACCATTTCGAAAACCGCCACGTAATCATCATCAGGCAATTTCGTAATGTTGTCAAAGATTTCAACGAGATTCGAACCGCGAATCACACGGTGAAACTACAGTTGCCATAACCACTAGGATATCCTGCTTGTATTTGTTTCCTTGCTTAATTTAGTTTATCTCATTTCTACACTAACAACACAATTGAGACATTCTGTCTCTATATTAATTTGTGTGTTATGTAGATTTGTTTTTGTAAAGTTTCTTTTTCGTTGCGAATGAAAAGCTTTGTAAACTCGCCCTCAGCTTAACATATTATGTTTTTTTGTTTAATGGTCGGTTCAATTTATACTTACTATTTAAGAATTCATGAGCTTAACACCGAGAGCTTAACACAAGAGAAAGTGAAAAGAAAGAAGGAAATATTTTCATCATCAAATTGGAACTCAGTTCCCTATGCGAATTAGGGTGGAGTTTTACCCTATGGTTATTTTTTTTTTTTTTTGTAATGACCTATAATTTTCGAAACTTGGCATTTTGAGGTGCCCCAGCCCCAAGAAATTGAGCAAAGTAATCACGATTTTACAAAGCTCATTATTTACATATTTATTTTATTTCTTTTTTAATATACGCCACTTTAGTAAAATTGCATATTACCTATAACTTAAAACGACAAATTTTATATGGTGTTTTACAGTTTTTTGTTGATAATAGTATATTTCTAATCAAGTGTATAAGTAAGAGTTTTACAGGCACATAGTAGGCCATGAAAATCAGTAGGCTTTGAAATCAATGAGCACAATAACAACAAGCGAAAGTAAATCAATGACAAAAAGAAAAAAATTGTACCTACCGTCTTTTTCTAAGTTTAGTTGCGTTGGGCCACCTCTAAACATACGATGAGTGAAATACAAATTTTCATCCTTATTTCTGGTCTAGAAAGGCAACATTCTGGAGGTCAGCAAAAACCATTTAGAAAAAAATGAATTTACTCCACCCAAATGCGCATATAAATGCAAACGATAACTCCTTAATTTGCAGAACTGCTTTGCACCACTTTACACACAATTATTTCCAATGTATTTGTAAAGCTTATTCATTCGTTTATATTTACATATATTTTATTATTTATATTATATTATTTATATTAACATATATTTTATAGCTTATTCACATAAGTATTTATAATTATATTTTAAAGTTTATTCACTTTTTTTCACCATGAGCGGCAAACGCGACGATTTCAGAGAAAATGAAAATTTACAGTTACCTGAACCAAAATACAAAACATGTATACTTTTGCACACTTCTTGCGTAAAACTACGTAATTTTTCAGGTGTAAATCAAAATATTACACGTTTTTTATAGTAATATCCATTTTTTTATTTTCAACATGAATACGTTCAAAAAATGGGCATTTTTACACCAAAAAATTATTTCAACAGGAATTTACCCCCACTTTAATCTAAATTTCATACAAAGGGTGTAGTAAAAACAGGTTAACATTAAGATTAAGATTAAGATTAAGGATAAGACTAAGAGTAATAGTGAGAGTTACACTTGGACAATAGCAAACGCGAATAGAGTAAGAGAAATCCGGGAATATTTATGGACGAATGAAGGGGATAGGGAAATTGAATGAGCCGAGGGTTAGGCAGAGGTGAGAAAGTCAGAACAATGTCTGTCGGGTTTGAAAATATTGCTTGGAGTATTTCATGTTTGTATAAACGCTTCCAGGAATAGCCAAAGCTGATAAAACAAAATTCTGAAAAGCCAAAGGTTTTTTCCATTCCGATTTGTTGAAGCATCGTTGCTGTAAAACCTCTACCGCTATATTTTTATACCATACATCTATTTCTACTGAATGAGCCTACTTCACGCTTTATTTACATATTTAAATGGGTCTTGGGACCGTATACCGTCAATCCCGAGTTTTTGTATTACAAACCTGCCAGATACTCAACAGCAACTTCGTGATATTGTTCCAGATCGTCAGTCATCTCATTGACGTCGGCAGAATATTTCTATATTCCTTAGATTTGGAAAATGTGGTACTCTGAAGATTCAGCTGACTAAAAATTTTCCATTTTCCATTTCCCCTCAGGAAAAGGAAATAAACCCTCCAACAAAAGGAAATACAGACCGCAGGAATTATTTTCCTGCATGCTTTTTTCATATTTCAGAAAGGCATTAATGTAGTAAATTTTTATGATACTGAAAAAATCAGAGCAGCAGACAAGTCATGAAGCAACGCTTAAATTTATGAGGGCGAGTTTTATCAAATGCGACTCCATTTTGTAATATTGACTTCACCTGTCTGGTTTTATTGTGTGTGCTTCAAGTGTGTAGAGGTAATTTCTATGAAACAGGCCCCAGGATTGTATTGAAATTTGAATGAAATCGATTAAGTTCCGCGCAAAGTCAAAGGGATTAAGCATTCCCGCTGTAAGGAGTCGTATGGGCATTCAAACTCGCAGACCCAAAGGTTCGAGGGATTAAAACAACTCCTCCCGCGACAGTCGGACTAAGCAGTTTGTACAACTGCAACAATCACATAGTCAAACGATATAGGGCGCTATTATTCTTTGATATTTCAACCATATTACTAAAAACATTTTCAAGTATTTCACGAATACTAAATATAACCTCCGAAGAGATTTTAGGCTGAGCTTCTCGGCCAATTTGCGTCGTGCTCTTTTTAATTTTTCCTACAAATCGGCATCTGCAAGGCAGATGATTTTCACTCAGAGCTTTTCATGGTAGAAATACACTCGGAGTGCTTGCCCACAGCCGAAGGGCGACCCCGCTTAGAAAAATTTTCTTCTAATTGAAACAACTTGTTTCTAAGCACTTCTGCTCATCTCCAACTTTCAGTAGAAATCTGCCTATTGGGAATGTGACAACCTACTAGTGCCACAGTCAGGGACTGCTTCGCAACTTCGCTCATCTTCTTCTCAGGGACAACCGGAGTCTCAGCGTTAGCTTCCTCTAGTATCACCGAGTAAGCTGGGGCCTGATCCCTACCTCGCTTTAGCTTATGAACCTTTTCGTCTCTACTTTTTATGCCACTTTATCCTCCTTGTTGTTGTTGTTGTAGCAGTGCTTCGCCCCATCCAATAGGTGCGGCCGATCACAAATTGTCATCAATATCCTCTAACGGGAGTCCAAGGAAACTTGCTGCTTCAACAGGGGTGGACCCTAATGAGAGGGGTGTTAGCGGCGTTGGTTCCACATTACAATTAAAGAGATGGTTGGTGTCATGTGAGGACACACTGCAAGCGGGGCATACATTTTGTATGTCGGGGTTGATTCTGGATAGGTAAGAGTTTAACCTGTTACAGTATCCAGATCGAAGTTGAGCTAGAGTTACTTGTGTTTCCCTGGGGAGTGTGCTTTCCTCTTCCGCAAGTTTTGGGTACTGTTCTTTGAGTACTGGATTCACCGGGCAATTCCCGGCATAAAGGTTCGATGCCTGTTTGTGGAGTTCACTGAGGACCTGCTTGTTTTTTTTGTCTTCATACGGATGAGTTCTCAGATGCCGTATTTCCTCATAGTGCTTACGAAGATAAGCCCCTGGGCGGTGTTGGCTCATCAATGAGATACCTGTTGGGATGCCCAGGTTTCTGGGTATTCAACAGGAACTGTTTGGTTAGCATCTCATTTCTCTCCCTGATGGGGAGTATTCGCACCTCATTATGTAGATGGTGATCTGGTGACATGAGAAGACAGCCCGTTGCGATTCTGAGAGCAGTATTTTGGCAGGCCTGTAGCTTCTTCCAGTGAGTAGTTTTAAGGCTTGGCGACCATATAGGGGACGCATAGCATGCAATCGGCTGGCCAATTGCTTTGTAAGTAGTAATGAGCGTTTCTTTATCTTTTCCCCAAGTACTGCCAGCAAGAGATTTGAGGATTTTATTACGGCTCTGGATTTTCGGTACAATTGCGGCTGCATGCTCACCAAAATTTAGATCCTGATCAAACGTCACACCCAAGATTTTGGGGTGTAGGACAGTCGGTAGCGTAGTGCCATCGGCATGGATGTTCAAAATGGTCGACATTTGGGACGTCCAAGTTGTAAATAAGGTCGCGGATGATTTAGTCGGTGATAACGCCAGGTTTCGCGAGGCGAAAAAACTGGAGAGATCAGGGAGGTAGCCGCTTATTCTGTTGCAAAGCTCATCGATCTGTGGGCCCGGGCCTGTGGCCATTATTGTGCAGTCAACGGCGTAAGAAACGATAGTAACTCCTTCCGGTGGCGAAGGTAGTTTTGATATGTAAAAATTAAACAAAAGTGGGGATAGGACACCACCCTGTGGCACCCCTTGTTTAATAGCGCTACGAGTACTGTTCTATGGTGGGGCTTCTAATTTAAACCACAATTTATCTGGGTGCTAATGGCATTTAGCGTGGTGGTGGTGCTATGGAGTTTTCTAAAGCCATGCTGATGACAGGCTAGTTGCAAATTGGCTTTGAAGTAGGGGAGCAAAATGGCTTCAAGCATCTTGGCTACTGGCGATAGGAGAGATATCGGGCGATATGACTCTCTTATGTTAGCTGCTTTCCCAGGCTTTAGTAGCGCGACCACCTTGGCCATTTTCCATTTTTCGGGAATGACAAAGGTGGAAAGAGACAAGTTGAAGACATGCGCTTAATATTTGAAACCCTCTTTCCTTAGGCTTTTAAGCATCGGCATGGCTATGCCGTCTGGGCCACTGCTTTGGATGGTTTAGCATAACCGATGGCATCCTCAACCTCTTTGGCGGTGATGGTAATTGAAGACGCGCTGAATTTATGCTTATGTGCGTGTCTGTTGGCCCTCCGTCTATCTTTGTCGACCGTAGAATGCATTATATATTGTCGGCAGAAAGCGCTCGCGCATTTTTTCGCATCCGACAGCACTTTATCCCCAAAGGCGATGGAAATTTTGTCATTGTGCTTAGACGGATCCGATAGGGACTTCACGGTGGACCAAAGTTTACCTACACCGGTAGAGAGGTTACAACCGCTTAGGTACTCCTCCTATTTCGCCTGCTTGTGTTCATCTACAAGCAATCTGATGCGTTGGTTTATATCCCTTATTTGGGAGTCGCTGGGATCGAGCTGTATTATAAGGTCACGTTCTCTCGCTAAATTTGCGGCCTCCGCCGGAAAGTGAGACCGAATTTCGCGAATTCTGCCGGCGAAGTGAGACGAGGCGGATTCAATTACCTTGCGGAAAGCACGCTCCCCTTGGCGAGCATCAGTCGGGATTGGGGGCAGCTAAGCGGTTGTCTGTAAAGGATTTGTGTTCATCCCACTTTCCTTTTTTAAAGTTTATGAAAGTGCGTTTTTCGGATGCCAATGTTACCATCGGCTGCCAGTTAACGCAGTTTACGAGTCCTGCGCTCACGATAGCTATATCCGGCGAACTGTGACAGCTTTCTACCATACGTGTGGGGGCATCTCCGTTTATTGTGCAGAACGTCGTTTCTTCTATTTGATCCGCCAACATCTCACCTCTACTGTGTGACCGCAAGCTTGAATGCCATAGATCGTGATGGGTATTAAAGTCGCCTAAAATAATGCGATTATTGCCAGTGAGTAAGGCGCTGATATTAGGCCGGTATCCACTGGGGCAACAGGTGACAGGAGGGATGTAGATGTTGATGATTTCTAGGTTTGCATCGCCTGACCGGACAGATAAGCTTTGACGTTCTAGGACACTGTCCCAGCGGCCGATGTCGGGATCAAATAAATGATATTGCACTGAGTGGTGTAAGATAAACGCGAGGCCGCCTCCATTTCCGCTCTCACGGTCTTTTCTATGGACATTATACCCAGAACAGGTCTGCAGAGCAGATCTTGCTGTGAGTTTAATCTCTTAAATCGCGGCGATGCGGATGTTGTGCCGCTTCATGAAATCGACTATCTCCGTGATCTTCCCAGTTAATCCATTATAGTTTAACTGCAGAATTCTGAAGTGCAACGGGGGAGATGTCGTCACTCTAGGAGTAAGGGATGGGTGACTGCGCATGTGTTGTGAAAGGCTAGGACGCAACTGCTGTTGTGGCCCTGGGACTAGACGTCCTTGGGTAAGCATTGGGGTATCCGGTGTAATTGGGTTAGCGACCTGGCAACATGGTGCAATGAAACCCGTCGGGGGGTTGCCGTCGCGGAGACCAGAACATCTAGGAAAGTGGCACCGCCCAAGGCAGGAGCTGCATTGGGCGGATGTCGCAAACATATATATTCTGTGCTGGCAAACGGTGCCAACGGGGGTAGGGACTAAGAGCCTGTTTCCCTGACCTACACGATTGCTGCCGGAAAAGAGGGGGAAGAAGACGGGGCCGGGGCTGATGCTCGGCATTTCTACTGACTCTACTACGGAGATAATAGTTATGAGTGGTAGCAGCCGTTTGAGTTATTGGCGCCGTGGGGCGCGAGCAGCAGCGGGTAGTTGTTGTGGCTTACTGAGCGGCGGAGCTGCTGGAAGGTAGTGGGGGCGCTAAGGCGTAGACTACGGGACGCCCTTGGGCGTGAAGAGCAAGGAGCCACAAAATATTTATAAAAGTTACGTGGACGTCGGGTTTTGGGATCAAGCCCAGAACAACCTGTCCGATGCAACCATCCCTTACACGAGACACACTGAACAGAGTATGACCGTCTTAAAAAGATTCTTTTCCGGCAGATGTAGAAAAACCATTTCTCAGGACCGGGGTCAGGAGATGGACCCGGATTAGGTTCGACACCTTCCCGGAGCAGGAGAATATGAGCAGTCCCGCTGCCAGGAGCTGCTGGGAGGATGACAATTTATGGGAGGGGCGCAACCGAGTCGCTCCGGTACATAGAACCGACTGCCTTGGGAAGCGTTTTTGTCCTCCTCTTTCCGCATTGCAGCTTTTGAGGTACCTGGCTTTCTCGTACTTAGACTTTCCTCTTATGGTTGTTGTTATTGTAGCGAAAGTGACACTCTCGAAGGTTGTGGGGAGTGTTATCGATGTAGATGGTCTTTTGCTGGATATAGACCCGGTACGATCTAGTAACAAGCACCTTTAAGGTAATAGACCGACCATCTCGGGAATGATTTAATATGACCACATTGAACTTGGGGTCGTCAGAGCCTCGACTAATAAAGTAACAGAATTAGAAACGGGTAGGTGAGGTTGACTATTGGGTTGGAGAAGCTATAAATTGCGCTGGCAACCCCCTGAAAGGCTTGCGCTACACAACCCCTTGGATCAGTTGGGTATTTCAGTCGCCTCTTTCGACAGGCTGACCTGACGGGGGTATATTCTAAGCCCCCTAACCTTCTTTGCTCTACTTTGCTGATTTAGAGGTATGGTTCCTTTTATTCCGACTGGGTGTTCTCCCGTTTCTGGGACTAGGGCGTTGAGAACGAGCATTAACAGCAAAAACAATGTCAACTTAGAAATCCAACGGAGAATAACTCTTCCCAACAAGTGCTCCTTTGGACTGAGTAGGCATTTGAAAAGTAAAGCCCTTTCTCGACGAACAAATATCACCGACTACAAGTCGCTTATCATACCTGTCCTGACGTATGGATTGGAGTCATGGACGATGTAGCGAGAAAATGATATGGCTATTAGAGCATTCGAGAGAAAAGTTTTCCCGAAGATTTATGGTTCTATCCGCGACGCCGACGGCGAGTATCGAAGGAGGTACAATGATGAGCTTTACCCAGATATGACGATAGTGCAGCTAATTAAAATCCAAAGGCTTCGCTGACTAGGTTATGTTATGCGAATGGACGAAGACGCTGCAGCCATGAAAGTATTGCAGTCGACACAGCAGTTTGGAAGCAGAGGAAGGGGGAGACCTCCACTGAGTTTGAAGGGGCAGGTGAAGGAAGACCTCCCTCCCTTTGTGCTCCCAATTGAATTAGTTGTCGCGAAAGAGGGTGGCTATCCCTTTGTGACTTTATACGAAACGGCCAAAATCGCTAAGGCGGTTAAGCGCTTAATTCTTAATTCTGCCCGGTATTGTGAGAGGATTCTCCTAAACTCTCTGCCTCACATTAGCTCTTTGTCCGAGTTGGCAGACGGTTTACTTACCGAGCGCGCTGACTGTATGTTTTATCGCTATTCGCGTCCTAATCATCACTGATAGCGATATGCTCTTCCCCGGCTAACGGCATCATCTCCTTTTTTTTCTCATCCTTACTTAATGTTTAAGTAGAATTTTTATGGGTATTTTTATTCAACCATCTATTTTTAAAGGATAAATATTTACAGAGCTGTTAAAAAGTGTGAACTGATTTAAATATAATTAAAATGCCGCATCCATAAAAGTAAAGCAAAATCTGTATACTCCTTTAACGAGAGTGGTAATTTTTAAAATCTGACCTTAAGTGGAAAACCACCCTGCAAACCATTGTAAACTAGTTTCTTTGTCACAACATTTCGGTCATTGCGACTTCGTCTTCTTTTGCTCTGAGTACTACACATATCCGCCTCTTTGCTCATAAAGAGGACGGATGAAGTACCTTTCGGTGTATTATTTAAGGTTGTTAAAATTATCCAACCTTATATATTTGGGTGTGTTCGGGCTGCAATTGTTCCAACATACGATATGACAGAACATCACGTTCTTCGGCAAAGTTTGAGCAGCGTTGGCAACGTCGCGCATTTGCTAAATGAAATGTTGGCAATATATTGATCATCATTAGCAAATCAAACAATATAAATATTTTTATTGCAGCACATTATCAGCTTTGGTATCAGCAATTTGCCATCAATTAAGTAGCACTTTAGCAATACTGCTGTTATTATTTGGCGTCTCGAAGACATCCCTCAACTCCATTGTTTCGATAGACATCCGAAGGCTTACTTTGCAACGCGGCAAACTGAGGGCAAGGCTTTGTTCAGATACTGCTCAGTTCACGGGTGGAAGCGCCTAAACGACTCAGCTACATAACGGGGCTCAGTCCTAACATCAATACCTGCCTGGAACAGTTTGTCCAACGTCAAAAAATTGAAAGAAAGAGACAAGTAGAATTGTAAACAAAAATATCGTTTAGGAACGTTTATTTTTAAACGGTTTTATTTAGCTTCACGTGACAGGCCGGCCGGCCGCACGGCCGTTGTGAACGAATTTTGTAATTAAAATTTAAGGAACTTCCCGATAAACTACAAGCTTGAAACTTGGCATATAGTGCAGAACCCGATGGCAATGCAATAATAAGAAAAAACTCCGACAGGTGGCGCATGGATCGAAATATTTCAAAAAATCGTATTTGTGGTCCGATTTGGCTCATATTTGGAACACATAACACATACATGAATAGAAAACGGCCTGTGAAAAGGGTCATCCTAGGTGGCGCAAGGATCGAGATATTAAAAAAATCGTATATGCGGTCCGATTTGGTCCATATTTGGAAGAAATAATACATACATGAAAAGAAAGCGACCTATGATGTCCGATTTGGCTCATATTTGGAACAAATATTACATACAGTCTGGTAGAAGTGACATCAAAATATTTTGGAGTTCGAGGAGAGACAAGCATACGTGGCTCAGAGTCGAGTAAAGTCTTTGGAAGGATTATGTATTGAGGACTTAGATTGTAGCAAATTGTTAGGAAAGAGTCCCCGTAATAATTAGTCACTAAATGAAATAAATAGAATGAGAAATAATAGGCAGTTAAATAAAGACTAAAAACTTGAAAATAAAATAATTAAGAATTTTTGTTGTTATATCGGCCTACTGATTTGTAAGATCGCGGGTTCGAATCGAGCTCAAGGCCTAACAATCATTATTTTATCATTATTATTGTTATGATACATTTTTTTTTAATTGAAAAAATTATTAAATTAGAATAGAAGAAAGAAAAACTTTTAGACAACTGCCAAAGCTCGTTGTATAGATCCATTTCGGGAAGTGCTAAATTCCTTCATCGGCAACGTTTAGGCGCCGCTGCTATAACCATTCAGCCATCACAGTGGTTTTTTGTTTGTCTTCATTAATGCGGCAGTTACCCACCGACGTGTGCCGTACGTACGGACGTTTGTCGTACGAAGCACGTTTGACCGAACTCTCAAGCCCGTAGGAATCAATGTGTGCGTCTGTGTACATGTACATAACATATTTGTGTGTGTATTGTTTACAGATAAGTACTGTTGCCATTGCCCATTTTGCATGCATGCTTATGGAAACATCAACTTTTTCAAATTTAATTTTTGATGTTGCAAAAGGCTGGAATTAATATTAAATAAAAATAAATAGATTACATATATATAATCTGCACTTTTACATAATTATTTCGAATTATTTTCACAATTTTTCAAACTTTAATTAGGTGTTTTTTCATAAAACTGCAAACGGTGAAAAATTAGCGCACAAAAGTTTACTAAGCAACTCTGTCTAGTGAGAGAGCGATCAGCTGACACGTTCATACGGCAAAATTAAAATTGTTTTGATTTCTACGTTCCGGGCTACGTACGTACGGGCGTTGCACGTCGGTGAGTTTTCGTTTACATTGCACACTCATAAGATAGGTCGTGTCAGCTGACACGTTTTTTCTACGTACGTTCGTGAGTAACCACGGCTTAATCCTACTTCTATTCTGGTTCTTGCCAATTGATATTCACAACACTGCGACATCTGTTGCAGAATGAATGTGAAAACTGGACATCAAACAATGCTGCCATAGTGTCATATTTTATTGACACTTTTTCCCCGTGCTCTGGGATGTATTAAGCATTTTTGTTGTTATATCGGCCTACTGATTTGTAAGATCGCGGGTTCGAATCGAGCTCAAGGCCTAACAATAATTATTTTATCATTATTATTGTTATGATAAATTTTTCCTTAATGGAAAAAAAAACTTGAAAATAAAATAACTAAGAATTTTTGTTGTTATATCGGCCTACTGATTTGTAAGATCGCGGGTTCGAATCGAGCTCAAGGCCTAACAATCATTATTTTATCATTATTATTGTTATGATACATTTTTTTAATTGAAAAAATTATTAAATTAGAATAGAAGAAAGAAAAAAATTTAGACAACTGCCAAAGCTCGATGTATAGATCCATTTCGGGAACTGCTAAATTCCTTCATCGGCAACGTTTAGACGCCGCTACTATAACCATTCAGCCATCACAGCGGTTTTTTGTTTGTCTTCATTAATCCTACTTCTATTCTGGTTCTTGCCAATTGATATTCACAACACTGTGACATCTTTTGCAGAATGAATGTGAAAACTGGACATCAAACAATGCTGCCATAGTGTCATATTTTATTGACACTTTTTCCCCGTGCTCTGGGATGTATTAAGCATTTTTGTTGTTATATCGGCCTACTGATTTGTAAGATCGCGGGTTCGAATCGAGCTCAAGGCCTAACAATAATTATTTTATCATTATTATTGTTATGATAAATTTTTCCTTAATGGAAAAAAAAACTTGAAAATAAAATAACTAAGAATTTTTGTTGTTATATCGGCCTACTGATTTGTAAGATCGCGGGTTCGAATCGAGCTCAAGGCCTAACAATCATTATTTTATCATTATTATTGTTATGATACATTTCTTTAATTGAAAAAATTATTAAATTAGAATAGAAGAAAGAAAAAAATTTAGACAACTGCCAAAGCTCGATGTATAGATCCATTTCGGGAACTGCTAAATTCCTTCATCAGCAACGTTTAGGCGCCGCTGCTATAACCATTCAGCCATCACAACGGTTTCTTGTTTGTCTTTATTAATCCTACTTCTTTTCTGGTTATTGCCAATTGATATTCACAACACTGCGACATCTGCTGCAGAATGAATGTGAAAATTGGACTTGTTTGATGGCAATGCCGCCATAGTGTCATATTTTATTCACACTTTCTCCCCGTGTTCTGGGATGTATTAAGATTTTTTGTTGTTATATCGGCCTACTGATTAGTAAGATCGCGGGTTCGAATCGAGCTCAAGGCCTAACAATAATTATTTTATCATTATTATTTTTATGATAAATTTTTTCTTCATTGAAAAAATTATTAAATTAGAATAGAAAAAAGAAAAAAAAAATAGACAACTGCCAAAGCTCGTTGTATAGATCCATTTCGGGAACTTCTAAATTCCTTCATCGGCAACGTTTAGGCGCCGCTGCTATAACCATTCAGCCATCACAGCGGTTTTTTTTGTCTTCATTAATCCTACTTCTATTCTGGTTCTTGTCAATTGATATTCACAACACTGCGACATCTGTTGCAGAATGAATGTGAAAATTGGACCTGTTTAATGGCAATGCTGCCATAGTGTCATATTTTATTGACACTTTTTCCCCGTGCTCTGGGATGTATTAAGAATTTTTGTTGTTATATCGGCTTATTGATTTGTAAGATCGCTGGTTTGAATCGAGCTGAAGGCCTAACAATAATTATTTTATCATTATTATTGTTATGATAATTTTTTTCTTAATTGAAAAAATTATTAAATTAGAATAGAAGAAAGAAAACATTTTTTTTTAGACAACTGCCAAAGCTCGCTGTATAGATTCATTTCCGGAACTACTAAATTCCTTCATCGGTAACGTTTAGGCGCCGCTGCTATAACCATTCAGCCATCACAGCGGTTTTTTGTTTGTCTTCATTAATCCTACTTCTATTCTGGTTCTTGCCAATTGATATTCACAACACTGCGACATCTGTTGCAGAATGAATGTGAAAATTGGACTTGTTTGATGGCAATGCTGCCATAGTGTCATATTTTATTGACACTTTTTCGCCGTGCTCTGGGATTTATTAAGAATTTTTGTTGTTATATCGGCCTACTGATTTGTAAGATCGCGGGTTTGAATCGAGCTCAAGGCCTAACAATAATTATTTTATCATTATTATTTTTATGATAAATTTTTTCTTCATTGAAAAAATTATTAAATTAGAATAGAAAAAAGAAAAAAAAAAATAGACAACTGCCAAAGCTCGTTGTATAGATCCATTTCGGGAACTGCTAAATTCCTTCATCGGCAACGTTTAGGCGCCGCTGCTATAACCATTCAGCCATCACAGCGGTTTTTGTTTGTCTTCATTAATCCTACTTCTATTCTGGTTCTTGTCAATTGATATTCACAACACTGCGACATCTGTTGCAGAATGAATGTGAAAATTGGACCTGTTTAATGGCAATGCTGCCATAGTGTCATATTTTATTGACACTATTTCCCCGTGCTCTGGGATGTATTAAGAATTTTTGTTGTTATATCGGCTTATTGATTTGTAAGATCGCGGGTTTGAATCGAGCTGAAGGCCTAACAATAATTATTTTATCATTATTATTGTTATGATAATTTTTTTCTTAATTGAAAAAATTATTAAATTAGAATAGAAGAAAGAAAACATTTTTTTTTAGACAACTGCCAAAGCTCGCTGTATAGATTCATTTCCGGAACTACTAAATTCCTTCATCGGTAACGTTTAGTCGCCGCTGCTATAACCATTCAGCCATCACAGCGGTTTTTGGTTTGTCTTCATTAATCCTACTTCTATTCTGGTTCTTGCCAATTGATATTCACAACACTGCGACATCTGTTGCAGAATGAATGTGAAAATTGGACTTGTTTGATGGCAATGCTGCCATAGTGTCATATTTTATTGACACTTTTTCGCCGTGCTCTGGGCTTTATTAAGAATTTTTGTTGTTATATCGGCCTACTGATTTGTAAGGTCGCGGGTTCGAATCGAGCTGAAGGCCTAACAATAATTATTTTATCATTATTATTGTTATGATAATTTTTTCTTAACTGAAAAAATTATTATTTTAGAAACGTTGCCGATGAAGGAATTTAGCAGTTCCCGAAATGGATCTATACAACGAGCTTTGGCTGTTGTCTAAATTTTTTTCTTTCTTCTATTCTAATTTAAAAATAAAAAATAATTGATGTTAGGCCTTGAGCTCGATTCGAACCCATGATCATATAAAATAATAAAAAAAAAATTTTAAAGTTAAACGGTTTTATTGAAAACAATACTTATATGAAGTAATAATAATACTAAAAGCTAGAAAATAATTAGGTAGGTCCTAGGTACTAGTCATCACACTCCTTCAATCTAGGGCGTTGATCAGACAATTAAATAGAAGCGTTGGACGCGTAAAATTTCTATTGATAGTCATAAGTAAGACCAACTGAACTTTAATCAGGTTATGCTACGCCTCACATTTTTGGAAGACTTCATGTAAGAAATGCCTTCAATAAAACCGTTTAACTTAAAAAAAATTTGTTTAATTATTTTATTTAAGGATATGGTACAATGTTACAAAAGGAAATGCCAAAACACAGTGTATATCAAACGGCTTAGAAGAAGTGGAACTACCTCAGCGTATTTGTATCACGAGTAAACTTCAATACTTGATTTTGGTTTTTACACAAATATATGTACATGTTTCTTACAAAAGATATGCATATCTATAAATTTTCAAATACTTACATTCATTAGCAGACCAAAGTGAGTTAAACCAGTACCAATATCCATCGATACAATTCTATCGCGATAACCCCATAAAAATTCTTGTGCTGTGAGTGATTTAAACCCGTCTTCGTGAAGAGCGTTGATCAGACTTGAAGCAACTATTTTTTTTAACATATTCATACTTTCCATTTTGGTAGATGCACTTATTAGCGGCACATTTGGCACGATGAACTTGTCGAGTTCTCTATGACTGGATTTTTCTGGAATAAATACGTACGATCTGTGATCCTTAAAGAAAAAGAAAAAAACTTTATATTTAAATTCAAAGACGACACTTTGCATGACACTGCATTTTATATGACACTAGCAGCTTTGCAAAACCGAACTTTTGCATTAGGTGTATAATTAAGAAGTCCGAAAGTCTAAGCTCGTGTCAAACCGAACATTACAAACCCATCTATGCACTTGAATGTTTCAAGTTGAAATAGTGGTATAAGGCTGCGCAATAATACATATATGGTTCTGTTTTAAACTCAATTCCGTTCAAAAGAAGCAAAAAGGGTACAGAGAACTTGAGCGGGTAAAAATTCGGTTTAACAGTTGTAGCTATGAAAAAAATATTTATGCCAAATTACGTTCGGATTTAGAGATTTTGGTTCGACTTGTGGCAATAAAAGTTTTCGGAAGAAGAAACAAATAAGGTGCGGGTCACGCCCCCACCACTGAGGAAGAATATAAGTCAAATGTAGTTAAATAAAGAAGAAGTATTGCTAACTTTGTTAAGGTTAGGCCCTTAAGAAAAGTGAGCTTGGTATTTAACCGATTTTGATTGTCTTCCCTCAGTATATATACATAATTTGGCAAGGATAGTGGCTCTGCCAAATTTCAATAAAATATCTTTAACGCATTTTTATTTACGGCTTGTTAAACTTCCAAATTTTCTTCTTCTAAATGTGGGTGGCGCCACTCTCATATTACAAATCTTTTTTATACTCAGCGTGCTTTGGACACAGAGTATATTAAACTGATTGGATAACGGTTGGTTGTACAGGTATAAAGGAATCGAGATAGATATAGACTTCCATATATCAAAATCTTCAGTGTGGAAAAAAATAATTTGATTGAGCCATGTCCGTCCGTCCGTCCGTCCGTCCGTCTGCCCGTTAACACGATAACTTGGGTAAATGTTGAGATATCTTCACCAAATTTGGTATACTAGCTTATCGGGACCCAGAATAGATTGGTATTGGAAATGAGCGAAATCGGATGATAACCACGCCCCCTTTTTATATATATAACATAAAAACCTGATTATATAGTAAATAATACACCTACAATGTTGACATTTAACATGTGGACTGATATTGAGACTCTTGATAAAAATTTGAAAAAAAAAATAAATTTTACAAATATTATTAATCATAAATCAAAAATCGTTAAACCTATCGTAACAAAATTCGGCAAATAGGTACCCTTTACTATAAGGAATGCTTTGAAGAAAAATTAGAAATAGTAAGGACCACGCCCACTTTTATATAAAAGATTTCGTGGACGAATAAAATAAGCTATATCTTTGCAAAAAAGAGCTTTATATCAATGGTAATTCATTTCCCAAGTGAATTTATAACAGTAAATAGGAAAGACTTCAAATTTTAGAAAATTGGCGTGGCACCGCCCCTTTTATGACTAAGCAATTTTCTATGTTTCGGGAGCCATTACTCGAAGAAATTCTAACGGATCGTATTAAAATTGGCTACAAAAATTTTCCCTATAGCAGGAAATATTTCTGGAGAAAATGGACGAGATCGTTTAAAGACCACGCCCACTTTTATATAAAAGATTTTTAAAAGAGTCGTAGACGAAAATGATAAGCTATATCTTAGCGAAAAAGAGCTTTGTATAAATAGAATTTTACTTCCTAAATTGAATTATAACATAAAATTGGAAAACACTAAAATTTTTGAAAATGGGTGTGGCACCGCCCCTTTCATCACTAAGAAATTGTCTATGTTTCGGGAGCCATAATTCGTAGAAAAATTAACATATCGTAGTGAAATTGTGTACACATATTTTCCTTATAACAGAAAATATTTCTAGTAAAAATGGACGGGATCGGTTAAAGACCAGGGGCACTTAGATATAAAACAAGTTTAAAAGGGTCGTAGACTAGAATAATAAGCTACAACTTAGCAAAAAATTGTTTTGAATCAATGATATTTCACTTATCAAGTTTTATTGTACGAGGAAATTCAGAAATTTTTTTTTAAACGGGCGGTGCCAAGCGTTATGTAGAAAAGTAATTTATCTGAAATGAAATGTACAATTGAAGCTTACGCTGAGTATATAATGTTCGGTTACACCCAAACTTAGACACCTTTACTTGTTAAATTTATGTGTTGCGTTATAAAAACAATCCACCTACCAAATTTCATTAGCTTAGCGGTATTGGTTTTTGATTTATCGAAAAAGTGAGCGTGGTTATACCAAACTATTCTCGGTCCAGATAAGCCCGTATACCGAATTTGGTGAAGATGTCTCAATATTTGCCCAATTTATCGTGTTAACGGACGGAGAGATGGACGGACATGGCTCAATCGAATTTTTTTCGATTACTTAATTGTCGCTTAACCGTTTAAAAGCTTATGGCCGTCCAACAAGGCGCGCCACTCGCTCCTTCTCTCTGCCAACCGGCGCCAATTAGTCACACTAAGGGAGTTTAAATCATTTTCCACCTGGTGCTTCCAACGGAGTGGGAGCCGCCCTCTACCTCTGCTTCCATGGGCGGGTTCCGATAGCCGGATGGCCGGAGCGTCATCTTTCAATCGCATAACGTGGCCTAGCCAGCGCAGCCGCTGCGTTTTAATTCGCTGGTCTATGTTGATGTCTGCGTATAGCTCGTACAGGTCATCGTTAAATCTTCTTCGGTACTCGCCATCACCAACGCGTAGAAGTCCACAAATCTTTCGAAGAACTTTTCCCTCGAACACTCCCAGAACCGTTGAATCTCCCATGGTTCATGGTTCTGCACCATGTAGCAGGACGGGAATGATAAGTGACTTGTAGAGTATGATTTTCGTTTGCCGAGAGAGGACTTTACTTTTCAATTGCCTACCTAGTCCAAAGTAGCGTTTATTGACAAGGATGATTCTTCGCTGGATTTCAGAGCTGATGTTGTTGTTAGTGTTAATGCTGGTTTCCAAATAAACGAAGTCTTTTATTATTTCGAAATTATGGCTGCCAACAGTAGTGTTGCGTATTGTTACCTCTTCGTGATCGAGTTTTGCCTTTTGCGCCTAATACTTGCAGCGGGTTGTTAGAACGGCAAGAAATGCTTCGCTACTGTGATGGGGTGGTTTTTTTCAATTGAAATTAATACTCGCGAGAATACTTTGATTCTTAACAATGTATAACTTTATTATTACAAATTAATATTCTCAAAAGTATTGGCAATTATTAGTGAAACAATATCGATAGCGAGCGGTACAAAATAGACTGTGTAGATGTATAAAGAGAATTGTAATAACAAAACAGAATAGAGACAGTGCAAATGTCAGAACATGCAGGCTGGACATGATTGTGCATTAACCCCTGTAATACTAGGTTTCACAATAAGTTTAATGTTTGCAAATTCGAACTCAACATACCGCCGCTCTTGAACTATCTAATTATGTAAAATACGTTGAACTTTAAATTACATTTGATTTTTTGTTTGTCTGAAAACATGAAGAATATTAGAAAATAAAATGTAACAATTGATTTCTTATGTTTATCAAATAGCAAAGAAAATTAACAGAGTTAAATCATTATATTAATGAATACGAAAAAAACTTAACATAAGTAAATTATTAGGTTACATATTCGACTGTTTGCAAAAATTATTGAAAGTAAACAATCTTAACATGGTTGAAAAATCTGTATTTACGAGTCTTCGTTCTCGCAAAATAAATCTCCTTTCGTAGGTAGAAGGCATATTTTTGCTGTTGGCCGTTTGTATTCGCCATTGGAAGTTTTCACTGTGACGACCCGTATGCGACCGTCAGCTCCCGGATGACATCGAACTACCTCGCCAGTGTCCACTTTGTAGGAGATGATATTAACTGACCGTAGCTGGAGATTTACCCGGAACCCTTGACCCTCGGGTTCCGGGATACCCTTAAGTGGCCCGGCGTTAGAGCTTCGAGGTCGAGTGCACTCGTAAAAACATCGCACAATGGACGAGAGTTGACGCAGGCTTCCACTTCTGTCAATAATGTACTAAACTCCTCGTATGATCAGTGATTTTCACCTAGGACGCATTTTAAGTGATACTTGATGCGTTTTATACCATTTTCCCAGTATCCGCCCATATGCGGTGCGATCGGCTGGTTGAAACGCAACTCTATATTGGAATCGGCGAAAAATGACTTAAGCGTATCATCTGCCGTACACTTATCGTGCATGATACGAAGCTCCTTTTCAGCTCCGACGAAATTCGTTCCATTATCGGAAAACATGGTTTCACAATACCCTCTTCGGTTGTTGAAACGCTTGAACGCGTTTAGAAATGCAGGTGTAGACAAATCTCCTACGAATTCCAGGTGCATCGTCTGAGTCCGTTACGTGGGCTACGACCTTGGTGCGTACACCCATATCAGTTGTATGCTGCTTCGAAAAATTAGGACCGCTCCACTAAAGCTCATGACACAGTAGATCGGACGGAAAATACCCCTGGACGGGTAGTCAGCTGGATTCAACTCAGACCTTACTTGATGCTAACAATGTGGATGCAAGATCTCTTGGACGTCGGCAACGCGGTTTGCGATGAAAGTCACCCATCTACTAGGGTGCGCTTGTAACCAGGCTAACGTGATGCTTGAATCCTTCCAAGCATACAGCGGATAGCGGATATCGCACAAACTGTTTAAAACGCTTCGTACTAATTTTGCAGCTAAATGCACCGCACAAATTTCTAGACGCGGTAAAGTGGTTGATTTAAGCGGTGCCACTTTAGTCTTCACTGAGATGAGACGAACAGTAACCGTGCCGTTGGGTTGAAATGTGCGGGCGTAGACAACGGCAGCATAAGCGCGCTCAGAAGCGTCGGCAGAGACGTGCAGTTCAGTGAGTGATCCAATTGCTCTATAGCCAAGCCAGCGATCTATTTTCACTTCTTTTAGTTTCTGCAGCTGAAAACGATGATTGAGCCACGACCTTACAATTAAATCTGGTATCAAATCTTCCCACCCAACCGCGGAACGCCAAACGTCTTGGAACCACATTTTGGAGTTGATTGTTGCTGGAGCGAGCAGACCTAGAGGATCAAAGAGAGTACTGGCATCGCACAGAAATGATCTCTTGGTTAGGCGTGATGGTTCTTCCTTTAAATCGACTGCAAACGTAAAATGATAACCCGCTGTATCCCACATTAGGCCCAACGCATGAACATCCTTACCGTCGACTACGTAATGCGATACGATTCTAGAGGCTTCAGCGATAGTTGCGTTCAGCTCCTTACAATTCGTCGCCCATTTTCGAAGTTCGAAACCGCCTTCCTCTATAATATCCGATACGTTCCTTTGAAGGGATTGCAGTTGAGCTTTACATGATGCACCGGTGAGTAGATCATCCATGTAAAAGTCGTTTAAATTCGTTGATACGGCTTTTTCGCATTTGTAAGACGAGCTTTGGCAGTTTGCTGCAATGCCTTGACGGCTAAATGGGACGCGGCTGCCACACCATATTTGACGCGAAGCATGCGGTAATCTTGAATCGGCGATAATGGATGAGGCCTCCTTACGATTCGTTGCAAGTCGACGTTTTTTGAGGTTACGCACACTTGCCGGTACATCTTGGCGATATCCGCAGTTACTGCGAAGAGGTGCGTTCGAAAACGGAGCAACACGGCATATACGTCGTCTTGCAACTGCGGTCCAACAAACAGCGCGTCGTTAAGCGAATTGCCAGAAGTCGTTTCAGCGCGTTAAAAACAACACGCAGTTTCGTCGTGACTCCTTAACATCCTGGATGATAATACACGGCATTGTTCGTCGGTTGAGGTATTGCTTCCATGTGACCCATCTCCAAGAGCTCTTACATGTACTCGTTGTAACGCGATCTCAACTCGTTGTCATTCTCCATTCTTCGTTCAATGCGCAGCAGGCTGCGAACAGCGGAAAAATTACGTGGTTCGCCCAAAGGAACATCAACCTTCAGCGGTAACTCCACTAGAAAGCGCCGTCGGACGACCTCTTAGGAGTAGAGGCGAAGTGATCTTCGCAGAAGAACTATTCGTTTGTGAGATGAGCCTTGCGGGTAAATTCTTCTAGTTCCCATAATCTATTTAGCGCGCGATCGAGTTGCACATCGCAGTGTAATACCTGTAAGTTAAGTGTTGGAGAAGACAACATATCAACGCTTCCGCACAAAGTCCAGCCAAATACCATTTTTTGCGCCATGGGAGAGCCGGGTGGACCTTCGTGTGGAGGAGATTAGGCGACTCATGACATCCATACCAACTAAAATATCAACGCGACCAGGTTTGTTGAAACACGGATCAGCTAGAAACAAGCCGCGAATATGAGGCTTTTCAGGAGTATCTAGCATCTGCGACGGCAAGTCCGACGTTATTTTTGGCAGAATTAAAGCATCAACCGTGAAACGTTCATTGGAAAAATTCGAATAAAGTAAGAGTGATGTCTCACCCTTACATCGACCTCCTCGTGATGAACTTCCTCGTGATGATTTTTGGCAGAATTAAAGCATCAACCGTGAAACGTTCATTGGAAAAATTCGAAAAAAGTAAGAGTGATGTCTCACCCTTACATCGATCTCCTCATGACGAATCGATTTCAGTTACGAAAACGGATGATGATGTACGAGGCAAGCCCAAGCGTTGCACGCACACATCAGTAACGAACGTAGCGTGGGAACCGGAATCGAAAGTATACGAGCCGCTTGCCACCTATCGGAACAATCGCGAACCCTTACCAAAGCGGTTGATAATAAAACAGTTTTTTGCGGTACGTGTAGTGGAAGGGTTTCGGAATTCAGACATGATGAGATGCATGCAGCGGCGGCTGACTGGTTGACCGAAGAAGCGGTTGTTTGATTGGTGACAGATGCGGTAGTCGGAGCGGTAAGGTATGCTTCGGGACGTGCGTAGTGGCAGAGCTGGCGGTTGAGAATGAGATCCCATGTAGCAGAGTATAATGACGTTGATGACAGATACGGCACGCGGATGAGCTGTTGCAACGCTCCCTAAAACGACCTGAACTCAAGCAATTTAGGCAAACCTTGGCTTCTTATATAAATTTGGACTTCGCTGTTGTATCAAGGTTCCGAAATTTGTCACAACGGTATATCCTATGCGCTGCATTGCAGTACGCGCATCGCGTCTTGCTCTGATCAGGAACAGCGTGAAACACCTTCGTTGACTTTCGTGCAGATTTGGTCGCCTTTACTTTGCTTTACAATGGTCGAGACGCAGGGATAGCCAGCATTGACAGTGAACGAAAGGGAACTTCTAAAAACGTTGATAGCTCCTCGAAGGTAGGTGGCTCGTCACTAACTAAAGATAGTTCCCATTGTTTTCTGGTCTCAAATGCAGGCCTCTTTACCAGTTAATTCACCAACCAATCGTCCCAGAGGTCGACGGAGCGACCCAGTGCCTTGAGCTCCCGAATGTGTTGTTGGAAATTATCGTTAACAATCTTGATGGCTGCGGCGCTGTCATTTGTAGCCTTGGGAATATCATCAATGGCCGTGAGATGCGCTTCCACGATAAATCTCATGGCCTTGTAGCGCGCTGTGAGTAGACCCCAAGCCTCCTATTAATTTGCATCGCAAATCTTGAAGCCGTTCATTATATTTAATGCGTCTCCTTTCAAACAACTACGTAGATATTGAAGCTTTTGTCCGTCTGACAAAGCAGCATTACCATCAACCAGTGAGCAAAAGGAATCATAGAAAATGATCCACTCTGTGGAATCACCCGTGAATGTAGGTAAATCCATTACATCCGGTAATCGTATTACTGGAGACACAGACGCGGTAGTGGCAGCGACACGAGATGCCGTTTCCGCTCTAACCCTTTCTACACGTTTGAAATTGGCCAAGGCTGTGGCATACCAAGTTTCACACTGCTCTCGAACACTTTCTTCTACTGCAGCATTGTCAGCTCCACACGAATTTTCGACGGCGTCATGGGCTGTATTGAAACGCATCCATTGCTCATTTAAAAGTTGCATATAACTGTTGACATTATCCAAGTCCATAACAAATGCCTCGTCTATGCTTTCCGTCATCTATCTTTTGATTGAGTAAAGGGCAAAATCGCGAGTTTTTACAAATGTAGACATATTTATATTTTATAGTTGCAGAATCTACTGTTGGTTGTAGGTTAATTTGCCTTTGAAGTTTTGCAGAGGGTAAATAATATGAAAAATGTACGAATGGTGGAAAGGCGATGAGAAAAAATGTAGGCGATTTGCAGCGGACAAATTAAGTAAATGAGAATTGTAATTCCCAATGCAATGCGGAATTGAATATTCGTATATTTAAATACTTAAATGTATTATGTATAATAAGATTTTCAGCTAAACATGATGAATTTATTAGCAGGTTATACTTGCGGACGATTCGATTAATCTGGATCGTAAGGACCAAAAAATTTTGCGGATTATTACCTCTTCGTGATTGAGTTTTACCTTTTGCGGCTAATATTTGCAGCGGGTTGTTAGAACACAAGAAATGTTTCTGCTACCGTGATGTGGTGTAATATTACCAAAATACGCTTTACTCACAATGCATTCTTATGCATATAACAGAATACGCTTTTACACATAATGCAGTCTTATGCATATACAAATGCATATTCTAATCGACCACACACATTCAAGTCATAACGACCATAATAAATTATATCGAACCCGGCATGAGTTTAACATCATACGGACATGCCGACATACAATGCACATATCTGTTTACATTTGTCAACGCTAATTGTCACATTGGCCAACACACTTATCGATCGCTGATATTGTCGGTTTGTCAATGTGACTGCCAAAATATTTTTTTTACATTATTTCTATAATTAGGTCGAAGTAATAATTGCTGACTTTACATGCATGTATTAGGAATGTAGGTACTTTTTAGTGTGTAAGTCTTAGTGTAAACCCGCATTAGTCATGTAAGAATTTTTGTATTAAAGAGAAAGTATATCTAAATGAAAATCAATGATATTCCAGACGCTAGCCACTGCGCGCCCTTCGCTTATTAAATTAAATGGTTTCAATAGTTTTAAACAGTTCATGGTGATCCTGCCAGCCTGATCTTCAATTAGCTTAATATTTGTCCAAAAGCAAAATACGCTAGATCTAGCTGGTCAGAGAGCCTGCCAAGTTTTTTTTCCTTTGCTAAAAAAAAAAAGAATGGCCACCCTGGTCAAAGGATGCAAACTTATACTTTGAGCAAAGAATCGACTAATTCCAAACAACCAATAATAGTAGAGAAAAGCAGGATACACTGAACAAAAATTGAAACGGCAATAAAGGAATATGACTGGCAGCACATTTGAAGGGAAGTAAATGAATAAAAAGAAGTGGCATGTGAATGGCATTACATAAGAATGACATCAATATTCCAGAGCAACCAACTTTAATTGGCAGCAAGCATAAAAGAAGGAGAAGAATATCTTAAGGATGAGCATAACTGGCAGCCTGATTAGCAGATATTAATATAAGTATACTTAACACTAGAATAAATTGGGCGGCCTTATGGAGGCTTAAACATGAGAAAAAACTTTTGTGTTTGCTTAGGAATTTTTTTTAATTAGGACTAGGTTAATTGAAAAAAATTCAAGAAAATTGAAAAGCTACATTGTTAAAATTTAAAGAAAAATATTCTGAAAAAAAGGAATTAATTAAATATTAAAGAAATAATTAAAAATTAAAATTCAAAATTTTAGTTCGTTATTCAAAAAATAATACCTAAACAAACCAGTAAATTGGAATACTTATGTAGTCCTCATACAACTCCTTAAATGTGGGAAAATTTTTTTTTTAGATATGTTTACTGATGTTTTCCAAGATAGAAATGAACAAATGGGAACAAATTTATGAAGCACTATCTGAAGAAAAAATAAAAGCAGAAAAATCGTACAAATGTATAAATAAAAATACCACAATAAAACCAGAAACGATAGTAAAACATTCGTCAATTATTTTAGAATCATTAAATACTCTAGGAAAATTAATACGAGAAGTAGACTCCATATTAACAAGAAATCACCAGGTTGAAGCATATCAAATTTTTTCAAGTGTAAGGGACAAATTGGTATCTTCATTAGCAAGGTATAACTTCGAAATAACAGTACCCACTACAATCGAAGAAAATCTTCAGATTGATTTTAACACTCTTATAACTGAGCCCTCTTTGACCGAAGAAAATAAACCAGTTGTTTTAACAAAGTCCTCACAGACTCAAACCCTGGACACGAAAGAATATAAACCACCAGAATCTACAAATACAAACATAAAAATGGCAAAAAGTGGTAGAATTCAATAAAACCGCTTCATCAGTGCTACCAGAATTTGATGGTAAGCCGGAAAATTTGCACAGTTTCCTTGATGCCCTTGATATCCTCGACCAAATTAAGGATAATCACGAAGCCTTAGCAATAACGATGATAAAAACAAAACTAAAAGGCACAGTAAGAAATTGTATTAGCAATGAAAGTACAATTGCACAAATAAATCTAAAATTAACAACTGCAATAAAAGGCGAATCAGTGGATGTTTTGACAGCAAAACTCCTGAATATCCAACAGCGCTGTAAAACCGCAAACCAATACACTGCGGAGATAGAAAAAATAACTAGGTCATTGGAAGGAGCCTATATCTCGGATGGACTAAATCCAGACTTGGCAACCAGATACGCTACTCAAGCAGCAGCCAAAGCCATTTGCAAGAACTGCTCCAATGATAAAGTGAAAATGATTATGCAAGCGGGAACGTTTACAACAATGAACGACGCGATTTCCAAGTTCACAAGCAGCTGCACGGAAATAACAGGAAGCTCAAACACTATTTTGAATATAAGACATCAAAATCAATACCGGAGTAATTTCCGTGGGGCTTACCGAAATAGTAACTACGGAAGTTATAGAGGCAGAAGGTTCAGACCACAACCAAGGTATAACAATAATACAAGACCAAATAATAATTCCTAAAGGGCCGCAACCCAAAATGGAAATAGAAATTATAGTCAGACCCGTAACGTACGCAACTGTACCCATCAGGAAAACCAGCAGACTCCACTTCAAGAGCAGTAAGCAGAAAAATATGTGTACTAAATTTACAGTTAAATAGCTACATATCCACTAAAACGACTCCAAGTAACTCAGTTTCAAACCTCCTTGTAGATACAGGAGCATATATTTCAGTTATAAGAAAGAATCGAATATATAATCATGCAAAAATAAATACAACACAAATAAAATACTTAAAGGGCATCGGTCAAGGCATAACCAGCACATTAGACACAGTCAAAGCGGACTTAAAAGGTGATGACCTTCTAATTTATCATAAAATTCATGTCGTAGAAGACGACTTCCCAATACAATGCGATGAAAAGAAATATAATTGCATTCTAGATCATGGCAAAACAGAGGATAAATTAATCCTAAGACCATACGATTTTCCCCAAACAATAACAATGCATCTGACAAATTGTCTGTCCGTTAATGCAATTACAATCCCTGCTAGATCTGAAGTCTTTAGACAAGTTACAGTAAACACTGATAGTAAAAACATCTTCATACCCCATCAACAATTATCTGAAGGCAAAAATATAGCTGCAAAAACATGAGAAGTGACATAAAGAAATACGTAAACAACTGCAGCCATTGTATAACTAATAAAGTTAATAAGCACATAAAGCAACCAATGAAAATAACGGAGACACCTCCGCAGGCTTTTGACATTGTACAAATCGATACCGTCGGACCACGATAAATGGATCCATTATATGCGATCTAACCAAATAATTGGTAGCAATCCCAGTCCCGAACAAACATGCGATAACAGTTGCTAAAGCTGTATTCGAGCATTTCATTTTGACTTATGGTTGCATGAAAACAATCATAACAGACATGGGAACCGAATACAAAAATAGCTTATTCGAAGAACTGTGCAAACTGCTAAAAATTGAGCATAAAACCTCAACACCGTACCATCATCAAACTTTCGGCATTGTAGAACGTTTAATGAATATGTACGTTCCTACATATCCAGTGACAAAGATTATTGGGATGAATACCTCAGGTACTTCGCGTACTTTTACAATACGACGCCATCGACTGTACATGGGTATTGTCCTTTCGAGCTTATTTTCGCGAAAAACCCCCCGACCAACGAATTTCTAGAAGAAAATAAAATAAGCTCAGTGTATAACCACGAGGCATACGATAAAGACATAAAATACAGAGTACAAATATCCCAGCAACGAGCTAGGAATTTAGTCCAAGAGACTAAAGAAAAACAAAAAACAAACTATGATAGAAGTAGCTACAGTAAGGAAATAGGTATAAGTGACCTAGTGTTAGTTAGAGAAGAGGCCGGCCATAAGTTAGATAATAAATATAAATGACAGTATAAGGTAAAGAATATTGATAAAATCAACAACTTCACATTAATACCACATAGGATAGGAAATAGTGATAGGACCAATAAAGATAAGGAAATAATAGTCCATAAGAATAGGCTTATACCAATATAAAACATCTGGTAGGTGATTGAATTCTACAAGTCCTCTTAGAAGAGGAGAAAAGCTGAAGTAATTAAAACGCAACACTTCAATACGGAATGTATTGTGAAAGCGGAGGGCTCTGTTAGGGACATTGAAAGTTATCTGACCCAGAAGTTCAGAACAATCAATATAGCACCAGATATTATATCAAAAATAAACATTAAGCCTTGAACAGAACGCCTGACTTCAAGTGGCAAGACATTAAAAGCATGCATCTCGCCTTGTAGGGTGGCATGAGATTATCAAAGCATGAATTTCCGCTGAACTCGTTCAATTCTTAAAGAGTGTGAAGAGTATATCGTACTCCAAATGACTGAGGCATATTCCAACTTTGAACGTACTAAGGAATTATTCAAAAATCTTTCTGGTATACGGGTCTTTGAAATCCTTCGCATATCGTCGTAAGAAAGCTAAGTTGGCATAAGCTTTTGGTATAAGAAAGTTAACATGATTAGCAAAGGTAAAAGACGAATCAAAAATTACGCCAAGGTCACGAAATTCATCAACTGAGGCAAGCGTTACGTTTGAGATCGAATACACGGACGAAATGATATTCATTGACTTAGTAAACGTTATGTGACAGCATTTACTAATGTTGAGTCGCAGGTTATTTTGTGAAGCCCAATATTTGATAGCATTCAGATCTTCCTGCAGACGCAAAACATCAGAAATACTGGTGATCCTATGGAAGAGTTTTAAATCGTTTGCATTAAGTAAATAATTAGAATATTTTAGGTAAGAGCCAACATCATTAATAAAAATTATGAATAAAATAGGACCAAGGATGCTACCTTGTGGTACAGCTGCTAAAAATTTGTAGGACTTAGTTTTCTCGCTTTCAACAAAATATATCCTATTTTCTAGGTAAGACTTCAGCCACAACAGAAAACTTGATTGAAAGCCCATGTTTTCAAGTTTCCACAAAAGTAGTTTATGCGAAACTGTGTCAAAATCCTTGGAAAAATCTGTATATATGGTGTCAACTTGACATCCATCCTTGAACGCTGAGACACAAAACTGGGAAAAAAACCGCTAAATTTGTGACAGTCGAACGCCCTGCAATAAAACCATGCTGACATGGATCGATTATTTTATTGATAGCGAATGATAACTTGTCCTTAACTACCTTTTCAAAAAGTTTGGAACAGGTCGACAATTTAGATATTGGCCTATAATTCTTCACATCATTATTATTGTCTGATTTGAAGATTGGGGTGATGGACGCCAGCTTCCAGCAATCAATACAAAGTCGGGTCGAAAGCGAAGTAATGAAAATATGGTGCAATGGAACACAAAGAAAACTACTACACTTATTAAATAAAGAACAGGACAAACCATCTATATCATTTTTCAGTGAGGATTGTAAGGAGGAGATACCCTCAATAATGTCCATTTCAGATACAGACAGGGACCCAAAGTTTAAATGCTTTGGTGTATCAAAGGAATACCTGTTGTCATCCGCATCAACAACAAATGTAGATTTGGAAAAATCAGCAAAAAGGTTTACTGTAACAGCCAGGCTCTCTGAACTGGTATCGTTAAATTTCACACAGGTTGGGATATTGGTACAACCTTTCTTAGACCGAACATAGTTCCAAAAAGATTTAGGATTTGCTTTTAACTCATCCTCAAATCGGGAAATGTATTTACTGTATAAGAACTTATCCAGAACATTGAACTGAGTCATATAATAGGTATACTGATCTTTAAAAGAAATGTCAGGAGTCGCTTTATATAATTTATGGTATTTATTTCTTTGATTTTTCAGTTTTTTTAACTTAGTAATGTACCAGGGTATCATGTGAAATTTAACCGCAAGTAAAGCGAGATTCGTACTGAAGATGTCTGACAACACAAGCAAGAAGGCATAGAAGTATTCAGCAGGGTTTCTAAATAAATAAATTTAAGGCGCGATAACCTCCGAAGAGATCTAAGGCCGAGCTTCTCTTCCAATTTGCGTCGTGCTCCTCTTGATTTTCCCTACAAATTGGCCGGACGGGACCTACATGTTTTATGCCGACTCCGAACGGCATCTGCAAGGCAGACGAGTTTTCACTGAGAGCTTTTCATGGCAGAAATACACCCGGAGCGCTTGCCAAACACTGCCGAGGGGCGACCCCGCTTAGAAAAATTTTCTTCTAATTGAAAAACTTTATTTCTAAAATTTTGATGTTGCTTTGCACGGGAGTTGAACCCAGGGCATACGGTGTGATAGGCGGAGCACGCTACCATCACACCACGGTGGCCGCCGCAGGGTTTTTAGCAAAGAAAATAGAGTTCCAATCAGTTTCAAATATGAGTGAGTTAAGAGTATCTTAATTTGCATCCTTGAAATTATAGGAGCTTACAGTATTATTAATGTTGTTATTCGGCACCACGTCGAAGAATTCTATAGATAACGATAATGGTACATGATGTATGTCAGACTTATAAATAGGTAACGTACATTCGGTCAAGTGAGTAATTAGATTCTCATCAACAAAAACAAGGTCCAGGATATTATTTAACTGGTTAACGAAGTGGTTAATCTGAATTAAGTTAGCTCCAAAAAGGGTGTCAAAGGAATTGATCTCATGAGGATGATTGATATTAGTAGCCGCTAGGACGTTACCATTAATACATTTGGACCATACAACCTTACTTAGATTGAAATCACCCAAAACGCAGAAATGACTATCAACATTGTTTTCGTAGAGGTCAAATATGTTATTGACATGAGCACAGTACAGCGAATCAGCGCTGCAAGGCGGAGTGTAAGAGACACAAATAAATAACTTGCCAGACGACCCCGTAATACAAACACAGAGCTGATCCAAAAGAGAGTCACTATTAGAGAGCAGAAAAAGAGAAGAGAGAAGGGGACGCCTTACAGCAATTAATACTCCACCACCTCTAAGACGTCCCGTTTTGATGAGATCTCTATCCTTACGATAGGTGTGGAACAACCTTTGATCAAAAAATTCTGAGTCTGAAAAATCTTCATTGAGCCAAGTCTCGACAATAACGTAGAAATCATAATCACAACATGAAGTGGCTAAAAATACTTCTTTAGACTTCGTTCTCAATCCCGATATATTTTGATAATAAATGGTTATACTTTTATTAACTTTGCGATTATCACACTTAGCTAAGGCTTGGCAGTTGAGCCCTTTGCGTTTTGAAAAAAACGAAAAGGTTTAATTTTGACATCTGATGGCCATAACGAGGAGTCCAGCAGCTTATTATATATTGAAGCCGAGACTCCAAGTTTGAAAATACATCTAGATAACAATTTGGGATCAGCGTCTTTCTTAACCAATTTGAAACAATAAATTAATGAGGGTGAAATGTTTGCATTTTTCGAGACGTAGTCAACAATATCACTTGCGTTTACGGTTGGTTTAAATGACGACAAAGACAACCATTTCAGACGAACAGCTAAATTAAGGTTAGCATTAGAGTTACTACCTACCACAATAGTGGGCGATTTGCTAAGAATATTTTTATTATTGTCGCCAGATTTTGTAGCGACTGATATCTGATGGCCAGACACAATTGAGTTACTTCCTACCATAATAGTAGGCGATTTACTACGAATATTTTTATTATTGTCACTAGATTTTGTAGCGACTGATACCTGATGGCCAGAATGTGCAATATCGGAATACATAGGTATGTTAGTAACAGGTGTAGCAGAATTGTTGCTAGCTATACTAGCTGATTCAGCAGCAGCATTCCCAGACGTCGGCAGCAGGCTCGGCTCCGCGTTCGGAACGTTAATGGAATTCGTTTTTCTTGAAAAAAGTGATTTCGATGCATCATTCAAGGACCAATGGTAACCTTGCCGTGCGCGGACGTGTTCTTGATCGCTCTTCGAATTGTTATTCTTTTTACTTTGTAAACAAGTTTTATCATTTATAAATATTTATTCATATAATAGAAAACAGTTTATAAGTTTAATTTGGTATTAAATATTTACACAGTGCAATATACATAGTGGCTTTTTGTGCAATTTAAACATTCAGTCTGTGTGTTCATATATCATAGATTTTCACAAAAATTTGTGTAACTGCATACCTTTTTGTTGGTAGCTGCTATTAGCAAGTCATTGTATGCCCTTTTTGCTTTGTGTTGTGTTCGCTGCTAGCTATACGCTGTCTTGCGATTTGCATCCAGTGCTCCAAAATAACTCTCGCCCATAATTTTTGAACAGCTGTTCAATTTATCCTATATTCATAGTTTCTTTTGCCTATTTTTCTTTTGGGTTTGTTTAACTTTGCAATTAATTTGGATTGCTGTGTCAAGAAGTGCACCAGTCAAAAGAAAATTTCCCGTGGTAATACTTATGTTTGTTGTTGGCTCTGTGATAATATGGCTCATGTTATCTGTGCCGGTTTCTCTCACATAGGTGGTCGGGTGGTTGACCTAATATCCAGCAAAATTGGATTGAACTGGACATGTTATGATTGTCGTTCCGTAGAAAATGACATCAGAAAGAGTTCAACAACATTTTTATTGGGTTTCGTGACCTTAACGAAAGATTCAAAACGATGGAGGCTCACTTTAAAAAATTGAAAGTGATATCTGAATCCCCAAAACGTAAGAAATGTATGCCCAACAATAACTCCAACTTGTCTTCGAGTCAGGGGCAAAGCTGTCCTCCTACGAATGTCCCTTCAACCGCGTTGACTGATACGAACAGGCTTACCAAAGACGTTATGAACAATGCAGCTCAGGAATCTCCACAAGAATCTCCACAAGGTTGTGTCGAGACTTCCAGTGAGACGATCTCTGGCAAATTAAACGATGCACGAACTAATAGTGGTACTTTTGCGGCTGTTTGTTCTACGTCACCAATGTTGATTTCGCTGGACTCCCCAATTCATCCTACACCTCCACCGGTATCTTTAGCTCCAACAATAACAGTTACCGATACTGGGGTTGTTGCTAACGATACAAGTGTACCTGAAAAAAATAGTACGGGCTCGATAACCAACGCTATAACGGCCGCACCTTCCCAGCTCTCTGGTGCGCTATCCGCTACTCCTTTGCAGGTGACTGCCGTGCCACCTCGTAGGGCTATATTTGTGTCCCGATTACACGCCTCGCTTACCGAAAATGACATTGCTCATTACGTTTGCTCTAAACTTGGTGTTGCACCCACTAGTAACATCAATGTGTATAAATTTAACTTTAAATATGAGAGAGACATCTCCTCATTTAAAATATCCCTTTCAGATGAATATTTCGATAAGGTACTTGATTCCTCTTTTTGGCCCAAGCATACTGTGGTTCCCTTGTTCACGAGAAAGGCGAGGGCCGAACCTGTTTTATTACAGCCAAAAAACGGTATGATGAACACAGTAATAACAACACAAAGGTAATTGCTGATCTGTCCCGTCTTCTCATTAATTACCAAAATGTTCGTGGTTTACGATCAAAACTTGTTCCATTCTTCCTTAATTCTTTCAACTTTTCTGCACAAGTTGTAGCTTTTACGGAGACCTGGCTAAAGCCTGATAATTACAATTCTTAGGTTTTTTCAAATAAATATGCTGTTTATCGGCGTGATCGCATCTCTAGAGCGGGAGGTGTCCTTATTGCTGTTGAATATAACCTATCGTCTGACTTGATTTCGCTGGACAATATCTCTCATATCGAATTCATAGCAGTTAGGCTTTCATTCGGTAGCTATAGCGTAATTGTTTGCTGTTCGTATATACCACCTCGTTCGGATATGGATGTTTATGCTAGTCATAGCTCGGCCATCTGTGATTTGCATTCGCAGTTGGGAGATAACGATCGACTTGTTGTTGTTGGTGACTATAACTTCCCAACAGTTAGTTGGGTTAATATAAGTGAGTCAAACTTTTTAACTCCCACTGCTCAACATGAGTTTCTCAATTGCTTGTTAGACTCATCTCTTTTACAGATTAACAATGTTCCAAATAGTGGAAATAAAATGCTGGATTTAGTATTTGTGGATGGCTCGGTGGGTACTGCCCTTACGCGAATACCACCTTTATCCCTTCCAGAAGACCCTCTTCACCCTACGCTAGAGATATCACTTGATATCAGCCTACCCCGTAGGATTCAAGTACAGTCTCGTCCCCGATCTAGATGCTTCTACAAAGCGAATTTCATTATGCTCAATGATCTGTTGGCTTCCCATGATTGGTCGGATCTCTATGCTTGCACTGATGTCGATTCGGCTATCTCTATATTTTACAGTACGCTTGATGGCTTCTTTGATACCTGCATTCCTACTCGCTATACCCTATGTTCGAATAAGCCCCCTTGGTTTTCAAGGCAACTTATCAGACTTAATATCATTAAATCTAGGCTTTATAAGAGGTTCAAGAAATCTGGAGCATCTGCAGACCTCTCTAAATATCTAATAGCTCGTTCTAAATTTCACCGTCTTAATCAGCTTTGTTATAAAAATTACTTGAGTTGTTGTAAAGCACAATTTTTTAGAAATCCAAAAAAGTTTTACAGTTTCGTAAATTCAAAGCGGAAAATTTCTGGGTATCCTTCCTCATTAACCTTTGGAGGTAAAAAAGCTTGCACTGGTGACGAAGTTGCTGAACTATTTTCTGAGTTCTTTAAGTCCACGTATTCATCCAGTGGTTTTCATTCCGGTCAATGTCCCTATCACTTAGATAGCTCAAATTACATTAGGAATCCTGCTATTGATGGTAATATTGTTCTTCAGAGTCTTCAATCTTTGAAGCCCACCTTTTCTCCGGGACCGGACGGTGTTCTTAGTTGCGTGCTTAGGTACTGCGCCGAAAACATGTATGAGCCTATTTTAAAATTATTTGAGCTATCTCTGGGATCTGCGTCATTCCCGGCACTTTGGAAACAGTCTTTTATTATACCCCTGCATAAAAAAGGTAGTAGGTCAAAAGTTGAAAACTACAGGGGTATTGCTAAACTTTCAGTCATTCCTAAAGTCTTTGAACAGATTGTCACCAGTCAACTGCAATATCAGTGTTCTAGTCTTTTATCTGGATGCCAACACGGTTTTATTCGTCAAAGGTCAACCACTACAAATTTGCTTGTATTCACCTCTATAGTTATGGAAGGATTTTTAGCGAACAAGCAAACGGGTGTCATCTACACGGACTTCAGCAAAGCAATTGATACCGTCAACCATGAGTTGCTTATTCATAAGCTTGATTTACTGGGTTTCCCGTTTCACCTATTAATTTGGCTGAAAAGCTATCTTTCTAACCGGACCCAAAAAGTCCTGTTCAAGTGCAATCTGTCGGAATCGTTCGGAGTTTCCTCCGGCGTACCACAGGGAAGTCATCTAGGCCCTTTGCTCTTTGCCCTTTTCATTAATGACTTGCCACAGACAATATTATATTCCCATACTATAATGTATGCGGATGATGTAAAACTTTGCTACACTTACTGTCCTACCGATTTGAGTTCCTTGGATCTTCTTCAGGCCGACTTGGACTCGTTCCAATGTTGGTGCACAACAAATTTACTAGCTTTAAATTGCTCTAAATGTAAGCATATGACATTTCACCGAGTGAAGCCAGCATTGAAATCTTATGTAATAGATGGTACGCCTTTGGAGCGTATACCTATTGCAAATAATCTAGGTGTCCTTTTTGATCCGAAATTGAATTTTAACATGCATATTTCATCTATAGCCAACAAAGCTTTGGGTTTACTTGGATTTTTTAAAAGATGGGCTAAAGAGTTCGATGATCCGTACCTCACTAAGGTTCTTTACACATCGCTGGTTCGTCCAATACTCGAGTATTGCTCATGCGTTTGGTCCCCTGTTTCTCAAAAGCATATAAAGCGTCTTGAGTCAGTTCAAAAGCAATTTTTGATATTTGCATTGCGCGGCCTTAATTGGGACTCAAGTCTCCACCTTCCTCCATACAGAAGTAGACTTCTTCTTATTAACTTACCCACTCTGGAAAATCGGAGAATATTACTGGGGGTATTGTTCATCCATAAGCTCATTATTGGAGAAATTGATTCCGCGGACCTCCTCAGCCGCTTGTTTTTTGCGGTTCCCCCTAGAGTATCCAGACACTACGTTCCTTTCTATTTACCCGTTTGTCGACGAAACTTTGCTAAAAATAATCCTCTTCTTATCTGGTGCGCGCACTACAATGACTTGTATAGCTGCATCAGCCTTGAATGTACTTTTGCCACTATACGTAATGCAATACTTGCCTATCCAATTTAAGAGATACAAGCTAATTTAATTTGCCGGCATTTTATTCCTTCGATAAAAAACAGGAACTATTTCGCTTAAGGATGGAGGAACATTTATCAACATGTATCATTAAGAAGGAACAAGACAGTACTGTGTTGATTGGAATCTGGTGCATTCCAACAACGTAAAAAACATGCTTTTTCATGAGTCACTGACCGGAATCGTATGCATTCCGGCAGTATAATCTTATGGGTCAGGCATCGAGCTGATGTGAATCCGGTGCATTCCAACAACACATGCCATGTTACTTTTTTATGCCTTGTGATGGCGTATCCTCATTACACTACTCTTAGCACTGCCGGATTCCCATGACATGCTGATTGGAACCTTGTTGCATTCCAACAGGGAGATTGGAATCCACTGCATTCCGATATCATGCTGAGCGGAATCTGATGCATTCCGCCAGTATAAGATTTCGGCATAAGATCTTATTTCTACTCATATTTCTTATTATTATTATATTTTGAAATTAAATAGTAATGTTCATTAATATTTCTTTGTTTGTAATATAACATTGTTGAAATCTCGATATATCTTAAATTTTATCTTTTGAGTTGTATATTTATATATCTTTTATATTATGCAGTCGACCATATTTTGTCGTCGACTTTAAATAATAAATAAATAAATAAAATAAATAAATAAATTACATGAACTAAATGTAGACAAATCCACAGTAGCACACTGAATAGACGATACAGTCGGAGTTTTATTCCCAATATCATCTGTTGGCGTTATAGTTATTGGAGCCGTGTCATCTATAGAACTTGTTTTGCTTGATGACATTTCTTCATTAAGAGGGGCTGCCTGTTTTATTTTTGCAGCCGGATCAATTTGCGAGTTAGCTTTAAGAGTTCCGCTAGATTGCTTAGTATTTGCTTTGGCAGCCAAAAACTTGCCATCGACATTGTCATTGTTTTTATTTACTAGATGCTTTGTTTTTGCAGACTTTTTTTGTTTATTACTGTCCACAGTATTTGCGAGAGTTGATCTGAGTTCATTAGTAAAGGTAGCAATAACACTGTGCAGATCTTTCCGTTCAACATTCAGCATAGAAATTCCATCATTCTTATCATCAATAGTTGAGTGTAGTGAACGAATTTCGGATGATAAAGAATCATTTGTGAAATTTGAGAGTTCTCGTATTTGAGAGCATCAACAGCTGAGAGTATACGGCTGTTTTCACTGCGTAGATCGGCAATGCTGTTAATGATGTCGCTTAGATTATCATTGCACTCCACATTATCGGCAACGGGGAGAGCCATTGGTGGCGGAGTTCGAATGGACCTGCGACGCACAACCGAACATACCTTACAAAAGAACGATTTATTTGATGCGGTGAGAAAATGAAGATCGTCCACTGACAAGTTGACACACTTCAGATGATAGAGGTCATTGCTTTTATCACACATCACATTCGGTTGGCCTCTCTCAACCCTACGCCCACACTCACGCGGCATTACGAATAAATTGTATTAATAATTTGGCAAAGTTTATTATTATATTATATTCATTTGGACATTTAAAAACTTTGGTTATAAAATCCAGAGAAGAGTCACTGTTTTAATATAGTAACAGTCACAAACTATAAAACTTGTAAGAATAGCAAGAAAACGACACACAACCACGGAGCGAAGAATAACACGTCCGTTTCGTATTGCAACGAATTTATTTATTCATAATAATAAATATACAAACAAGCCAAAGAGAAAACAAAATACCATGATAAAAAAAGGAAAATAACAAGTCAGCATAACAAAACAAATGTAAACTATTGTAAACAAATGAAAATGGCATAAGCGCACTCATCACTGTAATATCAAGTTCCCATTAAGTAACAATCTACAGTAGAATATGAAAAACAATCAAAAAGTTAAGTGGGTCAATAAGTCTCTTGAATAGTCATATACAATTGTCTTCAATTATATATGACTCTTTTTAAGGCGGATGGTGTAGTATTACCCGAATATGCTTTACTCACAATGCATTCTTATGCACATACCAGAATACGCTTGTACACATAATGCAGTCTTATGCATATACAAATGCATATTCAAATCGACCACACATATTCAAGTCATAGCGACCCTAATAAATTATATCGAACCCGGCATGAGTGTAACATCATACGGAAATGCCGATATACAATACACATATCTGTTTACATTTGTCAACGCTAACTGACCAACACACTTATCGATCAACGTGACTGATCGACATTGTTGGTTTGTCAATGTGACTGCCAAAATGTTTTTGTTACATTATTTCTATAAATATGTCGAAGTAATAATTGCTGACTTTGCACGGATGTATTAGGAATGTAGGTACTATTTAGTTTGTAAGTTTTAGTGTAAACCCCCATTAGTCATGAAAGAATTTTTGTATAAAAGATAAAGTATTTCTAAATAACAATCAATGATATTCCAGATGCTAGCCACTGCGCGCCCTTCGCTTATTAAATTAAATTATTTCAATAGTTTTAAACAGTTTCCAATTGAAATTAATACTCATGAGAATACTTTGATTCTTAACAATGTATAAATGATGTATACTGGAACGATTTTCCGTCATCCCTTGTCAAATTTGGTTTCGAGACGAACCGTTCTGATCTGTTGTTGTCGTTTGTCCTGTTTTTATAGTTCGTAGGTACATGAGCAGATATTGTCAAAATTGATGCTTGTGTATATTTAGTTATGTGTATGTGCTGTGTGTTCATTCAAAACCAAGGGGGGTTTTTACTGATCGATTTGTGTGGCTGACTGAGGCAGGTAAAAATCCGTAATTTTAGTCGATTGACCTTCTTTGCGTGTTTGTTGGTTTGGTGCGTTAATTGTTTTGTGTTTATTTGTTGTTGTGTGTTTGTTTGTTGTACCTTTGTGATTACTTTGTTTCTTGTAAACAAGTTTTAATGGCTCGAATATTATGTCATAAATTGTGTTCATCTGTTCGTTTATTATTCTATCGTCGAATGGTTTCTGTTTGTAGATTTCCATGTTTTCGAGTACGTTGAGACGTCAGCCTTTTGCTTGTATGTGAAGAACCCTAACTGTTTTATTGATGTTTGCTGGGGAACATTGTAGGTATGTATTTATTTATTACAGCTTAATTAAGCCTAGCTTATATCTATTTACAATGTATGTATATATATAATAATCTTAACTAGACTAACATATAATTCTAACCTAGTTATATCTATGTACTATCATATGGTGCTGAACTGTGGCAGACCTCCGAATCATGACAACACTATTTTGATGCCAGTTATCTCTGGTATGAAGGCCGTTTACGAATAAGCACGAAGGCGACATCAGAACAGCGATGCACTGATATGATCTAGTGATGCGTTGCAGTATTTGCTTCGGTGAATTTTACACACGTTCGTAAAGCGCGAAGGCAACATCCGAACGGCGATGCACTGATATGATCGAGTAATGTGTTGCAGTATGTGATTCGGCGACTTTTATTGTATGCGCACGAGAGCTTGGAAGGGAAATTGTTAGAAAACCTTTCATATCAGAATACTTAGCAGGCATACATTTTTATAGATTCTATGGAAGCCTACCTATACAGTACTAAATTGGTAGAGTTTTACAATAAATATACAATTGTTTTTTAATCTATTGGCATTACATGATTTGATATCATTAGGTAGCTCGTTATAGCATTTTAATCCCTTATAATACAAGTTACATAGTACAATTTGTCTGATTCTGTTTTGTAAGCAGGTAGGTTGAAGTTATTTTTGCTTCGAATATTTACAGAATTCATATCTTTTACATATTTGATGTTACTCTTTAATTACGCATGCAAATTACCGTCTATTATGTTCTTAAAAAATTTCATAGTAAAATAAAAAAGTTGCTGTCTAATGCTTAACCAATTTAGAGCAGAAAGCATGTCTCTGATAAGTGTGCCATAGCGTTTTTGTTCTCTTGCTTTTGTAGCTTGTATATCTATCTCACAATTTGAAAAATATAGTCGGACAGTAAATAAAATGTGGTTCGATTATTGATCTATAAACCATTACTTTGTATTTCTTATTTAAATATTTGCAGGTTCTCGGTGTAAAATATATTTTTTTAGCTATTTTTCCCACTGTGTAATCAACGTGCTCATTGAAATTGAGTTTATCGTCTATTTTTATTCCCAAATATTTTATGGTGTAAACTTTTTCTATTACTTCGAGGTTAATATTTAAATTTTGCAGGTCACTATTCCGGAAATTTCGTCTGGAAATGACCATAAATTTGGTTTTGTTGACATTCAGTTTGAGTCTGTTTACGCAAAACCAATCATAAACACTATTCAGGTCTTCTTGCATTTTACTATATATTTCAGTTATATTTTCCCCACTAAGCATCAGTAGTGTATCATCCGCGAAGAGTTTAATATCACAGTGCTTTTTAGAATTAGTTATATCATTGATATAAATATTTAACATTATTGGTGCCAGCACAGATCCCTGCGGTAGGCCAACTGGTACCTTTCTTTTCTGAGATAAGGATTTTCCAAATATTGATGATTTCTATTAATGAGGAAGTCTTCAAACCATTTTGACTCGTTACCAGTGACACCTATGATGGCTAGCTCTTTTATTAGTAACTTTTGATCTATCGTTTCAAATGCACGTTTTGCAGCTATTATATGTTTATTCCTGCTTAGGTCTTCTTTCCAGTTCGCTATAACTAAATTCAAAGCACTTTCACAGGAATACTTCTTTCGCAAACCTGATTGCAGGGGGATAATAATTTCTTTATCTTCTAAGTATTTCACAGGCTGATTTTTTACCACTGTTTCTAGTATTTTCTCGTCACATTGTAGCGTATTAATTGGTCTGATCTCATCCGCTTTAATGGTATTTTTAACCTTTTCTATCGGCACAACTACGGAAGATTTCGATAACCTAGGAACTATACCTTTATCTAAGCTTTCGTTAACAATTTGAGCGTAAAAAACCCTGTATAAGTTATGGAGTCTTTAATGACTCCTTCCGACATGAGATTTTTTCCTCCAATTTTGTTTTTGGACCTGTTTACTATTTCAAGTACGTCAGTTGTAGTAACTTTTTGAATCATAAAAACATTTGTGCTATTTTGCACACCTTAGGTACTATTATAATTAGCGGAAATAACCGGGATATGCAGGTTGATCTCCAATATACTGTCAATAAAGTAATCATTTAAGGACTGCGCTATTTCACTTTCCTGATTATAAAGTTTGTCGTTTATTATTATTTTTTGAATGCAATTATTTTCTTTAGCCATGCTAATGCAATTCTTTAAGCTTTTCAACATGGCCTTGCTGTCACCAACATTACAATCGATTTTGTGTTCCATATACTTCGCTTTTTTAATCTTAATTACTTTATAGCGATATATTCATTCCATTCTCCAATTGTTCATAAGCTTAACACTAACTTCTTTAGAGTATGTCAGTGTGGCCATTGCATTTGACAGGGTATTAAGGGCGAATTAATGGTGACTTATAACCATAAAGCCATAACCAGATAAAACAGCTGATCACACCTACCTTATGGAAATCAATGTAATCGAGTTAGTGTTATGGTATGGCACCATTAATCGATTGCATTGATTTCTATAGGGTAGGTTCGATCAGCTGTTTTATCTGGTTATGGTTTTATGGTTATAAGTCACCATTAATTCGCCATTTATGTAGCAAGGTAGCTTTATTTTCGATCCTCAAGTTTGCAAGGTCAGTGAAGTTGAACTGTCGCAATTGGTTAATAAGACTGTCACATGTGTAATTTTCCCAAGAAATTATGGTTTTCCTAGTTCTCATTTGAAGTACTTTATCTAACTTGATTTTAAATTGAATAGTTTCATGATCTGAAATCTGGCATTCTTCTAGTTTTGCACATGATATTGAGCTACTATCTGTAAATAATAAGTCTGTCAATGTTTCGGTGTAATCGCCCTTTCGTGTGTAAAAATCTATTTTTGGTTCCATAGCGAAGGACAGAAATAAGTCAACTAACTGTTTAGTATAGTTTGTGCTCTTAAAGAGGTTTATGTTGAAATCGCCGACAATGATAATATTATCCTGTGTTAAGCAATTATTATTTAAAATATCCTGCAAATACGTAATAAAGTCCCCATCATTCGAGCTTGGTGAGTGATAGATCACAGCTATTTTATATTGGGGAAAAATATTTTTTATTTTTAGAATGATACACCAGATATTTTTGTTGAGTGCTTTGTTGTAGCCTATTGTGTATTCAAATGAGTCTTTTGCATATATTAGAACTCCACCCGTGTGCCTACTGTGTGAATCGCACCGTATAAATGTATATGTTTGTATTTCCAACTCTTGGTTAGTGATTTCATCAGTGGAACAAGTCTCCGAGCAAAAGATAAAATGAGGATTTTGTGATTCTATCAGACGCTCTAGTTCAGCTTTGTTAGCACAATACAGCTAATACATAAACTCAGTTCCTTAACTATTCGTTGCGAGACTCGCGTCTTATTTTTCAACTGCGTATGTTTTTTATACGCAGGACATTCTTTACTAAAAGCGTGATGATTTACATCGACATCAATAACTTTTTTTTTACCAATTCGTTACAATTAGCACATTTGGTTATGTTTGAGGTGCATTCTTTGCTGTCATGGGCTCCAGCACATTTGCTGCACGCTACTTTATTTGTACAATCATTGGCTTTGTGCTTATATCCCGAGCATTTAAAACATTTCGAAACGCTTACATGTTCGTAAGCGACACAAGTGTCCCACTTTATATAAAATTTTTTTTCTTGAAAAACATGTTCAGATGTTACTGTATCTGTTTCTACCGAAGCAATATAACTTTCTTCCCTACGATTTGTGTTTTCATACAGCTTCACAACTTTAAAATCTTTCCCAGCGCATGAATCGTTCTGTTTAACTAAACATTCAACCAAACGTTCATTGCTAATTTTGTCTGTGATCCCTACTATTTTAATAATTTTTTTAATGCATTCTTATTTTTAGTCTTCTCTGTATCATAATCATTTCCAATCGCTTCGTTTACTTTTAATTGAACTTTCTCACAAGCATCTTTATTTCTACATTCTACTATTATGGCTCCATTTCTTTAACATTTCTTACTAGGCCATCAGTAGGCTTAACAACTTTTTTCAGAGCTTCCTTAGTTTCCATAGCTCTTTTACCTTTCTTTTTCGGTTTGATGACAATTTTATTCTCATTTGCGACGGCGACCTGAGCATAATATTGTTTGGAAATTGTCTGCTCATTTGTTACGCGTAAGTTGTCTAACAACTCATTGTTCTTTTTAAATTTATTCGACAAATCCCTTACGATTTCATTTTTCATTGCATTCATTTTTACTTCAATATTGTGCTCCAAGAGGGACTTGAAGTCCGTGATAATGCTACTTTTTATTTGAGAGCATTTATTACTAAATATCTGCTCAAATATTTGCTTAATATCACTTGATTTCATTTTTATTTCTTCACATTTGCTAATCAAATGTTTAATTTCGACAAATTTTGTATTTGTATCTGATAACGCACACTGGTTGCAGAACCATTTCAAATTAATATTGTCGGTTATTATTTTGATTTCGTTTCTTTTGATGTTACTGCACTTCAAGCAGAAGCTATAGCCACACCTACCAGAGCAAGCTATCATCTCATCTACGTGGAGCAGCTTTGCAGTACATTCTTTGCACTCTGTTGGCATTATTAATTGTATATCTTTTCAGTATATGGCAAAGATATGCAATAATATTATATTCTTGAACTAACTAGAATTGTAAAAGTTATACATATAGTTTTAGATAGCAGTTTTAGTTTCAGTGGATTAATAAATATAAAAACCTATTCTACCCGTGGTGGCAGCACTGATACGTAAATTATTTATCTATTGTCTTCCACTCTTTCCTTGTGTGCCTTTCACTTTGCTTCTTCTATCATTCGCTAGTATCAATAGATTGAGTGTTTGCCGGCGCTTATATTATGCGCTGTGTTAATAATAGGGAAAAAGCAAAAAAACACCAAATAGCAAGAAAGTGGTTTGACAACCTTTGGTGTTCTAACCCGTGCTCAGCTTATCTGCAGGCGTCCGTGTATGTGTGTATGGGTTGATGTTAGCAGCGCAGTGGCTGCTGTAAGAGCAGCAGCGTAGGCCTGTGCTTGTGCAAATCACCAGCTATTTGATTCCTCGGCACTCCTACCTTCTTTTGGCTTGCTTTGTTATACACAGCCTCCAGCACTTGTTGTTTGGGTTGTACCAACTTTTACCCGTCTTGCAAGCGGTTATTGACTATTACTTTTTTTCTCAAACAAAGAGCAAAAATTTACGCGACCGTCACCTTTTGTTGTTCTTCTCTCATTTATTCTCGACCATGTGATACGCGAAGCTAGACTCGGGTACAATGTTTGGATTCCGTATTTTTTTGTTATAATCTCTAACAGGTTCTCTGAACCTCGTTCTTATTTGCCGCCCCGTTTGTCCTATGTAACTATGTTGGCATCTGCGGGTAAGTTTGTATACGCCGTGGCTCCTAAGCGGATCCTCTGAGTTAGTGTAGTTCTTAGTTTTCACCCTAGTTTGTTCGATGCTTTGAATGCTGTGTTAATATTGTATTTTTTAAAGAAGTTTGCCAATTTATATGTTACTTTTCCAATATATGCCATAGCCGTCCAGTTATTATTTTCCTTTTCATGTGACTCTTTGCTCGATGACAGCAGGTACATCCTTTTGTCCTCATTCACCGTCAAAACCAACTTTAACGCTCCTTTTTCAGTTTGGAGTAAGCAGAACTAACGGCGCGGTTGTTTAGGCTGATGATATCAATGTCATCAGCATATGCCAGTAATTGCACGCTTTTATAGAATATTTTTCCATAGCGGTTAAGTTCTGCAATTAGTATAATTATATCCATAATTAAATTTAAGAAATCGCACGAAAAGGGGTTACCCTGTCTGAAACCTCGTTTAGTTTCGAACGGCATGGAGAGGTCCTTCCCAATTCTAACTGAGCTGATGGTGTTGCTCAACGTCATTTTGCACAGTCGTACAAGTTTTGCGGGGAAACCAAATTCAGACATAGCGGCATAACGGCAGCTACTTCTCGTGCTGTCGAAGGCGGCTTTAGAATCGACGAAGAGGTGATGTGTGTCGATTCTTTTTTCGCAGTTTTTCCAAGATTTGGCGCATTGTGAAAATCTGGTCGATGGTAGATTTACCAGGTCTGAAGCCGCACTGATAAGGTCCAATCAGCCGATTCATGGTGGGCTTCATACTAGGTTCAAACACACACCAAATTGGCAATTTATACTATTTGGGCAATTTATTACGCAATTTGTCATATAATAAATTGTAATAATAAATTGCCAATTTAAAAAAAATTGCGTAATAAATTGCTTCAAACTGCAAATGCAACATTGTAAAGTGTGTTTATTGAGTATATTAAAAGTCAGTTTCGCATGGCTGAACTATATGGTTGGCTCATCTCATCAGCTGATTTTATGTCTTTCATTTCACTGGAGTAGGGACTGTCAAAAGAAGATGGCAAAATCAAAATGAAGCTAAAACATTGAACACATTTTCTTACAACACACATACATTTCAAAGTTTTATGTTTTCATTTCATTCCATGCACCTAATACCAACACGCACATTTTGACAGTCTCAACAAAGATATGTTCTTACTGTAGAGATGAGCCAACCAGCTATAAAATTACTATTGTGTAAGCTAAATAGAGTTGTATGAACACCACTCAAGTTAAATCGAAATAGCCTCAATTTATTTTTCTGTTTGAACATAGTATCAATCTTTCGTATAATCCACTTTACAGTACCTTATATGCGATATTAATAAGGCTGATTCCGCGATAGTGGGTGCAGTTTTCGATACTGATGATTTTAATGTATGGAAGTATATATCTATCTCGTTTATACCTGTACAACCAACCTGTCTACAAGTACAGCTGGTTATAAAAACTTTTAAGAAGCGATGCAGGCTTGCAGTTCCAACGGGTCAAGCGACTCATAAAATATGCGAAACCAAATTGATCACAGGAATGCCTCCGTCGTCCGACAAACGCGCACTCTATGAAGCCCAATATCGAATTTGACCTTGTGTCAGCCAAGTTACACCCAAGCTTCTGTGTAGCGAAGAAAGTCCCCTCAGCGTCGCAAGGAAAGTTCGCCGTCGAAAACACACTCAATCTTCAAGATGACCAATCTTCTGATGCGGACATTATACAGTTCCGCAACCCTGGAAGGACTCCTAATACGATTAGGAACGCTGCACCGTGGGGTAACGTTCAAAGAGCCTAGTAACCAGTGCACCGAGCGTGCTTAAGCGAAAGAAATTTGTGAGGCGGATCACGTGACATAAAGTAAAGAAAAAAATATAATTGTCTCTAACAAAACACTTTCACCAAAATAAAAATATTTTTCAAAAATTCAAGGCTTTGAAAGTTATGAAAGGCTTACATTTTTTGGCCCTTTATCTTTAAGTGCTCCTATGAAGTAAATATTCTAGACAGCATGCGACACGGAGATCTTTTATGGTGGCTGTGAAGAATGGCCCGGTTTTCGTGATATATTCACAGCGGGGTACATTAACCACCCAAGGCTCCCCCGTGCTCAGAAATTGTGCCATCTCCGGTACAAAACGCAAGGCAAAGCCGGCTCCATCGTCAAAAAATATCCGTTGAGCGATAACAACTTTGACCTTGCCTGGGAACCTTTACGGTCACGATACGAAAACAAGCGTATCCTGGTTGACAATCAGATCAAATCCTTACTGACTCTTGCCATTATTCAATCCGAAAACGGTGAGCAGCTTTAGAGATTGCAAAATACAATCAACAACTATCAGTCCGTTACCCCCAAGGAGTTACGACAGACAGTTGGGATCCGATTCTGGTGTACATTTGTTCATCAAAGCTGCCTGAAACTTGTTCCCAAAGTGAAACAATCTCTCTCTTCTCGAAGAGATTTACCCTCATGTTCACAAATGAACGACTTTCTCACATCGAGATATGAAGTCGTTGAAAGGGTCAATAGGCTTCAACCAAGCCAAAGCAAACAAAAACCAGCCGCTCATCAGAATTCTGGGAAAAACAGGTCCTTCAAAAGGACGCAAACCCTTGTAGCAGAACCTAAAAAGGAAACTCGCCAATGTTGCAACTCCCCGCACCTTATTAGATTCTGTCCACAATTCAAGCGAATGTCTGTGCAAAACCGGACACAATTCGTAAAGCAAGCTAACCTGCGTACAAACTGCTTTACCAGCATTCATATCAGCAATGAGTGCACGAGCAAGTGGTCATGTTCGAAATGTCATCAACGGCATCACACGCTGTTGCATGCGAACCCACAAGCTCCACGTTCCACCCCGCGAACGAATGCATCAAACGTGCAGCACACAACTACTGAGTCGACATCCCCCGTTCGACAAACGCAGAATAGCTCCGATTCCAGCGAGCTACCGTGTTGTTCAAAACACGCACCGGATAAATCATTGCATGCAGCCAATGATAACCAAATTCCCTTTCCTGCTGCTATGGTTGCAGTCGAACACGAAGTGGAATTATTTCAACTGAGGGCCCTTATCGATAAAGGCTCGGAAAGAACTTTCATTTCCTCGAAAGTTCAACAACGGTTGAAACTTCCATTCGAACATTCAAAGTTCGAAATCTCTGGCATTGATGGACAAGTCGTACGAAAGTCCTCCAAGCTTTGTCCTTTGACACTAATTGCATCCAAGGCCATGGAAAGGATAAAGGCTTATGCCATTGTGTTGCCGCAACTTACGAAGAATCTGCCAACATCCACCATCAGTCGCAAAATCTGAGGTCAGGCTGGCATCGACATACTTCCACAAATCCTGTAAGGTATAAAAAAGGTGTGCGGCAGAATACTTGCGCAACAAACCATTTTTGGTTGGATTCTCAGGGGTCTAATAACTGAAAATATTGTGGCATTTTCCACACAAGTCCAAAAAGTGTCAAACGAGACACTCAGTTCTCAATAGAGAAAATTTTGGGAAGAGGAGGAAATTCCACAACCTCCACAGATATCCCACGAGGATCAAGCGTGTGATCAGATATATGCAACAACAACGACATGTCCACCAAACGGTATATACATTGTGTGACTTCCATTCAAGGAAGAGTTTCCTGAAAAATCCTATCTCGGAAAATCCCGCCCGGCTGCTCTGCAGCAGTTTTTCAGTATGGAGCGAACACTTCAGAAAAAGGGGGAGTTAGGTACAATGTACTACAATGTGTTGCAAGAATATCTCGACCTTGATCACATGGAATCTACCGACCCATGCGAAATAACTTCGAATGGCAAGGTCTTCTCATTCTACTTGTCGCATAATGCGGTAGTCAAACCAGATAAGGTTACCACCGAAGTTCGTGTGGTTTTCAACGCTTCTAAAAAATCTAGGCAAATCCCTGAATGACGTGTTATACACTGGTCAAACTCTCCAACCAGATCTCATGCTACTAATTCTACAGTGGCGCATCCATAAGTATGTGTTCAATGGAGACAATGAAAACATGTTCCGTCAGATCCTCATTCACGAGGACGACAAAGATTGTCAGCGAATAATATTTCGCAAATCGATCAACTCCATTGTGAGCGATTTGAATATAAATAAAAAGATGATAAAAAATTTTAAGGACTACCTTTATATAAATGGACCAAAAAATAGAAGGCAATTTTTCCTTTAATACAGACATAGTCTTGATTTAAAACTATAAAGGTGGAGCGCAATCTTTCAATTTAAGGCAGCACATGTACTTGGGATTAACTAAATCATTATTTAAAATTTAAACACGCAACTCACCTTTGTAATTTTAAATCCCAAAATTGTTTTGCAAAAGTTATTGTTAAAGTTTTTTAGTCAAAATTCAACAAGACTATGTCTGTATTAAAGGAAAAATTGCCTTCTATTGTTTGGTTATTTATATAAAGGTAGTCCTTGAAATTCTTTTATCATCTTTTTATTTTCAATTTTCTAGTACTGCCTACCAAAAGGCAATTGCAACTTTGATTAGTAATTTAAGCAATTCCTAAGTGAAAATTCTTATCTTTATTTATTTGTTCAAAATAGCAGCATTTAATAGAATTATTGGAATTTTCTCTGATAACACTGGCGAAAACAACAGAATTCCACCTCGCATCATAACAAGAGAATTGTACCTCGATTGTCAGCTACTTAATTTGCACAGCTGAAAATCGTTGTGAAATTCGCATAGGCTTGAAAGTCTAAAAGAATCGTGGTGAAAGTCGCGTACGCCTAAAAGTATGCAAGGACGTGTATTGTGTTGGGCCTTCAACGAGGTGAATTCTACAATGCCTGCAATACTCAGGAGGCTAGCCATGGAGGTATGGCCTAATCTTCTAAATAGTTCGACTTGTGCTTTACGTAGCTCAAATTTTTTGATCAAACATTGCACTGGCACCGAGTTTTAAATTATATTTCAAGTTTCAAGTCTCTAGATATCCAGGAAGTTAGTTAAAAATCGATTGCAAGATTCCCAATTTAAAACTAGTTTTCTCAATATCTCGATCCATGCGCAACCTAGCGAATTTTTTTTATAAAATATTGCATTGTACCGGGTTCTGACTTACGGCCCAAGTTTCATGTCTCTAGCTCATCGGGAAGTTATTCGAAAATCGATCGCAAGATTCCCCGTTTTTAAAGGATTTGCAGTTATCTTGACTAGCGTGCCATCTATCGGAACTTTGTTTTCTCTAAGTTGTATTGTCACCAGGCCTCTAATTAAGTGCCAAGCTTCAAGTCTCTAGGTAACCGGGAAGTAAGTTAAAAATGAATTGAAATATGTATTCCCAAATTTCTTACTATCTCGATCCGCGTGCCACCTAACTAATTTTTTTTGAGCAAATGTTGCATCATCACCGGGTTCTGACCCACGCCCAAGTTTCAAGTCTCTAGCTCACCGGCAAGTTACTCAAAGTTCGATCGCAAGATTCCCCTCGTTTTTCAGGGATTTGTAGTTTTATTAATTAGCACGCCACCTAGCGGAACTTTGTTTTCTATAAATTGTATTGTCACCGGGTCTCGAACTATGTGCTAAGTTACAAGTCTCTAGGTAACTGGGAAGTTAGTTAAAAATGGATTGAAAGATTCCCAAATTTAAATTTATTTTTCTAATAGCTCGATCCATGTGCCACCTAGCGGAATTTTTTGATAAAATATTGCATTGTCACCGAGTTCTGACTTAGGGCTCAAGTTTCATATCCCCATCTTACGGGGAAGTTACGCAAAGATCGATTGCAGGATTCCCCTCATTTTTCAAGGATATGTAATTATCTCACTTAGCGTGCCGCCTAGCAGAATTTTGTTTTCTGTAAATTGTATCGTCAACGAGTCTCGAACTATGTGCTAAATTACAAGTATCTAGGTAACCGGGAAGTTAGTTAAAAATGGATTGAAATATTCCCAAATTAAAATTAATTTTCCTAATATCTCGATCCATGCGCCACCTAGTGGAATTTTTTTGATAAAATATTGCATTGTCCCCGGGTTCTGACCTACGGCCCAAGCTTCAAGTCTCTAGATCACCGGCAAGTTACTCAAAAATCGATCGCAAGATTCCCCTCATTTTTCAGGGATTTGTAGTTTACTCAATTAGCACGCTACCTAGCGGAACTTTGTATTCTACAAATTGTATTGTCACTGGGTCTCGAACTATGTGCTAAGTTGCAAGTCTCTAGGTAACCGGGAAGTTAGTTAAAACTGTTCCCAAATTCCCAAATTAAAATTCATTTTCCTAATATCTCGATCCATGCGCTACCTAGCGGCATTTTGTTGATCAAATGTTGCATTTTCACAGCGTTCTGACCCACGGTCTAAGTTTCAAGTATCTAGATAGATAGATAATTAATTGAGGATGGCAATGCGACCATTGGTCTATTGTGCCCGAACTGCTTCACAGCACCTCATCCAAGCCGACTTCTCTGATGAACCCTAGCAGTTCACCTGGCTTGAGGGATTTGATGTTAGAATGCTCTTGCCATGGTGAGCCCAAAAACTTAGCCCTACGTCTTGAGATTGCGTCACATTCCAGGAGTATATGTTCCGCCGTCTCCGCTGATCGATCACAAAATCGGCATGTGTTGTTCGATAGTATGCCCAGCTTGTGCATGTGACTGTTCAGTCTGAAATGTCCTGTAAGAACAGCTGTTAGGATCCTCAGGTTATCTTTCGACAGGCCCATTAAAGCCATATACCGACTTGTGTTGTAGCCGCCCAGCAGTAACTTAGATTGCCTCATGCCTGGCATATTGCGCCAGTGTTCTTCCCTCTTTTCCCTTCCCTCTACTAGTAGATGCCCTCTGACTTCCTGCGGGCCTACTGGCAGGAGCGGCTCAGGACCAATAGGTCGTGTCGTTGCCAGACGGTCCGCTTGCTCATTGCCCTCCACTCCCCTGTGGCCAGGAACCCAGGCCAACAACAGTTTGTTGTGCGCTCCTAGTTGATTTAGCTTTTCAACGCACTCAAGGTCTAGTGCTGATTTTATTTCAGACGCCGAGATCGCCTTGAGGCCGGCCTGACTGTCACTGAGTATGGCAATTGTCTCATTGGAGTATTCGCGCTGAAGGTTCAGGTCAGCACACTGGCTTATAGCGAATACTTCCGCTTGAAAAATGCTCGGGTGTGCTCCCAGAGGTGTTGATATCTTGGCTCTGGATCCAATGACTCCAGATCCAATCCCCTCTGGCGTCTTCGAGCCATCTGTGTACCATACTATTCTATTTAGCTGATGAATGTACACAATTCTGCTTTCCTCCCACGTACCCTTGTCTCCAAGTTCTACTTTGTACCTTCTCTCATACACTATCTGCCTGAGGATATCATCCCTCCGGAGTTGAGAGATTGGGATCTTCTCTCTCAATTCCTCCATGTTTCGGGACGATATGACTTTACCTATGCCCGAGCCCTCCTTAGCAAGATTCAGGAAGGTTCGCTTGGCTGACTGCTCTATTGATATATGCAGCGGGGTCATATCGATGATAGCCTCCAGCGCTGCTGTAGGGCATGTGCGCATAGCTCCCGTGATGCATACACATGCCAGTCGCTGAAGTTTTGACAGTGCTTGCCTCGTCGTCGCCCGAGTTGTTTTCGATGCCAAGGCTATCGTATGTTATCATAGGTTTTACTATCATGGTATATGTCCATCTTAGCACATGTGGGCTACAGCCCCAGGATTTGCCTGCTAAACGTTTGCATATCATGATGGACCTCGTGGCCCTAGCTCTCATGGAGTCGAAGTGCTGTTTCCACAGGAGCTTGGTGTCAAAAATGACCCCCAAGTATTTCACCGCGGTTCCATGTTCTAGTGACACGCCATCTATTGTAATTGCTCTCAGGGCTGGTAGGGTCCTTCTTCTGGTGAAAGGGATGATGGTATTTTTAGATGGGTTGATGTTAAGCCCCACACTGGCACACCATCCCTTTGTAATATTCAATGCTCTCTGTATTATGTCACAGAGCGTACTCTCGAATTTACCCCTTTGCAATTATGACGATGTCGTCAGCATATCCCTGGCATCTTATGCCATTGTCAGATAGCTTTTGCAGGAGTTCATCCACTACTAGGCTCCACAGAAGGGGTGATAGAACACCTCCTTGAGGGCACCCCCTCGTGGTATTAACCTTAACTGCGCTGTTGCCTACATGGACTTCAGCGATTTTTGTGCGGAGTAGATTGTCAATCCGTCTCTGGATAGGCATCTGAATTCCTCTTCTCTGCAGTGCTATGTTTACGCTTTCATGAGATGTGTTGTCAAAGGTACCCTCAATGTCAAGGAAAACGCAAATCACTGTTTCCTCTGTTTCGAACGGCCTCTGTATTTCAGATGTTAATTGATACAGAGCTGTGTCCGTGGACCTACCCGTTCTGTACGCATGCTGGCTATGATGTAGGGGCCAGCTCTTGAGGGCGTTCGAACTAATTTCTTGGTACAATATCTTTTCCATTGCCTTCAAGACAAAGGAAGTTAGACTTATTGGTCTGAAGGACTTTGCCTGCGAATAGTCCTTTTTTCCTACTTTTGGTATGAAAACCACTTTTGCTCTTCTCCACATCATGGGTATGTATCCCAGTGCCAGGCTATCTCTCATGATCCTGGCCAGATGTGGTATAATGTGTGTCCCTTGCTGCATTAGCACCGGATAGATGCCATCCACCCCCGGAGATTTGTATTTCTCAAAGGATTCCACTGCCCATCTGACTCTGGCCTCACTGAAGAGGGAGTTGGCCACTTGCCAGTATGATCGGGTTGGTTTCACTCTGGGGAACACAGGTTCCGATACTTGCGGAGAGGCACCCGGAAAATGCGTATGTAGCAGGGCCCTCGCTCGCTCCTCCACCTTTCCGGTATAGGTACCGTCTGGGAGCCTAATCACTAGGTTAATCTCCCTCTGCTCTTTGGCTAGGCCCTTGTAGAGCCTTGCCGCTGCTGGTGTGCTAGAAATTCTCTCACAGAAATTCGTAAAACTTTCCCTCTTAGCTTTCCTTATCTCTTTATTGTACTTTGTTAGATTTTGAGTAGTATTCCTCCCAGTTGCCGGTTCTTCTTGCCCCGTTAAAGAGTTTCCTGACTTTCTTTCTTCGTAGTGTCAGGTCATCCGACCACCAGGGGGTCTCCTTCTTACCCTTAACTAGGGAGACTCGGCAACTGGAGTTGTAGGCATCTATCATTATCTGATTTGCTCTATCAACTCTGCCCTCTAACTCAGTACAGTTAGTGCTTCTGCTCTTATTCCTGAGACTATCCGCGTAAGCCTCTAAGATACTTTTTTAGCGGCCCCAGTCTGTTTTCCTGGGATTTCTTTTAGGGCTGGATTGCACCGATACAACACCCAGCTCAAACCTTATGATCCTGTGAACCGATAGGAAGGGTTCTTCTGAGACTCTATTTCGAGATCATATTCTCAGTTAGGTTGTTGCCAAGTGTTATATCTAGGACCTCTGCCCTGACTCTCGTAACAAACGTCGGTTTGCTCCCGACGTTATATATATTCAAATCGTTGCTGACTATATATTGTAGTAAACACTCACCCCTTTGGTTGGTATCACTGCTGCCCCACTCCGTGTTGTGGGAGTTAGCATCGCTTCCTATGATCAACGGAAGTTTCGCTCTTCTGCAGTGCTCCACTAGCTTCTGCGCGTTAACTGGAGGGACTGTGCCGTCATCCCCAGGGAAGTAGGCTGTGGCCAGCACAATGCTGGTGTTGTCTCCATTCACCTTTGCCTCGATCTACACCGCCACCAGATCCGGGTTTAAAAATTCTGTAATGCAAAAATAGTTAATATTTGCTTTAAGAATTACACATGCTCTTGGTCTCTGCTGTGAGAGATCCCAAATAACTTTGTTATTACTCACATTAAGGCCCCTCACCTGTCCCTTGTAAGCCCAAGCTTCTTGTGTGAGGGCGATGCCCAGATCATCCGAGGCGAACCTCCTCACCAGTACAGCCGAGGCTGCAATGGCGTGATGGAGGTTGATCTGTGCTATTTTTATGCTTGTGCCGGTCATTTTGGCCCGGCCGGCCTCATCGGATCATCGTCATCCGACAATCCGCTCTCGCTTTCGTTCCGCCTATTCAGCTCCAGCTCCTGGAGGTCGAAGCCCTCGATGAGCTCTTGTGTGGTGGGTATTTCTCTTTCATCCCCAGGCTGCACGATTTTGTCCTTCTTGCTTACTGCGGTGGGAGGGTTTGTGGTCTCGCGAGCTCTGATGGTATGGTGCTCGCGTCCGTCATGTTCTCGTCCGACAGCTCGCCTCTGTCGGTGCCCTCTGCCTCCGCCTTGTCTTCCGGCTGCTCATTATTCCCTGGTTCCCTCTGCCTCCAGGGTCTCACTAGGACCAGGCCGTACATATAGTGCAGCTTAAGTCCGTTTCTGCGTATAATTTGATACGATTCCTCGTCTATGCCCACGTCGAGACGTAGGCCTGTTTCATCTGCGCTACAATTAATAACGCGCCATCTCTACGTCCTGAGGCCCTCATTTTGGTTGGCGAGGAGCCGGAACGGAAACTCTTTGGGGCCTTCCGCACTTCTGGGGAGTAACATAGTCACATTATGCGTTGGCGGTATTTCATACCCGCGTCTCGTGCATAATTGTAGCCCTGTCCACCCCTCAAGCGTCGGTATCACTTCAACGAGCCACTTAACCGTTTTCTCGTCCTCGCAGTCTACGAGGAGGAGCCCTGCTCGGAAGTATACCCCGCAAAAAACTAGGGCATGCCCACATCCCCTGAACACTCCGTCCATTATGAGCTCTTGGAGATTCGTCAGGTCCTCTTGACTTAGGGCCTCCTCTGGATAGTTACTGGGCAGAACAGCTATTCGGATACCCCTAAGGGCTTCCGAATAGCTCTGCTGCCTTGGTGCCATCTCAGCGGGTACCCCAGTCACCCTGGCTTAATTCTCCCTGCCCGTGGGTGCAGTGTTCCTGGGAGCGTGGGCCCGTTGCCTCTTTGAGCTTGGAGTTTCCTCCGGCGTAATTTGCCCGATCCTGTGCTTTCCAGCGGGAGCGGGCGCATGCTGATCAGCTGCCCCTGGCTGTGCTCTTCTTCCTTCTCTGCTTCCTCTTTGAGCATTGGCTTTTCTCTGCCCGTTGTCTGGTTCATGCCTGCGCTCATCTGCCCTGGCTCTTGCCTCCCTGGGCGACAGGCCTTCCTCGAGATATCGGAGATATCTTTTTACCCCAGCCCCACTTAGTCCAAAGCGCCTCTTATCATCCAGCGCTCCTGGACTGCCCCGTGGTGGAAGTGCAGGTTGCCTGCCTCTGTTGAGCCTTCTGTTAGGCCGCTTCCACTCCTCCGGGTCCCGCTCTTTACTTTTCCCTTCCTGGGACTTTCCATAGGTGCTCTGTGAGCTGCTACCTGAGTCATGCTCCGACGGTGAGCGCCTAGACTTACTCGTCCCTCTAGAGGGACTGCTAGGGTGGTGGTTTTCGTGCTTGGATGCACCGTCGTAGCCTCTCTTTGTCAGCTTTTCTCGCTCTCCTGCAGTCAATTCTTTTGCTTTCTCTTGCGGCCCGCGCTGCGCAATGGAGGTATTGGGCCCTCCATGGATCGCGGGTTTGTTGCCTGCCGCCGCCTTCTGCTCTGCTTGCTTACCTTGCCCGCGCTGCTCACCAGTGTATAGGGGTCCACTGAGGATCCCGGTTTCTCTGCTTCCTGGTTGAAATGCTCTTCGGGCCCGCGCTGCTCTGCTTGGGTTTTGGTGTTGTCCTTGGGGTTCGCGGTTTTAAGAGCCGGTTCCCTGTATACTCCAGTGCATGTGGAGGGGGATCCATCCCTCTGATACTCTAAGAAGAGCATTGCCTCCTATCTCGTGAGGCTTTCCAGGAATTGCCTGGAGTACGTGCGTGGCCTACTGCTTCTCTGCCCGCTGCTCTTCTTGGAGCCCGTTTTTTTTGTTGTGCTTTTATTGTTGTAGTTGTTAGTTTTTTTGTTGTTGTTCATCATTTTTTCCTTACGACAACTTGCTTAACATGTCAAGCGTTGCTGTCAATGCTTTAATTTGGGGAACTGGGTTGGTCAGCCGCGGCAGAGCCCCTTGACGCGGTAAGGCCATGGTTACTCCCCAAGGTGGCCCGGTGTTGGGGAGGCGCGGTTATAATACAGCCGGTGTTGTGGACCTCCTGGCTGCAAACCAGTCCAATGGGCACGGTGACGCATGACACCCTGGATTAGGAGGTGACAGTTCCTTGTTACCGATCGCATTCGACCACATCTGTTAGGTGAGCGCGGTTGCCCCGCTCCCATCTGACCAATTAGTATCATATGCGATCGGCGTAAGCCCCTGCACTGCTACAAGGTGACTGTCTTCGCAGGAGTTCAAGTATATAGCTCACCGGCAAGTTACTCAAAAATTGAGCGCATGTAAAGTAAAATAAAATAAATTAGAGTTCGAGTGATGCCATCATTTGGCACCAAGAAAATGAATGTGTTTATTTAAAATATTTTCGGTCTATTTATACTGAAATATTACAAACAAATTCTTATGTATTATTTATTTACTATGTTACTTATTTACTTTGATTCTAAGCCTAACAACAGCATGTAGCCAAACGTACACATGCACATGTAGCCAAACGGGTACATGCATATAGTTGCAAGGCTTGAGAACTTGCTGGTGCACATGAATACGCAAACTCAGCAACAGTTTTGGTTGGTTGCGTTTTGTTTGCGTTATCAGAGAGCAGCTCAAAATCCACGCGTGCTAAGTGTTTTGTAAGGGTACATGTATGTATGAATGCATTTATTTTGGCTACACTACATCACCGTTTCCAAAAAGAATCACGTTAGGCATTATATTAAATTTAATTGCTTTTGAATTTATGACTTACATTTTCTTTTTCTTTTTGTTCTTTGGTGTCATGTGATTACAAATTTTTGATTTTGTTTACTTCATTTTCAAGTGCGCTATTAAATAATTATTTCCGTCAAATGTTTGTGTGTATATTTATTCATGCGGTTCATTTTTCTTTTTATTTTTTTATGAGTGAGTAAAATAAACATTTAGTAAAAATGAAATGTATTTGTTCAAATGATTTAAGTCTATTTTTGTGTATTACTATTTTTTTATTTTCATTGCTTAAAGTGTACTTATTATTTTTATCTGTACTTTCTACCTTATAAGGAATTAGAGTAAAATTATCAGTTTTATCGATATCTTCTACCTTAGAGGGAATTCATGTAAAATTATTGTTTTTACCGATATTTACTACTCTATAAAGGGCCCATACCTACTATCTATCTTATGACCTGCTTCATTTCTGACTAACACTAAATCTCCTGTAATTATTTCCTTATATTGAATATTTCTATCGTATTTAATTTTTTGTTTTTCCTTAGATTCCTGTACTAATTCCTAGATTTTTGCTGTGCTAATTGTAACCTACACTTAATTTCCTTATCATAAGCCTCATGATTATATACTGGGCTAATTACATTTTCTTTTAAAAATTCGTAAGTCAGAGGTGTCTTTCCAAAAACTAGCTCAAAAGGACAATAGCCGTGGACTGTTGAAGGTGTTGTATTGTAACAATACGAAAAATATTTAAGGTACTCATCCCAATCGCCTTTGTCAATGGATATGTAGGAACGCACATATTCATTGAATGTTCTATGGCTGCGTTCGACAGTACCTAAAGTTTGATGGTGGTAGGGTGTTGAGGTTATATTTTTAGGAGCTTGCACAATTCCTCAAATAAACTATTTTTGTATTCGATTCCCATATCCGTTATAATTGTTTTCATACAACCATAAATCAGAATGAAATGTTCGAATACAGCCTTAGTAACTGCTACAGCATGTTTGCTTTGGACGGGCACTGTAACCAAATATTTGCTTAGGTCACATATAATAGTAACCGCATATTCATTTCCATGTATGGATTTTAGAAATGGTCCTATTGTATCAATTTTACTATATCGAAAGCCTTTGGTGGTGTCTCCGTTATATTCATTCGTTCTTTCAGTTGTTTATTGATTTTATTTTTATTGCAATGAATTCAATTTTTGATATGTTTTCTTATGCCATTTTTCATATTATTCCAGTAATATTTTTGTCTTATTTTGCTTGACGTACGATTTATTCCTGGGTGGCTACCAAAAACAGGATCGTCGTGATATTTATGAAGTATTTCTCTGTTATTTGTCACATGCATAACCTCCGGAGTTAATGCTATAATAAAATTTTTGAGAACTTTGGTACCAATTTCTTTAAATGTGTCTACCCGGGTATAATTATTCTTAAACAATTTTTTCTCCTAAGGATAACTGTATTTTTCCAATTCCCAAATTGCCGGCTTCTTTCATAATGCTGGCAAAGAATCGATCTAAGTCAATCTTCGCCTCAACAATTACGTTTTCTATATTAATTTCGCTACAAATTTTCTTTCCTTTTTGAAACTTAATTTCGGAGGACTGCTCGTTTTCCGAACTAGTCTCTTTACTTCACATTTATTTAGCGCTTCACATATTATTGGGTTCTCTTTGTGACTTTTTATTTCTTCATTTCTTTGTTGTTATAATTTTTATTAGTTTCCGATCTAGTCGTAACTTTTAATATTCTACACGCTTCTACCGATATTTGTGTTAGGTCTTTAATATCTATGCGTGATAATGCGTCGGCTACATAGTTTTCTTTACCTGCGATATACTCCACCTCGAAATCATATTCTTCCAAATCTAGTCTGATTCTAGTCAATTTTGATGAATGATTTTGCATTGAAAATAAAAATGGTAAGGGTCTGTGGCTTGTTTTGACCAAACATTTTCTACCGTAGACGTATGGTCTGAAATATGTTATGGCCCAATGAATGGCCGCTAATTCTTTCTCAATTGTTGCCTTATTAGTTTCTCCTTTTGTAAATGATCTTGATGCATAGGCAATTGGCAATTGTTTTCCTTCATACTCTTGCCTTAACACTGCTCAGTAAGCATACCCACTTGCGTCAGTTGTTATACAAAAATGTTTATTGAAATCGGGATATTGTAGGATATTAGGGCTTATTGACGCAGCTTTTAAATAGTCAAAGGATTTTTTACAATCCTCTGTCCAGTCGAAAACTACATTTTTCTTGCAAAGTCTTGTTATTATTCTAGAGTATTCCGCAAAATTTGGAATAAATGTTATGTAGCAATTACAAAATGCGACGAATCTTTTGTCTCATCCACATTTTTAGGGGTTGGGAAATTTTTAACAATTTCGAATTTATTGGGGTCTGGCAAAATTCCTTTGCTTGTGCATTTATTACCAAGATAAGTTACTTCTTGGTTGAAAAATAACATTTACCCTGATGTAATTTTAAATTATATCTTCTACAAGTTGCGAAATCATCTCGTAAATTTTTAATCATATGATTTTCGGAGCATCTTAATACGACTAAATCGTCCATGTATAGAAATACTTATGAATGTTTTAAGCCTGTAAATGCTAACGTCATTATTCTCCGGAATGAGTTCGGTAGTACCGTTATCTGCTGTAAAGGATGTGATATCTCTTGACTCCTCGCTGAGTTCAATCTGGTGAAATGCAGACATTAAATCTAAGCATGAAAAGTATTTAGCTCTTCCTAATGGATCTAGTATGTCATCAATTCTTGGCAACGGGAATTTACCTGCGGCTAATTTATATTATTTAATTTATTATATTATTGGCGGCCACCGTGGTGTGATGGTAGCGTGCTCCGCCTACCACACCGTATGCCCTGGGTTCGCACCCCGGTCAAAGCAACATCAAAATTTTAGAAATAAGGTTTTTAAATTAGAAGAAAATTTTTCTAAGCGGGGTCGCCCCTCGGCAGTGTTTGGCAAGCGCTCCGGGTGTATTTCTGCCATGAAAAGCTCTCAGTGAAAACTCATCTGCCTTGCAGATGCCTTTCGGAGTCGGCATAAAACATGTAGGCCCGGTCCGGCCAATTTTTAGGGAAAATCAAGAGGAGCACGACGCAAATTGGAAGAGAAGCTCGGCCTTAGATCTCTTCGGAGGTTATCGCGCCTTACATTTATTTATTTTTTTTTTTAATTTATTTTATTTTACTTAAGATTTTTTTTTGATATGCCTTTGATCTTTCTTATCTCGTTTTTCAAACAGATTCTTTCCTCCGTGCTTGTAGTTAAACTTATTTTCTGATATAAGATCGCTAATGCTCTTCTAAAGTTGAATCTTTTTCCTACTCTCTTTCTTTTGCTCCTAGTAGGCTTGGGAATCTTAGTTTCCTCTACCTTTGATTTTGTTCTGCGCCTATATTCTTCTATAGTTATAGGCTTAGGGCCCTGTCTAATTTTTTCTACTGGTTCTGCTACTTCTTTTGTTTCATCTTCTTTTTCTACATTTTCTTTCTCATCTATAATATAACTACTATAACGCAAGAATATTGCGTCGAACTCTGCCTGACTTATTATATCGTCGTTCATTTGGAGAAAAAGGAAATCAAAGTCTTATTTTTATTAGCAAAAATCTAATTTTTGCCCTTAACTGGCAGCCGTTAGGTTGCCATATGCTTCTAAAAGTAAAAATAAAAATACATGGATACTTAAATGCTAGAGGTATTGCTCAATTTTGCAATGTTATTTGTCCAGTATGACCCTTGCTGCGGGATTTGACTGCTTCCCTTATGCTTTCTTTTGCTGCGGGATACGGTTGAATTTGCTTCCCTGTTTTGCTCACCCTTGCCACGGGATTAGTGCTCAGGCCGGAATCGTTATATATTCCACTCCGTTATTCGATGTTAATTTGGATCCGCTCATGTCAATTTATGCCAAATAATTTGCCCAATTGCGTCTAAATGCTGAGTATATTCCTCAAATGTATACCAATCCATTCAACTTTAACGTTTAATGCTGTATCCAATTCTTCAAATGTATACCAATTCATTCAACTGCAAAGTTTAATGCTGCGTCCAATTCCTCAATGTGTCCGGTTTTTTATACTCAGTTGAGCAGAGCTCACAGAGTATATTAACTTTGATTGTATAACGGTTGGTTGTACAGGTATAAAGGAATCGAGATAGATATAGACTTCCATATATCAAAATCATCAGTATCGTAAAAAAATTTGATTGAGCCATGTCCGTCCGTCCGTCCGTCCGTCCGTCTGTCCTTTAACACGATAACTTGAGTACATTTTGAGGTATCTTGATGAAATTTGGTATGTAGATTCCTGGGCACTCATCCCAGATCGCTATTTAAAATGAACGATATCGGACTATAACCACGCCCACTTTTTCGATATCGAAAATTTCGAAAAACCGAAAAAATGCGATAATTCATTGCCAAAGGCGGCTAAAGCGATGAAAATTGGCGCATGATGAAAATGACGCAGAATAGAAAATTAGTAAGATTTTTGACAATGGGCGTGGCACCGCCCACTTTTACAAGAAGGTAATTTAAAAGTTCTGCAAGCTGTAATTTTATCGTCGTTAAAGATATCATGATGCAATTTGGCAGGAACGTTACTACTATTACTATATATGTGCTAAATAAAAATTAGCAAACCTGGATGAAGAACACGCCCACTTTTTAAAAAAAATTTTTTTTTAATTCAAATTTTAACAAAAAATTTAATATCTTTACTGTATATAAGTAAATTAAGTCAAAATTCAACTCCAGTAATGATATGATGCAACAAAATACAAAAATAAAAGAAAATTTCAAAATGGGCGTGGCTCCGCCCATTTTCATTTAGTTTGTCTAGAATACTTTTAATGCCATAAGTCGAACAAAATTTTACCAATCCTTCTCAAATTTGGTAGGGGCATAGACTCTATGACGGTAACTGTTCCCTGTGAAAATGGGCGAAATCGGTGGAAGCCACACCCAGTTTTTATACACAGTCCACCATCTGTCCTTCCGCTCGGCCGTTAACACAATAACTTGAGCAAAAACCGATATATATTTACTAAACTTAGCCCACGTACTTATCTGAACTTACTTTATCTTGGTATAAAAAATGGCCGAAATCCGACCATAACCACGCCCACTTTATCGATATCGAAAATTACGAAAAATGAAAAAATGCCATAATTCTATACCAAATACGAAAAAAGGGATGAAACATGGTAACTGGATTGGTTTATTGACACAAAATATAACTTTGGAAAAAACTTTGTAAAATGGGTGTGACACCTACCATATTAAGTAGAAGAAAATGAAAAAGTTCTACAAGGCGAAATCAACAGCCCTTGGAATCTTGGCAGGAATACTGCTAGTGGTATTGCATATATAAATAAATTAGCAGTACCCGACAGATGATTTTCTGGATCACCTGGTCCATATTTTGGTCGATATCGCGAGAACGCCCTCACATATACATCTAAGGGCCACTCGCTTTTAAGACCCTCATTAATACCTTTAATTTGATATCCATATCGTACAAACACATTCTACAGTCACCCCTGGCCCACCCTGATGGCGATATCTCGAAAAGGCGTCCACCTATAGACCTAATGCCCACTCCCTCTTAAAATGCTCAGTAACAACTTTCGTTTGATACCCATATCGTACAAACATTCTAGAGTGACTCCTGGCCCACCCTAATGGCGATATCTCGAAAGTCGTCCACCTATAGACCTAATGTCCACTCCCTCTTAAAATGCTCAGTAACACCTTTCGTTTGATACCCATATCGTACAAACATTCTAGAGTCACCCCTGGCCCACCCTAATGGCGATATCTCGAAAAGGCGTCCACCTATAGACCTAATGCCCACTCCCTCTTAAAATGCTCAGTAACTCCTCTCGTTTGATACCCATATCGTACAAACATTCTAGAGTCACCCCTGGCCCACCCTAATGGCGATATCTCGAAAAGGCGTCCACCTATAGACCTAATGCCCACTCCGTCTTAAAATGCTCAGTAACACCTTTCGTTTGATACCCATATCGTACAAACATTCTAGAGTCACCCTTGGTCTACCTTTATGGCGATATCTCTAAAAGGCGTCCACCTACAGAACTAAGGATTACTCCCTTTTAAAATACTCATTACCACCTTTCATTTGATACCCATATCGTACAAACACATTCTAGAGTCACCCTGGCCCACCCTAATGGCGATATCTCGAAAAGGCGTCCACCTATAGACCTAATGCCCACTCCCTCTTAAAATGCTCAGTAACACCTTTCGTTTGATACCCATATCGTACAAACATTCTAGAGTCACTCTTGGTCCACCCCAAATGGCGATATCTCGAAAGGCGTCCACCTATAGACCTAATGCCCACTCCCTCTTAAAATTCTCAGTAACACCTTTCGTTTGATACCCATATCGTACAAACATTCTAGAGTCACCCCTGGCCCACCATAATGGCGATATCTCGAAAAGGCGTCCACCTATAGACCTAATGCCTACTCCCTCTTAAAATGCTCAGTAACACCTTTCGTTTGATACCCATATCGTACAAACATTCTAGAGTCACCCCTGGCCCACCCTAATGGCGATATCTCGAAAAGGCGTCCACCTATAGACCTAATGCCCACTCCCTCTTAAAATGCTCAGTAACACCTTTCGTTTGATACCCATATCGTACAAACACATTCTAGAGTCACCCCTGGCCCACCCTAATGACGATATCTCGAAAAGGCGTCCACCTATAGACCTCATGCCCACTCCCTCTTAAAATGCTCAGTAACACCTTTCGCTTGATACCCATATCGTACAAACATTCTAGAGTCACCCTTGGTCCACCTTTATGGCGATATCTCGAAAAGGCGTCCACCTATATAACTAAGGATTACTCCCTATTAAAATACTCATTACCACCTTTCATTTGATACCCATATCGTACAAACACATTCTAGAGTCACCCCTGGCCCACCCCAAATGGCGATATCTCGAAAGGCGTCCACCTATAGACCTAATGCCCACTCCCTCTTAAAATTCTCAGTAACACCTTTCGTTTGATACCCATATCGTACAAACATTCTAGAGTCACCCCTGGCCCACCATAATGGCGATATCTCGAAAAGGCGTCCACCTATAGACCTAATGCCTACTCCCTCTTAAAATGCTCAGTAACACCTTTCGTTTGATACCCATATCGTACAAACATTCTAGAGTCACCCCTGGCCCACCCTAATGGCGATATCTCGAAAAGGCGTCCACCTATAGACCTAATGCCCACTCCCTCTTAAAATGCTCAGTAACACCTTTCGTTTGATACCCATATCGTACAAACACATTCTAGAGTCACCCCTGGCCCACCCTAATGACGATATCTCGAAAAGGCGTCCACCTATAGACCTCATGCCCACTCCCTCTTAAAATGCTCAGTAACACCTTTCGCTTGATACCCATATCGTACAAACATTCTAGAGTCACCCTTGGTCCACCTTTATGGCGATATCTCGAAAAGGCGTCCACCTATATAACTAAGGATTACTCCTTTTTAAAATACTCATTACCATCTTTCATTTGATACCCATATCATACAAACACATTCTAGAGTCACCCCTGGCCCACCCTAATGGCGACATTTCGAAAAGGCGTCCACCTATAGACCTAATGCCCACTCCCTCTTAAAATGCTCAGTAACACTTTTCATTTGATACCCATATCGTACAAACACATTCTAGAGTCACCCCTGGTCCACCTCAATGGCGATATCTCGAAAAGGCGTCCACCGATAGACCTAAGGCCCACTCCCTCTTAAAATGCTCAGTAACACCTTTCATTTGATACCCATATCGTACAAACAAATTCTAGAGTCAGCCCTGGTCCACCTTTATGGCGTCCATCCATAGAACTATGGCCTACTCTCTCTTAAAATACTCTTTAATACCTTCCATTTGATACACATGTCGTACAACCACATTCTAGGGTTACCCTAGGTTCATTTTCCTACATGGTGATTTTCCTTATTTTGTCTCCATAGCTCTCAACTGAGTATGTAATGTTCGGTTACAACCGAACTTAGCCTTCCTTACTTGTTTGCATTATTTTTGTCAGTTTAATAAAATACTGGAAGACTTTACAATAGGTCTGCCTTTATTACAAGCAGCAGCATTTGGAAGAATTTTTAAAAGATTTAAAAAGGAGTCTGCTTTTAATTTCAGCAGCTCAAAGTATTTTCAGTGATTCCGCCTATTCAGTTCGGCGGATTTGGCAGGATCGCCATGTAAAGTAAAATAAAATAAATTAGAGTTCGAGTGATGCCGTCATTCGGCACCAAGAAAATGAATGTGTTTATTTAAAATATTTTCGGTCTATTTATACTGAAATATTACAAACAAATTCTTATGTATTACTTATTTACTATGTTACTTATTTACTTTGATTCTAAGCGTAACAACAGCATGTAGCCAAACGTACGCATGCACATTCACATACACATGTATATAGTTGCAAGGCGTGAGAACTTGCTGGTGCACATGAATACGCAAACTCAGCAACAATTTTAGTTGGTTGCGTTTGGTTTACGTTATCAGCGAGCAGCTCAAAAGCCACGCCTGCTAAGTGTTTTGTACGTATACATGTATGTATGAATGCAATTATTTTGGCTACACTACACGCAGGTTTCTCCTCGTTTTGCAAGGATTTGTAGTTTTCTCAATTAGCACGACACCTAGCGGAACTTTGTTTTCTACGAATTATATTGTCTACGGGTCTCGAACTATATGCTAAGTTGCAAGTCACTAGGTAACCGGGAAGTTAGCTAAAAATGGATTGACAGATTCCCAAATTAAAATTAATTTTCCTAATATCTCGATCCATGCGCCACCTAGCGGAATTTTTTGATAAAATATTTCATTGTCACCGGGTTCTGATTTACGGCTCAAGTTTCATATCTACAGCTCACCGGAAAGTTACTCAAAAATCGATTGCAAGATTCCCCTCGTTTTTCAAGGATTTGTAGTTATCTCACTTAGCGCGCCACGTAGCGGAAGTTACAAGTCTCTAGGTAACCGGGAAGTTAGTTAAAAATGGATTGAAAGATTCCCAAAATAAAATTAAATTTCCTAATATCTCGATCCACGCGCCACCTAGCGGAACTTTTTGATATAATATTGCATTGTCACCGGGTTCTGACTTACGGCTCAAGCTTCATATCTCCAGCACACCGGGAAGCTACTCAAAAATCGATTGCAAGATCCCTGCGTTTTTTTTTACGGATTTTCAGGGATTTTCGTTTATCTCCATTCGTGTGCCACCTGACGGCATTTTGTTTTCCACGAATTGTAGTGCCATCGACTCCAAACTATGTTGTAAATTTCAAGGTCTCTGTATCACCGAGAAGTTAGTTAAAAGTCGATCGCAAAATTTCCATTTTAAAATTAATTTTCTGTATATCTCGATCCGTGCGCCACCTAGCAGATTTTTTTCACTTTCTTGTAATGTCTCTCAGATCTCAACTATGTTCTAAGTATCAAGTGACTTAATATAAAGGTAAGAATGGTTACATTCGGCATCAATTGTGCATAATATCTCGCTATTCGTACACTGCATCAACTAACAGATGACACAAAAGCGACATTCCCCTTAGCTTCAACAATTCTCAAGACGCAGACGTATGTCGGCGACATCCTATCAGGAAGTCATACCAACGATAACGCCACTGAATCACTCGTCCAAGTGATAAAAGCCCAAAGATCAGCACTTTTCATATTAAAGAAATTAACGGCTAAACTTATTAAAATTTGAGAGCACTTCAATACCAAAACTCTTGGCATTCAATGGAACGCGCTCACGGATAAATTTTCATAAACCATTCCGCCGGAACACACCCAAAATGCGGTCACAAAGCGACAAATTTTATCTTCTGTTGCAAAACTCTTTGACCCGGGAGAATGGCTGTCGCCAGTTATGATCCAAGCCAAGATGCTTCTCCAAGAAATCTGGCTGTATGTCAGCGATTGGGATGAAAGCGCGAAGCCCGTAACATCAAAATGGCAACATTTCGCAGAAAATCTGCCAGCCCATCTCTCGATGGGTTAATGTCTTTCCAGGGCAAGACACCCAAATCCACAGGGTTCTGTGATGCCCTGGAAAAAGCATATTGCGCAGCGATTTACATCCGCAAACATGTGTACAACCAAATAAAATATTTTGGTTGCGAAAGGCAAAGTTGCCTCCATAAGAACTGTAAGCTTACCCCGCTTAGAGCTATGTGGTGCAGTCCTACTCGTCAAACTGGCTTCAACTGTTCGAAAACAGCTCGACTTAGAAGCATGCAACACATCCTTATGGTCAGATTCTTAAATTGTCCTAGCTTGGCTAGAAAAATCTCCATCGACCTGGAATACTTATGTGGCCAACCATACCTCTTAAATTCGAGAATATCTTCCTAACGGTTGCAAGCCGTATGATTCGATAGGCTCCTCACTTTGGTGGCACGGACCACTATGGCTTTTTTGCCACATTTCGGCAAGGTCAAAGCCGAAAGCAGGTAGCGCTTCTCCACCCGAGAAATGCAAGGTCGACGCATATCACGCACTCGAGGAAGAGGACGATAGCCTTCAACGTTTCTCCTCATAATCTCGAGCTCTCCAATAATCCTTCCTCCGGATTCAAGGCTATGCAAGTTGTATCTAGAGTTTTTACACCGCCTGCTCCTTCGTGCAGAAATACGGTTGATGCTCCAAATGGTGAGGCAAGAGTACTACGTACCAAAACTAAAGCCTGTTATTAAGAAATGCATTTTCCAATGCAAATCGTGCACGCTTTTCAAACAGAAAACTCCATCGCAAAAAATGGCAGCGCTACCACCTGAGCGCTGCAATTTCTCACTCCCCTTTTCCACAACAGGAATAGAATTTGCAGGTCCATTCCAAATAAAAGTATCGGTTTTGAGGTCGACCACTATCATAAAAGGGTACGTGGCTATATTCGTGAGTTTTTCCACAAAAGCAGTACACCTCGAGCTATGCTCGGACCTTAACACCGAAGCCTTTCGAGCAGCATTCGCCCGATTCGTTGGCAGGCGAGGTTATCCCTCAAAAACGATGAGCGGCAATGGTGAAACGTTCATTGGCGTTCAACGCACACTCGAACGCGACTTCGTTAAATTTCTTAACGAATGCTCCGCGTACATTGTGCAAAAATATGCCTCCAGGGAATAAACTGGCAGTATTTTCCACCCAGTGCCCCTCAGATGGGCGGCTTGGGGGAATCCGCAGTAAAAAGTTTTAAAACCCACTTCAAAAAAAAAAAAAAACCGCTGCATCCCACAAGTGTACATTCGAAGAATTCACGACGCTGTTGGTGGGTATTGAAGCAGTTCTTAATTCGAGGCATCTAACCTCACTAGCCCAGCACCCAGTTGCCCTAACAGTGCTCACTCCGGGTCACTTCCTTCGAGGGGCACCGCTATTAGCGGTTCCTGAGCCAAACGCGGAAAACCTCACAGAAACTTGAATATAGAAACATGAAACTTGAATATTGCAATTCCTGTTCATCCCAAATCCGAATTATTTGCTACGCTACATCTCTATTTCCCAATCTATTGGATAACACCTTCAGCCAGAAGGCAACAAAATGAAGAGTGCCGCCACTACTTAAGTTGAGAATGTATCGTCTAAGTCAAATGCCATGTCTAAATCAAATGCTCCGACTGCACAATCAAATGTGACACAATCTAGTTTTCAAAGTATTGTAACGAATTTTCTGCAAATCCTCTTATTTGCCCCTTTTGCTAGGTTCGTATCGCTAAACTGTTGAATAAATAACTCCAATATTGAATAATGGAAAAATGGCCTTTATTAAAATGCTTCACAATAACACTCAAACTGTGCAACGAATAGCTTAATAACCAAACTGATATCTTAAAGGAAACTGACTTTCAAAATAATAGTGCTATTGCTCGCTAGATATCTTCTTAGTCGTAACTGCTGATCAACTCAAATCAAACTGAATTCCATTTTACTCGCTTGTGCCGCTTTTATAGTTTACGCTGCATACATCTAGGCTCTTCTATTTCCAGAACTTACCAACTATTTCGAGTGTTTATAGTTCTCATATAGTTTCTACTTCTTTACAATTTTCTACTTTTCAGCGTCTCTCAGATGTATGTGAGTTTGTAGTTTACAGTCTCTCGCACACACATAGGCGTATAAGTAAATGCATCTGTGTGTGACATCTCTCGGCTGCCTTATATATGTGTATACATGATTTGATTATTGACGTGAACATCGCTTAGCATCGCCTTAGTGATGGTATAGCTTAGGGATGCTAATATCCGTGACACTGCCCTCCACCTAAGTCTGATCGTCCCGATCAGACAAATCTCTCGATCTAAACGCTGCTAGCATCGCCAAATGTACCACTCTTCTACTCCGTGGTTTCTCAATGCTTTGTATGCGGTAGATGGTATCACTGATCTTCTTCACAACCTTGTACGGGCCTTCCCAACTGCACCGAAATTTGGATGGAACACCTTTCCGCCGGTGAGGGTTGTATAACAGTACCAAATCTCCCGCCAAGAAACCTTTCGAATTATTTTCCTTGTCGTACCTGTGTTTCATCTTACTACTCATTATCCTGGATCGTTCCCTCGCACTCTGTTGCTTGACCAATGAAGAACTACTTCGCAGAGCTTGCGCTGGACGGATTTCCTTTGCATAATCAGTATCGTTCCGACGCTTCACAACAGTAGTGTGCCTTGGCTTGAAACCACCCTTGCATTCTTTCTTCGTTTCAGTACGTCCGTTAGGGCTTTTCATTGCCAGTGTTTCTCTCACAGGTACCTTCGGTTTTGATTTGTTTGGCCCATTTGTTCCATCAACCTTTACCTTTGAATTTCGTGGCCTTCGTCGAGTCTTCTCCACCAGTACCCGATTACTGCTGAACCCTTTTTCCAAACTAAAGTTAAGTGGCACATCTTGGTTCTCATAACACATCACCCTTCTCTGCATATCGATCTTGATGTCATGGTCAACCAAGAAATCCACTCCCAATATAACTTCATCAACAATCTCCGCCACAACAAATTTGTGTAGAACCATGACCTTCCCAATCAATACTTCACATATCACTTCTCCCTGAACTTGGTTATAGTCGCCAGTGACCGTACGCAAATTTGCTCCAGGTAACGGTTTTACTCTCCTGTTGACCAAGTCAGATCGGATCAAGGAATGAGATGCGCCCGTATCTACAGTCAGTACTCGTTCTTTGCCATCCACATTCCCTCTGACGGTAAGACTGCTTGATTTCCTTCCAATCTGCGACACAGATATCACAGGGCATTCAATAGCTGGATCTAGCTCTCTACCTCTTACTCGCTCTTGCTCATCTCCTCCAGCTTTGCGTTTACGGCCACCCACATTGTTGGAACTATTAAGACCAAGATCGCAATGACGTGCTATGTGACCGGACTTCCCGCATTTGAAGCATTTGATAACTTTTTCACTTCGATTTTGCGATCCTTTCAGTGCCTCCAATATTGCGTCTACCCACTCTGGCCTTTCTACTTCCACACGGCGTGCTTTGAAAACTGGCTTACACAGGAGCGACGCCGTTTCCTGAATCAGAGCTTGTGACACCGTTTCTGCGAATGTTGGCTTTGGGTTCGCGTATGTAGCTCGCTTCGTTTCCACGTCCCGTATGCCATTTATGAAACTCTGGATTTTTACCCTTTCAGTGTATTCCACGGGTGCGTCCGCATTTGCAAGATGAGCCAATCTTTCAATATCTGAAGCAAACTCCTGCAATGTCTCATTTGCTTTTTGGTAGCGGTTTTGCAACTCAATTTGGAATATCTGTTTTCTATGCTCGCTTCTGTAACGTCTCTCCAAAGCGCTCATCAATGTTTCGTAATGGTTCCGCTCGTACTCTGGGATGGTCTGTAAGATTTCCGCGGCAGGCCCTTTCAGTGCCACGAACAGAGCTGCAACTTTATCTTCAGCATTCCATTGGTTCACTGCTGCGGTCTTCTCAAACTGTAGCTTAAAGACCTGAAAAGGAACAGAACCGTCAAAGGATGGTGTCTTTACCTTTGGATTACTCGCTGAAACTGCTGGACGATTTAATTGTAACTGCTCCATACGACCCTTCAAATCATCGACTTCTGCCTGAAATTGAGCGATTTTTGCATCCTGCGCTTCCAGCTTTGATGTTACCCTTGCTTCCTGTGCTTCTAACTGTGAAGACATTTGTGCCACCTGCAATGATAAGCGCTCCTCTTGTTCTTCCATCTTTGATGTTATGCGTGTCTCCTGCGATTCCAGTTGGGATGCCATATATGTCTTCTGTTCTTCTAGTTGAGATGCCAGTTGAGATTTTATATCTGTCTTTTGCGATTCCAGTTGAGAAGCCACTGTCGATGTTTGAGCAGATATTGCAGCCAAAATCATGTTCAAATCTGTGCTGGTAACCGTCTGCGATGTTTCGTTTTTCTCTTCAATTTTTGTTGTCTCCTCCCCATCAAGGTGAAAGACATACTCTTCCACATCAATTCCTTCTGCTTCAATTGCCTCTCGTAGCCGTGCCTGAAGTTCAAGTTTAACGCCGCTTGTATTCAATCCACGGGTCTCCAACTCCTTCTTTAGTTGCTGGATCTTTAATTCACCGAACTTTGCCATGTCCTTGTTGTCCTTTGGAATTTATTCAACAATTCCTCTTCTGACACCAATTGTAACGAATTTTCTGCAAATCCTCTTATTTGCCCCTTTTGCTAGGTTCGTATCGCTAAACTGTTGAATAAATAACTCCAATATTGAATAATGGAAAAATGGCCTTTATTAAAATGCTTCACAATAACACTCAAACTGTGCAACGAATAGCTTAATAACCAAACTGATATCTTAAAGGAAACTGACTTTCAAAATAATAGTGCTATTGCTCGCTAGATATCTTCTTAGTCGTAACTGCTGATCAACTCAAATCAAACTGAATTCCATTTTACTCGCTTGTGCCGCTTTTATAGTTTACGCTGCATACATCTAGGCTCTTCTATTTCCAGAACTTACCAACTATTTCGAGTGTTTATAGTTCTCATATAGTTTCTACTTGTTTACAATTTTCTACTTTTCAGCGTCTCTCAGATGTATGTGAGTTTGTAGTTTACAGTCTCTCGCACACACATAGGCGTATAAGTAAATGCATCTGTGTGTGACATCTCTCGGCTGCCTTATATATGTGTATACATGATTTGATTATTGACGTGAACATCGCTTAGCATCGCCTTAGTGATGGTATAGCTTAGGGATGCTAATATCCGTGACAGTATATTGCCAAACGCCCCTACATAGCGCTCCACCAGACGTGCCAAGTAATATGTCGTTGAATCAGTCGTGTGTACTAGCCGCCGGAACTTCGAGTGTCGTGCCCAGTGTACCTTTAAATGTCTTGTTATGTAATACGTCATCACATGTGTTGTGTACTCCACCTATCAGTATACCCTATGTAGTGCCATCATATGTCCAGTCAAATATGTCAAGTGTTTCCAACAGAATGCCATCCAGTACAGCGTCATCCACTACCATAGTATCAATTCCGCCACCTAGTGCTCCCGCATGCGCGCCGCCATATAACGCTCAGCCTACTAGTATGTTTGCCGCCTGAATGCTAATATTTTTGAATCAAGTCCCAGCCCGATTTTCTTTCCACTTATTATAATAATGCCCATTTCAGTGTTGATCCGGGTATCACCACCCCGGTCATAGTCGACGTACATAAGATCGTCTCCTTGTCTGAAGCTACCACCTCTGCTAACGTCAACGCCGCCGCCTCTGCTGATGGAAACGTTGCCACCTCTGCCAACATATACCAGAGACAATGTTAAGATAGAGACATTGCAGAGACGAAAAGTAGTGTGAAGCAAGCTTCACAAAACTCTAGTAGGTCATATTCACCACTTACCACGGCACAATTTGTTAAACTACCACTGTCTGTATTTATTATTTAACAATTATTTGTACACTTTTAATTCAGCTAATGTGTTCAGAACTTACACTTTAAACTCTGAAACTGCAATTAGTGTATTTTGTGTGCCTAAATTGTGTTAAAACTTGTGTTAACGTTTGTGGTGTGGTGGAAGTCACCTACTAGAATTCTGTGAAGCTCCGCTGCTTTCCACCGAAGTTCGCGCCTGCAATGTATCTATCTTAACATTGTCTCTGCATATACGTCGCCGCCTCTGCCAATGGAAACGCCGCCAGCTCTGCCAGCATATACGCCGCCGCCTCTGCCGATGCTAGCGCTGTTACCCCACCAACGCCGCCGCCTCTGTTAATGAAAACACTGCCACTTCTATTAACGCTAACATTGCTTCGTTTGTCAACTACGATGCCGCCGCCGTCTCTGTAGAATCCTCAGCCAACGTCTCTGCGCCGTGGAACGCCAGCAGTGCCGCTACAGCGGTATGCACAAATACGTATAATGCTTCGAAGTTAATATTCTTTTAGCAATGCAACAACAAATTTCTAGATTGGTGCTGCAGCTTAGGCAAGCAGAAGTTAAAATCGCAGAAACCGAACGCCAACGTACAGTAGCAGCATCATCACATTTAATGCCACTAAGCACGTCTCCTGTTAAGTTAAATATATATACGCCTCAACAATGTGTCGTGACGCCGGCTGCGCAGGTAGCCACTCCAACGCACAATAAATTCATGCCATCGATCGGTAGTGTAGTATGGGACAGTGGTACCATGGGGTCGCATAGGCCTCACGTCGGGTAACCAGTATCGACCAGTGCATCGCCAGAAAATGTGTAACCATGTATAGTGAATTCAACAGCTTTGTTAAATGAGCAGCCAGCCAACTACGCAACAAATATTCAGCCCAGCTATATTGCTACTCCTAATGGTACCCTGCCGCAATAAGTAGGCGAGTTATATAGCACCTCACATGAAGCCCCGCATACCGTCTCGTCGAGCTCCACGTCGTGCTATGGTCGGTCATCCTGGTCGCCTAACATGGCTCAACATTATGGTGTATCCACTACCTGCGCACCGGTCGTCACCTCCGCTCATAACTTAAGAGCGAACTTGTCAAGCCATACCCCGTCAATAAATTACATGCGACCACCCAGGAAATTGTTAGATTTACCATTGTTTTCAGGTCAAGCAGAGGACTGGCCAATATTTTATGCAGCATTCACAGAGTCGACGGCGGTCTATAATTATACCAGTTTTGAAAATAACCAGCGTTTTAACAAATGCGTTAAAGGGAAGCTAGCGATGTAGTTAAGTCCCTGTGTAGTATCGTGCTTCTGAGTTTTTTCATATTGGTGTTCTCAGGGCTCTTTATATGCGGAATGCTCCAATTACTAGAGCCTTAATTGAGTTCAATAGAATTTCTAAATTTTGTGAGATAGATTTTTCTTGTTCGAGAGATGGCTTTCTGAGTATTTTAAATACTTTTTATAAGTAAGGTAATTTATATTATTATACATTTTTAACTACTTTACACTTTTATAATTAGCCTATAAGATTCTTTTTTAATTGGCTTAAATAAATAAATAAATAAATAGATAAATACTATTGTTATTGGGGTTCCTTTTGGTGTGTGATATCGTTGTCTGCAGCAAGTGGAAGAGGTAGGAGCACCCTACCCTTCTGGTTGTAATTAAATTTGAAATAAATGTAATTTGCTGGTATGTGAAAGTGCAGTGAAAAGGTTTTGACGTATGAAGTTGGCTGCATAGCCCAAACTTTATTTTACAAACTATGCCACGTTCCATTGAGTTGGAACTTTATTGCACAAACTTTACCGTGTCCCGCTGAGTTGGAACTTTGCCCATCAGATCAACTGCAAATTTGAAATCTTGATTGGTGATGGGTAGTCAATTGTAATGAAAAGATTAATGTTGTTCGTTGCATATTGTACATACCGGTCTCGATGATGACTCCAGCATAAATGTTACGAAACGTGTATTGTTGCTGACGATAATAAGGTGCGTGAAGGTTTGCAACATCTATTAGAAGATGAAGCGGCATCAATTAGGAAGATGCTCGTCGGAAGTTGGGATCGGTAATCTGCAGATTTTAGGAACCGATCGCTTGTAAAAGCCTTGTTGTTTGCGAACAGTGACGACCCGAACGAGGTTGTCGGATCCTGGATGTAGATCCGTGACACGGCCTAACACCGATTGATTGGGGGCAGCCGGTCATTCTTTATTAAAACAAGATCACCCAAATTTGGTTCTTGTTGTCTCCATTTAGGGCGAGTTTGAAGATGGGAGAGCCAATCCGTAGACCGTCTTGTCCAAAACTCTTGGACCAAATGTTGCAGTTCAAAATATTGTGTAGACAAAAATTTGTTTGCAGCCGACGTTTCCGGTGGAGACAGCAAGGCATCCCCTATTAAAAAGTGTCCCGAAGTGAGCACCAACAAGTCATCGGGATCTGAGGTTACTGGGCATAATGGCCTCGAATTGAGGCACGAATTGAAACGTTAATCTTGTTCCACTCACGGCTCTTTTTAGATGGTATTTGATGGATTTTACATTGGCTTCCCAAAGCTCGCCAACGTCGTTGGGGGAATGAGGTGGATTGAAATGTCATTGAATATGTTGCTCAGTTAGTTTGGGAATTACTACGCGTTCAAATTCATCTCGAAATTGTTGGTAATTGGTTTCGAGAATGGCTTCTGCACCAATGAAGTTAGTGGCACAGTCACTGTAAATATCGTGACAAAGTCCACGTCGTCCAATAAATCGCTGTAAAGCCCATAAAAAATGTTCGGTAGACAGGCTGGTGACTGCTTCAAGATGCAACGCCTTCGTAGCCAGGCAGATGAATATGGCAATGTAGCCTTTCGATACAGTGTTCCCTCGATACTTTGACGATTTAACCTGGCACTTTTTCTATAAACGCGCGTTGAGGGGGATTAACTCGTTGAGCGAGCAAGTCTCCCATTAATTGCGCCAAAGACTGGGGTTTATTACGAAAGCACGTGATTTACGTGATGCAATGTCGAAGTTGATTACGCACTGTCCTTTGGCCAGTATTATCCAAAACTGCCGTCGAATGTATGCTAGCGATAATTGCGTGCCACCATGTAAAGTGATTTGATGAGCGAAGTTAATTAGTAGTTTCGTGAAATGATGATTATTTGGTAAACTCATATGATGCCTTTGATCTTATGGCAGACTGTTATGTTTTAAGCGAACGCGAAGAACTTTATTGGCGTTGATGAATGGTGTTAAACTTATTAGTGGACTATTGTTAGACAAGTTGGTATTCGATTTGATGCATCGCGTTTCTGCTCAAAAAGCTTCCCACTGTACCAAGTAAACAATCCGATAGAGACTTTGTTGCAGTTCGTTAGCTGTGAGCGGTCCGTAATTTTTGTCGCCAACATTAGGTTTGCGGAGATTATGAAAAAATCTAAGAAGCCAAGCAGTTACACGTATAAGTTGATTGTAAGAAAAATATCGAAGTATGAAAGACGTGTGTGTGACTGCCGTATACGTTAATATCTTAGTCGGTTTTCTTCTGTCATCGTGCTGCCGATTTCTTCGCGGTTCATGAAGGAAACAGGCCAAGTCGATTTATCTTTCCACAACCGAGCAGGCCCTTGCCACCAAACTTCGTATTGTTGCAACTGGGTTGGGGTTAAACCCCTTGTTGCGCAGTCGGCCGGATTGTCTTGAGTTTTTACATGACGCCATTGACTTGGCAATCTACTTGATAAAATTTTAGAAACGCGATTCGCCACATATATTTTCCATCTATTCACATCACCCGTGATCCAGTATAAAACGATAGTTGCATCAGTCCAATAATATGTTGGTATTTCACCACAGCGCTGTTGTAAAACCTAATCTTACCTAACTGGGTGTGACTTTAGATTTGGACGTAATCAGATGGGTATGAATCCCACCGTGCAGATATTGTATTCGTAAATATACGGCCGCTGCATAAGCAACGGATGAACCATCGCAGAAGGCATGAAATTCCAAGGAATTAATGTTTGAAGTGTAGTTAAGCCATCGAGGTATGGCAATCTCCTCTATATGAGGAAGCTCCGCAACGAAATTGCGCCAAGCGATTGCAACTGAGGACGGTAGCTCTTCGTTCCAGTTTAGACCCAACTGTTTTCCGTCGTGGGGCGCCAATTTTAATGTCCAAATTTCCTTTAAAATTATCTTTGCAGCAATAGCTGTGGGTCGAATATTCGGGCTATAGTACCTAACACCGATCATTTAGTCGCTAATTGTAAAACTGGAAAATCTAAGGAAAACGTAAGCAAGTCGTTATTGGGCTGCCAGTGCAATCCAAGAGTTTTAACGGTTTGGTCTTCGTTGAGTTGACAACTTGAACTAAATGGTTGATGTTCTGCTGGGATGGATTACAATAGATCAGGCGTATTGCTTGACCACTTCCGGAGTTCCATACTCGCATATCGGAGAGCTGAAATAAGTTGTTTGCGCATTTGTATTGCTTAAGCGATGGTGTCGCTGCCACTGAGTACATCGTCTACGTAAATATCCTTCAGTAAAATGTCCTCGGCGAGGGAAAAACGCTCTTTCTCATCGCGTGTGATTTGGTGCGGTATATGGAGCTGAGGCCGTGCCGAAGGTAACCGTGGTGAGGCAGTATTCTTGCACTTGTCCATCCTTAGCTCTCCAAAGAATTCGTGGGTAATGCACATCATCTGGATGCATGTCAATGCATCGGTACATCTTTTGGATGTCAGCTATAAAAACAAATTTGTGTAAACGCCAGTTAAGAATAAGTGCAGGTAGGTCATTTTGTAATGGTGGAACAGTACACAACAAATCATTTAACGAACGTAGGGAAGATATTAGTGATAACATGTATGCATTAATGGTTACAAAGTTAAAAGGAACGACAGGAAAACGGGTGCAAGAGGCGGGGGTATTGCCATATATTGCAAAGCAAATATTCCTCACAAAATAATTTTTAAGTCAAGTGTAGATGATCCTGTTGAGTATATATTCTTGGAAGTTGGGAATGGGATTAATAAATGCTTAATTATATGTGCATATATGGAGATTTCAACACGGATATACTCAACAATGACTCACGATGTATAAAATTAACGGACGACTTGAACTCCATAGGACTAGATGTCCTTAGCAAATATCCTACGCGATTTTCACCCAATTGTAAACCTAGTTTGCTAGATTTTATGTGCACATCCAACAGTTCCGAAGTGCTCGATTATGACCAATTCTCCCTGGCCGGATTATCTGACCATGACATGTTCTTTATTTCATATAACATAGCCCTAAGTTGCACAAATAGAACACAGTTCTACTACAGGGATTTTAAAGCAGTAAATCTTTCTGAGCTTGCATATGAGGCTAGTGTTTGGCATTGGAACGGTGTGTGGATCCTTCCTGATATTACTCGAAAACTTAATTTTTTTGTATCGCAAGTATTTTACTTGTTTGATAAATATGTTGCACTAAAGGAAGTCAAAACTGAAAGCAGGAAACAGCCATGGTTCACGAATCAATTGTTGTCGGCTATTAGAGCACGCAATAAGTTATATAGTTGATTATTAATTTCAAACTATGCCAAGCTGATTGCAACTTTTCTTATGAATTTTGACATTACGAACATTTCTCAGAGTATTTTTGACATTACCACCAACAAATTACACAAACAAGTTACATGGAGTTTGTGTGTATGTCCACCTTACGGCTTCACCGTGGCTAAAGTATTGCCAGCACAATTCAAACATAAAGTATCACGTTTTTGTTAACGTTTTTAACGTTAACGAAAGCTTTTCGTTTCGGTTAAAAACGAGATACAATTTATCTTGATAATTTCTTTATCGATAATATTTCGAAGTGTTTCAACGGAGACGGTGGTAATTTTTTGATAAACGATTAGCTTAACGTTAAGGTGCATTCCTGGATTAGAGTCCACATGTACAGAGTTGGCTGCTAAAGTTTCGTGGGCATGAACACCACGTTTTGTATCTAATGATGGTGTGGATCTAAGCCCTACCTGCCCTTGGGTTGAAGCCGATGCTGGTGTGAAAAGCTGGGCGTATTGTGTTGTTGTCGCTGAATTGGTTTGAGAAGTCCGTGGAAAATGTAGTAATGTGTGGTGACGCTGACCACATTGTATGCAGTTTTTGCTGCTTGTGCATTGTGATAATACATGAGACTTACTCAAACAGTTGAGACACAGCTTAGTTTTATCGAAAATGTTCTTTCTTTCAAAGCAATCTTTGGATAGAAAGGTTGGCCAACGGCGAATTATATGTGCTTGTCCACAAAGAGCACAAAGATGATGGACTTTAGTGGCATCATGGTGGGATTTTACCTTGTGTACCGTACGCGCAGATAATTTTGATTTCTGAAGATGATTATTCTTATTATCGTTTGACAGTGGACGTATTGGTGTGGCATTAAAAGTTAAAGTGTGGTTTTCGATTGCATCAATCATAAAGAGACGATTGGTTAAAAAGTCTTGTAGATCAGAAAAAGTTGGGATCTCGATTTTACTTCCTAGATGACGCTCCCATGCGGAATGTGTTTCAAATGGTAATTTGGTTGTTAAGTAATGTGCAATCCAATGATGGCATTCCCCTATTGGAACCTTAAACCGTTTAAATTCATTGACACACACATTCGCCATATTAAGCAAAATCTTTATGTCGTCTGTCTTTTCCAATGCCTGCTTCGAATAATGAAATTTTTGGATAGAGTTTAATTCAAGGTTATTATGATTTAGTCGATTGAATGATTCATGGAAGCTTGGCCAATCGGTGAACTTGCCAGAAAAGAGGGTTCTGGTAAACGTGGGATTTGAGCAGGAGCGACAAATTGCAGTTGAGAATCAGATGACTGGTTCTTAGTCCTTAGTTCTCCTCGCAATCCGGTGCAAGGGGGACATATCTGTTTGCTGCTCGTTTACCAGATAGAAGAGTTTCAAGTGAATTTCTTCAAATTGGGAGGTAACATCATTAGTAAAATATTCATGGTCATCTTTAATGTCTGAACATATGATTGATTTGTGTTAAAACAAAACTCCTCATTCAAAGCACTAATGCGGTTTAATCGCTGTTCAAAATATGGCTTAGTTTTTCGGCAGATTCTTTCTAAATGTTGACCAGAATTTTTTCAAAGGTCGTAAGTCGATTTGCTTGTAGCTTGATTAATGTTATATCCCCCATATTTTAGTTGTTTATAAAAGAAAAAAATCGAAATATACAATGTAAGCGTTAAATATACGTATGTATGTTAGATGTTTGCAGAGGAAAACGTTAGCTATCCGATCAAAAGAAAAAATCTGCGCTTATAGCGACTGTTGACTGCAGAGAGCCGTAATTTAAATATGTATGATATGACGAATAAGCCGAATATTATTTTTATGCAGCAGCGATATTAGCAAGCATAAAATATCTACATATATACATATATAAAAATGAATGCCATTTTTCGTTGTGATTTTATAACTCAAGAACGGGCTCACCTGTTCAAACCAAATGTCTAGGCTTTGTTCCGACTATTCAGTAGATGGTTTGTGTTTTGAAATTTTACGAATCGGATACCAGGGTCTTCAGATATAGGCCAAACCGTGGACCCGGGTAACCCTAGGATGTGTTTGTACAATATGGGTATCAAATGGAAGCTGTTGATTAATGCTATAGTATAGAGTATTTTTCATGCCGCTCCGTGGCTTGGGTCTCGAGATATAGACCAAAACTTGGACCCGGATAACTTTAGGATGTGTTTCTACAATATGGGTAGCAAATGGGAGCTGTTGATGATTGCTATAGTATAGATTATTTTTCATGCCCCTCCGTGACTAGTGTCTCGAGATATAGACCAAACCGTGGACGCGGATAACTTTAGGGTGTGTTTGTACAATATGGGTAGCAAATGGGAGCTGTTGATGATTGCTATAGTATAGATCATTATTTCATGCCCCTCCGTGACTAGGGTCTCGAGATATAGACCAAAACGTGGAACCGGATAACCCTAGGATGTGTTTGAACCACATGAGTATCCATTGTAAGTTGTTGGTAAATGCTAATGAAAAGAGGGATTTTCTTTTCGCTGGGTAACTAAGGATTCGATTAACATTCATATATCAATAATAGTTTAATCATATACTAAACGATTTGTTACCTACTTAGCTACGCTCTTTCGCTCTCAAAATTTATGTACTTTCGTCTTAACTAGGTTACTTATTATTCCCACCTACAAACTTACTTGCATTATATTTATATCAACACTAGCGGCCCGGTACGTGCTTCGCTACGTATAAAGTGAAATATTAAATCAAACTTAATCGAAAACATTTGGATAAATAATATTTTTTTTCCATTTTGAGCATGAATAAACAAACGGCTGTAGGTACCGTGTCTGTAACAGGCAACATAAAGTTGGCAATGTGAAAAACACGATTCCTCCAAATTCACACCACAAACGTTAAGTATTTGCCCTTGGGCTTTGTTGATGGACATCGCAAATGATAAACGAACAGGATATTGTAATCGTTTGAATTCAAATGGCATATCAGTTGGTTCCATAGGGATACGCGGTATTAAACAAACTTCTCCTTTTGATTAACCAGTTAAGATCGTAGCTTCAATCAAATTTTGCAATAACTTTTCACTGCCAATCTGGTGCCATTACACAGTTTTGGTGGATTAATATTTCGCAATAATATAATCAAACAACCCACTTTCAGATTCAAACAATGCGGTGGCATACCAGCCGGTTATAATGAATTTAAAAATTCAATTGGATAATTCATTGCCTCATCTTGATTCATAGCACTGTCAATTGATTTATATATCGTGACTACACCTGGGAGTTTTGCTTGAATTTGAAAATTAATGGCATTGATATGAATTTTCTTCGGTGCTAAAATGGCGCGTTCTCTCAACCAATCATGATTTCTGTAATTCTGAAGAATATTTGGAAAAACACATTCAATCAATTCATCTATCGATTTCGTAATTATATAAAAACTGTTCGGTGCAGTGATCAATCCGTTGGTTCTGTCGATTTGTATTTTGCCATCACCAATTTCTAACAATTGTTTTGAAAACTCATGGGCAGCTGGATCATTTTGTAGGTGAATACGCATATTAATATTCAGTGTCAATTTTTGTACATATCTCCAAAGAACTGATGACTTCAAACAGGCATTTATTTAATCAGCACGAGTTCATCGAGGAATGACAGGCAATGTTTGTCGAAAATCCCCTGACAGTAATATCAAAGCACCACCACAAAGCTGTTGATTACCACGTAAATCTTGCATTGTTCGATAAAATGCTTATAGTAATTTTTTATTCGCCATTGTACACTCATCCCATAAAATAATTGACGTTAATCGCAAAACTTTTGCCATAGCAGAATTTCTTGAAATATTGGAAGTTGGAGTCTCAATCACCTGTACATTCAATGGCAATTTTAATGCAGAGTGTGCTGTCCGGCCACCTTCTAATAATGTAGCAGCAATTCCCGAAGATGCAAGTGCCAATGCAATTTTCTCTTCCGATCGCATAGTCGCTGAAATCAGTGATATAACAAACTTTTTGCCTGTACCACCAGGTGCATCCAAGAAATATAGTCCACCTGCATTATTGGAAATGGCTAGCATGATTGTGTCATATACATGTTTTTGCTGAATATTCATTTTGGTTATATTCGATTGTACAAATAAACGCAAATCATTAGAATTGAATTCCTGCTCACGTTGCAATTCACGATCAAACAGATCATGCATCTCACGATTGGGTGCGACCATACCCAATTGTACTAATGTTTTATCTGCAATCGTTAGACACATATCTTCAATTATTATCAAAGCTGCGTTGTACATTTCCAAAGTTACCAACAAATAAGGATTTCTTGTATGATGACGCATACGAATTAAAATATCTTCTAAAATATAACGTTTATATTTGTTCCATAATTCAAGTGGATTTGATGGCATACATGTTTATAATATAATGGCAAATAAAAAAAAAAAAAATTGCATACGTATTTCTTGAGGATGAGCCGAAATAGATGCACCATGAAGTGTTGAATCCCAATGTGCATCATCCTCCAAAAAATCCAAAAGTTGGCATGCTTCACGGTATGTTTGCCACAAATGACTGTTGACTGTTCTCAATCCTTGAAATGATTTTGGGCCATTCACGTTAACTAATAACAATCTCAAATAAAAACACTCAACATTGTTTGGATGTATTATATATATTTTCCCAATTGCATCTGTTTGAAAAATGCCAGGATCCCCATGAACTGCTGTTCCTAGTTTACGTCTTTGACATTTTTTCGAACACACATTCCATGTGTAATACTGAGGCACTTCAGAATATAACAAAGCTATCGCAAATGTATCAGTTTCGCATAATTTGAAAAAAGCTGTTAACGTAGTTGCTGGTGGTTGTGCTGCTCTTTCCAATACATTTGCTGCATTAAAATAAACACGTGGGCCATTCTCAAGATGCACACCCAAGTGAACAACCGCAGGGTGTCTTTCGTGCATTGGAAACTACATACTGCAGATAGCTTCATTGCTACTAATATAGCGCCCCATTTGATACTGAGTAATTTCATGATTTGTATTATCACCAGCAATACCGAAAATTGCCATATCGCTCCCTTTGTTTACATACTTGCAAATATATTTAATGGAGTTGACAGAATTACAATATTCCACATTTATATGAGCATTGAATATTTTCGATAATAATGGACAAATCGATGATGATGGAATATATGTCCCCCCTCCCGATTATGACGAAGTTAGAATAGCAATAACCAGATTGAAAAACTAGAAGGCCGTGGGCGCTGATGGATTGCCTGCGGAGCTATTCAAGTTCGGCGGCGAGGAGTTGGTAAGGCGCATGCAGCAGCTTCTTAGCAAAATATGGGCGGACGAAAGCATGCCCGACGGTTGGAATCTAAGTGTTCTTTGCCCAGTCCACAAGAAGGGGGATACTGCAAAATGCACCAACTATCGTGGAATCAGCCTTCTTAATATCGCATATAAGGTCCTTTCAAGTGTATTGTGCGAAAGATTGAAGCCCACCGCGAACCGGCTGATTGGACCTTATCAGTGCGGCTTCAGACCTGGTAAATCTACCATCGACCAGATTTCCACAATGCGCCAAATCTTGGAAAAAACCCGTGAAAAGAGAATCGACACATATCACCTCTTCGTCGACTTTAAAGCCGCCTTCGACAGCACGAAAAGGAGTTATATGGAGCCTATATGCCGCTATGTCTGAATTTGGTTTCCCCGCAAAACTTATACGGCTGTGCAAAATGACGTTGAGCAACACCATCAGCTCAGTCAGAATTGGGTAGGACCTCTCCGAGCCGTTCGAAACTAAACGAGGTTTCAGACAGGGTGACCGCATATCGTGCGATTTCTTTAATTTGATGCTGGAGAAAATTATACTTGCTGCAGAACTTAACCGCACTCGAACAATATACTATAAAAGCGTGCAATTACTGGCATATGCTGATGACATTGATATCATCGGCCTAAACACCCGCGCTGTTAGTTCTGCTTACTCCAGACTGGAAAAAGAAGCGGTAAAGATGGGTTTGATGGTGAATGATGACAAAACGAAGTACCTGCTGTCATCGAGCAAAGAGTCAGCGCATACGCGCCTTGGCAATCACGCTACTGTTGGCAGCCATAATTTCGAAATAGTAAAAGACTTCGTTTATTTGGGAACCAGCATCAACACTAGAAACAACATCAGCACTGAAATCCAGCGAGAATCAATCTTGCCAATAAATGCTACTTTGGACTAGGTAGGCAATTGAAAAGTAAAGTCCTCTCTCGGCGAACGAAAATCATACTCTACAAGTCACTTATCGTACCCGTCCTGCTATATGGGGCAGAAGCATGGACCATGCCAACAGCAGATGAAGCGAAAGATTTATGGACCTCTACGCGTTGGCGACGGCGAGTACCGAAGAAGATTTAATGATGAGCTGTACGAGCTATACGCAGACATCAACATAGTCCAGTGAATTAAAACGCAGCGGCTGCGCTGGCTAGGCCATATTATGCGAATGAAAGATGATGATTCGGCCAAGAAAGTGTTTCTATCGGAACCCGCCTATGGAAGCAGAGGTAGAGGGCGGCCCCCACTCCGTTGGAAGGACCAGGTGGAAAACGATTTAAACTCCCTTGGTGTGACCAATTGGCGCCGGTTGGCGGAGCGAAGGAGCGACTGGCGTACCTTGTTGGACGGCCATAACCGTTTAGACGGTTAAGCGCCAATTAAGTAAGTAAGTAAGTAAATAACTCAGGATCAGCAGTGTGATCAGGAATTTCAGCTGATTAAGGTTATCAATTTGATCCTGAGTTATTTTATGTACCAGTCAAATTAGTATATGTGCGTGCGGCAATCCGCCTTTCTGCCATTCGACGGAGTACATATGGCAACGCACCTCCCCAAATACATATAATTTCACAATTAAATCCATAAGTGCTTTACATTTTTTCCGAAAAACACGCGCAGTAATGTCATGACGATCGGTTGTTGACTGTCCTGCAAATAAATTGTTTTTGATGTCATCCCACTGCGGATTACATGTAAATGTAATGAACAGATCCGGTCGACCATATTTTCGTACATAACACATTGCTTATTGTGTATATTCGTTCATATTCCGTGGCCTACCAATATACAAAGATGGCAATATAGTTAAACGTCCGATGTCATTAATATTAGCATCATTCGCTATCGCATCTTGCCAATGAATATATTGTTCAGCTTTTAATTTTGCTTGGTTGAAACGAATAAAATTAAGACGTTCTGTTTCTATTTTGGCATACATATCAACGATGTACTGATGATATAGTTTAGCACACCTCAAGATATAATTTTGTTCTTGTGGACGAATCATCAATCGATACGAATAAAAATTCATGGCACTAACTTTTTTCTGTACATGTAGATCTGAAAATAAGTGCAAAATGTGACTTAAGAAATGTATACAAATAATGAAATTTCAACACATTGAAAATATTTTTTACCTGTTCGTGGATCAATCATTGGTATATTGATATGGTAGCCATCGTCACCTTTCAAATGCAATATTGGGTATAGTAATGCGTAGTAACTACAATGAAGTTCCGAAACACGTTGCACTTGCTCATTTCTGCCAGAGAATTTAAACACAATGAGAAGGCGTTTTTTTGGCATCCACTGCTTACGATCCATTTGCATGTGACACGTCTTTCACTTCACCACTATTCCCCAAATTCATGTTAACTTAACAGGGTGCAAGACGTAACAGAAAATTCTCTTAACGATTTTCTCTGTTCGTCTGTTACCAAAAAATTCTCTGATCAGACCAAATATATTGGAAATTTGAATTCTCTGATTTTTTGTAAATAAATTATGATGATTCATTGTAAATTGACTTGCCCCATTAAGTAAGGTCTTAGGAGGCAATTATTTAATAAGGTGTTTGGTGCAGGTGTAAAGCACTTGTATCAATTTCAATCAAAACTCAATAAAAGTTTCTTTTTATAAGGTACAGAAGAAGGCAGAAAATTTGAAAAAGAGCTCGATTCACCAGGCCATCATAAAAATGTGTAGGGTTACTAGATAATATAAATTGCATTTGGCATCTCTAATGAATGCTGCTAAGTAAAAAGTACTAAGGCTATCTCCTTTGTACAACATATAAACAGAGAATTTAAACACAATGAGAAGGCGTTATTTTGGCATCCACTGCTTACGATCCATTTGCATGTGTCACGTCTTGCACTTCACCACTATTCCCCAAACTCATGTTAACTTAACAGGGTGCAAGACGTAACAGAAAATTCTCTTAACGATTTCCTCTGTTCGTCTGTTACCAAAAAATCTCTGATCAGAGCAAATATATTGGAAATTTGAATTCTCTGATTTTTTGTAAATAAATTATGATGGTTGGAAGGTTGAAGTCTTCGGCACGGCCGAAGACAGTCCTGTCCTTACTTGTTTTTTTTATATTCAAAGTGTGAATTTGAATCTGTGCCTATGATTCAGGGCAAAACAAAAACAAAAGTGCTACAAGTGTATAGGGGTTGAGCAGCTCCGATGTAAAGAAATATTTTGACAAGTATAAAATACATTATTCAGTCAACAAATATAGTCAAAAAAGATTCAGAAAGCTGAATTAAAAATTATTATAAATTTTTGATCTCCTAAAGTAAACACATTTGATTCAAATATGATTCCAAAATGTGGTTGAAAAAATATATTCAGTGTTTGATCATCTAAAGTATTCATATTTGATTATTTCTTTTGTTCAATTGTATGGTAACTCATTATTTTGTCAGAAAGAGTAATCAAATTATATTGATATGTAGGGAAATTGAAAATTTAATCACCTAAATGGTGAGTGGCTATAAACAAACCTAGATTGGTATACATATATACACACATATATTCCGAAACTAAAGCTAAGCCTACACCCCCATTTCCCACCCACTTCATTGATACCAATATATCTATGCATAAGCTAACAAATGTTTGTACATTCACATGTTCAAATAAAAGACAAACTGTTTCAATCAACCACTTCCTACAAAAACTATTCTTACGCACAAGCATACATATGTACAAATCTATGTCCATATGTAAGCTAAGAAATATTTTTATATTCGCATGTTGACAAACAAAACAAAATTCACTTCAACCATCCAACCATACGCACAAGCACACATACATATGTACATATGTATGCTCATGTTTTGTATGTAAATCGCAAAATCCTGAAAACTAGCTTCCTCTTGATTTTTCATTCATAAATGCTTCTTCTTAAGTTGTCCGAATTGGTGATAGAATTCGGCAACATGGCATTTGATAAAATCGTCAAAAGACAAATTTTTGCGATTTTATAAATTCCAACTTCGATGCATATTGGGGGTATTCATTATGACGAGCATAACTACTTTCATAACCCCGCACTTTTCCTTTGAAATAATACCAAACTATTTATAAGCCTGTATGAAAGTACTAATATGGTAGTAAAAAATGCAAATAAACATGCACAGATATTGCCAAGTAAATGTCCACTAACATATTAGCAATATAATCTAAAAATTTCCATCCATTGTTCATATAAATTATTGCAAATAATTTTCTCATATCCTGAATTGCCGAGTTGTCACAGCTTATGGACATTTTTATTTGCTATTTGAAACCCCCTATCATATTCTGCCGAAAAATTGTTCGCGCAGTCACGCAGCCAAATTTGCAGCAACTGTGTTGCAGTTGCTACATAAGAGTGGTGTTTTACCCGTTTCTGGCCCGAATTCGCACTGTGACGTCATACTGTATATGCTGACTTGTTTAACACATGTCATTACAAAGTAAGAATTTTACATTATTTTCATAGATAGAAATTAATATATGGGAGCGGCGAAATAAATTAAAGTAATTTTGCGAAGAAATGTAACATTATTTCGCAAAAGAGCAATAAATTCGTTTATTTTAATTTTATAATAAACTCCCCTTTTAGCTGTGAGTTATTAAAGGTATAAACGGCAACACTTTTAACCACCGACGACACATAATTTGGCTCGTGCCTATTGTATTTCGTCGGTTTATTGCTACGAGCATTGATATTTACATATCCATGGCCGTATACGCGGATTGCCATAATTGATTTGGTCGCTTCATAACGCGGAAAGCGACAAGTTGTTTTATTAATAACTTAAGACACTGCCACAACATCAAAGCGACCAAGCTTTTTATACATGTCTGCCTTTAATTGGAGTATTATTGAATATGTATATATGTATGTACATTTGTACTTTTTTGCTTTGGTTTGTATTTTCATACATATATATTCAATGATACAATGCTCAACATCTGATCAACAGGCACATGTCTTTTGTGTATTGTTGGTCTTATTTACATATTTAAGGGTTGATTTGAGGTAGGTCAAATGTATTTAAGTTTGACTTGGCTTATCAAACCTGCCTTTGAAAATATTCAAGTACATAGGTACTTACATCATTGTACTGAATAACACATATAAAATGCTTTAGGAAATTTCTTTATAGGTACCTCCCCTCCCACCCATAGTCCAAAACATAACTAAATATTTTTTTATTTATTCAATTGTTATCAAATATTTTATTTATTTCAATTTTTCAATTTATTAATAACTCATACTTCATGGTTAATATGCATACATTTTATGCAAATTAACGTTTTATAAATATGCAATGGATTTCGTGTGCACAAAAATTCCAAGTGTGCAAATGCCGTCGGCAAAACACTATTTGCATGCATATTTCAATTTGCATACATTTTCCTAACATTTTAATTTATTAACAAAAAGGGATGGGATAATTCATAAATGTATGATTAATTTACATACATTTCATGAAAGGGCATATTTTGGGTATATGAATAGGTTTTTGTTTGTAAAGAAATAAGCAAAATTTCTGCAATTTGCATCAACATAAAACAAGCAAATATATTGCTATTATTATATCAATTAAGTTCAAATTCATATTAAATCATAAAACAAGCAAATATATTGCTACAAGTAATAAAATTTAAATTTAATTAATCCTACTAAATACCTATATTCCCACAAAGAAATCATATTAAGAGTAAATCCAGAGAATTTATACACCAGCTGAAACTGTTGACAGAGAATTTTCTGCTGTTAACTGGTTAACATTGAAATTGGATTGTGTGTGGTGAAGTGCAAGACGTGTTCACATGCAAAAAAGTTGGAATCTAGCAAAAACGCCTTCTCATTGTGTTTAAATTCTCTGATATAAATATGATCGCAGAAACAGAGAATTTAAACACAATGACAGAGAATTTAAACACAATGAGAAGGCGTTTTTGCTAGATTCCAACTTTTTTGCATGTGAACGCGTCTTGCACTTCACCACACATAATCCAATTTTAACCAGTTAACAGCAGAAAATTCTCTGTCAACAGTTTCAGCTGGTGTATAAATTCTCTATATTTTCTCTTAATATGATTTCTTTGTGGGAATATAGTAGGATTATATTTAAATTTTATTATTTGTAGCAATGTATTTGCATGTTTTATGATTTAATATGAATTTGAATTTAATTAATATAATTTAGAAATTTTAAAAAAGGTAAAATAAGCTTAATTTTAATGGTAAATGGAGGGTTGAAAATGGCCTTGTGGCGTGCAAATTCGTATATACGATCAAAGTAGCAGATAAGACAACATAAAAGTCATAGTAGGTTTGGCGCACCTGTTAGGCCTCGTTTAAGGCTGCAGGTGTTTCAGGTTCGAACCTCAATAAAGCTTGTTTTCTGTTTTTTTTTTTTTATTGATGAAAAATCCCGTTAACATATCGAATTATGAATTTTCGATAAGCAAAAGCCGAAAAGTCGATGTGATTTTGCTTATTATATTTGTTAATTATATCCTTTTTTCTGTAATTTGAAATAATAATCCAAGTATACAGTTTTATAGCCCTTTTATTTCTACCCTTACAAAGTGCAAATGTCAAGTTCATAGAAAATTCCGCCGATTTTTGGCAATTTTTTCCGTTTTTGACTATTTTGCGTTTCAAATCTTTGATTACCTTATTCTGACCTGATCAATTGACCATGTATATTTACAAATATATTGCTAGAGTTGCGCTTTTTCGTTCATTTCAGAGATTCGGTTCTTTCGTTCTTTTTGTTCATCTGTTACTTTTTTTTAAGCAAATTTGTTCACTGCCGCTCAGACCGACGAAAAAAGTCAACAAGTATAGAGGGGGGTGTGTATGCAGCAATGCTTTGTGTAGGTATGTATATTTAAATGTGTTATGAATAAATAAGTTAATATATATACATATGTATAATTAACTTCAAAAAAAGTTACAAATTTCGGAAGATCGAGGAATTTGAAGCAGACCAGGCACAATTTGTAAATATGAACATAAATGTAATAATTAGTTTCTTACAAAAGATGTTTTTCATAAATATATACACACATATCGCATAAGTGGCATCATCGACATTCGTGCTCACTGTGAATTTCTACGTATGTATGTATGAATTTACAATGTTCGTGAACGAGAAGAGAGAAAGAATAACATTAGGTAAAACGAACTAAAAGAACAAATAGAACCGAAATCGAAGATCTAGTTCACTTGTTCAGTTGAGAGACCCGGTCAATTGAACATGTTCAGAAAGAAACGACCCAACTCTATACATTGCGCTTGCAAGTGTGAACGACCTCAAAAATATTTCGCTTTTGCTATTTTCTTTGTGGGTCAGGTGAAGGCGGCGAGGAAAAAGGAAATTTTTTTCTTCTCATTCGAAACTTCGAAATATCAGAACAGAAATGGAAATATGAAGTTTGGTATGGTATAGCCTCATGCGTAAAAGGAATAGCATATGTGCGTACGAAAGCCAAAAAACTATTTTCATACATTTAACACACGCGCCAATTTTTATGAGTGCCTGGTAATATAAAAATGTTTCTTGCCCAATGATTTATTTACACTTTGAAGACAAGGAAGGAAGATACTGGATTTTTCACAATGTCTTTGAAAACATTAATTCTATAAGTTTGCTTTTGGACAATGTGTAGTAGGCGGGAAAGGAAGTTTTTCTCTTAGGTGTAGTAGTTTTGGGCTATATGTACGAGGCCAGACAGGCTTTGAATGTGTTAGTAAGCGGAATCAAGTAGAAATAAAAATTTTGTCTGACTTCGATTTATTGTTCTTCATCTTATGTTTGTGATTTTGTTGTTGAGACGTAGGCGGGAATGTAAGATTTCCTCGCCAAAATCTAAGGCCTATATGTACGAAGCCGGACGGAATGTTTTAATGTGTTGGTAATAAGAATCGACACAAAATCAAAATTTAAGATTTTGTCTCTTTTTGACTTTTGTGCTTGAGGATGAAGCGAAGGCGGGTATGGAAATTAGGAAAAATGTTTGCATATTTTTAGCGACATTTGCTATTTTGTATGGTCGCCTATTACCATGCCAGCTTTCAATGGTCTTGAAATGCCCTTTTTAGCTTTGAGAACAATTTCTAACAATTGAAAGTAATTCAACAATTGTTTGAATTTGGTTAGCTTTTAATTTTGTCAAATGGTTTAAGCACATTTTTATATATTCTTGCACAAAAATTTGCTTTGATATTGCATTGTGAGAAAACGCGCTTATCGGCAAAATTTTGCTATTTTGGCGCAATATCAGAATTTTTATAATTTCAGCTAAAAAAAAAAAAATAAAGAAGGATTTTAACTGGAGCGGGCTTCGAACCCACGAAATCGTACAACAATGTAGTTGCCAACACAGCTGTGCCACAATAGCTCGTGGAGTTTAATAGCCTAACAGGCAGTTATAAGCACGAGCTTCAATCTAGTGAGTGGTGAGTGGTGAGTGAATGCGTGGAACATATATATAATTTCTAACTTGGAAACATATTTATATGTTGTACAAAGGAGATAGCCCTATTATCCTCTATGATTCGTATAGTACTTTTTACTTCGCAGCATTCATTAGAGATGCGAAATGTATGAGTTTCAATAAAGTGATGGTGAGTGAATGCGTGGAAGATATATATAACTAACGCTAATTTCTGACTTGGAAACATATTTATATGTTGTACAAAGGAGATATCCCTAGTACTTTTTACTTAGCAGCATTCATTAGAGATGCCAAATGCAATTTATATTATCTAGTAACCCTACACATTTTTATGGCCTGGTGAATCGGGCTCTTTTTCAAATTTTCTGCCTTCTTCTGTACCTTATAAAAAGAAACTTTTATTGATTTTTGATTGAAATTGATACAAGTGCTTTACACCTGCACCAAACACCCTATTAAATAATTGCCTCCTAAGACCTTACTTAATGGGGCAAGTCAATTTACAATGAATCATCATAATTTATTTACAAAAAATCAGAGAATTAAAATTTCAAATATAATTGCTCTGATCAGAGAATTTTTTGGTAACAGACGAACAGAGAAAATCGTTAAGAGAATTTTCTGTTACGTCTTGCACCCTGTTAAGTTAGCATGAATTTGGGGACTAGTGGTGAAGTGCAAGACGTGTCACATGCAAATGGATCGTATGCAGTGGATACCAAAAAAAACGCCTTCTCATTGTGTTTAAATTCTCTGCTGCGATGAAGTATAATATCACGGGATTGAAGCTGATCACCAAGAATTACAATTGCAACCTCATCAATTGTCGGTGCATTGAATCGCCTTTCATGCTCTCCAAAAGGTGTTCTATCAGCCCTTATTACAATTTTGTGATTATCAGATGGCATACGATCGAGAGCAATTTTGAACAATTGAACTAATGCGTTATGCTGATGTAAAAACCTTTGTAGCTCACAAATAATTTCTCTCTTGTATTCAAAGCAATTGCACAACGTTGATCCAATTCACGATTTTCATCACCAATAAAATAAATTTGCAAAAATTCATAATCAGCGTCGGGGTATGGCAATAACGAACCAGCTTGATGATAAATTTGGCCCTGAATCTGCAACATGTATGCAATTTTAGGTATATGTTGCATAATAATTTTTAAAACTATAGAACAATTTTATGATTCAGATTTATTGGGACAATCCTGTTTAAGTATTTACCTTAAACGTCGGCATAAAATTATCTCTAATAATGTTAGTAGCACCAACAGAAGTCATTTGAAGTGCCGAATTGAATTGTTGAATATAACTCAAAAAGTGCTTCGAATTTTCAGAAGTCCCAAAAATTAATGAAGACAATGGTTCGGGTGGAGTTTGTAATGCTGGCAATCTCACTTTGCCATTAGCACAACACATGCCGGGCGTTTCACCTGGAAATTTAGCGGCATCACAATGTGGACATATTGCGTCCATTATTCCATTATATCCGGCAAACCCAAACTATCCGGGTACCACAATGCTTGTCCAAGGACGCCCAGTCCCAGGGCCACAACAGCAATTGCGTCCTAGCCTTCCACAACCCAGGTGTAGTCACCCGCCACTTACCCCCAGAGTGGCGGCGTCTCCCCATATGCACTTCAGAATTCTGCAGTTAAACTGTAATGGACTAACTGGGAAGATTACGGAGATAGTCGATTTCATGAAGCGGCACAGCATCCGCATTGCTGCGGTTCAAGAGACTAAACTCACAGCAAGATCTGCATTGCAGACCTGCTCTGGGTATAATGTCCACAGGAAAGACCGCGAGAGCGGAAATGGAGACGCCCTCGCGTTTATCATACACCACTCTGTGCAATATTATATATTCGATCCTGGCTTCGACCGCAGGGACAATGTCTTAGAACGTCAAGGCCTATCTGTCCGGTCAGGCGATGCAAACCTAGAAATCATTAACATCTACATCCCTCCAGCCACCTGTTGCCCCAGTAGATACCGCCCTAATATCAGGGCCTTACTCACTGGCAACAATCGCATTATCTTAGGCGATTTCAATGCCCATCATGATCTATGGCATTCAAACTTGCGGGCGGACAGTAGTGGTGAGATGTTGGCGGATCAAATATAAGAAACGACGTTCTGCACAATAAACGGAGACGCCCCCACACGTATGATAGGAAGCTGTCACAGTTCGCCAGATATCTCAATCGTGAGCGCAGAACTCGTAAACTACGTCAACTGGCAGCCGATGGTAACATTGGCATCCGACCACCTGCCCATACTTATTTCGCTCGAGCGTACCGCCGACTTCATCGTCAAAACGCACTTTCATAAAATTCAAAAAAGGAAAGTAGGAAGATTATAAATCTTTTACAGACACCCGCTTTGCTGCCCTCCCTATCCCGACTGATGCCCGCCAAGGGGAGCGTGCCTTCCGTAAGGTCATTGAATCCGCCTCGGCACGTTTCATTCCCGCCGGGAGAATTCCCGAAATCCGGCCCCACTTCCCGGCGGAGGCCGCAAACTTAGCGAGAGAACGTGACCTTATAAGGCAGCTTGATTCAGGCGACCCCCAAATAAGGGATATAAACCAACGCATCAGATTGCTTGTGGACGAACACAAGAGGGCGAAATGGGAGGGGCACCTAAGAGGTTGTAACCTCTCTACCGGTGTGGGTAAACTTTGGTTCACCGTAAAGTCCCTATCGAATCCGACTAAGCACAAAGACAAAGTTTCCATCGCCTTTGGTGACAAAGTGCTGTCGGATGCGAAAAAATGCGCGAGCGCTTTCTGCCGACAATATATAATGCATCCTACGGTCGACAAAGATAGACAGAGAGCCAATAGACACGCACATAAACACAAATTCAGGGCGTCACCAATCACCATCACCGCTAAAGAGGTTGAGGACGTCATTGGTCGCGCTAAACCATTCAAAGCAGTGGGCCCAGACGGCATAGCCATGCCGATGCTTAAAAGCCTAGGGAAAGAGGGTTTCAAATATTTAGAGCATGTCTTCAACCTGTCTCTTTCCACCTTTGTCATACCCGAGAAATGGAAAATGGCCAAGGTGGTCCCGCCATTAAATCCTGGGAAACCAGCTAACATAGGTGAGTCGTATCGTCCGATATCTCTCCTATCGCTAGTGGCAAAGACGCTTGAAGCCATTTTGCTCCCTTATTTCCAAGCAAATATGCAGCTAGCCCCTCATCAGCATGGCTTCAAAAAACTCCATAGCACTACCACCGCGCTAAATGCCATTAGCACCCAGATAAATTGCGGTTTAAATCAATACCCCCACCATAGGACAGTACTCGTAGCGCTAGACCTATCAAAAGCTTTTGATACGGTCAACCATGGCTCGTTACTGCAAGACCTGGAAGGGTCTACCTTTCCCCCATGTCTTAAAAGGTGAACCGAAAATTATCTGGGTGGTCGGCAGGCATCGGTGCAATTTAGAAACGAAACATCAAAGCCAAGAAGAATTAAACAAGGGGTGCCACAGGGTGGTGTCCTCTCCCCACTTTTGTTTAATTTCTACATATCTAAGCTACCTTCACCACCGGAAGGAGTCACAATCGTTTCCTACGCCGATGACTGCACAATAATGGCCACAGGCCCAGGCCCAAAGATCGATGCGATATGCAATAAAATAAACGGCTACCTCCCTGATCTCTCCAGTTTTTTCGCCTCGCGAAACCTGGAATTATCACCGGCTAAATCTTCCGCGACCTTAGTTACAACATGGACGTCCCAAATGTCGACCAATTTGAACATCCACGTCGATGGCACTACGCTACCGACTGTCCTACACCCCAAAATCTTGGGTGTGACGTTTGATCAGGATCTACATTTTGGTGAGCACGCAGCCGCAATTGTTCCGAGAATTAAGAGCCGTAACAAAATCCTCAAATCCCTCGCTGGCAGTACCTGGGGAAAAGATAAAGAAACGCTCATGACTACATACAAAGCAATTAGCCAGCCGATTACGTGCTACGCGTCACCCATATGGTCGCCAAGCCTAAAAATTACCCACTGGAAGAAACTACAGGCCTGCCAAAATATTGCTCTCAGAATCGCCACGGGCTGTCTTCTTATGTCCCCAGAACACCATCTGCATAATGAGGCGAGAATACTCCCCATGAGGGAGAGAAATGAGATGCTGACCACACAGTTCCTGTTGAATACCCAGAAACCTGGGCATCCCAACAGACATATGATTGATGAACCAGCACCGCCTAGGGGCTTAAGGAGTCATCTCCGTAAGCATTTTGAGGAATTACGGCACCTGAGAACCCTGCCGTATGAAGCGAAAAAACACAAGTCATCTCCGTAAGCATTTTGAGGAATTACGGCACCTGAGAACCCAGCCGTATGAAGGGAAAAAACACAAGCAGGTCCTTGGTGAACTCCATAAACAGGCGTCGGACCTTTATGCCGGGAATTGCCCGGTGAATCCAGTACTTAAAGAAAAGTATCCAAAACTCGCGGAAGAGGAACGCATACTCCCCAGGGAAACGCGTGTCACTCTTGCTCAACTTCGTTCTGGATACTGTAACAGGTCAAACCCTTACCTATCCAGAATCAAACCCGACATACAAAATGTATGCCCCGCTTGGAATGTGTCCCCACATGACACCAACCATCTCTTCAATTGTAATGTGGAACCAACGCCTCTAACACCCCTTTCCTTATGGTCCACCCCTGTTGAAACGGCAAGCTTCCTTGGACTCCCGTTAGAGGATATTGATGATAATTTGTGATGGGTCGCGGCTATTAGGTGGGGCGAGCATTGCTACTACAACAACAACAACAAAAACAACAACAACGTCTAAATTTTATTCGTTTCAACCAAGCAAAATTAAGAGCTGAACAATATATTCATTTGCAAGATGCTATAGCGAATGATACTAATATTAATGACATCGAACGTTTAACTATATTGCCATCTTCGTATATTGGTAGGCCACGGAATATGAACGAATGTACACAATACGCAATGTGTTATGTACGAAAATACGGTCGACCGGATCTGTTCATTACATTTACATGTAATCCGCAGTGGGATGACATCAAAAACAATTTATTTGCAGGACAGTCGACAACCGATCGTCATGACATTACTGCGCGTGTTTTTCGTATAAAATGTAAAGCACTTATGGATTTAATTGTGAAATTATATGTATTTGGGGAGGTGCGTTGCCATATGTACTCCGTCGAATGGCAGAAAAGGGGATTGCCGCACGCACATATACTAATTTGGTTGGTACATAAAATAACTCCGGATCAAATCGATAACCTTATATCAGCTGAAATTCCTGATCACACTGCTGATCCTGAGCTATTTCAAGTTGTCGTTAAAAACATGATACATGGACCGTGCGGTGAACTTAATGTGAATTCACCATGTATGATTGCAGAAAAGTGTTCGAAGCGATACCCAAAGCAATTTACTTTATACACAATAACGGGCAATGACGGATATCCGTTGTATCGACGTGATAATAAAAATCATGAAATTACTCAGTATCAAATGGGGCGCTATATTAGTAGCAATGAAGCTATCTGCAGTATGTCGTTTCCAGTGCACGAAAGACACCCTGCGTTTGTTCACTTGGCTGTACATCTTGAGAATGGCCCACGTGTTTATTTTAAGGTGGCAAATGTATTGTAAAGAGCAGCACAACCACCAGCAATTACGTTAACAGCTTTTTTCAAATATGCGAAACTGATACATCTGCGATAGCTTTGTTATATTCCGAAGTGCCTCAGTATTACACATGGAATGTGTGTTCGAAAAAATTTCAAAGACGTAAACTAGAAACAGCAGTTCATGGGCATCCTGGCATCTTCCAAAGAGATGCAATTGCAAACAATGTTGAGTGTTTTTATTTGAGATTGTTATTAGTTAACGTGAATGGCCCAAAATCATTTCAAGAATTGAGAACAACGGTCGTTTGTGGCAAACATACCGTGAAGCATGCCAACTTTAGCATTTGTTGGAGGATGATGCACATTGGGATTCAACACTTCATGGTGCATCTATTTCGGCTCATCCTCAACAAATACGTATGCAATTTTTTTTTTTTTTATTTGCCATTATATTATAAACATGTATGCCATCAAATCCACTTGAATTATGGAACAAATATAAACGTTATATTTTAGAAGATATTTTAATTCGTATGCGTCATCATACAAGAAATCCTTATTTGTTGGTAACTTTGGAAATGTACAACGCAGCTTTGATAATAATTGAAGATATGTGTCTAACGATTGCAGATAAAACATTAGTACAATTGGGTATGGTCGCACCCAATCGTGAGATGCATGATCTGTTTGATCGTGAATTGCAACGTGAGCAGGAATTCAATTCTAATGATTTGCGTTTATTTGTAGAATCCAATATAACCAAAATGAATATTCGGCAAGAACATTTATATGACACAATCATGCAAGCCGTTTCCAATAATGCAGGTGGACTATATTTCTTTGATGCACCTGGTGGTACAGGCAAAAAGTTCGTTATATCACTGATTTTAGCGACTATTCGATCGGAAGAGGAAATTGCATTGGCACTTGCAAATGCAATGGCGAATAAAAAATAACTGGAATCATTTAATCGAACAATGCAAGATTTACGTGGCAATCAACAGCTTTTTGGTGGTGCTTTGATATTACTCTCAGGGGATTTTCGACAAACATTACCTGTCATTCCTCGATCAACTCCTGCTGATGAAATAAATGCCTATTTGAAGTCATCAGTTCTTTGGAGATATGTACAAAAATTGACACTGAACATTAATATGCGTATTCACTTACAAAATGATTCAGCTGCCCATGAGTTTTCAAAACAATTGTTAGAAATTGGTGATGGAAAAATACGAATCGACAGAACCAACGGATTGATCACTGTACCGAACAGTTTTTGTACAATTACGAAATCGATAGATGAATTGATTGAATGTGTTTTTCCAAATATTGTTCAGAATTACAGAAATCATGATTGGTTGAGAGAACGCGCCATTTTAGCACCGAAGAACATTCTTATCAATGCCATTAATTTTCAAATTCAAGCAAAACTCCCAGGTGTAGTCAAGACATATGTATATATCAATTGACAGTGCTATGCATCAATATGAGGCAATAAATTATCCAATTGAATTTTTAAATTCATTAGAACCAGCTGGTATGCCACCGCATTGTTTGAATCTGAAAGTGGGCCCTTTGATTATATTATTGCAAAATATTAATCCACCAAAACTGTGTAATGGCACCAGATTGGCAGTGAAAAATTTATTGCCAAATTTGATTGAAGCTACGATCTTAACTGGTAAATCAAAAGGAGAAGTTTGTTTAATACCGCGTATCCCTATGATTCCAAATGATATGCTATTTGAATTCAAACGATTACAATATCCTGTGCGTTTATCATTTGCGATGTCCATCAACAAAGCCCAAGGGTAAACACTTAACACTTGTGGTGTGAATTTGAAGGAATCATGTTTTTCACATGGCCAACTTTATGTTGCCTGTTCCAGAGTCGGTACCCCCAGCCGTTTGTTTATTCATGTTCAAAATGGAAAAACAAAAAATATTGTTATCCAAATGTTTTGGATTAAGTTTTAAAATAGCTAGCAAATAATAAAATATCTTTTTTTTTTGTAATAAATGAGTTTGATTTAATATTTCACTTTATACGTAGGGAAGCACGTACCGGGCCGCTAGTAATTGTATAGTTGTATAATTTCACGGTAGAAATGGTTTAAAAGCATTCCCTTCATGGGCCACCAAAAAATGTGTAGTATTGTGGAATACTCTTGTTATTGGGGTTCCTTTTGTTGTGTGATATAGTTGTCTGCAGCAAGTGGAAGAGGTAGGAGCACCCCACATTTCTGGTTGTAATTAAATTTGAAATAAATTGACTCACCGAAGCAATATGGCGTAGTTCAAAATCGACAGAATATCATGAACTTTTCTTCCTCTAAAGAAAAATCGAAGGAGACTCAGCTTCGGTCTTGTGATAATTTTTATTATTATTGAATAAATGAATTGTACAAATAACTTTGGTTTTACCTTGAATAAATCCAATCATGCAATGACCATCAAGGTCAGCAGTTTTAGGATGTATTTGAAGTTGGCTGCATAGCCCACACTTTATTTTACAAACTATGCCGCGTTCCAATGACTTGGAACTTTATTGTGCAAACTATGCCGCATCCCATTGAGTTGGAACTTTGCACATCAGATCAACTGCAAATTGGAAATCTTGATTGGTGATGGGTAGTCAATTTTAATGAAAATATTAATGTTATTCGTTGCATATTGTACAGCCCCTATTAATACACCCGAGCAATGTGAATTTTATTATAAAGCAACTGCGCTTTAGGTTAGGTCATCCTAAGCAGCTCATTCGGAGCCAACTGAAAGTTATACGAGAGGTACTACCTATCTCAGAAGCTAATATTGGCAAAATTAGTCTCGTTCGCAACCACAACTAAGAACCTTACAGTTTTCCTTCAGTCTATAGGTGGAGATAAACACTTGTCCAATCCAATGTTATTGGACGAACTAGTGGCGAAGCTTTCTCTTAATAAACGTTGGGATTGGGCTCGTCATTCTTCTTCTATTCGGCCACTTCCAACCATAGTAAATTATAGTGAATGGTTAACTGAGGTTGCGAGCTTCGTACAGATGGTACCGACCAGTGATGCAAAAGAATCTAAACGACGCGTAGTATTGCATACAGCCGGCGAACAACGTACTACCAAATGCATCGTTTGTCAAGGTGATCATAAATCTACTGAGTGTAGATGTCTGCTCGAAGCCAATGTACCGGAGCGCTGGAAACTGGTAAACGATTACGTCTTTGTTTTAGCTGTCTTTGGCCTGGTCACTCTACTCGCGACTGCCGCAGCCGCAAATCTTGCTCAGTGAAAGGTTGCTCCAAGTTCCACAATCGTCTGTTGCATGAGTGTCAGAGTGATCAGCCAGCCAAATCTCAAGCGCCTGAATCACCAAGCCCTAAAAATCCGGCCCTCAACTGCTTCGCACGCGCTAATGCAAATCTGCTATTTAGAGTGATTCCTGTTACGCTCTACGGACCAAATAACCGACTCAATACGTATGCATTACTCGATGAAGGATACTCAATTACGATGATGGACGATTCTTTTGTAAAGGAACTTGGACTTCGCGCCGAAAAACGTCACGTAGAAATTCAATGGTTTGGAGGTAACGCCGTAAATCAGCCCGTCGCCTTCGTTGATTTGTTTGTCAGTGGTTTGGGAATGCAGAAACGTCATATTCTCCGGAATGTCCATGGTGTAGCCAATTTAAACTTTCCAATGCAAAGCCTCAGTCAGAGTGATATCCGTAATGCCGAAAAGTATCAAGGTAAAATGCCAGTACAGCCGTATCAAAACGTAACGCCTAAATTTTTAATTGGACTAGACCACTGCTATCTCGGTTTGCCTACCCAAGCGACGACAACGAACCATACGTAGCGTTTACAGATTTCGGTTTTGTCATATTTGGACCGTCGACCACTTCGCCGCCAAGGAAGCTGTCTTGCCTTCACGTGAACGCATCATACTACCAGCTGCACAATATGAATAAAGAATATTTCAGCGTCGACTCATTTGGAGTAAGAGCTCCACCGCCGATTGAAAGCCAGATGATATACGGGCAAACGTACGTGAAGAAACTACAGTGAGGTTGAATGGTAGATTTCAAAGCGGGTTGTTGTGGAAGCATGACAGGATCGAGCTACCGGACAGTTACAGCATGGCATTGAGACGCCTTGTGGGCATCGAACGACGTATGGCTAAGGATAGCGAGTTTGGCAAGGCCTACCAAAATATCATCGAAACGTATGTCGTCAAAAATTATGCCCGTAAGCTGCTGCCACGTGAAGCCGCGGAAACAACTGCAAGGACTTGGTCTCTTCGGCACTTTGGGGTGGTAAACCCCCAAAAGCCAGGTAAACTGCGATTGGTGTTCGATGCAGCAGCGACGTGGAATGGTGTTTCGCTGCATTTCCAATTGCTTGAGGTTCCTCAGCAGTATCGATCTCTGGTGTCAGTTCTTTTTCATTTAAGAGAAGGTGCTGTTGAAGTATGCGCTGACATTCAGGAGGTGTTTCACCAAGTCGATATCCGCCCGGAAGATCGTTGCTCACAGAGTTTTTGTGGCGCGATGGTGATGGTCAGAAGGCTCCCGATGTTTACGAAATGACAGCCATGACGTTCGGTGTGGCATGCTCCCCATGTTCGGCCAACTATGTTAAAGTAAGGAACGCTTTAGAACATACAAATCATGATCAATGTGCAGTTAAAGCTATAATCGAGCGCCACTACGTTGATGACTATGTCGATGGTTTCGATACCGTCTCCGAAGCCATACATATCTCGGAACAGGTTCGTCAAATTCATAAAGGTGCAAGTTTTCAGTTGCGGAAATTTAGGTCTAACGCCCGTGAAGTTGTTGCTGCATTGGACGGTGAAACCACAGCATTGCCAATTAAGTCAAAGGAATCCAGCACATCGGAGAAGATTCCGGGGATGGCGTGGCTAACACAAAGCGATACATTTACGTACCGGCCGGAATTTCATGGATATTGTACATCTGTAATCAGTGGTGATATTACGTCAACGAAACGATTGCTGTTAGGTGTAATAATGTCCATTTTTGATCCATTGGAATTCTTGAGCCACTTAACTATAACAGCTAAGTTTATGATGCGTGAGATCTGGAAGCGAGATCTAGGGTGGGACGAGCCAGTTACACCGGAAGTTAGCGCTATTTGCTTCCAATTTCGTAGACAAATGTTGAATGTATCCGATTGCCAAATTCCACTTCACTACTTCTACAAAGGAAAGCCAGAGTCCTCAAAATACAAATAAATGTAAGGCGCTATAACCTCCGAAGAGATCTAAGGCCGAGCTTCTCTTCCAATTTGCGTCGTGCTCCTCTTGATTTTCCCTACAAATTTAACGGACGGGACCTACATGTTTTATGCCGACTCCGAACGGCATCTTCGAGGCAGATGAGTTTTCACTGAGAGCTTTTAATTGCAGAAATACACTCGGAGCGCTTGCCAAACACTGCCGAGTGGCGACCCAGCTTAGAAAAATTTTCTTCTAATTGAAAAACCTTATTTCTAAAATTTTGATGTTGCTTTGGCCGGGGTGCGAACCCAAGGCATACGGTGTGGCAGGCGGAGCACGCAACCATCACACCACGGCACCAGAGTCCTTGCAACTACATATATTTGTTGACGCTAATGAGGATGCCTTTGCGGCTGTAGCATATTGGAGGTCGGAGACCTCATCGGGTGATGTGATTGTTTCAACCGTATTTGCCAAAACTAGAAGTGCACCTCTGAAGCTGCTCTTCACCCCAGACTCGAGTTGCAGGCGGCATTACTGGGATTGCGCATGATGTCGACGATAGTGGGGGAGCATACAGCGCGATATAACAAAATTGTGTTTGGGAGCGACTCGAAGACGGTCCCCTAGGGGATAACCAGTGAGCATTGCCGCTATAAAGCTTTCGTAGCCCAACGGATCGCCGAAATTCTGAGTGTGTCAAAGCCGTCGGATTGGAGATGGTTACCCACAAAGGAAAATGTTGCCGACGAGGCCACTCGAGTTCACAACGACGTAAATGTGGGTCCGTCCTCTCGATGGTATACGGATCCAGCGTTTTTAAATCGGCGTGAGCGTCAGTTGCCAACAGATACTTCCAATGATACAGCTACAGAGGATCATGAAGAACTGCAGACTAAATTTACACTTTTAGCTATTAAACAAACTTGTAATGATTTTGATAAGTTTTCAGCATATATAAAACTAAAAAGAGCCGTCGCCTGGGTTCTACGCTTCATTAGTAATTGCAAGTCAACCACCCGACGAGCCAGCAGTACATTGCGATACGGGTTGACTGCTTCGGAACTTGAATCAGCAGAGCATTTATTGTACCGCCAAGTGCAGAACGAAGCCTTTGCCGGCGAGATAACTCTTCTGAAGAATGGCGTCGCCGCGCCAGCTAACAGTTCACCGTACGTCTTTCGCCGTCCATAGATGTTCATGGACTCCTGCGGGTCAGTGGTCGCTTGAATGAAGCCAGCTTGTTGGCATACGACGCAAAACCTCCGATAATCCTACCGTCAAAACATCCCGTAACAAAGCTTATCGTCTTCCATGAGCATAGCGGTATGAAGCACTTGAACACCGTGGCGACAATTTGTATGATACGACAAAGGTTTTGGATCCCGAATCTAAGAAAGGTTCTTCGTGGAGTCATAGCAGGGTATAACACATGCAAAATTAAGAAGGCGAAGCCGCAGGCACCGCTGATGGCGCAATTTCCGGAGGATCGAGTTACTCCATATGTGAGACCATTCGCGTACACCGGCTTGGACTATTTTGGGCCTGTAAGCGTCACAGTTGGGAGGCGTACAGAGAAGAGATGGGTGGCCTTGTTCACATGCCTGACGATGAGGGCTATCCACCTTGAGGTTGCACATGACCTTTCAACGGACGCATGTATCCTTGCTTTGCGCAACTTTATGAATAGAAGAGGGGTTCCAAAACGGATACGATCGGATAATGGGAAAAATTTCGTCGGGGTGGACGGCGAGTTAAAGCGGTTCAAAGATATGATTGATTGCTACGAATTACAGAGCGAGCTGTCAAGTAAGAGCGTTGAGTGGGTATTTAACTGTCCTGAAAATCCATCGGCAGGGGGTGCTTGGGAACGCATGGTGCAATGCGTGAAAAAGGTACTACGTCATACGATGAAAGAGATACATCCAAAGTAGCACTCGTTTCAGTTTGTTCATTGAAGCTGAGATAATAGTGAACTCTCGGCCTCTAACGCATTTACCCGTTGACCCACAACAAGAGGAGCCTTTAACCACCAACCATCTTTTTCTGGGTAGCACCAACACAGCGCAAACCCCAAGCTTCATGAAGCCGCCGGCGAAGTACTGTTCCCTACGTAAGCAGTGGCATATCGTCAGGCAGATGCGAGATCGCTTCTGGAAGAGGTGGGTAGAGGAATATTTGCCAACACTTACTAGGCGGTCAAAGTGGTGTTCGCCTACAGACCCGCTGCGAGAAGGGGACTTGGTACTAATTTATGACCCTAACGAGCCTAGGAAAGAGTGGCGTCGTGGCAGGATCCAAAAAATATACCCTCGCAAGGATAGTCAAGTTCGGAGGGCAGACGTGCTGACACCTAATGGTTCGGTTCAGCGTCGTGCGTCAAAGCTGCCAAAGCTCGGCATGATGGTAAATCCAGCGTGATTCACGAGGGCGGGGATGTAATAGATTGAATTATTTGAAATGTAAACTAGCTGGCAACCTTAAGTTACCAAATGTATACTTCACCACAAATGCATCTCTGTTTAGTTGTCCTTTGTTCATCCCAGCTCTTTCTTCTTTGTTCCGTCATTTGCATATTCCATTGGTCTACAAAATTCCGTCATTGGAAAATTATCATGCGTAGCCAACGGACGGAGAACGTTACTGGGGTAAATAATATGTCTGTTTTATTGTCAAATTGAATGTTACATAACCTTTTTTACACAGAAATAAACTTGAATATAGAAGCTTGAAACTCGAATATTGCAATTCATGTTCATCCCAAATCCGAATTATTTGCTACGCTACACATGCTTTTGTAATTAGCTTCACCTTATTTGTAATCCCATCAGGGTCATATCGAGATCCGTCCGGGATACCGTCGGAGACATATCGGGACTTTTTCTGGACTATGTCAGGGTCACTTCGAGACTTTTACGGGATCATTTCTGGATGGTTTTCGGGATCCGGCCGGCATCCCGTCGGGATTATTTCGGGATAATTTTTGGATTTTTCCGGGATAATTTCTGAATGATTTTCGGGATATGCCAGGGATCCCGTCGAAGTTATTTCGGGACTTTTTCGGGACTATTTAAATATCAATTCTGGATGGATTTCGGGAGCCACCCGGGATACCGTCATTTCGGGACTTTTTCGGGAATATTTCGGGAATTTTTATGGACGATTTCGAGATCATTTGCGAATCCTTCAGAGATAAATTCTGGATGGTTTTCGGGATCCCGTCGGGGTCATATCAGGACCTTTTCGGGACTATTTCGGTATCGTTATGGGACCCTTCCGGGATCATTTCTGGGTATTTTTAAGGATCCGTCAGGCATCCCGTCGGAGTTATTTCGGGACTATTCCGGGATCATTTGGGAATCCTTCCGGTATCATTAATGGATGACTTTCGGGATCCCGTCAGCGTCATTTCGGGATCATTTGGGGGATTCTTCCGGGATCATTTCTGGATGGTTTTCGGGATCCCGTTAGGGTAATTTCGGGACTATTTCGGGATGATTTTGGGATCCCATCTGGATCATTTCGGGACTTTATCGCGATCATTTCTGAATAGTTTTGGGGTGCTTCTGGGTCCCGTGTGGGTTATTTCGGGACCTTTTCGAGAGTATTCCGGGATCATTTGGGGATCCTTCAGGGATCATTTCTGGATCCTTTTAGGGATCCCGTCGGGGTTATTTTGAGAACATTTGCGGATCCCTCAGGGATCATTTCGGGATTTGTCCGGGATCCCGTCAGGATCATTTCGGGACTATTTTTGTATCATTTTTGAACTCTTCCTGGATCATTTAAGGACTCTTCAAAACCGGTAGTTTAGCACACAGGCCTCTTTAAATTGTGAGCTTTTGTGGCCATGAATTTGCTGCAAATTATTCGTAATTAAAATTCGGTATGTTTTATCTTTAATATCTAACACAGCTTTTTCGTTCTGTTTTTGATTTTTTTAAATGCATCCTGTAACGAACTATTATAACTATAATTACACTCTTTGTAATATTTTAACCAACTAAATACCCGAAAAAGCAACACTATTTTCATCTAAAAAATTCTCTTTGGTTTTAGCTAATTATAGTTCTTTGAATAGTAATACCTTCACCCCTGTCATATCAATTAATTTAACTTAAAAACAAAATTTATTTTTTTAATTCGAAAAAACTGTATTGTACTATTCACGTAAGCGTGCCTTTCAGGCTATCAGCTCATTTGGTAATTTTTTTTACTCTATTATAAAAATAAAATACAGTGACAAAAATAATTTTTAAACAGATAACTTGATAAGCAGGCTAACGTGAATAGCCCATATATTTTATTTGCTCCTTGCGGACGGGGCCGCGTGTAAAGGCTAGTTATATATATATTAGGAATAACGAACTTTTTTTCTTGAAACAAGTTAGAAGTGCTTATGCTACCAATGCACTTATTTATAGAGCTTTACGGGAACTTAACACTCCATCGGGTTCTCTTATATCTGATTTATTTAGCTCTAAACCCAAATTTGTAGCTTAACTACATGTAAGTTTTGATTAATATTTTAATTGTATAATTTGTAATTTTTATATTGTTCACTTAACATATATTTTTTATAATAAGCAAAAAAATTTCAAGTTTTGTCATTAGTCTGTAAGTGCACTCTCGTCATGTATGACTACAAATATATAAAAATGGGTGGAGGAAAAGATGTCCGTTGCCGAAATGAATTTTTTTTTTGATAATTAACAGTAGTAATATGATGTATATTGGAACGATTTTCCGTCATCCCTTGTCAAATTTGGTTTCGAAATAAACCTGTTTCGTCGTTGTGCCATTATCAGTGTCGATTTTCGTTCTGATGATGGCACAACGACGAAACCGGTTTGTCTCGAAACCAAATTTGACAAGGGATGACGGAAAATCGTTCCAATATACATCCTTTATCCACCCTGTCGAAAAATCAACAAAACAAAATAAGTCAGTAGTAATATCGTTATAACGACGCGAAATATTTTATTGGTAAGTGTTGTGTCCGAGAGCAAATAAAAGACGTTGTTTAAGACAGTAGTTATAATTAGCAACTGTTCTAGTTTCATTTCATTTTCTGTCAATCATGAAACCTGCATAGCTACAAGGCTACAAAGACATATATTGATGTAAGGATATGGTAACATAGGAAAACACATAACACGCTCCTCCTTAACGAAGTTTCTTTGTTTTCATACCTATGTTAAAGTATTTCAATTAATAGTATTTTTGAATAAGAGTATATATACAATATTTTTTTTTTATTTATTTATTTATGTTTTTTGTTTTATTAAATTTAAATATTTAACTAAAACTTATATTTAACTTGGTTTTTTTGGACGTTATGCTCTACGTTCTACTTGTATATTTTCGTTGTCATTCGACGCATTTTCCAAATTTTCATTGTCATTACATTCATTTCGATGTGGACATTCAGAAGATACATTATTTTTCTCAGCACCAGCCGATTTACTTATCTCAGCTTCTCTGGATTCCTCCTCCAATATGATCAATATGTCTTTTAATTAATCTTTTGTTACTATCAAATGTGCAATTATAAAATCGTGGACCAATTTTGGATTGAATTGTCGCAGGGGACCAACTTGCTTTATTAGGATTTTTGTAATCTCTAATATAAACTGTATCTCCTGAATTAAACTGTACATATCTTTTTCCTGGATAATTTTTTGACTATTTTCTTGACTACGTAATATATTTTCTGTAATTTTAGGTGGTTTGACAAAATCGAAACGAGTTTTTATAAACCTGCCTAGGAAGAGCTTAGCTGGTGATTCAATGTTTTGTTACCCGATAATACATCAAAAACCTATTCAGGATTATATCAAAGTTTGTATCGCGTTCACTTCTCAAATTTGCTACTAAAGATTTCTTTAAACTTTTTAGAAAATTTTCAACTTGACCATTTGTTGATGGTTGCCCTGGTGATGTAAGTACGTGTTTAATATTGTTATATTCTAAGAAATTTTTAAACTCTTCCGAAACAAAATAACGACCGTTGTCACTTATAACTTTATTGACGATACGAAAACGGCAGAAACTTTCGCGAAGTTTTGAAATCACAAAAGGTGAAGTCATGTCTTTAGTTTTAAAACTTCGACCCATTTCGAACACGCATCTATATAAGTACTAACAGTTGAAATGCTTTTATAGACCCTGCAAAATCAATATGTATTCTGCTCCAAACTTAATCAGCAGGCTGCCATGAAATCAAAGCACTTTTGTTAGGACATCGTAAAAGTTCCTGATATGGAATACATTCTTAATTAACTTCATAAGTGTGAGTCATGTAACTGCCCTAGATAAAGAAACTTTTATTCAATAAAGAATACGCCTAAATGTATGCGTCAATATCTTTTATTTTTCACAACAATGAAAATTTTTGAAAATTGAAAAATTAATATTGAAAATTAAAATACTGATAAAACATTTTAAAATTACAAAGCTCAAAGTAACTTAAATCAAAGTTAAATAAAAATAATAAGAACCCTACATTACTCCTCCTTCAAGAAAATTTATCGTTAAACAAATTGAATGTAACTCTCTTTTTATGTAAATTCTTGGTGTTGTTTGTGTCTGTTGTTTCAATTATTGCAGGTTTTAATCTATCAATAGGAATAGTTTTAATATTATTATCTATTTCAAGTTTAAAACATTTTTGGTCTTTTTCCACAATTTTGTAAGGTCCTTCATATGGTTGTTGTAATGAATGTTTATTAATGACTCGAACAAATGCAAATTTACAAATTTGAAGATCTTTTGGAACGTAAATTCGAGTATCAGCATCTTTATGATGACTTAAATTTGATCTAACATTTCGAAAATGTTCACGTAAATTTCTTAAAATTTCAGTTGATGAGAAATTTTTAGCTGATGGCACAACAAGTTCCCCTGGCAAACGTAAATTCTGACCGAAAACCATTTCCGCTGGTGTAGCCGAAATATCTTCTTTGTAAATAGATCGAAAACCAAGTAATATGATAGGTAACTCGTCATACCAATTATTTGTGTCCTCTCTAGCTATTATAGTAGTATTTAATTGTCTATGAAACCTTTCAAACATACCATTTCCTTGAGGGTGATATGCGGATGTTGTAATTTGGTGACTACCAAGTAATTTAGTTAACTCTGAAAACAATTTCGATGTAAATTGGCTACCTTGATCAGTTGTTATCTTTAACGGAAATCTAAACCGAGAAATATATTCTCTAAAAGACTTATTTGCAATTGTAGTTGCTGAAATATCTTTTAATGCATATGCCTCAGGCCACCGGGTAAATCTTTCAATAATCGTTAAAATATAGCGATGTCCTTTTGAAATAGGTAATGGTCCAACTATATCTAAATGGATGTGTTTTTGGTAGATTAACCAAATATTTAAATATTTATTTTTTAATTTTGAATTTAGAAAATATTTAACTTAATTCCTTTAAAAGATGTTTTTTTGATACTTCCAATATTTTCATTTTGAAATATTATACAAAATAAAATGATTTAAAAATAATTTATAAAAACAAAGTATATATAACTAAAGTAGATAACCCTATATTTACTCCCCCTCCAGTGAAACGAAAATTTTATTTTTTAAATATTAATTTACAGTGTATATTACTTTCTGTAAGAATTTTGTATTGTAGTTTAAAAAATATTTGAATTGTATGTAAATTGCGTTAGAAGTTTATGTTAGTATTGATGTAAGTACCCAACCTTTTGATGATTTGATGTACTTGATAACAGATTTTTAGTTGTTGTTAATGTTTACTTGTATTATTAACATTTTATGTATATTAATATTTGGTTGTGTTATTTCTATGTTGTTTGAGAAATATTGTTATTTATCGTGATGTGCTTGAAGAACCTAGGATGAGGTTGAATAATAGTAGATTGCAACTGTGTGTGCACAATTACTCAAAAATTAAAACTTGTACCAGTCAAACAAACCACCGCTGTATAGCTAAATGGTTAGCGCAGCATGCCTAAAGCGTACTGATGATGAAGGCTTAGCACCCTTCGAAATGGATCTATCTGCGCAGCTATGGCAGGTTGTCGGAAAAATTTTCTACTTACTATTCCAAAAACAAAATACAATTTTTCAAATTTAGAAAAATTAAAAAATAACAATAATTATCATTGGAAAAAAATTATTGTTCTGGCCTTGAGCTCGATTCGAACCTTGAATGATTTATCAATAGGCCGATAAAAACAAAAACAATTGTTAATAAACCATGAGCACTGGGGAATGTCAAACAAAGTAATTGACAATATACAAAAATCCAGCATTATCAGTGATTTGCACCAGATGGCGCAACACTGAATAAATATAGTTGGTAAAAAGGAATAGAAGTAGCAAATTTGCCAGTCAAACAAACCACCGCTGTATAGCTAAATGGTTAGCGCAGCATGCCTAAAGCGTACTGATGATGAAGGCTTAGCACCCTTCGAAATGGATCTATCTGCGCAGCTATGGCAGGTTGTCTGGAAAATTTTCTACTTACTATTCCAAAAACAAAATTCAATTTTTCAAATTTAGAAAAATTAAAAAATAACAATAATTATCATTAGAAAAAAATTATTGTTCTGGCCTTGAGCTCGATTCGAACCTTGAATGATTTATCAATAGGCCGATAAAAACAAAAACAATTGTTAATAAACCATGAGCACTTGGGAATGTCAAACAAAGTAATTGACAATAAACAAAAATCAAGCATTATCAGTGCTTTGCACCAGATGGCGCAACACTGAATAAATATAGTTGGTAAAAAGGAATAGAGGTAGCAAATTTGCCAGTCAAACAAACCACCGCTGTATAGCTAAATGGTTAGCGCAGCATGCCTAAAGCGTACTGATGATGAAGGCTTAGCACCCTTCGAAATGGATCTATCTGCGCAGCTATGGCAGGTTGTCTGGAAAATTTTCTACTTACTATTCCAAAAACAAAATTCAATTTTTCAAATTTAGAAAAATTAAAAAATAACAATAATTATCATTAGAAAAAAATTATTGTTCTGGCCTTGAGCTCGATTCGAACCTTGAATGATTTATCAATAGGCCGATAAAAACAAAAACAATTATTAAAACTTGTATTATGCAGAATGTATGTTCAATATATAATTGTATTCTGCATAATGTATGTCCAAGTTGTTGATAAGGAATGAAAAGTTGATTCCTTTAATTGTTTGAGGGTGAAATTGTAATTGATTTATATTATGTTAGTGAGCATAAATTGAGTTTTTTATATGATTTTAATTTCAATACGAAAGAATTGATATGTCAATAAAAATTTTTTAAGAAATCTTTTGAGATTTTTTAAAATTGATTATAGTATTTAGTTTGATTTAAAAAGTTTTAAGTTGTTTGTTATTTTTAATTGGAAATGAGATTGGTAAAATATGAATTTGAGTTTATCAGGTAGGTTCTGAAATTCGAGTGAAAGTGAATATGAAAATGAAACCTAAAACGAGGGAATTAAAATTTGGTGTTCTGCAAACCGAGTTTTTCATTCATTTTCTTGCTCGTTTTAAATTCTTCCTTAAAATGAACTTAGCATTTGACAGTTGTCAATTGATAAAGAAAAAATAATACATTTTAGGGAAAAATAAAACTTAAAATAAAAAATGAGTGCTATAACAACGCTTTCGTTTATTATTTTGGAAAATGAGAGAAATGGAGAAGAAGCTCTTCATAGAAAGATAGTCCGTGACCACTCAAATCCATTAGATGTGCCGGAATCTGCGTAAGTTTGTAGGGCATGCGGTGTATTCTGCTTTTTACATAGTGATTCTCATTATAGTTTCGTGTCCAGCTATCGTGTTAGCAAAGAAGCATTCATTATGCTCTTAAATATTGCTGCGCCACATATAAAGCACACTTGGCTTCCAACGACACTGCAAATGGCTGCAACTTTGCGATTTTTAGCCGAAGGTGGCTTCCAAAAAGCTGTGGGTAAGGATAGCTACATCGCTATGGGGCGAAGCACGGTATCAAAGGTGTTAAAAGAAGTGCTGCGTATTTTGGAAAAATACTTGTGTTCCCGGTGGATTAAGTTGCGAAAGATAGAAAGCGAACTGACTCAATCGAAGCAATATTTTCAGCAACACTTTGGGATTCCTGGAGTAATTGGCTGCATAGACGGGACGCACATACAAATAACTAAACCTAATAAAGATCACAGCATATTTTATAACCGTAAGGGTTATTTTAGCATGAATGCAATGATTGTGAGTATACAAATATAAAATCTAAAAATATAAAATAATTTAAATAAGTAAATTATTACAGATGTGTGATTACAATATGGTTATTAGAAGTGTTGATGGTCGTCACCCTGGGTCAAGTCACGATGCTTTGATATGGAGTGTAAGTAAAGCAAATGACTCCTTCCAACGCCGATATGAGAATGGAGAACGTGGTTCTTGGCTTTTGGGTGATGCCGGATATCCACTTCAGCCATTTCTGCTAACACCGTTCAGAAATCCACAAGCTAACACAGCAGAGCATACGTTTAACCAAAAACATTGTTCAGGACGCAATATAGTTGAAAGAACTATAGGGGTGTTAAAAAAGCCGATTTAGATGTTTAGCTCGTACTCTTCAATACCAACCGGAAAAGGTTGTACAAATAATTAATGTTTGTTGTGCTTTACACAACATTTTTATACACTACAAAGTCCAGGAAATCGTAGATGTTGACATAGAAAATCAGGAAGATGCTCTTGCCGAAGAAATATTTAACGATTCTATACTTTATGACGAAGCTGCATTAATTAGCGAAAACATAGCCAGTCACCTTCATAGAAATTCGTGAAAGTAGAAAACACAAAGCAAATACTTTAATTATTATATTAAAATCACATTTCAGGTACACAAAATTAATCACATTTCAGGTGTCAGTTAATAAATTAAAATTTGATACTTCATTACATAAATTACAAAATAAGAATCTAATTATTGTTTCCGCTTTTGTTATATTTTAAATGTATTTTAAGTTCAGTCAGTTCATTTTCCTTTTGTTTTAGCTCATTTTCCGTTTGCCGCTGTCTTTCCATTTCAAGATGGTGTCTCTTTCTTTCGGTATTGCCTTCACGTATAGCAGTCGTCGTTGCCTTTACTGCTTCACAGAGAGTTTCAACTGCTCCGCTCACATACACAGTTGCCTCAATACATCCTTTTAAACCATTTACAATGTTTTTCATATCTTTTGTTTGCTCGTCAATGTTGGCCTTAAGGCAATCAGTTGCAGAAGGCTCAGACCTTCGCGAGCGAGATAATGCAGCAGCTCTACTTGTAGATGGCTGGTCATCATCACTTGATGAATCTGAAGGTGTCTCGCTTTCTGCAGCCCCGTAGTCTTTTGTGTTTGGAACACCTTTCACAGAAGTAATCAAGTTACATAAACGGGCAATTGCATTTTCTGTTGGGGTTAGTACATATTTGTTGTATGGTCCACCTCCAGTTGCCCTAGCTTCTTTGCTGTTATGAACGAGTTTCCTTTTTATAAAGGCTTTCCAATCTATCCAAACCTGCCAATTGTACAAATTTAAATAAGTAAAATACACAAATTATACAGAAAAAATTTAATTTTGCACCTTTTTCCAGCCAGAAATATCCTTATGAGGTGGGCCATGCTCGTTCAATTCCACTACCACCTCCGCCCATAGTGCATCCACTTTCAACTTGTCACCTTTAATGAAACCCTTTGCAACATGTGGGTGCTTCTCCATAAATTGCAGTAAAACTGTTTCTTGGCGTACATTTTTATGCTTACCCCTAAAGTATTCAACGTTAATTTATTAAATTAAAATAAAAAAAAATAAATGTAAGGCGCGATAACCTCCGAAGAGATCTAAGGCCGAGCTTCTCTTCCAATTTGCGTCGTGCTCCTCTTGATTTCCCCTACAAATTGGCCGGACGGGACCTACATGATTTTATGCCGACTCCGAACGGCGTCTGCAAGGCAGATGAGTTTTCACTGAGAGCTTTTCACGGCAGAAATACACCCGGAGCGCTTGCCAAAGACTGCCGAGGGGCGACCCCGCTTAGAAAAAATGTCTTCTAATTGAAAAACCTTATTTCTAAAATTTTTGATGTTGCTTTGCCCGGGGTTTGAACCCAGGGCATCCGGTGTGGTAGGCGGAGCACGCTACCATCACACCACGGTGGCCGCCAATTATTAAATTGGCGTGTGTTTATTGCGATTTAGTTAACTTACATGTTTTCTCTTGCCAAATTCACCAATTTAAATTGAAGCGAATGCTAACCGAATGTTATCTTGTGAATTCGTTTTCTAGAACATGCCAAATCACAGGGCGTTCATTTTGAAAAAAATGTGAAAATAAAACAGTGGAAGTGAAACACAGAACACCTTTAGTCGAATTCAAAATGATTTTGCTTGATATTCACTCGAAAGTGAATTACAGAACCTGCCTGTATATGTCTGTTGCTGTAAATTTACTTACATGTGTAAATGATATATATTTTTGAACTGGAGGAGAAATGTATATAATTAAAATATATTTAATGTAATTATAAAGTAGAACAATCTAATAATTAAACTATTTTATTATTTTATTATTTTACGATTTTGTGAAATGTAATATTTTTAAATAAATTTGTTATCTAAAGTTATAGAATCCATTAAAAAAAATATATATTTTTGTAGATGATAAATTCATAAAAAGAAAATGGTTGACTAGTAGTGAAATTATTGATCTTTCATTGGTTTTATTTTTAAAATTGCACCATTTAATATTTTAATCCCTGATGTCAATCTTAAATTGTTGTTTATATGTATGTAAAATTGCTTTGATGAAATATGTGTTGTTTCTTTTAGTAATTGTAGTTAACGTTAACTCTTCATTCGAATTGGTTTTTTGAAATATACTTCTTCTTAATTCAATATAAATAATGCATTGATTGATTAAAAATTATAGTGGTTGGGCTAATTGTTAAACGAATTTTTAGAACTGGATTTTTGGTAATTTTCTTTTAATTTCTTTCTTTCATTTTGATGCTTGATATAAATTTATTGTACTGTAGGAATTTCCAGATTGTGTGCAGGATCGTTGGTGGAATCGCCATTTATATTTGGTAGATTAACCAAATATTTAAATATTTATTTTTTAATTTTGAATTTAGAAAATATTTAACTTTATTCCTTTAAAAGATGTTTTTTTGATACTTCCGATATTTTCATTTTGAAATATTATACAAAATAAAATGATTTAAAAATTATTTATAAAAACAAAGTATATATAACTAAAGTAGATAACCCTATAGTGTTCAAATCTATTCTTGGGAATTTGAATTTTGACAACAGGGGATTTTGTATGACAATAAACTTTAGACTTTTGACAATTAAGACACTCCTTTGACCAAATATTAATATTAACCTTTCGCAAATTAGTCAGTACAAATGGCCTAGGAGTTTCTCCTGAAATTTCACACCAAATATTGAAATTTAAAATGGGAATACTAATTAGTTTTAAATTTAGATATTGAGAATCAGATACAAGTTGATTTAAGTCATCATCTTTTTGTTGTTCAGTTTGTAAAACTTTAAAATTCAGTTCTGTATTATATATTGCATTAACCTCAAAAGCTCTAGATAGCGTATCTGCTACAACATTGGATTCTCCTTTAATGTATTGTATGTCATCAGTAAATTGTGCTATAAATTCCAAGTGTCTCATTTGTCTAGGACTCCGTTCTGTTTTTGAATTTAAAGCAGTAGTCAAAGGTTTATGGCCCGTATAAACTGTAAATTGTCGTCTTTTCAAAAGATATCAAAAATGTTTTATATTTAAGTAAATCCCCAATAACTCCCTATCAAAAGCACTATATTTAATTTCAGTTGGAGAAAGTTTTTTAGAAAAGAATGCAATGGGTTCAATTTTATTATTGTAATTTTGTTGTATAACGCCCCCAATTGCTGTGTTAGATGCATCTACTGTTAAAGATAATTTCGCATCGTTGTTAAAATGATTTAACAATATCGTAGATGCAAATTTATCTTTAATGCATTCAAAAGCTTTATTCGAATTCTCGTCCCATACCAAAGTTTTGTCGCGTTTCTTACTTACTTTGTTAATTATATCATAAATTTTGTTTGTAAATTTTGCTAGTTTTGGAATGTATCTATGACAATAATTTACCATACCAATATATTTCTGTGCCTGCTTAACTGATTTTGGACGTTCAAAATTGCGAATAGCTGATGCCTTTTCATCAGAAGGCCGAATACCTGTTTCAGAAATGTTATTTTATAAAAACTCAATACTTGGTACACCAAAATTACATTTACTTGTTTTAATGTTTAAACCGTACTCTGTAAGGCGTTGAAAAAGGATACGTAAATCTGTTAAATGTTGTTCTTCGTCTTTACTTGCAATAAGTAAGTCGTCGATGTAAGCATATACAAAACTAAGTCACCTACTACCTCATTTATGAATCTTTGAAAGGTTTGTGAAGAATTTCTAAGTCCGAAAGGCATTCTCATGAATTCAAACATACCGAAAGGAGTTGTAATAGCAGTTTTATAAATATCTTCTTCAGCCATAGGAATTTGGTGATATGCCCTAACTAAATCTAATTTTTAAAATATATTTTTGTTATGAAGGTTCATATTAAAATCCTGAATGTGAGGTAAGGGATAACGATCGGGAGCAGTTACAATATTCAATCTTCTAAAATCACCACATGGACGCCAATCACTCAACTCTTTTTTAGGTACAAGGTGAAGTGGTGATGCTATTGAAGAAATTGAAGGCCGACAAATGCCTGTTTTAACTAAGAAATCAAACTCCATTTTCGCGAATTTGTATTTTACCGGATCTAAACGCCTGGGCTTAGAAAATGTAAGACTACCTTCTGTTACAAGTCGATGTACTGTTATATGTTTAACAGGTTTAGTATAATCTGGCTCTGAAATAAGTGACTGAAACTCTTTTAATAATTTTGTAAATTTATTGTCAACCACAAATAATTTAGGTAATGGAATATCACAAAAGTAGGATACTGTATTAACTGAGAGATTGGTTAATGGATCTACTAAAAGTTTATGTTTAATGTCTATAAGAAGACCATACTTACAAAGAAAATCAGCGCCAATTATTGGCTTGGCTATATCTGCAATCAAAAATGTAAAGGGAAATTCACGTCTTAAACATAAATTTACTTTTAAAAGCCTTCCCATAAGTGGCAATTGTTGAGCCATTAGCTGTAGTGAGAATTATGTCTGAAAGTTTCTTATGAGGAAATTTAGACGCGGGTAATACCGAAATTTCTGCTCCACTATCAATTAAAAAATTTTGTTTGTTTTCTCTGTCAAAAATAAATAAGCGAAGCGTCAAAAATTCTAAATTTCCGTTGTTCGTCGCTGCAACAACGGAAGAATTTAGTTTTTTGAATCTTTGTTTTTATTATACGAACACGGTTGTTCACACTTCCTGGCATTACTTCCAAATTTGTAGTGGAATCTACACAACCAATTTGGATTATTAAGAGAGTTAGAACGATGCCTAAAAGAATTTCTAAAATTATTCCTAGAATTAGAACGCGACCTAGATTGATTCCGATACACTTCTGTTTTAATTTCTGCTAACTCCAAAGAAAGTTTCTGAAAGCTTTAACACATTAAAGAAGTGGTTTTAACTAAATTTTCAACAACCGAGTTTTGAACTTTTGTATCTGAAATTGTATTAACCGAAAAAAACTTCATTTTTGCTTATCACTTCCCAAATATTATCTGCTAATTTTGTTAATTCGTTAATATTATTACAACTCGATCTAGCCAAAATCATACTCAAAGTTTCAGGAAGTTTACGCATCCAAATTTTCTTTAAAATATTTTCGCTAAAATTTGACCCTGCTAATATAATTAATGAACGATAAAATTCTGAGGGCTTACGATCACCCATCTCAGAATCGTTTAAAATTTTATCAAGTTTCGAATTTTGGCTAAGTGATTGTCTTTCTATCAACACTTTTTAAGTTCAATAAATTTGTTATTAATAGGGGCATTTTGGATAAAATCTAAAATAGTTATTATCACTTCCTGCGGAATTGCTGTAATGATGTGTTCATATTTAGTGTTTTCTTGTGTAATTTTTTTAACACTAAATTGTGTTTCGGCATGAATAAACCATGCTTCCGGACAATTAGTCCAAAATTGTGGAAGTTTGACTGATGTAGCAAAAATTTCTGAATTATTTTTGTTTGCATATGGATTTATTAGTTCTTCTTGAGAAGAATTATTCTGTAAATCAATAAGCGAATCACTTAAATTTTGTGTAGAAGTGTGTGTATTGTGTCGTGGAGAATGAAACATTTTAACTAAATTGAAGAAGGAGTTTACAAATTTAGTAAAATATTAAATATCAATATTAAAAATATTTATATTTTATAATAGCTGTTTAAATAAACAAAATATATATGTATATGTATATATATATATATTTAGCGGCTTGGCTAAATCGTTGTTTCTTTATAGCTTACCAATGTGAGGAATATGCCAAATGAATAAACCGAATGATTTTATGCTTTAATTACAATTATAACTTTAATGAAATAATAATTAGAAAGAGCTTAGTTAAATTACAACCGGTTGCGATGAGATGTCGAATAGAAAAGAAAGAAAATGAAAGTAAGTATATGGTACGATAACAAAATTGAATAGTTATGGAATTTGAGGTATGGTACAGGGTACCACAGTACTCCCCCTCTAGATGCGTCATCGGTATCGCAGAGGAATACTAACGTGTCTACCCGTGCGTGTAGTGCTTGTTGCTGCGGATTGTGATACCTCCTGTTGTATTACTTGTCTTGGCGCGGTGTCATCGTTGTCGACGTTGGCAAGAAATGCTGGTTTTAAGCGATCGACGCTTATGTTTGTGGTTCGCCCTCGTACAACTATTTTGAAAAATTTTGGGCTTCGTTTAATGACGAGATATGTTCCATCGTACGGGTGTGTTAACGAGGGCCGCACTGAGTCGTTTCGAACGAATACGTGAGTAGCCGTCTGCAAAGCGGTGGTTAGGAAAGGGTGTGGCTTTGAATGGTGCGCCGTCTGTGTTGAGCGTAGCCTTTCAATTGAAGATCGAAATTGCGTTATGGCTTCGCTGGTGACTTATTTCGATCTTACCTCTTGAAAAATTTCACCTGGGATGCGTAGTGTTGAACCGTATACCAACATGGCAGGAGAAGAATTTATGCTTGGTTTGAACGCGACTCGTAGACCCAGTAAAATCGCTGGTAAATGAAGCACCCACTTCGCTGGTTCATGGCACAAAATAGCCAATTTGAAACATCTGTGCCATCTCTCGATGATGCCATTGGACTGAGGGTGATAAGGCGTTGTTCTCAAATGACTTGCTCCAATAGTACTGATCAGTTCGGCGAATAAGGCTGACTCGAATTGTCTACCACGGTCGGATGTTATGCGTGCTGGAACACCAAACCGTGAAATCCACTGCGAAAGCAGAGCTTTGGCGGCTGATTCGGCGCAGATGTCTGCCATGGGGACGGCTTCTGGCCATCGAGTGTATCGGTCGATGATCGTGAGACAATAGCGCTGTCCCTCACATAGCGGAAAGGAACCAACGATAATAATATTTATGTGGGAAAATCGTTCCTGTGGAGGCTCGTACCTTGCTGGTGCTGTCTTCGTGTGACGATGTACTTTGGACCGCTGACACGCTTGGCAACAGCGCACGAAGGACGCGATATCTTTTCGGATACCTGGCCAGACGAATTTAGAAGGGATCAGGTCAGTCGTTGCCCGTACGGCTGGATGCGATAAACCATGCGCCTTTGCAAGTATGGCCCTTCGAAACTCTTTCGTTATATAAGGACGAACTGTCGTTGTTGAAGTGTCGCATACCAGCTGGCGGTCACTGTTGGGAATCGGGAAAAACTTAAGAGTTAACGAATTTTTATGGGTACCTGGTACTTTAATCCACTGTTGAAGTTGAGCGTCGGTTTTCTGAGCTTCAGCAACCTTTGTGTAGTCAATAACTCCATCGATTGCTTCAATGCGAGATAGTAAGTCGGCTGTAGCATTCGGACTACCTGGTGTGTGGCGAATGTCGGTGGTAAATTGTCCGATAAAATCGAGCTTTCGTACTCGTCGAGATGAAGCCTTTTCTGAATTGTGTCGGAAAGCGAACACCAAGGGACGGTGATCGGTAACGACATAACACTTGCCCCCTTCGATCATATATCGAAAATGACACATGCCTTGGTACACTGCGGCTAATTCACGGTCATACGTACTATGATTTTGCTGTGCGGACGTGAGTTTTTTGGAATAAAACCCAAGTGGTTGGAGTTCGCCATTTACGTTTTGGTGTAATGCAGCACCTACTGCAGTATCTGATGCGTCGACGTAAAGCGCAAGTTCGGCGTCGGGTACTGGATGTGCGAGAAGCATTGCGTTTGCTAGTTCTGACTTGCATCGGCTGAAGGCGTCTTCTGCTTCTTGATTCCAAATTAACTTAGTACGATCGTTTTTCGTATTTGCAGTTATTAGTCTTTGAAGGTGGTGCTGGTATGAAACGGCGTTCGGCAGACATTTTCTGTAGAAACTCAACATCGCGAGGAAACTTTTCAGTTGCTTAGCTACAGTAGGTTTTGGGAATTCACGAATAACAACAACCCTCTCCGGAAGAGGATGAATTCCTTGCGCGTTGACTAAGTGTCCCAAAAATTTAAGTTCGCTTTTGCCGAACTCACACTTGGCCGTGTTAATGGCAAGATTATATTCTCGAAGGCGTTGAAGAACAGTGCGTATATCGTTGCGATGTTGTTCGATGGACGTTGAAGCGATACAAATATCGTCGATATACGGGAACGCGCAATTAATACCTCGTAACACTTCGTTGATTAGTCGTTGGAACGTCTGCGCCGCATTGCAGAGTCCAAATGTCATAAATTTGAACTCGAACCGCCCGAAAGGTGTTGTGATCGCGGTCTTAGCAATATCGTCTTCGTGAATGGGTACCTGATGAAAAGCTCGCTGGAGGTCAATTTTAGAAAATATTGACTTACCTCGTAGAGTGCTAGTGAAATCGGTGAGATAGGGGAGGGGGTAACGGTCCGGCACTGTCTGTGCGTTGAGTGCCCTGTAATCACCACATGGTCTCCATGTACCGTCGGCTTTTTTAACCAAGTGCAGCGGGCTTGACCAATTACTGCTCGATGGGCGACAGACACCGACTTTCATTAGGTACTCGAACTCTTTTCGTGCTGAAGCTAGCTTCTCGGGCGGAAGACGTCGTGGTCGGGCGAAAACGGGCTGACCAGTTGTTATTATCCTGTGACAGGTCGTAGATTTTGTAGAAGCACCGTGAGGAGCCAACTTTGTTGTATCGGAAAATTCTGCGAGTATTGCAGCAAATGGGCATGTTGAATCGTAAGTCCTGATTTTCGCAGTTTTAAGAGTAGTTGTTGTTGTTACAGGAGAGTGCAAATGCGTGGTGTTATCGATGAGTCGATTGTGGCGAATGTCTACCAAAAGATCGTAATAGCGTATGAAATCCGCGCCAATGATAGGCGCTGTTACATCGGCAATAAGGAACGACCACTGAAAATCTCGACGCAGGTCTAGGTCGACGTGTACTCTTTTCTCCCCTATAACTTTGATTGCAGAACTGTTTGCGGCATATAACTTTGTTGCTGTTGGGGGACATCATATGTCTTAGCAGTGAGAGGCAAAACGGAGACATCGGAACCCGTTTCTACGAGAAATGTTTTATTCGAATGTTGATCGTGGACTTGCAAGCGAAGCACTTCGCACCTTTCGTTACCATCTGCCGCAGCCTGTGGTAGTCAGGCTGACGTGGATGTTGTGTCGACTGATTGAACGGAACGATTCGTGTCACGGCAAGGGCTTCTGCATTTGCGGGCATTGCGGCCGTACTTTTGATGGTACCAGCAGTCTTGATTGGATGAGTTGGCTGCACTTTGTGTATTAGCGTGTGAGTTGCTACAGCTGTTTGACCTTTGCCCAAAACCGCTTTGCCTGCCACTCCGCGAGCGGGAGCGGGGACGCGTCGTAAATCGTTCAAATTTCTTGCCTAATTCAACTATAGCTGTGCGTAGTTCACCGATTTCGATTGGCTGAACTGATTTAATACGGTTGATGTTGTTGGGGGCGATGGCATCCACTATTGAATCAGCAATTTTGGTGAAATCGGTGGCAGTTCCGGAAAAGGCAGCTATTACCGGCTGTGTGACGTCTGGCAATCGCTTTGTCCAGAGGCTTTTGAGTGCAGCTTCACTGACCGAGTTACCTGCGACACGTTTCATTTCATAAAAAAGCTCGGATGGCTTTTTGTCGCCGAGTGGCAAATCTGATAGCAGGCGGTTGAGACGTCGTTGTTCGCTGTCAGCAAAATGTGCAATAATTTTTTGTTTGATGAAATCGAAGCGATCACTAGTAGGTATTGATGCAATAACGTCACTGAATTGGCCAATTACATTTGGGTAGAGTGCTGCCAGCAAGTAGCAGTTTTTTGCTTGTCGGTAGTGATACCTGATGCAGTGAACCAGAAGTCCATGGTAGTGAACCAGGCTTCTATGTTGGAGCAATTCATTGGTAGTACCGGGAGTCTGGCGTATACAGCTGCAACAGTATTTTCTACTGTGCCTGAGGCAGGTGGAGGTGGCGAATTACCTCCGATTTCAGATGGTGGCGAACCGCTGTCCGTCATTTTTTCGAAAGTATCTAACCTCAAAGTTGGTTGAAATCGCGTGTATGCCACGCGTGAATGCAAATGATCACATCGGGGTCACCAGTTTTAGCGGCTTGGCTAAATCGTTGTTTGTTTATAGTTTACCAATGTGAGGAATATGCCAAATGAATAAACCGAATGATTTTATTCTTTAATTACAATTATAACTTTAATGAAATAATAATTAGAAAGAGCTTAGTTAAATTACAACCGGTTGCGATGATATGTCGAATAGAAACGAAAGAAAATGAAAGTAAGTATATGGTACGATAACAAAATTGAATAGGTATGGAATTTGAGGTATGGTACAGGGTACCACATATATATATTTAACTTAGAACAAACCAATCTCAAAATTATTCTCCCAAAATTTTTGTTATTTTTTTTTCTTCCAAATTTTGTTCCCTTTTAAATTGTGTAATTGCTTTAAAATTGATGAAATTGGACAATGTATTGTGCAATGGAAAAGGATTTCAAATATGATAGTAGTTTTTGAAAATGCACTCCGTTGCTTTCAAAAAGTTTAGTTGTGCAGTAGTCTTTTTCCCTTTATTGAAATTTTCCAATTTTCATTATACAATATTTGGTCATTGGTGCTCCATTAAATTCATACAAAACTACACTCAGTTGTCACTGTTATTGGTATTTTTTAGTTTTAGTTGTTGTTGCCACTGCTCCGAATTCAATTAAATATGCGTTCTATGTATGTAGGTATATGTTAATGATTGGATCGCTGATCGAACTGTTGTTGATGTTTTTAAAGTTTATTTTTTTTGGTATTTTTCTTTAACTTCTGGCGAAGAGAATTTGCAATAATACAAAAACACGTTGCTCCCCCGTTAGTTTTTTTTAACTCTTTTTATACTCAGTTGAGCAGAGCTCACAGAGTATATTAAGTTTGATTGGATAACGGTTGGTTGTACATATATAAAGGAATCGAGATAGATATAGACTTCCGTATATCAAAATAATCAGGATCGAAAAAAAATTTGATTGAGCCATGTCCGTCCGTCCGTCCGTCCGTCCGTCCGTCCGTCCGTCCGTTAACACGATAACTTGAGTAAATTTTGAGGTATCTTGATGAAATTTGGTATGTAGGTTCCTGAGCACTCATCTCAGATCGCTATTTAAAATGAACGATATCGGACTATAACCACGCCCACTTTTTCGATATCGAAAATTTCGAAAAACCGAAAAAGTGCGATAATTCATTACAAAAGACCGAAAAGCGACGAAACATGGTAGATGAGTTGAACTTATGACGCAAAATAGAAAATTAGTAAAATTTTGGACAATGGGCGTGGCACCGCCCACTTTTAAAAGAAGGTAATTTAAAACTTTAGCAAACTGTAATTTGGCAGTCGTTGAAGATATCATGATGAAATTTGGCAGGAACGTTACACTTATTACTATATGTACGCTTAATAAAAATTAGCAAAATCGGAGAAGGACCACGCCCATATTTAAAAAAAAATTTTTTTAAAGTAAAATTTTAACAAAAAATTTAATATCTTTACAGTATATAAGTAAATTATGTCAAGATTCAACTCCAGTAATGATATGGTGCAACAAAATACAAAAATAAAAGAAAATTTAAAAATGGGCGTGGCTCCGCCCTTTTTCATTTAATTTGTCTAGGATACTTTTAACGCCATAAGTCGAACAAAAATTAACCAATCCTTTTGAAATTTGGTAGAGGCATAGATTTTATGGCGTTAACTGTTTTCTGTGAAAATGGGCGAAATCGGTTAATGCCACGCCCAGTTTTCATACACAGTCGTCCGTCTGTCCTTCCGCATGGCCGTTAACACGATAACTTCAGCAAAAATCGATATATCTTTACTAAACTCAGTTCACGTACTTATCTGAACTCACTTTATCTTGGTATGAAAAATGAACGAAATCCGACTATGACCACGCCCACTTTTTCGATATCGAAAATTACGACAATTGAAAAAAATGCCATAATTCTATACCAAATACGAAAAAAGGAACGAAACATGGTAAGGTAATTGGATTGTTTTATTGACCCGAAATATAAATTTAGAAAAAACTTTATAAAATGGTTGTGACACCTACCATATTAAGTAGAAGAAAATGAAAAAGTTCTGCAGGGCGAAATAAAAAACTCTTAAAATCTTGGCAGGTATTACATATATAAATAAATTAGCGGTATCCAACAGATGATGTTCTAGGTCACCCTGGTCCACATTTTGGTCGATATCTGGAAAACGCCTTCACATATACAACTACCACCACTCCCTTTTAAAACTCTCATTAATACCTTTAATTTGATACCCATATCGTACAAACAAAGTCTAGAGTCACCCCTGGTCCAGAAAGGCCCACTCCCTCTTAAAATACTCATTAACTCCTTTCGTTTGATACCCATATTGCACAAACGAATTCTAGAGTCACCCCTGGCCCACCTTTTTGGCGATATCTCGAAACGGCGTCCACCTATGGAACTAAGGATTACTCCCTTTTAAAACACTCATTAACACCTTTCATTTGATACCCATATCGTACAAACGCATTCTAGAGTCACCCCTGGTCCATCTTTACGGCGATATCTCGAAAAGGCGTCCATCTATAGAACTTAGGTCCACGCCCTTTTAAAATACTCATTAATACCTTTCATTTGATACCCATATCGTACAAACGCATTCTAGAGTCAACCCTGATCCACCTTTATGGCTATATCCCTAAATGGAGTCCACCTATAGAACTATGGCCCACTCCCTCATAAAATACTCTTTAATGCCTTTAATTTGATACACATGTCATACAAACACATTCCAGGGTTTCCCTCGGTTCATTTTTGTACATGGTTATTTTCCCTTATGTTGTCACCATAGCTCTCAACTGAGTATGTAATGTTCGGTTACACCCGAACTTAACCTTCCTTACTTGTTTTTAATATATTTTGCTCGGCGAGTAGTTACGATCAAATGTGCATACCGTTTTGTCTTCAGTAATTCAACTCACGAGAGCATTTCCGCTGCTTTTATTTGATTATTTCCGTTGTGTCGGTATGTGTTAGAAAATTCGTTTTCAATACTTTTTCTTTTCACGTCCACGCTGCTCTGCTCCTTTCTCCAAAGTTAGTTGGCTTGCTTTTTCTTTCGCCTTTCACGTTGTTCAAAAAAAAAAAATGTACACCACACAATTTTTTAAAATAGGCAGAGATCGCCAATGTGGAGATTGAAACCACTTTTTAATTTTATTTATAAAGAAACTTTTATTCAATAAAGAATACGCCTAAATGTATGCGTCAATATCTTTTATTTTTCACAGCAATGCAAATTTTTGAAAATTGAAAAATCAATATTGAAAATTAAAATATTGATAAAACATTTTAAAATTACAAAGTTCAAAATAACTTAAATACAAAGTTAAATAAAAATAATAAGAACCCTACACTAATCAGCTAACATTTTCCATTTCTACGTTGATTACAGATTCACAGCACGGGTTCTGTGAAGGCAAGTCTACCATTACCAACCTACTTGCATGCACAACTCATGTTTCTGATGAATTTAGAGAAAATCTTCACACCGATGTTATATACACTGATTTCAGTAAAGCATTTGATAAAGGTTCCCACTCCTTGGTTATCCACAAGCTTGATCGACTTGGCTTCCAACGTGGTCTCACCCAGTGGATCTCTTCATTACTCTGCGGTAGTACGCAAAAAGTAATTTTTAAAAATGCTCTTTCAAATGTTATTAATATTTCCTCTGGCGTCCCACAGGGCAGTCATCTCGGTCCAATTCTGTTCTTGCTATTTATTAATGATATCTGTACCACAATAAAATACTTTTTAGGTCCTATGCGTCTATTGATGAACGTCCCTTGTTTCAAGCGGATTTAAACTGCTTAGTTGCTTGGTGCAACGCAAACTAAATGTCGCTGAACCCCAATAAATGTAAATTCATGTGCCTCTCTCGAAGATCTTTGCCAGCAGCCTCTTACGTAATTAATAATTTTTGCCTTGCATCACTAAATTATTTTGTTGACTTGGGAGTTACTATGGATGCTAAACTTAGTTTCAACCTTCATATTATGGCTACTCTCAATAAGCCTAGAGGTGTTCTATCATTCGTGAATAGATGGTCTAAATAATTTAGTGACCCTTATGTAACTAAAACCCTTTTTACCACATTAGTTAGACCGATACGAGAATACGGATGAATAGTCTGGAATCCGCGATACTAAGTTCATGCAGATATACTAGTGTCAATATAGAAACAATTTTTACTTTTTTATTTAAGGAATTTTCATTGGGACTCTGGATATAATCTTCCACCTTATACTAGTCGGTCAAAGCTTATCAATCTTCCAACTCTCGAAAGTCGTAGAGAAATGTTAGACGTATTTTTCATGACTAAACTACTGAATGGACTGATTTCTAGCCCCTTTCTTTTGAACGAAGTAAATTTCAATGTCCCATCACGAGCGTCAAGATATTACAAACCTCTTCTTTTGAGGCGGTGCAGAACTAATTTCGAATTAAATGAATCTTTTCGGTGTTTGTGTCATGATTTTAACTCTCATTCGAACTCGTTTGATATAACAGATTCATTTCTTACTGTGAAGAAAACTGTCCTATCCTATCCTAACTCGCAACAAAAAAAAAAATAAATAAATTCTTTATATAAAATGTCCACTTATTTAACAATGTAGTATATGTATTATTTCTAACTTTTATGTATAATACTCCGCTGATGATATTTATTCTGTAGCTGAGCAGTTTTAGATTTCAACGCTTAACAAACCTCCGCCTATCAACAACTCGGCAAAAACAAAATCCACGCGCCATGCGCATATGCCCCTCGTGTCGGTTGGGCGGGCTTTGGAGGGTATTTTTCCGTTGAGTTTATTATTATTATTAGCGAATGTCAGAATTTGGGTGCTGGTGGCATGTAATGGAGTTAAGAGATAGGGAAAGTGTTGATATAAGCTATTACCTCTGAGTTTGAGTTCCCTGCAAAGCGAATAAGTTTTTGTCAAATGGGGATGAGGAGCCATATGTAATTTAGCGAGGAAACGTCAAGCTGTCAAGTTGGTTTGATTTATTCGCTGTATATTGTTTGGAGGGTGAAGCCGTGTGTAGAAGTCCACGAAATTGAGGAAAGATTCTGACGGCCATTCACTTGGAGATGGCCAGAACGATTCTTTTGCATGCGGTTCAAGCAGCTCACTACTTCCGATCGCTTACGATCAAGTATCCTCTGGATAGCCACTGAAAATCTGTTTAGTCGTGAGCTAATGTGAGAAGGCGACAACCTGGCAAGGCCACTCTGGCATACTCGGTTTAAGAGCTAGCTGGGGGATCTTTCATCGGCAGCGTCTGTCCGCCACGAGGTGCGGCTGCAAGCGGGCGTCTGTCTGGATCAAGCGCCTCGCTATATAAACGTGCAAATAATATTTTCATCCCCGCTGAGACCCGCCACGTCAAATCACACTCCAATCAAAAGCAACAAAAATGCTTGGATAAAAAGACAACCCTTTACTGAAGACGACCGTGGCAAACGTTTAAACGTTTGAGAGCATGTACCTAGAACGTGCGTTCCCTGAGTGGGATTAGTGAAGATGCCCCGCTGGTTGATGTCCTCGTCAAAGCAAAGTCAGACATCACCGCCATCCAAGAAATGCGTTGGACGAAGCAAGGGAAAAAGAAGATTAAATATTGTGCCCTCTATTGGAGTGGCCATATAAATAAACGCAGCTTTGGCGGCGGATTCGTGGTGGGAGAGAAACTTTGTCGCTAAGTATTGGCGTTCACGCCTGTGCACGAACGTCTCGCCGCTATCAGAATAAAAGCAAAATTTTTTAATATATCATTCACCTGCGTCCATGCACCTACAGCGGTTTAGAACGCACATACGAGCGCTGCCCCGCCATGATATAAAAGTCGTGCTTTGCTTAACGCCAGGTTGGGCAAAGAAGGTGTTTTTGGCCCCACAGTCGAAATTCAGCCTATACAATGAAACTTCTCCTAATGGATTGAGGTTGATTGACTTTGCGGGTGCTCGAAACATGGTCATATCCAGCACGAGGTTCATGAATAAAAAGATACATCAAGCTACACGGCTATCCCCCCATTGAAATACACGCAATCAGATCGACCACTTTGTGATTGACGGACGGCGTGCTTCCAGTGTTTTAGATGTGGGCACGATCCGAGGACCTAACATAGACTCGGATCGTTATCTCGTGGTAGCCAAAATACACGCCCACCTCTGCGCGGCTAAAACGAAAGGCTGCAATCGCAGCAGACTGCCCTTGTTTCGACTCGACACGTGCTCTCTGAGAGCACAACTAAACCCGACGGAATGCAGAAGCCGTGGTATCATATCTCCAACTTCGTACCGCCGCCGAGGAAAAAATTGGTTACCAGAGACAACGTAAAAACAAGGGGCTGAAGGCTTTAAGTCCGGGGCAAACTCTTGTAAGAACGAAAACAGCGACCTTTTAACCGATGTCCAGAGGGTACTTAGATTATGGGGGAACACTTCTCAGCTCTCCTGAATGGAGACAGCGATCTACCGCACAGGGATGAAGAACCCAATCCCGCAATCGATGATGAGGGAAGAATGGTCCCCCACCCGAACAGGATGAACTCAGAATAGCAATAACCAGATAAAACAAGGAAGGAAGGCTAAGTTTGGGTGTAACCGAACATTACATACTCAGTTGAGAGCTATGGTGACAACATAAGGGAAAATAACCATTTACGAAATTGAACCGAGGGTAACCCTGGAATGTGTTTGTATGACATGTGTATCAAATGAATTTAAAGAGTATTTTATGAGGGAGTGGGCCATAGTTTTATAGGTGCACGTCATTTAGGGATATCTCCATAAAGGTGGATCAGGGTTAACTCTAGAATTTGTTTGTACGATATGGGTATCAAATGAAAGGTGTTAATGAGTATTTTAAAAGGGAGTGATCCTTAGTTCCATAGGTGGACGTCGTTTCGAGATATCGCCATAAAGGTGGACCAGGGGTGACTCTAGAATCTGTTTGTATGATATGGGTATCAAACGAAAGGTGTTAATGAATATTTTAAAAGGGCGTGGGGCTTAGTTCTATAGGTGGACGCCTTTTCGAGATATCGCCATAAAGGTGGACCAGGGGTGACTCTAAAATGCGTTTGTACAATATGGGTATCAAACGAAAGGTGTTAAGGTGTGTTTTAAAATGGAATACATACTCAGTTGAGAGCTATGGTGACAACATAAGGGAAAATAACCATTTACGAAATTGAACCGAGGGTAACCCTGGAATGTGTTTGTATGACATGTGTATCAAATGAATTTAAAGAGTATTTTATGAGGGAGTGGGCCATAGTTTTATAGGTGCACGTCATTTAGGGATATCTCCATAAAGGTGGATCAGGGTTGACTCTAGAATTTGTTTGTACGATATGGGTATCAAATGAAAGGTGTTAATGAGTATTTTAAAAGGGAGTGATCCTTAGTTCCATAGGTGGACGTCGTTTCGAGATATCGCCATAAAGGTGGACCAGGGGTGACTCTAGAATCTGTTTGTATGATATGGGTATCAAACGAAAGGTGTTAATGAATATTTTAAAAGGGCGTGGGGCTTAGTTCTATAGGTGGACGCCTTTTCGAGATATCGCCATAAAGGTGGACCAGGGGTGGCTCTAGAATGTGTTTGTACGATATGGGTATCAAATTAAAGGTATTAATGAGGGTTTTAAAAGGGAGTGGTGGTAGTTGTATAGTGTTGAAATGCAACCCTGTTATCAACTTACATATTTTAACTACCCTGAATTGTTGTTTTTGTATAGTAAAAGCAAAACCAAATTTTCTGTATCTACTTTACTTCCTTTTTTATAACATTGAATATAAGCCACATTTTGTAACATTGAATAGTATATTCAATCGTGTTTTTCTAATTGGATCCGTCAAAGAAAAAGTAAGATATCCAACAGGTTATGGGCCCAGGTGCAAATCCCTGGGAATCAAGTAAAACGTATTAAGTGGCAAATGGGAAAAATCACTTCCTCGCTTTTCAACATAGAGAAGCTGAAGGAGTCCAATTACGACTCATGGAACTTGCAACTGCAAAGTGTGCTCGTCCATCAAGATTTGTGGTCGGTTACATGCGGAGAATCACCACATCCAGGCGACGATGCAGCGGAAAAGAATATACAACTGTGGAAGGCTAAGGATGATAAGGCAAAAGCAATGATAATCCTCAGCATCACGCCTATGCAGATAGGCCATATCAAAAACTGCAAAACGGCGAATGAGGCTTGGAAAAGTTTACAGGAAGTGCATAGACCAAAAGGACCTGTAAGAAAGGTAACCTTGTTTAAGCAGTTGCTTGGCATCCGAATGAATGACGGTGAGTGTATACAGCAATACGTTTGCAAATTCACAACAGTTGCAGAGAAGTTGGCTGAAATCGGAGTGTGTCTCCAAGATGATTTGTTCTTCATTATGCTTCTTGCAAGTTTGCCGAAATCATTCGAAAATTTGGTGGTTGCCTTGGAATCTCGCGACGAACTACCAAATCTCATTGCGGTGAAAAAAAATTAATTGAAGAAGGCGAGCGGCGTAAAACATGTAGGACAGAACAGACCGAAGGTAGCGTGCAAGCTTTTGTAGCACACGCAAACACAAACGTAAAGAAAAAATGTTATGAAAATGCAAAATCATACGATGGCGCAAGTAAGCGCACTGTTAGTAGCCAACGAACGAACCTAAAATGTTATTGCTGTGGAAAAAAAGGTCATTTCGCCGCACAATGCAAATCCAGAGAATTTAAACACAATGACAGAGAATTTAAACACAATGAGAAGGCGTTTTTGCTAGATTCCAACTTTTTTGCATGTGAACACGTCTTGCACTTCACCACACACAATCCAATTTCAATGTTAACCAGTTAACAGCAGAAAATTCTCTGTCAACAGTTTCAGCTGGTGTATAAATTCTCTGGATTTACTCTTAATATGATTTCTTTGTGGGAATATAGGTATTTAGTAGGATTAATTAAATTTAAATTTTATTACTTGTAGCAATATATTTGCTTGTTTTATGATTTAATATGAATTTGAACTTAATTGATATAATAATAGCAATATATTTGCTTGTTTTATGTTGATGCAAATTGCAGAAATTTTGCTTATTTCTTTACAAACAAAAACCTATTCATATACCCAAAATATGCCCTTTCATGAAATGTATGTAAATTAATCATACATTTATGAATTATCCCATCCCTTTTTGTTAATAAATTAAAATGTTAGGAAAATGTATGCAAATTGAAATATGCATGCAAATAGTGTTTTGCCGACGGCATTTGCACACTTGGAATTTTTGTGCACACGAAATCCATTGCATATTTATAAAACGTTAATTTGCATAAAATGTATGCATATTAACCATGAAGTATGAGTTATTAATAAATTGAAAAATTGAAATAAATAAAATATTTGATAACAATTGAATAAATAAAAAAATATTTAGTTATGTTTTGGACTATGGGTGGGAGGGGAGGTACCTATAAAGAAATTTCCTAAAGCATTTTATATGTGTTATTCAGTACAATGATGTAAGTACCTATGTACTTGAATATTTTCAAAGGCAGGTTTGATAAGCCAAGTCAAACTTAAATACATTTGACCTGCCTCAAATCAACCCTTAAATATGTAAATAAGACCAACAATACACAAAAGACATGTGCGTGTTGATCAGATGTTGAGCATTGTATCAGAGAATTTAAACACAATGAGAAGGCGTTTTTTTTGGTATCCACTGCATACGATCCATTTGCATGTGACACGTCTTGCACTTCACCACTAGTCCCCAAATTCATGCTAACTTAACAGGGTGCAAGACGTAACAGAAAATTCTCTTAACGATTTTCTCTGTTCGTCTGTTACCAAAAAATTCTCTGATCAGAGCAATTATATTTGAAATTTTAATTCTCTGATTTTTTGTAAATAAATTATGATGATTCATTGTAAATTGACTTGCCCCATTAAGTAAGGTCTTAGGAGGCAATTATTTAATAGGGTGTTTGGTGCAGGTGTAAAGCACTTGTATCAATTTCAATCAAAAATCAATAAAAGTTTCTTTTTATAAGGTACAGAAGAAGGCAGAAAATTTGAAGAAGAGCCCGATTCACCAGGCCATAAAAATGTGTAGGGTTACTAGATAATATAAATTGCATTTGGCATCTCTAATGAATGCTGCTAAGTAAAAAGTACTAGGGATATCTCCTTTGTACAACATATAAATATGTTTCCAAGTCAGAAATTAGCGTTAGTTATATATATCTTCCACGCATTCACTCACCATCACTTGACTGAAACTCATACATTTCGCATCTCTAATGAATGCTGCGAAGTAAAAAGTACTATACGAATCATAGAGGATAATAGGGCTATCTCCTTTGTACAACATATAAATATGTTTCCAAGTTAGAAATTATATATATGTTCCACGCATTCACTCACCACTCACTAGATTGAAGCTCGTGCTTATAACTGCCTGTTAGGCTATTAAACTCCACGAGCTATTGTGGCACAGCTGTGTTGGCAACTACATTGTTGTACGATTTCGTGGGTTCGAAGCCCGCTCCAGTTAAAATCCTTCTTTTTTTTTTTTTAGCTGAAATTATAAAAATTCTGATATTGCGCCAAAATAGCAAAATTTTGCCGATAAGCGCGTTTTCTCACAATGCAATATCAAAGCAAATTTTTGTGCAAGAATATATAAAAATGTGCTTAAACCATTTGACAAAATTAAAAGCTAACCAAATTCAAACAATTGTTGAATTACTTTCAATTGTTAGAAATTGTTCTCAAAGCTAAAAAGGGCATTTCAAGACCATTGAAAGCTGGCATGGTAATAGGCGACCATACAAAATAGCAAATGTCGCTAAAAATATGCAAACATTTTTCCTAACTTCCATACCCGCCTTCGCTTCATCCTCAAGCACAAAAGTCAAAAAGAGACAAAATCTTAAATTTTGATTTTGTGTCGATTCTTATTACCAACACATTAAAACATTCCGTCCGGCTTCGTACATATAGGCCTTAGATTTTGGCGAGGAAATCTTACATTCCCGCCTACGTCTCAACAACAAAATCACAAACATAAGATGAAGAACAATAAATCGAAGTCAGACAAAATTTTTATTTCTACTTGATTCCGCTTACTAACACATTCAAAGCCTGTCTGGCCTCGTACATATAGCCCAAAACTACTACACCTAAGAGAAAAACTTCCTTTCCCGCCTACTACACATTGTCCAAAAGCAAACTTATAGAATTAATTTTTTCAAAGACATTGTGAAAAATCCAGTATCTTCCTTCCTTGTCTTCAAAGTGTAAATAAATCATTGGGCAAGAAACATTTTTATATTACCAGGCACTCATAAAAATTGGCGCGTGTGTTAAATGTATGAAAATAGTTTTTTGGCTTTCGTACGCACATATGCTATTCCTTTTACGCATGAGGCTATACCATACAAAACTTCATATTTCCATTTCTGTTCTGATATTTCGAAGTTTCGAATGAGAAGAAAAAAATTTCCTTTTTCCTCGCCGCCTTCACCTGACCCACAAACAAAATAGCAAAAGCGAAATATTTTTGAGGTCGTTCACACTTGCAAGCGCAATGTATAGAGTTGGGCCGTTTCTTTCTGAACTTGTTCAATTGACCGGGTCTCTCAACTGAACAAGATCTTCGATTTCGGTTCTATTTGTTCTTTTAGTTCGTTTTACCTAATGTTATTCTTTCTCTCTTCTCGTTCACGAACAGTGTAAATTCATACATACATACGTAGAAATTCACAGTGAGCACGAATGTCGATGATGCCACTTATGCGATATGTGTGTATATATTTATGAAAAACATCTTTTGTAAGAAACTAATTATTACATTTATGTTCATATTTACAAATTGTGCCTGGTCTGCTTCAAATTCCTCGATCTTCCGAAATTTGTAACTTTTTTTGAAGTTAATTATACATATGTATATATATTAACTTATTTATTCATAACACATCTGGTATTTACATAAACGAAACAATAACTGCGTCTACATATATGTACCATGTACGTATACGAGCAGCGGAGAGTCAATACACTAAAACATGCATATATCTGAGAAGTTTGAGAGCTACTGGACTAGTTATAACTGAGAAGTTTGAGAGCTCATGGACAATGCTAGTAGATTCTAGAAAAATGCGAACGAGGAAACCAAAGAGTATAAAAGGCGACAGATGTAGAGGCGCTGTAATTCAGTTTGAGTTGAGCTATCAGTCAGTTTTCGATTAAGACGTTATCTAGCGAGCAATAGCAGTGTTATTTTGAAAGTCAGTTTCATTTAAGCTATCAGTTTGGTTATTAAGCCAGCTAGTTGCAAAGTATAAGTGTTATTGTGAAGTACTTTAATAAAGGCCATTTTTCCATTATTCAATATTGGAGTTATTTATTCAACAGTTTAGTGATACGAACTTAGCAAAAGGGCAAATAAGAGAATTTGCAGTAAAATCGTTACAGTATTTTCCCAAATAGGTGGAAAGACTTTTTCATTATCTCTCTTCATAAGAACGGGTGTAGATCTTCAGTAGAAAACTATCGGGGCATAGCTAACCAGTCCACCATCCCAAAGATATTTGAATATATCGTTACCCATCAGCTTACATTGTCTATATCTTCTATAATTGCTAACTCTCAACCTTGGTTCTGTAATGGCAATTCTACCATCACCAATTTAATAGAGTTAACAACTCACTAAACTTTCTAAAGGCTTCAGACCAAATCTCCACACTGATGTAATTTACACGGATTTCAGTAAAGCATTTGACAAAGTATGCGATTCTCTACAAGTTTAAAAGCCTGGTCAGCTTGGATTTAAACCCGCTTTTACCCGTTGGATATCTTTCCATCTCTCTTATCGTACTCCAAAAGTAATTTATGAGAAACTGACATTCCGTCACCATAGACGTCTCCTCTGGTTTTCCACAGGGCAGCCATCTTGGTCCAGTTCTTTTCTTGCTCAATATTAGAATAACGCTCGATTATCTGGAACCGTCGCTATCAAGTCCATGCAGAAAGGCTCGAATCAATATAAAAACAACTGAAATGGATAAGCAGTGCTGCGATTGGATTTTGTTGGAGCTATCGAAGTCCACCATACAACACCACAGGAACTAAACACAATGGTGAACCTATACTCGTTTTCCGCTATTAAGGATGCGGTAAATGGGATTCTATCCGCCTCTTGGTTATTGGGGAGTATACTAGTTTCGAAGATATATTCCACTTGTCTTTGTTTTCTGGAACTCAACCATATATCCCAATTTTTACCTGTTTTAAAAAGAGTGGTGTTAGATCTTTAACCGTTGCCAACGATTGATAGCGGAAGGCGGTTTTCCATTAGCGCCGGGTTCTGGAGGAGCAAGTAGATATCCTCTAATAAAAACTCGCCCTAACGCTAGTGGTTCTAGATCTGCTATATTCTTGGAGGAAGAAGTTAGCGGTCGAGATTCTGCACAATAAGTGGATTTTAAAACTTTTCACTCCTGCGTAAAATAATCAGCTCATGTGAGAAGCTGTGGCGGGAATGAAATGCTACGTTATCTCTTAGTGAGGGTATAAGGCAGGGATCTTGGTGCGGGCCTTAGCTATAGCTCCCGCTCCTACAAAATAATTCCTGGTTAAATATGCTAAAAAGACTTAGGTCCATAGTGGTGTTCAGATATATTGCCTTAATTGAAAAACATACGGCGAGACAAACATATCCTTTAGACATCCGACTTCCCGACCACTGATAGTTTTTTATTTCAAATAAAAAATAAATGTAAGGCGCGATAACCTCCGAAGAGATCTAAGGCCGATCTTCTCTTCCAATTTGCGTCGTGCCCCTCTTGATTTTTCCCTACAAGTTGGCCGGACGGGACCTACATGTTTTATGCCGACTCCGAACGGCGAACGAAAAACCTTATTTCTAAAATTTTGATGTTGCTTTGCCCGGGAGTTGAACCCAGGACATACGGTGTGATAGGCGGAGCATGCTACCATCACACCACGGTTTATTTCAAAGGTTCCTGCAAAATCAATTCCGGTAATCGCTAATGCCCGCGAATAAGTGTTGCGTTACTTTGGTAAATCCTCATATTTTGCATTAACGTAAGTTTACCGTAGATCGCTTATGCCTAACAGTTGGGGATTACATTTTTTACGCGATTATACTTTTACTGCGTTCGAATCAGGTGCAGCATGAGCTAGTTTTCGCCGTTCAGGGACACTCGATGGATAAATTGCACGATTAGCCAAGAAACTTGCAATCGTATGTCACTAAAATGGGGTGGCATTCATTATAAGAGAGAAGGCGAGATGCACCGAGTCTTCCGCCTGTTATAATCGTATTATCTTTATAGAGAAATGGTTCAAGGGGAAACAATTCACTCTTTGAACCTATTGGACTTTTTGCTTTCAGCGCATAATGGTTCATTTCCCGAATTACCCCAATGAGTATAACTCTTTGGCACCCTGGGAGAGTTCATGAATCAAAAACAAAATCCGCGATAGGGCCCTTTCCGAAATAAAATGTAAACATGGTCAATAGTTACACATATACACATATCAAAAGTTTCTTAACTGTATTATATATACCACATAACATAAAACAAAACAAACATTAACACATTAACTAACCAAACGCATCAATTAAACTGAAAGTTTGTTGTGTCTTATGTTATAATTTGTTAAAAAAAAAAAAAACTATACAGTCTCCCTGGTGAAGATGTAAAAAAATTCATCGAAAAGCGTTGGAAAAGAAAAACCTTTGGATTTGTTTTCATTTGATCGGCGAATAGCTCCAAAACCTGTATGAATACTAGACTGGGTCGAAAAAAAGTAGCCAATGTCCGCCCCTAAATTTGAAGATTATGTTGAGAGGGTTTCGGAAAAAATTTTTTTATTTTTTTTTGATCCTTCGAAATACAGCCGAAAAGGTTTTTTCGTTGTAACTCGATTATTTTACGTCCGATTATTAAAATTGATATGTCATTATTTTGGCCTTGACAATCTTCACATTTCCGTTAATGTCCTTTTAAGCTATGAAGTCGTTTTCAAATGATTAGGTCAGCTAACAAAAACCTTTTCGGCTGTATTTCGAAGGATCAAAAAAAAAAAAAAATAATAAAAAAAAATTTTCCGAAACCGTCTCAACATAATCTTTAAATTTAGGGGCGGACATTGGCCACTTTTTTTTTGTATGGGGACCAACCCAGTTTAATGCATATCAATGGAAAAGCCTACATTTCTATAAAAGGATCTTGGCCACTGCCGAGGTGCAACCTCGCTTAGAAAAACTTTTTTATAATTGAGAAAACTATTGTCATAAATTTTGGATGTGCCTTTGTTCGGGACTTGAACACAGGACCTTCGGTGTGGGAGGCGGGAGCACTCTACCTCCCACAAAACAAAAAAATTTCAAATTAATTTATACCCAACTATGTTATAGCCTATTAGTGTGCTGAGGTACGCTAAACAGGGTTTTTCTCGGCCCAACCCCGATTTTGGTATTGATGGCTTAAAGCTCCATCAGAAAAGCTGGCATAACTAAACCTTCGATTTAAGCATGATTCAAGCACACGATCCATGCATAAGCGAATCCCCTGTTTGTAACCTAATAAAAAGCTTAACGTTTGACTCTTCACAAAATCGTTACCGTTTAACATTTTCTAAAATACTCCAAAATCAAATTTATCAAAAATATCCCACTATAAATCTGCAAATACCCCCAAAGCTGTGGGGAGTATTATATTTTGTAGCTTAAGTAGTGGTAAAAATATATTCGACCCTGAGCTTGTTGGCCAACCTTCAGATTATTTTTCGGATACCTGTCAATTTAAACTGCAGATGCTTTGAAGCTAGCATTATTTTTATTATAACTAGAATTACATTTACTTTAGTTAACAGTCCTTTGCGGTATTTAGTTATTACAATGTTTTGAATATTTCAGTGATGTGGTGGTAGTGTCCTCATCCACCACACAAGGACCTGGGTTTAAGTCAACGGAAAATCAACATACAAATATTTTAGAGCACGTTTTTCTAAACGGGGTCGCCCCTCGGCAGTGGTTTTATCTGTGAAAATATTCAATTAAAATTTATCTGCTATGCAGATATCGCCAATTTATAGACTTAAAGAGGGACACGACGCAAATTGTACAGAAGTTCGCTCTAAATTTCCCCGGAAGTATATCGAGTTTAGCACTAATTTTTTTTTATTAAACTTCTTGATTTTCTTATTTGCTCCCTGTATAACTATATAATTGCTCGCATAAATGTGTTTTGTTATTATATTTTGATTGTAATTACTCAAATACAAAACGCAGAAACAAATGACACATTGGTGTTTCCATTGTTATGGTCGTGATTCTTTTGTACAAAACTTTTGTAATTTTAAAGAAAAATGCCAAAGTAATGATTGGATAGTTATACGCAAAAAATACTGCAAGAAGTAAGAGATATAGCTAGGTAAATTACAAATAAAAATGTATTGGTAGAGCCCAGGTTAGTTCAAAAATGAGCGTCGCGGATCGCGATTTAAAAAAATTGATAAATTGTGGGGAACTAATTTCCATTGCATATACTGTAAAATTTTCCCACTAAACTCACTAAAATCACCATACCATAAGCAAAAACATTTTTTAACCGTTCTTGATTTATTATAAAATGCTACGGCCGCGATATCTCGGTGTTACGGTCGCTACAAGGTTAGATTTTTCAATAGGGGAGTTCAGAATTTTGTGCAAATGGTATATCATAATTGTATTTGCAACTAGTGTACATGGTGGAATCACCAGGTGAAGTAAATAATAAAAGATAGAAGATGTACGCTGTCTGAAACGGTAGAGATGTATTTTCAATGGACAGAAGAGGTTAAAATATTTACCCGCTTTGAAAAAGTAGGAGTAGAAAAATAAATGCCTTGCTACGAAAGCCATTACAGACTGTTTTTATACTCAGTTGCGCAGAGCTCACAGAGTATATTAAGTTTGATTGGATAACGGTTGGTTGTACATATATGAAGGAATCGAGATAGATATAGACTTCCATATATCAAAATAATCAGAATCGAAAAAAAATTTGATTGAGCCATGTCCGTCCGTCCGTCCGTCCGTTAACACGATAACTTGAGTAAATTTTGAGGTATCTTGATGAAATTTGGTATGTAGGTTCCTGAGCACTCATCTCAGATCCGTATTTAAAATGAACGATATCGGACTATAACCACGCCCACTTTTTCGATATCGAAAATTTCGAAAAACCGAAAAAGTGCGATAATTCATTACAAAAGACAGATAAAGCGACGAAACTTTGTACATGAGTTGAACTTATAACGTAGAATAGAAAGTTAGTAAAATTTTGGACAATGGGCGTGGCACCGCCCACTTTTAAAAGAAGGTAATTTAAAAATTTTACAAGCTGTAATTTGGCAGTCGTTGAAGATATCATGATGAAATTTGTCAGGAACGTTACTCCTATTACTATATGTAGGCTTAATAAAAATTAGCAAAATCGGAGAAGGACCACGCCCACTTTAAAAAAAATTTTTTTAAAGTAAAATTTTAACAAAAAATTTAATATCTTTACAGTATATAAGTAAATTATGTCAACATTCAACTCCAGTAATGATGTGGTGCAACAAAATACAAAAATAAAAGAAAATTTCAAAATGGGCGTGGCTCCACCCTTTTTCATTTAATTTGTCTAGGATACTTTTAACGCCATAAGTCGAACAAAAATTAACCAATCCTTTTGAAATTTGAAAGGGGCATAGATTTTATGACGTTAACTGTTTTCTGTGAAAATGGGCGAAATCGGTTAATGCCACGCCCAGTTTTTATACACAGTCGACCGTGTGTCCTTCCGTTCGGCCGCGTACACGATAACTTGAGCAAAAATCGACATATCTTTAATGAACTTAGTTCACGTGCTTACTTGAACTCACTTTATCTTGGTATGAAAAATGAACGAAATCCGACTATGACCACGCCCACTTTTTCGATATCGAAAATTACGAAAAATAAAAAAAATGCCATAATTCTATACCAAATACGAAAAAAGGGATGAAACATGGTAAGGTAATTGGATTGTTTTATTGACGCGAAATATGACTTTAGAAAAAACTTTATAAAATGGTTGTGACACCTACTTATTAAGTAGAAGAAAATGAAAAAGTTCTGCAGGGCGAAATAAAAAACCCTTAAAATCTTGGCAGGTATTACATATATAAATAAATTAGCGTAATCCAACAGATAATGTTCTGGGTCACCCTGGTCCACATTTTGGTCGATATCTGGAAAACGCCTTCACATATACTACCACCACTCCCTTTTAAAACTCTCATTAATGCCTTTAATTTGATACCCATATCGTACAAACTCATTCTAGAGTCACCCCTGGTCCACCTTTATGGCGATATCTCGAAAAGGCGTCCACCTATAGAACTAAGCCCCACGCCCTTTTAAAATACTCATTAACACCTTTCATTTGATACCCATATCGTACAAACATATTCTAAAGTCACCCCTGGTCCACCTTTATGGCGATATCTCGAAAAGGCGAACACTTATAGAACGAAGGTCCACTCCCTTTTAAAAATACTCATTAACACCTTTCATTTGATACCCATATCGCACAAACAAAGTCTAGAGTCACCCCTGGTCCACCTTTATTGCGATACCTCGAAAAGGCGTCCACCTATAGAACTAAGGCCCACTCCCTTTTAAAATACTCATTAACTCCTTTCGTTTGGTACCCATATTGCACAAACGAATTCTAGAGTCACCCCTGGCCCACCTTTATGGCGATATTTCGAAACGGCGTCCACCTATGGAACTAGGCATTACTCCCTTTTAAAAAACTCATTAACACCTTTCTTTTGATACCCATATTGTACAAACAAATTCTAGGGTCACCCCTGCTCCACCTTTATGGCGATATCTCGAAACGGCGTCCACCTATGGAACTAAGGATTACTCCCTTTTAAAATACTTATTAACACCTTTCTTTTGATACCCATATTGTACAAACAAATTCTAGGGTCACCGCTGGTCCACCTTTATGGCGATATCTCGAAAATGCGACCACTTATACAACAACCACCACTCCCTTTTAAAACCCTCATTAATACCTTTAATTTGATACCCATATCGTACACATTCTAGAGTCACCCCTGGTCCACCTTTGTGGTGATATTTCGAAACGGCGTCAACCTATAGAACTAAGGCCCACTCCCTTTTAAAATACTCATTAACACCTTTCGTTTGATGCCCATATTGTACAAACAAATTCTAGGGTCACCCCTGGTCCACCTTTATGGCGATATCTCGAACCGGCGTCCACCTATGGAACTAAGGATTACTCCCTTTTAAAATACTCATTAACACCTTTCTTTTGATACCCATATTGTACAAACAAATTCTATGGTCACCCCTGGTCCACCTTTATGGCGATATCTCGAAACGGCGTCCACCTATGGAACTAAGGATTACTCCCTTTTAAAATACTCATTAACACCTTTCATTTGATACCCATATCGTACAAACGCATTCTAGAGTCACCCCTGGTCCACCTTTATGGCGATATCCCGAAAAGGCGACCACCTATAGAACTATGGCCCACTCCCTCATAAAATACTCTTTAATGCCTTTCATTTGATACGCATGTCATACAAACACATTCCAGGGTTTCCCTCGGTTCATTTTCCTACATGGTTATTTTCCCTTATGTTGTCACCATAGCACTCAACTGAGTATGTAATGTTCGGTTACACCCGAACTTAACCTTCCGAGCTTATATTACTTTAGGCATCGAATAAAATTAAAAAACTTAAACTGCGATGAATAGTAAAATTCAATAATGCGTCTAAAGTAAACTGACCTCAACTTCAACTGCAGTTGAAGCTTTTATCGAAAAACCGGGCATAGGTGGGAGAGATGTTATCCATTATATAGTTGAACTGTAGGAACTTTGCGCACTTAAATGGGTTTCGGGTTTGATGAAGAGCTTTACAGTCAACTTGGAAGTCATCGTAATACTTTAAAATGTGTTTCGATCTCTAAAAGTGCATTGTTCTTTCAGTCTGCTCTGTTGATTTGACATTGAGGGTCGGATGTAAAGCATATGACCTTCTAATATATCATACAAACTTGATCAGAAGATCTCCTATAAGCTCTTGACAGTTTAATTCATGATGTATTACTAATGTTTCCAAGTTATTATTTACTAAAATATGTCAGCGGATATAATAGGAGTCGGCCTAGAACCAGAAGGTGCTAATCCGATCGAGCCGGATTCATATATTCTAAATTACAATCCATAACGGTAACATTCCTCTTATCTTAGTGGTCTAATTTTTAGGCCAAAACAACAACAGTGAGTAACAATTTTTTGTAACTGTATTTAGAAATCCATTGTTTTAGCGAAGTGTTTACATAAATAAAGTGTAATACGACAGATTTGGTGTTCTTGCACATTTCTCGAAAGTCTTCAGTAGCGCTGCACAGGCGAAAATCTTTGTTGGATATGACGTGAATTCAAATAGTTTGTTTTAACAAAGACCTGTTTCAATTTTTTTTGGAACAAATTGCAAAAGGTCTCAAATAAGCGGAATTTTCCTAAATTCGTTACAATATGAACGTAATAGTTAAGCACGACCTTATTTATGGAAGCCCACACCAAAGATACCCAAATATGAATCTCTGTAATTAAATCCGGTAAATCAGCGATATTCACCTACTGGTTTATGTGAAAAAAGTACTATAAGTACCATATCTTACTCCTGAAAAATGCAAAAAACAACACTTTTTCGGGGACAACATTGGTGAAAATTTTTCAGAAAGCCGAATGACAGAACAAAGAAGAATTTAGAGCGAGACAATTGACAGCTTACTTCACCTGGTTATTCCACCATGATTGGTGTAGTATTTTTACACAAAACGCCAAAAAATTACATGGCTATACATTTTCTACATTTTTTTTCAATTTTGAATAGCAAATTAACAACTGTCAAAACAGAACAAAATATGCGAAAAAAAATTTTTTAACGAAAAAAGTTGTTCACGATCCGTACCTTTCATTTGCTATTGTAGCATGTCTTGAGATTCATTGACTCTTACATACATATTAATTCATTTGTACATACATATATTTTGACTCGTGCTATGACATTCTACTCAGTACTTTATCTCGTAACTTGAAGCTTCTTCTATTTCAGTTTGAAGCCGACTACATAATTGCTCACCACATTCTTTTGCTTCCACCCAATTTATTATGTTTATGTTCGGATTGCATTTCCCAGCATTTATTCTGTTTATGCTTAGGTTGCATTTCCCACCGAACTGAATATATATGTATCTATACAATTCGATTTGGCGGCCAACGTGGTGTGATGGTAGCGTGCTCCGCCTACCACACCGTATGCCCTGGGTTCGCACCCCGGGCAAAGCAACATCAAAATATTAGAAAGAAGGTTTTTAAATTAGAAGAAAATTTGTCTAAGCGGGGTCGCCCCTCGGCAGTGTTTGGCAAGCGCTCCGGGTGTATTTCTGCCATGAAAAGCTCTCAGTGAAAACTCATCTGCCTTGCAGATGCCGTTCGGAGTCGGCATAAAACATGTTGGTCCCTTCCGGCCAATTTGTAGGGAAAATCAAGAGGAGCACGACGAAATTGGAAGAGAAGCTCGGCCTTAGATCTCTTCGGAGGTTATCGCGCCTTACATTTATTTTTTTTTTATACGATTCGATGGCAAAGCACATAATTATATTTTGTATACTTAGTATGTAAATATTAGTGTAAACATGTAATGTAGTACATAAGAATTATTTAGAATAATTTTGTATAAATACGAATGAAATTTCTCTAACAAAATGAATAATTGGTTCGATACCAAACGACGAAAAACATAATTCTTTTATTATACAAAAGACTTTCATCATCATTACACCATAGCAACGTTTCCAACACCAAATATACAAAAATCTGAACTTCCTTAATGTATTTTGGTGGATATCTCCACAACCCGTTGCTATATAAAAATGGAATACTATAAAAGATTAAATGCAGGTAAATGAGTTTTGACATCAGTGAGCGAATTCTGAATGTCTCTTTATTCAAATATTTCAGCTTATTTATATTAAATTATTCTAAACATATTCTTACATACATATTCACATTTAAGCATACATATTTACATGCATATCTACCTTAAGCATACATACTTACATACCTACATACAACTCGATACAAAATATGTACCTACACATCTGTGTTGAGCTGTGACTTCTGTGGGAAATGCAATGTTTGCAAATTTGCTGGAATTCAAATTTGTTTGGTTGTGTGTTGTACATACACCTGTATTCAATCGTGTGACTGGCTATGTCAGCAATAATTATCAAATGCATATTTATGTGTTGATGAACATTTAGACTATTTTTGTATCAGGGTAGCATATTAGATTGATTTAAATATTTGGCATTAAATTGTTGGCTGTTTACACTACATCTCCCTTTTTATCAGAATGCTTATGCATTTGGAGAATGCGTGGGCATTATATTCTTATTTAGTTAAATATGAATTAATTCTACTTTTGTATTTTGTGTTTGTAGGTTGAAAATTTTCTTATTCTACTAATTTAATTCTATTTTTGTGTATTATTATTTTCTTATTATTTATGATATTGCCATTCTCTATGTTACTGAGAAATGTTTGCTTATCTTCATTTCCTATTCTAGATGGGATTAAAGTGTCATTATTTTTATTATCAATAATTTCTTCTTTATAGGGTATTAGAGTAAAATTATTATTTTCATCGATTTTTTCTACCGTATAGGGCCCTTTATATCTACTATCTTATTTATGACCTACCTCATTTTTTACTAACACTACATCTCCTATATTTATTTCCTTATAGTGAATATTTTTATCAAAAATAATCTTTTGTTTTTCTTTAGCTTCTCTTACTAATTTAAAAGATCTATCCTGTGCTATTTGTAACCTATATTTAATTTCTTTATCGTAAGCCTCATAATTGTACAATGTGCTTACCGTATTTTCTTGTAAAAATTCGTAAGTCTGGGGTTTTTTTTCCAAAGATCAAATCGATTGGACAATAGTTATGGACTGTAGATGGGGTAGTATGTTAACAATATGCAAAATATTTGAGATATTCATCCCAGTCATCTTTGTTAATGGATATGTATGAACGCACATATTCATTGAAAGTTCTATGGCTACGTTCAACAGTGCCTAAAGTTTGGTGGTGATACGGCGTAGATGTTTTGTGCTCAATATTGAGAAGTGTACATAGTTCTTCAAACAGGCTATTTTTATATTCAGATCCCATATCCGTTATTATTGTTTACATACTTCCATAAATTAATATGAAATTTTCGAATATGGCTCTGGCTACTGTTTTTGCATGTTTGCTATGTATAGGAATTGCAACTAAGTATTTAGTCAAATCATATATCAGAGTGACAGCGTATTTGTTTCCATTTAATGATCTTGGTAAAGGTCCAATTGTGTCTATTTGTACTGTTTCGAACACCTTTGGTGGTGTTTCAGTCAAAATCATTGGTTCTTTTAAATTTTTATAATTTTTATTTTTATTACAAGTAACGCATTCCTTTATATATTTTCTTATATCATTTTTCATATTTTTCCAGTAATATTTTTGTCTTATTTTATTAGTTGTACGATTGATTCCTGGGTGGCCACCATTAACAGGATCATCGTGATATTTTTGAAGAATCTTTTTAATTTTATTCTTTTCCGTCACATGCACATCCTCCGGAGGTAATGCAATTGTTAAATTTATGAGAGCTTTGGTACCTATTTCCTTAAATGTGTCTACTCGAGTATAATTAAACAATTTGTCTCCTAAGGACAACTGTATTTTCTTAATTTCCAAATTGCCGGATTTTTCCATTAGCCTGGTAAAGAATTGGCCTAAGTCAATCTTCGCCTCAACAATTTGATTCTCTATATTTATTTCTATATAACTTTTCTTTCCTTTTTTGAAATATAATTTCGGAGGATCGAAAACGAGCTGGACTAGTCTTTTTCTTCACATTTATTAAGCGCTTCGTATATTGTAGGGTGCTCTTTGTCACTTTTCTTCTCATCATTTCTATTACTATTATTACTGGAAATCTTTTTAGTTTGCGATCTTGTCGTGACTTTTATTATATTACACACCTGTACTGACATTTCTTTCAAATCATTGATATCTATTCATGACAGAGCGTCTGCCACGTAATTTTCTTTTCCTGCTATGTACTCCACCCCAAAGTCATACTCTTCCAACCTGATTCTAGTTAATTTAGATTAAGGGTTTTTCATTGAGAATAAATACGTTAAAGGTCGATGATCCGTTTTCACTGTGAATTTTCTGCCATAAACATATGGTCTAAAATATATAATTGCCCAATGTATGGCCGCTAATTCTTTTTCGACCATGGCTTTATTTTTTTCGCCTTTTGTAAAAGATCTTGAGGCATAGGCAATGGGCAATTGTTTTTCTTCATATTCTTGGCTTAGCACAGCACCGCAGGCATAACCACTTGCGTAGGTTGTAATAAAGAATTCTTTATCAAAATTGGGATATTGTAGGATATTTGGACTAACTAATGCATTTTTTAGGTAATTAAAAGATTCCTCGCACTCGTCTGTCCAATTGAAAATTAGATTTTTCTTACTAAGTCTTGTTAGAATCCTGGCGTATTCAGCGAAATTTGGTATGAATCTTCTATAATAATTACAAAGTGCGACAAATCTTTTTGCTTCATCGGCATTTTTGGGAGTTGGGTAGTTTTGAACAATTTTAAATTTGTTTGGGTCTGGTAAATTTCCAGTACTTGTGCATTTATGTCCAAGATAAGTGACTTCTTGGCTGAAAAATAAACATTTGTCCGGATGTAATTAAATTATATTTTCTGCATGTGGATAATACATCCCGTAAATTTTTAATCATATGTTTTTCAGAGCATCCTAATACGACTAAATCGTCTATGTATAAGAATGCTTGTGATGGTTTTAGACCTGCGAATGCCAATGTCATCATCCTTTGGAATGAGTTTGGAGCTACTTTGAGACCATAAGGTAATCTTTTGAAACGATAAGTACCGTTATCCGCTGTAAAGGATGTGATATCTCTTGATTCGGGGCTGATTTCTATTTGGTGAAATCCTGACATTAAATCTAGGCATGAGAAATATTTCGCTCTTCCCAATTGATCCAGAATATCATCTATTCTAGGCAAAGGGAATTTATCAGCTGTTAAGTTTTTATTTATTTGTCTGAAATCAACAACTAATCTCCACCTTTTTTCTTCTTTGCCCGGAAGAGATTTTTTAGGTACCAATAAAATAGGGCTGTTGTACTCTGAGGTTGATGGTTCAACAATATCATCTTGAATTAGTTTATTTACTTGCTTATTTATTTCATTCTTATGTGCTTGGGGTAGTCTATAATTTTTAACATACACAGGAGTGTTATCCTTCAGATGCAACTTTTATTTGTAAAAGTTGTTGGTCGTAATTGGTTCTGTTTCTAATTAGAATATATCAACGTACAGTGAGCTGTATTTTCAATTATTACGTAATCCTCTAAACGTTGTGTTTTGATGTCATTATCTTTAATGATTGCATGCATATCTGTTGTATTTATTATTCTTATTAAAGTGTGATTGGGGGTTGACTATCGTGTTGGCTACAAAAATGCCATCAGTCAATTCTTGATGAGGTACTAATAGTTCCTTATTGTGACTATTGATATGAACCTGTCTAATTACTTCGGCTCTTGCGAGTATTGTAATGCTATTAATTGTTGGTTTATTTGTCATTTGTATAACTATATCTTCTGGTAATCATATGGTCGTAGTATTAGGCTGTCCCCATTTTTATTATAATCTAAAATGCAATTATATTTTTTAATGAAGTCGAGTCCCAAAATTCCATCACATGGGATTGGGAAATTGTCTTCTACTAAGTGAAATTTGTGTCCTATTAAAAGACTATCATCTGCTAGATCTGCTTTTACTGTTCCAAGTGTGCTTGTTATGCCTCGGCCAATAACCTCGTTATGCCTCGTTTTAAATCTGTGTTCTGTGAGTTATTAATTGTGACATTACTGTCAATTTGACCCTTTCTTATTATTGAGATATCCGCTCCTGTATCTATCAGGAACGTCGAAGTTTACTTATTTAGGGTAGTATTGGAAGATATGTAGCTGTTTAGATGCAAGTTGATTGTGCATATTTTATTACGTTAGAATTTACTGTTGGAGTGGAGTTTGCTGGTTTTCCTGTTGGTTTATATTACGGAGATTGCTCGTGTTACTCTGATTGGATGATTGGATTACCTTGTGAGCGCGTCAGGCGTAACACTGTATTTGGGTTACCCGTGACTTCAGTACAGCTATTCGTATGGCTAGGCCGTGTAGGTCCACTGCCTTGGATGGTTTAGCATGGCCGATGGCATCCTCAACCTCTTTGGCGGTGATGATAATTGGTGAAGCGCTGAATTTATGTTTATGTGCGTGTCTGTTGGCACTCCGTCTATCTTTGTCGACCGTAGAATGCATTATATATTGTCGGCACAAAGCGCTCGAGCATTTTTTCGCATCCGACAGCACTTTATCGCTAAAGGCGATGGAAACTTTGTGATTGTGCCTAGACGGATTCGATAGGGACCTTACGGTGGACCAAAGTTTACCTACACCGGCAGAGAGGTTACAACCGCTTAGGTGCTCCTCCCATTTCGCACGCTTGTGTTCATCCACAAGCAATCTGATGCATTGGTTTATATCCTTTATTTGGGGGTCACCGGGATCGAGCTGTCTTATAAGGTCACGTTCTCTCGCTAAACTTGCGGGGTCTGCCGGAAGTGGTGCCGAATTTCGGGAATTCTACCGGCGGGAATGAAACGAGCCGAGGCGGATTCAATGACCTTGCGGAAGCACGCTCCCCTTGGCGGGCATCAGTCGGGATAGGGAGGGCAGCAAAACGGTTGTCTGTAAAAGATTTGTATTCGTCCCACTTTCCTTTTTTAAAGTTAATGAAAGTGCGTTTTTCTGTGACGATGAAGTCGGCGGTACGCTCGAGCGAAATAAGTATAGGCAGGTGGTCGGATGCCAATGTTTCCATCGGCTGCCAGTTGACGCAGTTTACGAGTTCTGCGCTCAAGATTGAAATATCCTGCGAACTGTGACAGCTTCCTGCCATCAGGGGCGGATACAGGTCTCCAGATGAGGGGGGGGGGGGGGGGGCGATCATGGCCGAAAGCTCAAAATCCATTTTTGCCATGGAAGTCAGTAATATAAATTAATGATTAACTTCAGAACACCATTTTGACATAATTACAAATAAACGTATCGAATTTATCTTTAAGCACTCAAATTAGCTCAACTAATTGAAAGAATTCGAACAAAAAACAATCAAGAAATGATTTTATACAGCTCAAAGGTAGAAGCTAGTTCTTTCTGATAAGAGAGTTTCACTTGTGGCTTTAACTAAGTGGAGTTATTTTGAATCTATATCTATTGCAGCAATCAAAAAATGGAAAAAAAGAGATGAATAATTTGACTTCAGACCCCATTCTTGGAAACGAATGAACTTTTGTTTACAACGAATGAACTTTTGTTTACAATTGAATGAACAGACAGCTGATTTCGAGCCCCATTCCTGGAAACGAATTGAGAGAGAATAAAAGTTTCGTATCAGGTCATCAGTGGCTCTGATATTGCATAAATGAAACGACATATTAGGTGTGTTCCGGAACTTTTATAAAAAAAAAAATGAAGTTGGTTGGTGATATGAAGAATTTTTTTATGTTTTGCAAGGTCACCATGTTTCAACTATTTTATTCACAAACCATGGCATATCTGCGGCAATAAGCGGAAAAAGCAAAACTCACTTATTTATTATTTACCTTTTTTCGCTAGACAAGCAGACAAAAGAAGATAAGAAATATTTCATTCAGTCTCAATTTTACGGAAATCTAAAAAATGCATTTCAATTTCTGGCATCGCGCCATCGCCCCCCCCCCCCCCCCCCCTGTATCCGCCATTGCCTGCCATACGTATGGGGGCGTCTCCGTTTATTGTGCAAAACGTCGTTTCTTCTATTTGGTCCACCAACATCTCACCCCTACTGTCCACCCGCAAGTTTGAATGCCATAGATCGTGATGGGCATTGAAATCGCCTAAGATAATGCGATTGTTGCCAGTGAGTAAGGCGCTGATATAAGGGCGGTATCCACTGGGCCAACAGGTGGCAGGAGGGATGTAGATGTTGATGATATCTAGGTTTGCGTCACCTGACCGGTCAGATAAACCTTGACGTTCTAAGACACTGTCACTGCGGCCGATGTCAGGATCAAATGTATGATATTGCACAGAGTGATGTATGATAAACGCGAGGCCGCCTCCATTTCCGCCCTTGCGATCTTTTCTGTGGACATTATACCCAGAACATATATGCAGAGCAGATCTTGCTGTGAGTTTAGTCTCTTGAATCGCAACAATGCGGATGTTGTGCCGCTTCATGAAATCGACTATCTCCGTGATCTCCCCAGTTAATCAATTACAGTTTACCTGCATAATTCTGAAGTGCATGGGGGGAGACGTCGTCAATCTGGGAGTAAGTGACGCATGGGTTGTGGAAGGCTAGGAAGCAACTGCTGTTGTGGCCCTGGGACTGGACATCCTTTGTTAAGTATTGGGGTACCCGGTGTATTTGGGTATGCGGCTTGGCAATATGGCGCAATGAAAACCGTTAAGGGGGTTAAGGGTACGGGACGCCCTAGGGCGTGAACAGCAAGGAGCCACAAAAGATTTATAGAAGTTACGTGGAATTCTGGTTTTGGGATCTAGCCCAGAACAACCTGTCCGATGCAACCATCCCTTACCGAGTATGATCGTCCTGAAAAGATTATATTCCGGTAGATGCAGCAAAACCATTTCTCAGGACCGGGGTCAGGAGACGGACCCGGATTGGGTTCGATACCTTCCTGGAACTAAAGAAAATGGAGCAGTCCCACTGCAAGGAGCTGCTAGGAGGATGACAATTTGTGGGAGGGACACAACAAATTAAATGGGGCTACACTGAAATGACAGTCCTTGGTCGGGAAAAATCTCGAGTCGCTCCGGTACATAGAACTGACTGCTTTGGGAAGCGCTAATGTTCTATTCTGCGTCATAAGGTCTAAGGTTCATCGCTTTATCCGCCTTTGATAATGAATTACTTTTTCGGTTTTTCGAAATTTTCGATATCGAAAAAGTGGGCGTGGTTACAGTCCGATTTCGTTCATTTTATATAGCGATCTGAGATGAGTGCCCAGGAACTTACATACCAAATTTCATTAAGATACCTCAGAATTTACTCAAGTTATCGTGTTTACGAACAGACGGACGGACGGACGGACATGGCTAAATGAATTTATTTTTTCGCCCAGATCATTTTGATATATAGAAAGAAGTCTATATCTATCTTGATTAGTTTATGCCGTTACGGGGTACCATTATGCGAACAAAATTTATATGCTCTGTGAGCTATGCTCAGCTAAGTATTAAAATGATAGACCTTCTGCACCAGCAACCCAGAAAAGAAGCGACTGGTGTACCTTGCTGAACGGCTATAACCGTTTAAGAGGTAAAACGCCAATTACATAAGTAAGTTTCTGCGCAATATGTTTGTTCAGAAAATTGCCATAGTTACCTTTGTACGAAACTGCTGTTTAACGGTCTTATTTATTATAGCACTATTATGTAACCGAAAATCGTTACCAATTTATATAACCGCGATTCTGGCCTACACGTTATGCTATCAAAAACAAACATGCGCAATTGAGAATAAAATGAAATGTGCGTCAGTATACGAAAAATTGTTGCCATTTTCGTAACCGGTTAAAAGAATATTGTTATCAACTTAGAATAAGTGTGTTACAGTATATTTTAAAACTGTCATATTTTATTCAAAATAAAAGCTACTTACCCTAAAGGTAACCGTATAGTTCTGATTAAACGAAACGTTAACCTTAGTCGTATGTTCTTTATATGTTAATGGTCCTATATCCTCCACTTTGATTTTATCATCCATTCCCGCCAAATATTTGTCGATGTTGGTGTAATTGAAAATATGGACTTTCAATAGAGTGTCATATTTGGGATTGGGATTCATCCAATTCTTCGAAATTTCTGAATCATTTTTTAACACTATTTGCTGGAATTTAAAAATAATAAATTGCGTGGTGTAAAAAAATGGTAAGAACATTTACCGAAAGCATTGAGTTGTTATAATATTCTGTAAACCACATGATGAAAAATCCAGTAACACTTATGATGAACAGAAGGAGCATTACACCCAAAACTGTAACGAAGGATATTAAATTAAAAAGCGAAAATAATTCACATTAATCCCCAGACGGGAACTCGAGTAATCATAAATAGATATTATGTAAACTACCAGGGCTGCAGTTGTAGAATTTTTTTTGCTACCGAAATCCATCTCAAAGCCCACCAAAATAGCACCCAACATACCTAATTTTTACAAAATATGCCACTTCAACATATTTTACAATTGATATACATACTCACTTTAGTGGTTATGAATCATTTATTGTTAGTACATACTTTTAAGCCCAAAACATAAGTGCGTAATTACTGCGCAGTGCAATTTTGAAGCCCCATCACATAAGCAGTTTTTCACATAGATGCGTTTAACACAATCTCATGCATTATGAGTAGATTGCAAGTATTTTTATGGGGAACGGCAGATCGAGCGACACTAGCGCCATCTGTCATGAAAAAGTAGCCATCTTCCAACTTTTGTTGCCAAAAAAGCATACGAAGAGGTATTTTACATTTGATTTGGTTAAGGATGCTTCCCCACTTTTCAAGTGAAATTATTCTTCCCACTTGTTGGTACTTTTCTGAAAATTTTCACAGTTAAAAACTGCAGTTTGACAAATGAATAGAACACAAAATATCCTAGCAAGTATTTTTCTTGTATAGTGAGAATGCTTATAACAGCAAAGAGGATAAATATAATAAGAGCCGCCACTCGTTATTTTTAGGCATTTACTCGATGTAAACTGTGAGGTAGTCGCTACTTTTTTTTTTATGAGGGACATTTTTGAATTGCCTTCCATTTATCCGTGCGGTGTTGTCACTTCATACAAACGTGTTTTTTGGAAAGAGAATTAAATAATTAATTAAATACAGTCGGAAAAATAAACACAAATACCCCATGAAAATGTATAGAAGATATTTATAAACATCTCGCCCAAAAAAAGTAGCGACTACCTCATAGTTTACATCGAGTAAATGCCTAAAAAATAACGAGTGACGGCTCTTATTAAATTTATCCTCTTTGATAACAGTACTTCGCGAAATCTTGTATGTGAATGGGCAAGGCGAAATAAACTTCAATTGCCCAGTCTGAAGTTCCTTTATATTTACAAACGCAACATATTGATTGATGCGGCGATGTTTCTGGAATGCATAAGATTGCGTTGAACGCATCTATGTGAAAAACTTCATTGTGTCTCGGTCATTAAACACACTGATTAAACTACGCAAAACACATGTGCGACTCATGCCAAGCAGCGCGCTGCTTGATCTGTTTAAACAAAACTTGCTGCATAAAATCAGTGTTGGGTTACGAAAATCCAAGCAATCAAGAACCCGCACCAAACAAAATGCCAAATAAGTGGATATTTTCCCATCATTTTAGTTGTTTGTTGTAGATTAATAAAATCAATATTGAAAAATAGTTGAAAATTTGAAATAAGCATGGAGCTGGCAGGTAAATATATGTAGCTGCACTGTACCGGAGTACAAAGACGCAAATACAGTTTCGTTTTTTTTTTTTTCACTTTCATTCATAGCTCATAGTTGTCGCGGTCATATAAATGATTTTTGTGTTAAAAGTGAAGCAAAAGTAGAGCTTTCCAAAACTTAACTTAGTACATTAAATAAGTGCGATATAACGCGAATGAGCATAATAAATAGCTACATATAATATTATTTGATCAAGAAAGAAACGCAACAGCTTATTAGAAATATTGTAGGGGTCGCTAAACAAGAATCCGATGTCAAATTTCAAATTCAAGATGGCGGATCCAAGATGGCGGATCCAAGATGGCGGACAGTATTTTTTTACTGCTGACTCATTTCTACTACATTCTGTTTGTTGGGCGCCATCTTGAATTTGAAATTTGACATCGGATTCTTGTTTAGCGACCCCCACGATATTTCTAATAAGTAATTTGGTCATTTTTATTGAGGAATTATATTTTTTTCGATAATTGTTTACTAAAAAATGGCACTTTTTTGCGTGATGCCTCACATTAGACAGTTTTTTTTTTTCAGGTTAAAAAACTCTATTTTTAAAAAACACTTAACGGCATAAAAAACTACACTTCTTGACGAATATTTTCGTGTGCTCAAAAAAATTTTTTTTCAAAAATTGAAATGGGCAGGGGGTGGCTGATTTGACAAAGAATTCCATATATATATATATATTGATGGAAAAAAATTTGACCCGCTCTAATATATATGTATATATATATATTTTCGTGTGCTCAAAAAAATTTTTTTTCAAAAATTGAAATGGGCAGGGGGTGGCTGATTTGACAATATATGGAATTCTTTGTCAAATCAGCCACCCCCTGCCCATTTCAATTTTTGAAAAAAATTTTTTTTGAGCACATGAAAATATATATATATACATATATATTAGAGAGGGTCAAATTTTTTTCCATCAAGAGTATAGCAAAAACGCAATCTACAGATGATTGCAAGAAAAGTTTCTGCAAACACCATAGCTCTAAGTCCGATTTCGAGTCCCCCACTTTTACAATATTTTGCCATATGAATGTTGGGTTTGGTCAAAAAATCTTCATAGCTTCTGATAGAATTATAGGAAAAATATCATATTGGTCTAACTTTAAAGGTATTTTACCTACATTTCTATTAATATCTTTAGTGTTTTTGAATTTTAGTATAGATATCAGGCTTAAATTATGAGAATTTAGCATGAAATGAACTTTTAACAACCATATTATTATTTTTAAGAAATTTCTTAAGGACATTTTTGTTTTCTTTATAGCTTTTTGTTTTTTAGTTTAAAATGGATGAACTTTATCCTTCTACATCATCTGAATCCACTTTATCACATATACTTGAACACGATATTATTGAATTTGCTTTATCGAGTGAATAAAATAATCTGAATTTACCGTCTAAATTTTTTTAAGTGATCATGCTAAAATTCAAAGTAAAATGTTTTCGCCAAAAATTTTAACTCCTCATGTAATTGATAAATTGGTTGAAATTTGGAATAAATTGAATATTCAACTAATTGATAGATGTAGTATTCTAAGAAAACTAAATGTTTTAGTTGAAAAATATCACGAAAGCATTTGTTTCGTGCATACTTACGTGTATACACACATGTACTCATGCATGCCTAATTTCACAACCAAGGAAAACGACTCAAATAAGGGGAAAAGGCCAAAGACCAGAAAAACCCCTTTTTATTAATAACGCTCTAGCTCGTTTACATTTGTCTAGCACACTAAATAGAATTTTTACACATATATTTTCTAGCCCACATAATTTATACCTTCTAGCTCACATTTCACATATAACCTTTGTAACGAAGCTTTTTCGTGCCCCGTTGCTTCTTTGATATTTGCTGGGGTATACTCGCCGTGCCCAGGGTTCGTTTACAATAAATTTGTATTAAAGGGGCACCTTGCAAATCGATTTAATATAAAAACTACACTCTCTTTATTTGTTCTAAATTCTATAATATAAAATAAAACGTGTTTGTATACTTCATTTTCAATTTTACTCGGATTATCTTGCGGTATCCTTGATTGCGGTGGCGGGCCTTAGCGGTCCGGCCGTATTCCGTTGGCTGGGTCCCGTTAGTAGGTGGCGTCGGTGCCTTGACGCGCCTTATGACGGCGTCTCTCTCTGCTGCGGTGCTCTGTCGCGCCTTACGTCGGCGTCTACTTGTATTGCTGAGGCGATGCTCTGTCGCCGTGTTCCGTTAGACGGATCCCGTTAGTATGTGGCGTCGGTGCCTTGACGCGCCTTACGTCGGCGTTTACTTGTATTACTCTGCTGCGCCTTTCGTCGGCGTCTATTTGTATTGCTGGTTGCTGGGTGATTCTCTGCTACGCCTTGCATCGGCGTCTACTCGTATTTGCTGGGCGATACTCTCTCGCGCCCTACGTCGGCGTTTACTTGTATTGCTGAGGGGATGCTCTGTCGCGCCCTACGTCGGCGTTTACTTGTATTACTCTGCTGCGCCTTGCGTCGGCGTCTATTTGTATTGCTGGTTGCTGGGTGATTCTCTACCACGCCTTGCGTCGGCGTCTACTCGTATTTGCTGGGCGATACTCTGTCGCGCCCTACGTCCGCGATTACTTGTATTGCTGAGGCGATGCTCTGTCGCGCCCTACGTCGGCGTTTACTTGTATTACTCTGCTGCGCCTTGCGTCGGTGTCTATTTGTATTACTCTGTCGGTGTACCTCTGCTGCGTTCTGCCGCCGCGCTTGGCGCTGGCTTAGCTGGGCTGCGCTATGCGTCGCCGCGTTGACGTGGTCTCTGTCGGCGTACCTCTGCTGCCGCGGTTCGCGCTGGCTTACCCTTGTTACGTTGTGCGTCGGCGGACCTCTGCTGCGCTTTGCTGCCGCGCTCTGCGCTGGTTTACGTGCGTTGCCGCTCTGTTGCGGCCTCTGCCGGCGTACTTCTACTGACGGAGGTGAGCGGGTGTCACCTGTCGCGGTTGCGCGTTACTGTGGCGGGGCTTTTGGTCTTTGGGGGTGATGCGTAGAGAAGATCAACCGCAATCACCGCTCCACGACTCGCTCCTATGAAGTGGATTCCTATTGCATAGAGAAGATCAACTGCAATAGGGATCTACTTCGCTAGTAGCTCTGGTCACGACCACAGCTCCGTGCTGACTGACTGCTGGTTTACGTGCGTTGCCGATCTGTTGCGGCCTCTGCCGGCGTACTTCTACTGACGAAGGTAAGCGGGCGTCACCTGTCGCGGTTGCGCGTTACTGTGGCGGGGCCTATGGTCTCTGGGGGTGATGCGTAAAGAAGATCAACCGCAATCACCATTCCACGACTCGCTCCTATGAAGTGGATTCCTATTGCATAGAGAAGATCAACTACAATAGGGATCTACTCCGCTAGTAGCTCTGGTCACGACCACAGCTCCGTGCTGACTGACTGCTGGTTTACGTGCGTTGCCGCTCTGTTGTCGCCTCTGCCGGCGTACTTCTACTGACGGAGGTGAGCGGGCGTCAACTGTCGCAGTTGCGCGTTACTGTGGCGGGGCCTTTGGTCTCTGGGGGTGATGCGTAGAGAAGATCAACCGCAATCACCATTGCACGACTCGCTCCTATGAAGTGGATTCCTATTGCATAGAGAAGGTCAACTGCAATAGGGATATACTTCGCTAGTAGCTCTGGTCACGACCACAGCTCCGTGCTGACTGACTGCGTTGCTGCTGTGTCGCCCCTTTTATGGCTGTTGTGTTTGGTGTTGCTAGCTCAAATGGTTGCGTGCGCTCGTTGTGTTGCAGAGATTAGTTGGTTGGCCGTGTTGCTGTTAAACGTTGCGACCGCTCGTTGTGTTGCTGAGACTTGTTGGTTGATCGTGTTGCTAGAGCCTTTTGTGGCCACTTGTTGTGTTACTGTCGTGTCAAATATGTTGTGGGGTCGTTTTGTGTGGGCCAAATTAATGAGGATTTATTTGGTCCTCACACCTCTCACAGCACAATTTGTTCTTTTCCTTGTCTTACTGGCACCGTGTCTTATTCTTAACTGACTGACTGATTCGCTCAACTCAAATCTTTTCTCAATTCTAATGCGTAATAATTTCGATCATGGCAAGCCATGAAATGTTGCACTCAAAAGTATATTTAAAAACGGTAAATTTATTCGGGCAGGCGCATTCTCCCCTGCACGACATTTATGACGCACAGTGGGAAAATGCCCCTGTACGAAACAGTGCCAGCGAAAACCTACGGGTTTCTAAACTAAGTTTAAATATACATACATAGATATCTACATAATTTCTTGCCCCAAATACTTCATCTTTTACCGCTGCTATGCTATGTCTGGTAGTATGCATATTTTTGTACGAATCTCGTTAATTTGCTCGTTTGTGTCTGCACCACAACAGATCGAACCAGTTTGTCCTTACTAAGGATAAGTTCGGTCATTTGCCCCAATGCCCACTGGGCTGGTGGAAAATTCTCTGCTTTGATTATGACTATTTGTTCAACCTTAATATTCTCTCGCTCCTTGCGCCATTTCTTTCCTTCTTGCAAACTGTTTAAATAATCAACTTGCCATCGGTTCCCAAAATGTTGTATCATAACTTGTCTTTGCGCCCAAAGTCTCGTACCTACGTCACAAGCTGGTCTTTTGCCAGCGTTTTCTGGCCCACAATTCTTCCTAAATGGAATTTCATAGATTTCGATGCTGCCTCGTAAATGCCTCCTTGGTGTGGAGCTGCTGCAATCATAAAGCGTCACTCAGTTCCTTTAATTGCGAGATGTTCTAATGCCTCTTGCCCCCTCCAGTGGTCGATTGCTCTGTACATCATTTTACTAGCCCCAACAAGTGTCGTCGCATTATCGCTAAACAGCCTTGCGCATCGACCACGTCTTCCTATGAATATTTCATAACATGCAATGAAGGATTGCGTCGTTAGATCTAGCACCATGTCGATATGTACTGCCCGAGTTTTCAAGCATACAAACACAACAACCCAACCTACTACACATTTATGTAAAAATCTACTGAGCTCATTCCTTAACCGTGGAATCCAATATTCTTGTCTGATGTAACGAGTCATTACCAGCACCGCTCCATTCTTAGTCCCTCTATATAGCATATTCAGCTATCAGCTGAGCTAACCTGGAACCATTAACGACAATCGGCTGGTGCCTTGCTTCGTACTCTAGCCCCGCTTTATCTAAACGTCCTCCAACTCTCAAAATACCATTCTTATCTACTATTGGACGTAGCGATTCTATTTTACTATGCTCCGGTAGTCTGTTCTCATCCTTCAGCAGTGCCAACTCTCCCTTGTCCATTTAAATTTTGGGAATAAATAATCTTCAGCACACGAGAAAATTCGTCAAGAAGTGTTGTTTTTTATGCCGTTAGGTGTTTTTTAAAAATAAAGTTTTTTAACCTGAAAAAAAATGTCTAAATTGAGGCATCTCGCAAAAAAGTGCCATTTTTTAGTCAAAAATGATCGAAAAAAAAATAATAAATGAAATTTGACATCGGATTCTTGTTTAGCGACCCCCACGATATTTCTGATAAGTAATTTGGCATTATTACTGAGGAATTATATTTTTTTCGATAATTTTTTACTAAAAAATGACACTTTTTTGCGTGATGCCTCACTTTAGACAGTTTTTTTTCAGGTTAAAAAACTTTATTTTTAAGAAACACTTAACGGCATAAAAAACTACACTTCTTGACGAATTTTTTCGTGTACTCAAAAAATTTTTTTTTCAAAATTGAAATGGGCAGGGGATGGCTGATTTGACAAAGAATTCCATATATACATATATATATATAAATTTTTTTCCATCAGGAGTATAGCAAAAACGCAATCTACAGATGATTGCAAGAAAAGTTTCTGCAAACACCATAGCTCTAAGTCCGATTTCGAGTCCCCCACTTTTACAAAATAAATATTTTGCCATATGAATGTTGGGTTTGGTCAAAAAATCTTCATAGCTTCTGATAGAATTATAGGAAAAATATCATATTGGGCTAACTTTAAAGGTATTTTACCTACATTTCTATTAAATCTATAGTGTTTTTGAATTTTAGTAGAGATATGAAGCTTAAATTATGAGAATTTAGCCTGAAATGAAGTTTTAGTCACCATATTTTTAATTTTAAGAAATTTCTTAAGGACAGTTTTGTTTTTTTACAAGTTTTTATTTTTTAATTTAAAATGGATGAACCTAATCCTTCTACATCATCTGAATCAACTTTATCACATATACTTGAACACGATATTATTGCATTTGCTTTATCGAGTGAATAAAATAATCTGAATTTACAGTATAATTTTTTTTTAAGTGATAATGCTAAAATTCAAAGCAAAATGTTTTCGCCAAAAATTTTAACTCCTCATGTAATTGATAAATTTGTTGAAATTTGGAATAAATTGAATATTCAACTAATTGATAGATGTAGTGTTCTAAGAAAACTAAATGTTTTAATTGAAAAATATCACGAAAGCATTTGTTTCGTGCATACTTACGTGTATACACACATGTACTCATGCATGCCTAATTTCACAAACAAGGAAAACGACTCAAATAAGGGGAAAAGGCCAAAGACCAGAAAAACCCCTTTTTATTAATAACGCTCTAGCTCGTTTACATTTGTCTAGCACACTAAATAGAATTTTTACACATATATTTTCTAGCCCACATAATTTATACCTTCTAGCTCACATTTCACATATAACCTTTGCAACGAAGCTTTTTCATGCCCCGTTGCTTCTTTGATATTTGCTGGGGTATACTCGCCGTGCCCAGGGTTCGTTTACAATAAATTTGTATTAAAGGGGCACCTTGCAAATCGATTTAATATAAAAACTTCACTATCTTTATTTGTTCTAAATTCTATAATATAAAATAAAACGTGTTTGTATACTTCATTTTCAATTTTACACGGATTATCTTGCGGTATCCTTGATTGCGGTGGCGGGCCTTAGCGGTCCGGCCGTATTCCGTTGGCTGGGTCCCGTTAGTAGGTGGAGAAGATCAACTGCAATAGGGATCTACTTCGCTAGTAGCTCTGGTCGCGACCACAGCTCCGTGCTGACTAACTGCTGGTTTACGTGCGTTGCCGCTCTGTTGCGGCCTCTGCCGGCGTACTTCTACTGACGGAGGTGAGCGGGCGTCACCTGTCGCGGTTGCGCGTTACTGTGGCGGGGCCTATGGTCTCTGGGGGTGATGCGTAAAGAAGAGCAACCGCAATCACCATTCCACGACTCGCTCCTATGAAGTGGATTCCTATTGCATAGAGAAGATCAACTGCAATAGGGATCTACTCCGCTAGTAGCTCTGGTCACGACCACAGCTCCGTGCTGACTGACTGCTGGTTTACGTGCGTTGCCGCTCTGTTGCGGCCTCTGCCGGCGTACTTCTACTGACGGAGGTGAGCGGGCGTCAACTGTCGCGGTTGCGTGTTACTGTGGCGGGGCCTATGGTCTCTGGGGGTGATGCGTAAAGAAGATCAACCGCAATCACCATTCCACGACTCGCTCCTATGAAGTGGATTCCTATTGCATAGAGAAGATCAACTGCAATAGGGATCTACTTCGCTAGTAGCTCTGGTCACGACCACAGCTCCGTGCTGACTGACTGCTGGTTTACGTGCGTTGCCGCTCTGTTGCGGCCTCTCCCGGCGTACTTCTACTGACGGAGGTGAGCGGGCGTCAACTGTCGCGGTTGCGCGTTACTGTGGCGGGGCCTTTGGTCTCTGGGGGTGATGCGTAGAGAAGATCAAACGCAATCACCATTCCACGACTCGCTCCTATGAAGTGGATTCCTATTGCATAGAGAAGGTCAACTGCAATAGGGATATACTTCGCTAGTAGCTCTGGTCACGACCACAGCTCCGTGCTGACTGACTGCTTTGCTGCTGTGTCGCCCCTTTTATGGCTGTTGTGTTTGGTGTTGCTAGCTCAAATGGTTGCGTGCGCTCGTTGTGTTGCTGAGATTAGTTGGTTGGCCGTGTTGCTGTTAAATGTTGCGACCGCTCGTTGTGTTGCTGAGACTTGTTGGTTGATCGTGTTGCTAGAACCTTTTGTGGCCACTTGTTGTGTTAATGTCGTGTCAAATATGTTGTGGGGTCGTTTTGTGTGGGCCAAATTAATGAGGATTTATTTGGTCCTCACACCTTTCACAGCACAATTTGTTCTCTTCCTTGTCTTACTGGCACCGTGCCTTATTCTTAATTGACTGACTGATTCGCTCAACTCAAATCTTTTCTCAATTCTAATGCGTAATAATTTCGATCATGGCAAGCCAAGACGTGTTGCACTCAAAAGTATATTTAAAAACGGTAAATTTATTCGGGCAGGCGCATTCTCCCCTGCACGACATTTATGACGCACAGTGGGAAAATGCCCCTGTACGAAACAGTGCCAGCGAAAACCTACGGGTTTCTAAACTAAGTTTAAATATACATACATAGATATCTACATAATTTCTTGCCCCAAATACTTCATCTTTTACCGCTGCTATGCTATGTCTGGTAGTATGCATATTTTTGTACGAATCTCGTTAATTTGCTCGTTTGTGTCTGCGCCACAACAGATCGAACCAGTTTGTCCTTACTAAGGATAAGTTCGGTCATTTGCCCCAATGCCCACTGGGCTGGTGGAAAATTCTCTGCTTTGATTATGACTATTTGTTCAACCTTAATATTCTCTCGCTCCTTGCGCCATTTCTTTCCTTCTTGCAAACTGTTTAAATAATCAACTTGCCATCGGTTCCCAAAATGTTGTATCATAACTTGTCTTTGCGCCCAAAGTCTCGTACCTACGTCACAAGCTGGTCTTTTGCCAGCGTTTTCTGGCCCACAATTCTTGTTAAATGGAATTTCATAGATTTCAATGCTGCCTCGTAAATGCCTCCTTGGTGTGGAGCTGCTGGAATCATAAAGCGCCGCTCAGTTCCTTTAATTGCGAGATGTTCGAATACCTCTTGCCCCCTCCAGTGGTCGATTGCTCTGTACATCATTTTACTAGCCCCAACAAGTGTCGTCGCATTATCGCTAAACAGCCTTGCGCATCGACCACGTCTTCCTATGAATCTTTCATAACATGCAATGAAGGATTGCGTCGTTAGATCTAGCACCATGTCGGTATGTACTGCCCGAGTTTTCAAGCATACAAACACAACAACCCAACCTACTACACATTTATGTAAAAATCTACTGAGCTCATTCCTTAACCGTGGAATCCAATATTCTTGTCTGATGTATCGAGTCATTACCAGCACCGCTCCATTCTTAGTCCCTCTATACGCATAATCAGCTATCAGCTGAGCTAACCTGGAACCATTAACGACAATCGGCTGGTGCCTTGCTTCGTACTCTAGCCCCGCTTCATCTAAACGTCCTCCAACTCTCAAAATACCATTCTTATCTACTATTGGACGTAGCGATTCTATTTTACTATGCTCCGGTAGTCTGTTCTCATCCTTCAGCAGTGCCAACTCTCCCTTGTCCATTTAAATTTTGGGAATAAATAATCTTCAGCACACGAGAAAATTCGTCAAGAAGTGTTGTTTTTTATGCCGTTAGGTGTTTTTTAAAAATAAAGTTTTTTAACCTGAAAAAAATGTCTAAATTGAGGCATCTCGCAAAAAAGTGCCATTTTTTAGTCAAAAATGATCGAAAAAAATATAATAAATGAAATTTGACATCGGATTCTTGTTTAGCGACCCCCACGATATTTCTGATAAGTAATTTGGTCATTATTACTGAGGAATTATATTTTTTTCGATAATTTTTTACTAAAAAATGACACTTTTTTGCGTGATGCCTCACTTTAGACAGTTTTTTTTTCAGGTTAAAAAACTTTATTTTTAAGAAATACTTAACGGCATAAAAAACTACACTTCTTGACGAATTTTTTCGTGTACTCAAAAAATTTTTTTTTACAAAATTGAAGTGGGCAGGGGATGGCTGATTTGACAAAGAATTCCATATATACATATATATATATATAAATTTTTTTCCATCAGGAGTATAGCAAAAACGCAATCTACAGATGATTGCAAGAAAAGTTTCTGCAAACACCATAGCTCTAAGTCCGATTTCGAGTCCCCCACTTTTACAAAATAGATATTTTGCCATATGAATGTTGGGTTTGGTCAAAAAATCTTCATAGCTTCTGATAGAATTATAGGAAAAATATCATATTGGGCTAACTTTAAAGGTATTTTACCTACATTTCTATTAAATCTATAGTGTTTTTGAATTTTAGTAGAGATATGAAGCTTAAATTATGAGAATTTAGCCTGAAATGAAGTTTTAGTCACCATATTGTTAATTTTAAGAAATTTCTTAAGGACAGTTTTGTTTTTTTTACAGCTTTTTATTTTTTAATTTAAAATGGATGAACCTAATCCTTCTACATCATCTGAATCCACTTTATCACATATACTTGAACACGATATTATTGCATTTGCTTTATCGAGTGAATAAAATAATCTGAATTTACCGTCTAAATTTTTTTTAAGTGATAATGCTAAAATTCAAAGCAAAATGTTTTCGCAAAAAATTTAACTCCTCATGTAATTGATAAATTGGTTGAAATTTGGAATGAATTGAATTTTCAGCTAATTGATAGACGTAGTATTCTAAGAAAACTAAATGTTTTAATTGAAAAATATAACGAAAGCATTTGTTTCGTGCATACTTACGTGTACACACACATGTACTCATGCATGATTGATTTCACAAACAAGGAAAACGACTTAAATAAGGGGAAAAGGCCAAAGACCAGAAAAAAACCTTTTTATTAATAACGCTCAAGCTCGTTTACATTTGTCTAGCACACTAAATAGAATTTTTACACATATATTTTCTAGCCTACATACACATATTTTCTGGCCCACATAATTTACACCTTCTAGCTCACATATACATATATATAACCTTTCACAACACAATTTGTTCTTTTCCTTGTCTTACTGGCACCGTGTCTTATTCTTATCTGACTGACTGATTCGCTAAACTTAAATCTTTTCTCAATTCTAATGCGTAATAACTTCGATCATGGCAAGCCATGACATATTGCACTCAAAAGTATATTTAACAAGTAAGGAAGGCTAAGTTCGGGTGTAACCGAACATTACATACTCTGTTGAGAGCTGTGGAGACAAAGTAAGGGAAAATCACCATATTGTAAAAAGAACCTAGGGTAACCCTGGAATGTGTTTGTATGACATGTGTATCAAATGGAAGGTATTAAAGAGTATTTTAAGAGGAAGTGGACCATCGTTCTATAGATGGACGCCATTTAGGGATATCGCCATAAAGGTAGACCAGGCCTGACTCTAGAATTTGTTTGTACGATATGGGTATCAAATGAAATGTGTTAATGATAATTTTAAAAGGGAGTGGGCCTAAGTTCTATAGGTGGACGCCTTTTCGAAATATCACCATAACGTACGATATGGGTATCAAATGAAAGGTGTTAATGAGTATTTTAAAAGAGCGTGCGCCTTAGTTCTATAGGTGGACGCCTTTTCGAAATATCGCCATAAAGGTGGACCAGGGGTGACTCTAGAATTTGTTTGTACGATATGGGTATCAAATGAAAGGTGTTAATGAGTATTTTATTTTGTATGACATGTGTATCAAATGGAAGGTATTAAAGAGTATTTTAAGAGGAAGTGGACCATAGTTCTATAAATGGAAGCCATTTAGGGATATCGCCATAAAGGTGGACCAGGCCTGACTCTAGAATTTGTTTGTACGATATGGGTATCAAATGAAATGTGTTAATGATAATTTTAAAAGGGCGTGGGCCTAAGTTCTATAGATGGACGCCGTTTCGAGATATCGCCATAAAGGTGGACCAGGGGTGACTCTAGAATTTATTTTGTACGATATGGGTATCAAATGAAAGGTATTAATGAGTATTTTAAAAGGGCGTGGGCCTAAGTTCTATAGATGGACGCCGTTTCGAGATATCGCCATAAAGATGGATCAGGGATGACTCTAGAATTTGTTTGTACGATATGAGTATCAAATGAAAGGTGTTAATGAGTAGTTTAAGAGGGCGTGGGCCTTAGTTCTATATGTGGACGCCTTTTCGAGATATCGCCATAAAGGTGGACCAGGGGTGACTCTAGAATTTGTTTGTACTATATGGGTATCAAATAAAAGGTGTTAATGAGTATTTTGAAAGGGAGTGGGCCTTAGTTCTATAGGTGGACGCCTTTTCGGAATATCCTTATAAAAGTGGACCAGGGGTGACTTTAGAATCGTTTTTACAATATGGGTATCAAACGAAAGGTGTTAATAAGTGTTTTAAAACGGAGTGGGCCTTAGTTCTATAGGTGTACGCCTTTTCGGAATATCGTTATAAAAGTGGACCAGGGTTGACTCTAGAATGCGTTTGTACAATATGGGTATCAAACGAAAAGTGTTAATAAGTGTTTTAAAAGGGAGTGGGCATTAGTTCTATAGGTGGACGCCTTTTCAGGAATATCGTTATAAAAGTGGACCAGGGTTGACTTTAGAATGCGTTTGAACAATATGGGTATCAAACGAAAGGTGTTAATAAGTGTTTTAAAACGGAGTGGGCCTTAGTTCTATAGGTGGACGCCTTTTCGGAATATCGTTATAAAAGTGGACCAGGGTTGACTCTAGAATGCGTTTGGACAATATGGGTATCAAACGAAAGGTGTTAATAAGTGTTTTAAAAGGGAGTGGGCCTTAGTTCTATAGGTGGACGCCTTTTCGGAATATCGTTATAAAAGTGGACCAGGGGTGTCTCTAGAATGCGTTTGTATAATATGGGTATCAAATGAAAGGTGTTAATGAGTATTTTAAAAGGGCGTGGGCCTTAGTTCTATAGGTGGACGCCTTTTCGAGATATCGCCATAAAGGTGGACCAGGGGTGACTCTAGAATTTGTTTGTACGATATGGGTATCAAATGAAAGGTGTTAATGAGTATTTTAAAAGGGCGTGCGCCTTAGTTCTATAGGTGGACGCCTTTTCGAAATATCGCCATAAAGGTGGACCAGGGGGACTCTAGAATTTGTTTGTACGATATGGGTATCAAATGAAAGGTGTTAATGAGTATTTTAAAAAGGAGTGGGCCTTAGTTCTATATGTGGACGCCTTTTCGGGATATCACCATAAACGTGGACCAGGGGTGACTCTAGAATTTGTTTGTACTATATGGGTATCAAATGAAAGGTGTTAGTGAGTATTTTAAAAGGGCGTGCGCCTTAGTTCTATAGGTGGATGCCTTTTCGAGATATCGCCATAAACGTGGACCAGGGGTGACTTTAGAATTTGTTTGTACGATATGGGTATCAAATGAAAGGTGTTAATGAGTATTTTAAAAGGGCGTAGGCCTTAGTTCTTAAGGTGGACGCCTTTTCGAAATATCGCCATAAAGGTGGACCAGGGGCGACTCTAGAATTTGTTTGTACGATATGGGTATCAATCAAATGAAAGGTGCTAATGAGTATTTTAAAAAGGAGTGGGCCTTAGTTCTATATGTGGACGCCTTTTCGAGATATCGCCATAAACGTGGACCAGGGGTGACTCTAGAATGTGTTTGTACGATATGGGTATCAAATTAAAGGTATTAATGAGGGTTTTAAAAGGGAGTGGCCCTTAGTTGTATATGTGAAGGCATTTTCGAGATATCGACCAAAATGTGGCCCAGGGTGATCCAGAACATCATCTGTCGGGTACCGCTAATTTATTTATATATGTAATACCACGAACAGTATTCCTTCCAAGATTCCAAGGGCTTTTGATTTCGCCCTGCAAAACTTTTTCACTTTCTTCTACTTAATATGGTAGGTGTCGCATCCATTTTACCAAGTTTTTTTCTAAAGTTATTTTTTGCGTCAATAGGCCAATACAATTACCATGTTTCATCCCTTTTTTCGTATATGGTATATAATTATGGCATTTTTTTCATTTTTCGTAATTTTCGATATCGAAAAAGTGGGCGTGGTCATAGTCGGATTTTGGCCATTTTTTACACCAATACAAAGTGAGTTCAAATAAGTACGTCAACTGAGTTTGGTAAAGATATATCGATTTTTGCTCAAGTTATCGTGCTAACGGCCGAGCGGAAGGACAGACGGTCGACTGTGTATAAAAACTGGCCGTGGCTTCAACCGATTTCGCCCTTTTTCACAGAAAATAGTTATCGTCCTAGAATCTACGCCTCTACCAAATTTCACAAGGATTGGTAAATTTTTGTTCGGCTTATGGCATTAAAAGTATCCTAGACAAATTAAATGAAAAAGGGCGGAGCCACGCCCATTTTAAAATTTTCTTTTATTTTTGTATTTTGTTGCAACATATCATTACTGGAGTTGAATGTTGACTTAATTTACTTATATACTGTAAAGATATTAACTTTTCTTTTAAAATTTGAATTAAAAAAAAAATTTTTTAAAAGTGGGCGTGGTCGTTCTCCGATTTTGCTAATTTTTATTAAGCAGGCATATAGTAATAAGTGTAACGTTCCTGCCAAATTTCATCATGATATCTTCAACGACTGCCAAATTACAGCTTGCAAAACTTCTAAATTACCTTCTTTTAAAAGTGGGCGGTGCCACGCCCATTGTCCAAAATTTTTCTATTCTGCGTCATAAGTTCAACTCACCTACCAAGTTTCATCGCTTTATCCGTATTTGGTAAGGAATTATCGCACTTCTTCGATTTTTCGAAATTTTCGATATCGAAAAAGTGGGCGTGGTTATAGTCCGATATCGTTCATTTTAAATAGCGATCTGAGATGAGTGCCCAGGAACCTACATACCAAATTTCATCAAGATACCTCAAAATTTACTCAAGTTATCGTGTTAACGGACAGACGGACGGACGGACGGACATGGCTCAATCGAATTTTTTTTCGATACTGATGATTTTGATATATGGAAGTCTATATCTATCTCGATTCCTTTATACCTGTCAAACCAACCGTTATCCAGTCAAAGTTAATATACTCTGTGAGCTCTGCTCAACTGAGTATAAAAACGGTAAATTTATTCGGGCAGGCGCACTCTCCCCTGCACGACATTTATGACGCACAGTGGGAAAATGCCCCTGTACGAAACAGTGCCAGCCAAAACATATGGTTTCCTAACCTAAGCTCAAATAGACATACATAGACATCTACATAATTTCTTGCCCCAAATACTTCATCTTTTACTGCTGCTATGCTGTGTCTAGTAGTATGCATATTTTTATACGAGTCTCGTTAATTTGCTCGTTTGTGTTTGCACCACAACAGATCGAACCAGTTTGTCCTTACTAAGGATCAGCTCGGTCATTCGCCCAATGCCTACTGGGCTGGTGGAAAAATCTCAGCTTTGATTATGACTATTTGTCCCACCTTAAAATTCTCTCGCTCCTTGCGCAATTTCTTTCGTTCTTGCAAACTGTTTAAATAATCAACTTGCCATCGGTTCTCAAAATGTTGTATCATAACTTGTCTTTGCGCCCAAAGTCTAGTACCTACTTTAAAAGCTGGTCTTGTGCCAGCGTTTTCTGGCCCACAATTCTTGTTAAATAGAGTTTCATAGATTTCACTTTGATTTCTGCTTCTGTATCTTTTATCTTGGCTTGTTCGAACTTATCTGTTGGCCATCGTGCTTGAGGCAGCGATAACAACTGTGGACCGTTCAACCACAGCCCATTGCCTACTAGCTCGGCATATCTTAGCCCTCTGCTTAATAAATCAGCTGGATTGTCATTCGACCGTACGTATTTCCAATTTTTCGCTGTGGTATTATCCTTAATGGTTGAAACTCGATTCGCTACGAAATCTCTTGGCATCTTTTCCAACCAATACAGAACAACCAGCGAGTCTGTCCACAACGTATAATTAACCTCGCTCCAGTTCATCGCCCTCTTGACCTCTAACAGTAATCTGGACAATAGCTCACATGCTGACAATTCCAATCTAGGTATCGTTACTTTCTTTTTCGGTGCTACCCTAGATTTGGATACTATTAATCTGCACTCAATTTGCCCACTATCTCGCACCGTTCTAGCATATATAATTGCCCTATAGGCTGACTCTGACGCATCCGCGAAGCCGTGCAGCTCTACTTGCCCCCACGAATTTGTACCAAGCCATCTTGGTATTCTGAATTATTCTAGCCTTTTCATTTCGCCCCAATAATCTTTAAATCTCTCTTCTAATTCGGAAGGCAACTTTTCATCCCATTCTAACTTCAAGCGCCATAAGTCCTGTATCATCACCTTTCCTATTACAATTACCGGCGAAATATACTCATTTTGGTCAAATAATCGCGCCACACAGCTCACAACAACCCGTTTTGTTATATCATTTGGGAGCTCTGTCGTCTTCACTATAAATGAATATTGATCTGGCGAAACCAACCATACCAGCCCTAGCACCCTCGTCTCTTCTTCAAACTTTATGACATCTTGCTCCTTGGATTCTAGCACAGTCATAAGTTCCTTACTATTTGACCTCCACTTTCGGAGGCTGAAACCCGCACCCTTAAGTATATAATCTATTTGCTTCGCTAGCTTGATCACATCCTGCTCAGTCACACAATCATCCATATACATATCGTTTATGATAGCTTCTGCAGGTTCTGGATAGTTATCTTGCGCATCTCTGGTACACTGCATCACTGCTCTTACAGCATTGTATGCTGATGATGTCATACCGTATGTCACTACTGTTAGCCAATATTCTCTTAACTGTTCCTCTCTATTCTCGCTCGAATCTCTCTATAACTTTCGCCCTAGTAGTTGCACCTCATTTAGGGAGACCCCTTTGTTGGTACGACAACTTGCGTCGAAAACAACACGAAACTTTTTGACCAGACAATGATGTGGGATATAATACGTCAACTCGCTCTGCCATGAATATTTATCTATGATCTTCATATGCCCCAGCTCCTCATATTCTCTCATAAATTCTATATATTTCGCTCTCAGCTCTGGCTCCTTCTCTAATGGTTTTCTAAATATAGAAATCTTCGCAGCGCAATTTCTCTTGAACTGCCTATGCCCCTGGCATTTTTCAGGGGTATAGTAACCAGAAACCGGCCATCTTTATCTCTATAATGAGTATCCAGGAAAATTTCCTCTACTAGCTCCTCTTCTTCAGTTTGCATTGAGCACTCGTTCACCTGCTCCATTTCCCAAAACTTTGTAATTAACTTGTCTAGCTCTCTATTATCTTTGTAGCTCATCATTGACAAAAGCTCACCTGTCTTTTCATCCAGACTTTGAGCACAGTTACCAAAATTTACAATGCCCACTGTTGTCTGCATCAAAGCTATCCCAACCAAGCTATTTCGTATTACTTTAATGACCATTCTTGCAACTAAGCTATCCCCAAGTAACATATGCACCTTTTCTGGTACCCAGTACTTTGGGTCAGCTCACTCACCTTCTATAGAATGATGTATCGGACCTACCATTGTACCTGGTGCAGGAAGCACCGGAGACCACTGGCTTTCTTTAGGCAGGATCCAACATTCTGCATTGATCTGCACACTCGATGAATACCAAGGCTTTAGCACCAAAATAGTCCCCTTGCTCACTTGCAGCGGATTGCCCTCAATGCCAATCATCTTTTTCCCGATCGGTTCTGTATTTATACCATAACTTTGCTGCAATGTAAAAGTTATCATATTAATCTGTGCCCCCGTGTCTAGCAACGTTCTAACACGCCCCAATTCATAGCCGTTTATAACGATTTTCATCATTGCCGTTGGCAATAATGTCCTTGCCCGCTCTTGCCCCTTATTAAAATTCACTGAATACTTTTCATCAGTACGAATAGGTTCATTTGTTTCAATTATAGCTTCAGTTTTCATTAATTTTCTTCTTGGTTCTTCTGTCTCTGAAGCATCTATTATTCTATGGCCATCTCGCCCCTTCTTGCCCTCTTCTTGCACCGCATTTGTTTGTCTCTTGGCCCCCTTTAATTGTCAATCCAATTTTCTCTTTGGTCTCGAATTGTTGTGCTGGGTTTGGACCTGCACAGTATTTACTGTTTCTTCGGTTCCCGATTCGGGCATAGCACACTATTATGCTTTGGCCTACCAGGGCACTTCCAAAATTCCGCCTGGTAGCAGTTTTCAGCTCCATGCCCCTTCTTAAAATAATTTGGGCACAATTTTCTTTTCCCAATGAACACTTTTCTGGTCCTCAGGACAATGATATAGCATATTGTTTCGTACTGGGGCATTTTTGTACTGTGTGTCATAAATGCCGCGCAGGAGAGAATGCGCCTGCCCGAATATATTTACTGTTTTTAAAATATACTTTTGAGTGCAACATGTCTTGGCTTACTATGATCGAAATTATTGCGCATTAGAATTGAAAAATTATTTAAGTTGGGCGAAGTCAGTCAGTTAAGAATAAGACACGGTGCCAGTAAGACAAGAAAAAGAACAAATTGTGTTTTAAAAGGTTATATGTGGAATGTGAGCTAGAAAGTATAAATTATGTGGGATAGAAAATATGTGTATGTGGGCTAGAAAATATATGTGTTAAAATTATATTTTGTGTGCTAGACAAATGTAAACGAGCTAGAGCGTTATTAATAAATATGGTTTTAAGCTATTGCATAGATTTTATCGCGATATCATCGGCCTAAACACCCGCGCTGTTAGTTCTGCTTACTCCAAGCTGGAAAAAGAAGCGGTAAAGATGGGTTTGATGGTGAATGAGGACAAAACGAAGTACCTGCTGTCATCGAGTAAAGAGTCAGCGCATATGCGCCTTGGCAACCACGCTACTGTTGGCAGCCATAATTTCGAAATAGTAAAAGACTTCGTTTATTTGGGAACCAGCATCAACACTAGCAACAACATCAGCACTGAAATCAAGCGAAGAATCAATCTTGCCAATAAATGCTACTTTGGACTAGGTAGGCAATTGAAAAGTAAAGTCCTCTCTCGGCGAACGAAAATCATACTCTACAAGTCACTTATCGTACCCGTCCTGCTATATGGGGCAGAAGCATGGACCATGACAACAGCAGATGAAGCGGCTTTGGGAGTGTTCGAGAGAAAAGTTCTTCGAAAGATTTATGGACCTCTACGCGTTGACGATGGCGAGTACCGAAGAAGATTTAATGATGAGCTGTACGAGCTATACGCAGACATCAACATAGTCCAGCGAATTAAAACGCAGCGGCTGCGCTGGCTAGGCCATGTTATGCGAATGAAAGATGATCCTCCGGCCAAGAAAGTGTTTCTTTCGGAACCCGCCTATGGAAGCAGAGGTAGAGGGCGGCCCCCACTCCGTTGGAAGGACCAGGTGGAAAACGATTTAAACTCCCTTGGTGTGACCAATTGGCGCCGGTGGGCGGAGCGAAGGAGCGACTGGCGCGCCTTGTTGGACGGCCATAACCGTTTAGACGGTTAAGCGCCAATTAAGCAAGTAAGTAAGTAAGATCCGAAAAGGCTCGAAAAGGTTCGAAAAGGCTCGGTGTTAGCGACAGGCCAAATACATAAAATTGGATCTCTATCATAAACAGCGGTGGGCACCACTACATTTACACGGTTACCAAATTGAGAATGTGTTAGTAAACACGAACGCGTAGCGAGCACGAAAGCAAAATCAATTATTTATTCAGTTTGATTTCAATGCTTGAACGGTGAGCACGTGTCACAGGCACCCTTTGGTACTCTGTCTAAGCGCGCGTGCGACACTTCCTCACCGTACGACCATCGAAATCAAACTAAAAGAGCTGTCGCTGATTTTCACGAAGTAGCCATTGTGCTATTGCTTATCGTATACATATATGATCGCTTACAAGCCAACCTAATAAAACCGCACTGCGTTTTTTTAGCGCACGCAAACAACCGGCGTTTTTTGCCCTAACCCAAATAAGCATGCGTTGCGACGATGTAAAGTATGTGTGCAAACGTCAAATCTAAATGTCACGCAGAACAAAAATTGGAAATCGAGTTAGGTTTTCACGCAGCAAATTCAATTTGAGTTGCTCTCACACAAGTTGTATGAGACAGTTTTGACAGAAAATGATTTTCGTGCGTTTATATTAGGTTGGCTTGTTAGCAGGTGCTAAGCTCACGCCCACCCCGGATCATAAAGTTAAAGTTAAAGTGAATGTTAAAGTTAAAGTTAAAAGTAAAGTTAAAGTTAATGTTAAAGTTAAAGTTAAAGTTAAGGTTAAAGTTAAAGTTAAAGTTATAGTTAAAGTTAAAGTTAAAGTTAAAGTTAAAGTTAAAGGTAAAGTTAAAGTTAAAGCTAAAGTTAAAGCGAAAGTTAAAGTTAAAAATGAAGTGAAAGTTAAAGTTAAAATGAAAGTTAAAGTTAAAGTTAGAGTTAAAGTTAAAGTTAAACTTAAGGTTAAAGTTAAAGTTAAAGTTAAAGTTAAAGTCAAAGTTAAAGTTTTTTTTTTTTTTTTTTTTTTTTGTGTTTCGTGGAAGGAGGAAATGCTTTATGCACTGACCGGGATATTTAAGCCTCACTGCGAGACTCTCCGAGTGTAGGACTCCCTTCTTCCATGAAGGCCTACCCACTAAAACCTAACCTCCCACGGCCCGCGCAAATCCCCGTACCTGGGACCGCGTTTAGCATTACTTCGGGTACGGGTGCGCGCTACGTGAGCTCTATGGCTACTCTCACGCTAATGGGCTAGGCATCCGTCTTCTCGTTTACTGGTAAGTATATGCCTCACATATGTGCTGACCGTATCCCATCTGTCTCTTCGACAGGTCATGTTATTAATGACACTGCCCGGGGATAGGTCGCCAAGTACCTCTTCTACCCTCCTTCGGTGATGGGAGAAGTGCCTGCATTCGAAGAAGGTGTGGCGTACATCGTCTATTTCCCCACAGTACAGGCAGCTCGGGCTATCAACCTTACCCATTCTGTGTAGGTATTTGCGGAAGTAACCATGTCCCGTTAGAAACTGGGTCAGGTAAAAGTATACCTCTCCGTGCGGTCGCTTCAACCATGGATCAAGTTCAGGGATTAGTTCCCTAGTCCACTTTCCTACGATGCTGTTGCTCCACTGATCTTGCCAACATCGGATCGATTCTTCTCGCGCCTGCATGGCAACAGCAGCTCTACTTGCTTGCGATCCGTTGTCATATATTGTTTTTCTTTCCTCAACGAGAAGATATATCGGTATGGTTCCCGCAACGACCAGGACAGCTTCAGCTGATACCGTGCGGTAAGCCGAAGATATTCGCAGCGCCCCTCTGCGTTGGACCGAGGTGAGGGCGACTCGGGTCTTCCGGTATTTCATTGCGTCCGCCCAGATTTCTGCACCATATAAGAGTATAGAATCCGAGGCTGATGCAAGCAACTTCCTTGTGCATGGCTTTGGGCCACCTGTGTTTGCCACTAATCTACTCAACTGCGCTATTATGCGCGCAGCTCTTTCGCAGGTCCCTCGTATGTGATCCGAGAAGTTGAGTTTGCTGTCTAACCTCACTCCCAGATATTTCGTTGAAGCGAGTGTTTCTATTGGCTGGTCCCCAACCATCATGTTCCTGGTAGTGGGAATACGTCTCTTTGTGAGGATGACGATCTCCGTTTTGGCTGTTGCTAACTGGAGACCGTGCTCAGCCATCCACCTATTTACATTACGCATGACCTGGTTTAATTTTAGCTGTGCCAGCTCGCAGCTTGGTGCTGTTATCACAGCTGTCACGTCGTCTGCAAATGCAACGAGGAAGGTGCTTTCTGGCATGTCTAATCGAAGAAGACTGTCGTAAGTTATATTCCAGAGATCGGGACCTAGTACCGAACCCTGGGCTGCTCCACCTGTTATTTTTACCTTTTTTTGACCGTGAGTACTTTCATATATTAGATACCTCTCTCTTAGGTAGTCCCTTAAAATTTCTAACAAATATTGCGGTACTTTGAAAGTGCTTTCTAGTGCCTCAAGCATGTCCTCCCACCTAGCTGAGTTAAAAGCGTTTTTGACGTCCAGCGTGACCAGCAACACTATAGGTCTTGCTCTGTGGCACGCTGTCTCGGCTTTCTTGACTGCGTCTATAACTTCTGCTATGGCATCTATTGTAGAGTGCCCCCTCCGAAAACCATGCTGTCTGGGCGACAGTCCTCCGGCGTCCTGTAACGCTCTGGTGAGGCGTTGCTTCAGGAGACTCTCCATCAATTTCCCTGCTGTGTCCAACATACATAGGGGATGGTAGGATGATGGAGAGTTGGGATCTCCTTTCCCTTTTGGAATGAGAACCAGTCGTGCTGTCTTCCATATGGTGGGGAAAATTCTTTCTTCGAGACATTTGTTGTACATGTGCAACATAAGTTCTGGGCAGTCGTTTGCAGCTAGTCTAATTGCCTCCGCGGGTATTCCGTCGGGCCCAGATGCTTTCATAGGTTTCATAGTTCGCACGGCAGTTTTAAGCTCTTCTTCTTGGAATGGTTCCACGTTGCGATCTTCATGGGTAACGTACCCGCCATCCCTAGGCAGTTGGGTGGGAAACAGGCCATCCACAATGTTCCTTATTTGGTTCTCGTCCATCAGCTGGTTTGGCGGACGGAACTTCTTCATTACTATCTTATATCCCTGCCCCCATGGGTCTCGATCCACTTCCTCGCAAAGCGCTTTCCAGCACTTAAGCTTGCTTTGCTTAATGGCAGCACTAAGAGCTTTCTTCGCTCCTTTGTACGCTTCCGACTTTTCTAGAGCCTCAGGCCTGCCGCGCGCGCGAGTTGCTAGCCTTCGCATCCTGTGGCATATTTTCCGCAGCTCCGCGATTTCGCTATTCCACCAGTATACCTGCTTTTTACCCCTCCACACTCCCCTCCGTGGCATAGAGAGGTTGCAAGCGTGGCGAAGACAGCTCATTGTCTTTTCAACCGTCTCTTCCGTCGGACTGGAGTTGTTGATTATCCGTCGGGCATCCCCCAGTACTGATGCGGAGAACGTGGCAGAGTCGACCTTGGATGCGTCCCATGCTTTTGTTCTGCGTGGCCCGTTCGGAATCTGCCTCTGACCGGGATCGTTTAGGTGGAAAGTGATGTAGTTGTGATCGCTGCCAGTCAGATCCTCTATGACTCTCCATCCAGCAGCGGTCAGCAACAGGCTTTCTGACACTAGTGTTACATCGGGGATCGAGTATCCAAAGCCTGGCCGTCGGTATGTAGGGGTCGTACCAGTGTTAAGCACGTTCAAACCGAGCCTGGCTGCCATCTCAAGGACTAACCTTCCACGGGTGTTAGTCTGCGGCATTCCCCATTCGACGGCTCTTGCGTTAAAATCTCCCGCCACAACCAGGTTACTAGTTAAGTCCCTCAGGTCGTCTTCAATAAGTTCAAGCTTCTCCCTGAACGTTTGAATGGGATCATTCGGGGACAAGTAGCAGCTTACTATTGTGGTATTATTCGTAGTTAGGCGGACGTAGCCTTGTCCGGCAACACGGTTCACAATATTGGCGTTTGCATCTGTCATCCAGATTGCGGCGGTGCCAGTGTTGTCTATATGCCAATCATTTCGGGCTCTATAGGGTTCGCTGATGATAACGCTGTTAGCTTTATGGTCTAAGACCAACTGTTGTAGTAGCTCATCAGCAAGTCTGCTCCGGTTTAGGTTTCCTTGGATAAAACTAATCACTATTGAATTGAGACTTTGGCCTTTGCAACAGCGAGTGCCGCTCTGAAAATGCTGCATGCTCCAGATCCAGGGACATGATCGAGCTTCTGTGTATTGCACAGGTAACATTTTGGAGCTGCGGTACAGGCCGAAGCTTTGTGGCCGCTTTGCCCACACTTCCAGCAGGCGTTACTCCTGTCTGGACCCTTGCATTCTGCCTTCCGGTGTCCGTAGCCGAGACACCTAAAGCAGCGTTGTACTTCTGCTCGCTGTCTGATTCGGCACTGTATCCATCCGATAGGAATTTTACCTTTTTTGAGTAGGGCGTTGCCAATATTCTCGTCCACTTCGACGACCGCCATTTTTTGTTCTCTTTGGTTTGCTGCGAACACAGAGACACGGAGAGGTCCAGTGATTTCTTCTTTTCCGACCTCCCTCCTTATTGCGTCTTGGATTTCTGTTTCAGTTGTGAGACAGTCCATGCCAAGTACTTCCAACTTCATCCGCTTGGAGAGCTGTTGTGCTTCACCGACCTCTCCTACTGCACTACCTATAGCTGCTCTGAAGGCCGTCTGGTCACTGCAGCGCGCCGTTTCAATCAGTACGTTACCAGATTTGGTTTTTCGTACTGACCGTACCACCGTACCTGTGTCATTAGGGCGGAGCTGGCCGCGTATGGCCCCTAGTACCTGGGCATAGCTTTTGCCTTCCACAGGTTTTACCGCAAAAGTTGCTGCTTGTCTCCTCTTTCTCGCCCGTTTTTGAGCTTTAGGAGCTTGGACGGGGGTTGCCTGCTTGGCTGGCTGGGCCCGCTGTTTCAGCCTCCGGCGCGCTACATTGGACCAAGACTCACCTTGTGAAAGCGTATTTATTCTTTCATCTCGTTTCTTTTTGGCTTCCAAGTCCTCCGAGTGGGAATCTGAGCTCGTTCTGCCCTCTTGCTTTTTCGGGCCGATTCTCTGCTCTCATCTACCTTTTGGGCCCTTAACGATCCCATGCAGCTTAACGCTTCCTCGAGAAGAGCCATACCGGTTTTTATGTCCTTGGACACGGTCTTCTGCTTGAGAGCGGTTTCCTGCATCTCACGCAGCACTGATACCGCGTACTCCAGCAGTTCGTCTTGGCTCTTCCCTTCGAGGCTTGTGTATGAGAGTGAGCCTCTTGGCGGAGTCGCACGTTTCTCCTTCCCAACAGCGCGCTGTGCAACGACATTGGGTGAGCTGACCGACGCTTTTTCCCTTGCAGTAGCAGGTGTTGACTGGCTGGGGTTATTGCGCAGCTGTGCTTTCGCTGCCTTTAGTTAAAAGTTAAAGTTAGGGTTAAAGTTAAAGTTAAAGTTAAAGTTGAGGTTAAAGTTAAGGTTGAAGTTAAAGTTAAAGAAGTTAAAGTTCAAGTTAAAGTTAAATTTAAGGTTAAAGTTAAAGTTAGAGTTAAGGTTAAAGTTAAAGTGAATGTTAAAGTTAAAGCGAAAGTTAAAGTTAAAGTTAAAAATAAAGTTGAAGTTCAAGTTAAAGTTAAAATGAAAGTTAAAGTTAAAATTAAAGTTAAAGTTAAATTTAAAGCTAAAGTTAAAGTTGAAGTTGAAGTTAAAGTTAAAGTTAAGGTTAAAGTTAAAGTTAAAGTCAAAGCTAAAGTTAAAGTTAAGGTTAAAGTTGAAGTTAAAGTTAAATTTAAAGTTACAGTTAAAGTTAAAGTTAAAGTTAAAATGAATGTTAAAGTTAAAGTTCAAAATAATGTTAAAGTTAAAGTGAATGTTAAAGTTAAAATGAAAGTTAAAGTTAAAGTTAAAAATAAAGTTAAAGTTAAGGTCAAAGTTAAATATTAACTTCCCATTTATTCAATAAAAGTAAAAAATTTGTTTTCTTATCGGTCACCACGCTTAAAAAGATTAACTTGAATTGATATCAAAGACAAAACTTGAATTAATATCAAAGAAAAAAAAATGTTGCATAAATATTATAATTGCATAAGTTGATAATATGCAATAGCTTTACCGCGGCAGTCCCCGAGTGCCACACGTCCTTTTTTTCTGGTCTTTGGCCTTTTCCCCTTATATGAGTCGTTTTCCTTGTTTAAGAAATTAGGCATGCATGAGTGCATGTGTGTGTACACGTAAATATGCACGAAACATTTTGGTCCATGTCAAGCCGAATGGCGATCGACTGAAAAAAAGAATCCTTCGCTTTGCTGTGTTGTGAAATCGTAGGGGCGAGTAAAAGTGTTTGAACGTCCGAGCGGAGAAAAAGTGTGCGCGCAGTGTTTAAGAGAAAAAAAAAATTTAAAAAAGGCAATAAAATAAAAGCAAACGTAAACGCTTAACGAAAAAAAGGTGAGATAGAGCAAAAAAATTGGTTGAATGTGAGGGATATTTTTTATACAGTCCACAGTTGGATGGTGCATGAAAAGAAAAAATAGGCATAGAGCGAAAAATAAAATAATAATGTATAGTTATTGATAGGCGTTTGGGGATTTTGGTTTGTGCGCGAGTAGATAATATATTAAGCTATACATATATTGTGAGCGTGTAGAAAATAATACAGTGTGCGCGCCGGTTTAAGATATATATGTAAAGCTATAATGGGGCGTATGTAAAAACATGTTGAGATTTGTTTCAAGTGCACAAATATATATATATTGGAGCATTTGAAAATAATACATAATGTGCGCGTCGGTTTAAGATATATATGTAAAGCTATAATAGGTAGTATGTAAAAATATGTTGAGATTTGTTTCAAGTGCGCAAAAATATATATATTGGAGCATTGAAAAATAATGCATAGTGTGCGCGTCGGTTTAAGATATATATGTAAAGCTATAATGGGGCGTATGTAGGGGCATGTTGAGATTTGTTCGAGTGCGCAAGAAAAACATATACTGGAGCATTGGAAAATAATACATAGTGTGCACGTAGGTTTAAGATATATATGTAAAGCTATACCGGGACGCTTGAATAAGATATTGCGATTTGTTTTACGTGAGCCAGTAAATAATGTATTGAGCTGTACATATGTTGTGAGCACTGAGAAAAATATGTTGTGTGCATCGGTCTAAAATGTATAAGAAAAACTATAAGGGGGCGCTTGGAAAAAGATATTGCGATTTGTTTTACGTGTGCGAGTAAATAATGCATTGGGTTTTACATATATTGTGAGCATTGAGAAGAATATATTGCGCATCGGTTAAAATATACATATGTATAGCGATAACGGGGTGCTTGTACAGCTATGTCGCGGTTGTTTTGCGTGCGCGAGTAGTTGGTGCATTGGGATACATATATATGGGGCGAATAGTTAGTGTATTGAAGTATACATATGTGGTGCGAGAAGAACAAAACATATATATATATATATATATATATATGTGTATGTATGTATGTATTGCGGGGCATCTGTGAAAACATGTTTCGATTTGTCTGAATAGATATTACGCATTATGAACATTTATGCAACAGTGACCAACTATACATATATGGGGCTGGCAAAAGGGCAAGTGTGTGTACAATGTACACTGTACATACATACAGAAGATGGGGTAATGATGTATAGTACAGTGATATTCAATGTAAACAAAAATAGCAAGAATTATATGGAAATTTAAGGTTAGTTTAGGGCACAGTGAAAAAAGTGGTGCAATGATAAAAAATGTCTGCTAGTTTTTATTCGTGATGTTCTCAATGGGACTATTGATTGTCCGTTTTTATTGCGTTGTATTAAACTCAATGTTCCAGCCAGAAACTTACGACATCATGATTTATTTGCTATTGACCTCTGCAAAACCAGGTATGCTCAAAATGAACCAATTATTATGTAGAGAAATAAATTTAGATATATTTGTAAATCGCAATGAATTTAAAGAAAAATTTTGTATGTACTATTTTCAATATAATTAATAACCTATGTACGTTTTAGTCTGTAAGGTTTCTAAACCATAGACTTAATAAATAAATCTAAATCTAAATCTAAAAGTGGGCTTGTTTCTATAAAAACCCTGCAGGTGTGGGCGCAGATGTTGGCAATTGTAATTTTGATTGGGTGCTAGTTATGAGGGGCACGGATTATGTGGGCCAGAAATCGAACACACATGCGAGCAAAGAATATATAATAGTGCTAAAATTTGGAGCATTACAATTATATTGTGTGTGAGGTGCTATTTATGTGGGGCATATGTTTTATGTGGGCTAGAGATAAAAAGAAAACAGACATACATGCTGGTGCAAGAAATATAATCAAAGCTTCCATATTGAGTTGTGGCGAGCTTGTTTATAGAATTTAATTGGGGCAAGGTAGAAGGAGCTGGAAGGCGAAAGCTGTGGGCACATGTTTAATAATCGCTTAGATTTATATAAATTCGTTGTTTGTTTGCTTTATTTCATTGCAATAATGGCATCGCAGAAAAAGACGAAATCATATGCAGCCATGATTCAACGGGGGCTAGATTTTTGTACGAGCGATGGCTTTGTGTTTTTTATTTGACAAACTTATTTTGTAGTCAATAAAGGAAATTGGAGAAAAATCATTTTATGTGTTGTAAGACTACAAACCTTAGGTTCGGCTATTTTAATAAATAAATAGTTCTCACACAGTTTATGTAATTATGCAGTCCAAGCAAAAATTGAACCGTTACACTCGCTTGTTAAACAAGAGGGAAAGAATAAAAACTGACATTTTCTTTTTAAAACAATGCAAGTCACTAAAAGTAATACCCAAATTCGCACATATAACGTGTAGTGTTTCAAATTCCCGTACGAATCGAGTCTTGGCCCAAGCTAAAAAAAACTGGATCACGTATGAAATCGAATACCAATATAACCGTCTCGACTCAACGCAGCTTGAATTATACAGTTTACATTTGGAGTTAACAAATTCAATGGACAATATCTCGTTTGCAATTTTCATGGAAAACCAACAAAAATTCTTCGAACAATGCCATAACAGCTTCAAGAAAAAGCGCAATATACAAAATGGCAAATTAAAAAGACTCATCGAGGAACAACTTAGTCAACACCCAAAAGCCCGCCCCGAAATTCGCCCAGTAAAAAACCTCGTAATGAACCTATCTACCGCCATGTTCAACGATGAAGAACTAGATCTATTAAATAGAGGTCTAAATTTTACTCCCCACACAATGTCCGGGAATGTAGAAGATGCCATCGTAGATATTGAATCCGCCATTCAGTTCAAGCCGTTAAATACACAAAAGACAATTCGTGAAACAGCAATGAAAGCAATAACAAATGCTAAACTCAAACATAAAAAACGTCAGAAACCAGAAGTAATCAAGACGATTAAACACTAAAAAGAGAAGGACGTCTACTATATGAAGTCCGATAAAGGTAATAAAGTCGTTATTATGGACAAAAAAGACTACGACCGCCGAATGCATTTCTCTTTCGAAGAAGATGGTTTCCACCTTTTAAAACGATCCCCGCTTAATCGTATGGTTAATGACGCCAAATTAATCATCAAAAAAATTTGCGAAGTTTTTAAGACCAATAAATACGCCTTTTTGGTGCCAAATCCTAGTGTACCCAAAATGTACGGTTTGCCAAAGGTCCACAAGGAAGGAGAAAAGATGCGGAAAATCGTCTCCAATTCATCATCACCGTTGGTTCGCGTCGCAAAATGGTTGGTAAATGAGTTGAGCAAATATGGAAATTTTGAGGTTGCCAGCATAAAAAACACCTTCGAATTTGTTAACAGGACCAAAGATATAGAAATACATGAAGGTGAAATTTTTGCATCCTTCGACGTAATATCATTGTTTCCGAGCATCCCAGTTGATATTGCTATAGAGTCTCTTCGAAAATACCTGGAAAACAAACAGGCCAACCCGGATGAAATAAAAGTTTTAATTGAAGCATCCCAGATTTGTACGTCCCACAATTGTTTTGCCTTCAGAGATAAGTTTTATTCTAATGACTTCGGTACCAGCATGGGAAACCCACTGTCACCACTAATTGCAGAAGCATTCATGACCAAATTCGAAAACGATTTGAAAGCAGAAGGTGTCTTACCTCGAATTTGGATCAGATACGTCGACGATGTGTTTTGCATAATTAAAAAACAAGAACTTCAACACACATTGGACACAATAAACAACAAATACGACAGCATAAAATTCACAGTTGAAGTGGAAGATGAACAAAACTCCATAAATTTCTTAGACTTGAAATGCACAAGAGTGAACAATAAAATTGACTATGCGGTATATCGAAAACCCACCTCAACTAACCGTTTAATCACAAGTGATTCTTTCTGCCCCTATCAAACCAAAATAGCTGCATTTCATTCATTGGTTTATCGCCTTGTGAATTTACCACTCTCCGTAATTAATTATAAAAACGAGTATACAAAAATTATTGATCTCGCAACTACCAATGGCTTTGACAAGAAACTCATCGATAAACTAATAAAAAACATTCCAACTTACACTACAAAAACAATTTAACTACTCTCTTCGCTCAAAATAAAGAAATTAAAACAAACAAATTAGCACGCATACCATTTAGTTATTTTCCTGCTATCACCAATAATTTAACGAACATATTTGAAAAGAATGAAATGAAAATCGTATATACAAACAACAACAAATTGAAAAACATTTTGGGCTCCACAAAAGGTACTGTCCCAATGCTTGAGCGTAGCGGCATTTACCAAATTAGCTGCCTGGGTTGCGATGCAAAATATGTTGGACAAACTAGAAGGCAAATCTCTGTTCGTTTCAAAGAACACGAAAAGCACGCCAACAATAAACAAATTCATCGGTCTGCAGTAGCATCGCACATTCACACGACAAATGACGATAGCTCAACAAAGCACAGCATCGGCACTGTAGAAGAGAGTCTTCATTTAATAAAAGTGGTGCACAACAACAGAAAGTTAGACGCTTACGAATCTCTCTACATCACAAAAACCAAGATTGCCATGAATGCTGACAACGGGAACATAAATTCCCCTCTTTTTTCTTTAGTTTAATACATACGTATGTACGTTGTTTTGTAAATGCTATAATATTGCTAATATTTTCTTTTTTGTTTATATTCTTGACCCCTTTGTTTTAGTAGCGCGTCGCTGATGATGGACAGCAGGTCTGTCCGAAATGCATTTGTTGTGCCAAATAAAAAATATATGTTGTTAGTGTATCAGTGTGTTTTTTATTTGACAAACTTATTTTGTAGTCAATAAAGGAAATTGGAGAAAAATCATTTTAGGTGTTGTCAGACTACAAACCTTAGGTTCGGCTATTTTAATAAATAAATAGTTCTCACACAGTTTATATACAACGAAGAGTACGCAGCGGTGACTGAAGATGTGAGCAAAGAGGAGCTAGACAAGTTTTGTGAGCAGAATCTAGCTGCAGTCGAGGCAGTCAATTTTGAGGCGCATCCAAAAATGCAGAGCAAAGTAGAGAAAGAGAAACCGATTGAGGGGCGAGATAACAATAAGCAACCGATTAATATGCAGGTGCAAATGCTGGCCCAACAGAATAATCTAAAAAATACCTGGGGCGAGTTCGGTGGCACGGTTACTAAATGGACAGGCTTTCGTGATCGATTCCGTGCAGCCGTACATGATAACGATAAAATAGATCCATCATTCAAATTTCTATATCTGACGAATCCTCTTGTGGGGCGAGCAAAGTTGAATTTTGGGCAATGTCAGTTCTCGGCTAACAATTATATGCATGCGTGGCAAAGACTAAATCAAATGTATGATAAAGCTACTTAATTGGGCAAAAGTATTTGAGGAATTTTATTCGGTTGCCGGAAAGACCTGGTGCAAGAAAACGACTTAAGGCGCATGTCAAATGTGACGCATGAGGTGCGACGTCAGCTACAGGCGCAAGCACTCCCGTAGGAACACTGGGATTTTTTCATGCGCTTCGACACTGAAACAGCCAAACAATGGGAGCTAGCGAGGAAAACCGACACTCCGAAGTTAGATGACATGCTATTCTTTTTCGATAGGCAAGCACTGGCGCTAGCAAATAGATCTGATAACCGTAGGCGCGTAGAATCGGCAGTTGTCATACCGGGGCATAATCCAAAGCAACAGAGTGGAGCAAGGCAACAACTGGCTAGAGCAGAACAGCAATCTGGGGCTAGAGCAGAACCGTCATTATCAGAGCAAGAACAGGGGCATCATCATTAGGTGCAAGAGCCATTCCAATGGTTTGTGATGCATGTGGCGAAAACCATATGCTATATCATTGTCCAGAACTCATGGCACTAAGCCTGAGGGCCAGAAAAGAGTTTACTGGGAAAAGAAAATTGTGTACAAATTGTTTTAAGAAGCGGCATGGAGATGAAAACTGCTACCAGGCAGAATGTTGGAAGTGCCCTGGTAGGCCAAAGCATAATAGTGTGCTATGCCCGAATCGGAAACCGAAGAAACAGGTAAATACTGTGCAGTTCCAAGCCCAGCACAACAATTCGAGACCAAAGAGAAAATTGGATTGACAATTAAAGGGGGCCAGGAGACAAACAAATGCGGTGCAAGAAGAGGGCAAGAAGGGGCGAGATGGCCATAGAATAATAGATGCTTTAGAGACAGAAGAACCAAGAAGAAAATTAATGAAAACTGAATCTATAATTGAAACAAATGAACCTATTCGTACTGATGAAACGTATTTAGTGAATTTTAATAAGGGGCAAGAGCGGACAAGGACATTATTGCCAACGGCAATGATGAAAATCGTTATAAACGGCTATGAATTGGGACGTGTTAGAACGTTGCTAGAGATGGGGGCACAGATTAATATGATAACTTTTACATTGCAGCACAGGTATGGTATAAGTACAGAACCGATCGGGAAAAAGATGATTGGCATTGAGGGCAATCCGCTGCAAGTGGGAAAGAGGCATTTTGGTGCTAAAGGCTTGGTATTCATCGAGTGTGCAGATCAATGCGGAATGTTGGATCCTGCCTAAAGAGAGCCAGTGATCTCCGGTGCTTCCTGCACCAGGTACAATTGTAGGTCCGATACATCATTCCATAGAAGGTGAGTTAGCTGACCAAAAAATATTGGGTACCAGAAAGTTTGCATATGTTACTTGGGGCTAGCTTAGTTGCAAGAATCGTCACTAAAGTAAGGCGAAATAGCTCGGATGGGATAGCTTTGATGCAGACAACAGTGGGCATAGTAATTTTTGGTGAATGTGTGCAAAGTCTGGATGAACAGACCGGTGAGCTTGTGTCAATGGTGAGCTACAAAGGAAATAGAGAGCTAGACACGTTAACTACAAAGTTTTGGGAAATGGATCAGGTGCATGAGTGCTCAATGCAAACTGAAGAAGAAGAGCTAGTAGAGAATATTTTCCTGGATATTCATTATGGAGATAAGGATGACCGATTTATAGCTACTATGCCCCTGAAAGATGCCAGAGATGCGCAAGTTAACTATCCAGAAGCTGCAGAAGCTATCATAAACGTTATGTATATGGATGATTGTGTGACCTGAGCAAATAGTGAGCAGGATGCTAGCGAAGCAAATAAATTATATACTTAATGGTGCGGGTTGCAGCCTCCGGAAGTGTAGGTCAAATAGTAAGGAGCTTATGACGGTGCTAGAGTCCAAGGAGCAAGATGCCTTAAAGTTTGAAGAGGAGACGAGGGTGCTAGGGCTGGTATGGTTGGTTTCGCCAGATCAATAACATCTATAGTGAAGACGACAGAGCTCCCAAATGGTATAACAAAACGGGTTGTTGTGAGCTGTGTGGCGCAATTATTTGACCCAAATGGGAATATTTCGCCGGTAATTGTAATAGAAAAGTGATGATACAGGACTTATGGCGCTTGAAGATGGAGTGGGATGAAAAGGTGCCATCCGAATTAGAAGAGAGATTGAAAGATTATTGGGGCAAAATGAAAAGGCTAGAAGATTTCAGAATACCAAGATGGCTTGGTACAAATTCGTGGGGGCAAGTAGAGCTGCGTCAGAGTCAGCCTATGGGGCAATTATATATGCTAGAACGGTGCGAGATAGTGGGCAAATTGAGTGCGGATTAATAGTATCCAAAACTAGGGTAGCACCGATGAATAAAGTAACGATACCAAGATTGGAATTGTCAGCATGTGAGCTATTGTCCAGATTACTGTTAGAAGTCAAGAGGGCGATGAACTGGAGCGAGATAATTAAACGTTGTGGACAGACTCGCTGGTTGTTCTGTATTGGTTGGAAAAGATGCCAAGAGATTTAAAAACATTCGTAGCGAATCGAGATTCAACCATTCAGGGAGGGGTGAGCTCATTCCTCTTACCCAATACAAAAATAAGTTGGAGGGCATTTTGAACGTATTAGGATACGTAAAGCGATTTATTGATATGATCAAAAAAGATGGGCAACTCGTGATAGAAGCAGAATAGCAAATAAGGGGCATAGATTAAGGGGCATGAAATCAAGACCAGACTTGCAGACGAGGCACAAAATATTGTGGGAAATGGAATATTTGTTAAAAGATTCACAGCAAAAGCACTATCCTAGCGAGTTGGCACTGTTGAAGGATGAGAACAGACTACCGGAGCATAGTAAAATAGAATCGTTACGTCCAATAGTAGATAAGAATGGTATTTTGAGAGTTGGAGGACGTTTAGATAAAGCGGGGCTAGAGTACGAAGCAAGGCACCTGGCGATTGTCGCCAATGGTTCCAAGTTAGCTCAGCTGATAGCTGATTATGCGCATAGTGTGACTAAGCATGGAGCAGTGCTGGTAATGACTCGATACATCAGACAAGAATATTGGATTCCACGGTTAAGGAATGAGCTCAGTAGATGTTTACATAAATGTGTAGTATGTGTGCGGTATAACTATAAGCTAGAGCAGCAATTGATGGCAGATTTACCAACTGAAAGGGTGCATGTGGGCAAGCCATTCCTGCATTGTGGCCCAGATTATGCAGGACAATTTAACGTTCGTATAAGGGTGCGAGATTATTATGTAGATAAAGCGAAATGTTGGTCTGTTGTATTTGTATGCTTGAAAGCTCGGGCAGTACATATCGACATGGTGCTAGATCTAACGACGTAATCCTTCATTGCACGTTACGAAAGATTCATAGGAAGACGTGGTTGATGCGCAAGGCTGTTTAGCGATAATGCGACGACATTTGTTGGGGCTAGAAAAATGATGAAGAGAGCAATCGACCACTGGAGGGGGCAAGAGGCATTAGAACATCTCGCAATTAAAGGAACTGAGTGGCGCTTTATGATTCCAGCAGCTCCACACCAAGGAGGCATTAATGAGGCAGCAGTGAAATCTATGAAATTCCATTTAACAAGAATTGTGGGCCAGAAAACGCTGGCAAAAGACCAGTTTGCAACGCTTTTTGTAGAAATTTAAGCGATACTGATTTCCAAACCGCCATATACATTATCGGATGATCCTAACGATGTGCAATCATTGATCCTGCCACCTCCGTACATGTTGGACGACCAGCCGAGGAATGTAGGTACAAGACTTTGGGCGCAAAGACAAGTTACGATACAACATTTTTGGAACCGATGGCAAGTTGATTATTTAAACAGTTTGCAAGAACGAAAGAAATGGCGCAGGGAGCGAGAGAATCTGATGGTGGGACAAATAGCCATAATCAAAGGAGAGAATATACCACCAGCCCAGTGGGCCTTGGGGCGAGTTACCGAACTGGTCCTTAGTAAGGGCAAACTGGTTCGATATGTTGTGGTGCAAACACAAACGAGCAAATTAACGAGACCCGTACAAAAGATATGCATGGAGCCAGACACAGCAGAGCAGCGGTAACAAAAAGATGAAGTATTTGGGGCAAGAAATTATGTAGATATCTATGTATGTCTATTTGAGCTTAGGTTAGGAAACCATATGTTTTCGCTGGCACATTTGATTTAGTCTTCGCCACGCTTGCATATAATTGTTAGCCGAGAATTGCTATTGCCCAAAAGTCCACTTTGCACGCCCCACAAGAAAATTCGTCAGATATAGAAACTTGAATGATGAATCTATTTTATTGTTGCTATGTACGGCTGCGCGAAATCGATCATAAAAGCCTGTCCATTTAGTAACCGTGCCATCGAACTCGCCCCAGGAATTTTTTAGATTATTCTGTTGGACCGGCATTTGCGCCTGCACATTAATCGGTTGCTTATTATTATCTGGCCCCTCAATCAGTTTCTTTCTCTAATTTGCTCTGCATTTTCGCATGCTTCCAAAATAGACTGCCTCGACTGCAGCTAGATTCTGCTCACAAAACTGGCCTAGCTCCCCTTCGCTCACATCTTCAATTACCTCTGCGTACTCTTCATTGTACGATTGCCAGGCTAACTTTATCGAGGTTAACCTTACTTTAATCTCGCCCCTGATGCTTGTTCAAAACCATCGCTCCTACAAAAATCTAGCTCCCGTTGAATCATGGCTGCATATGATTTCAGTTTTTTCTGCGATGCCATTTCTGCAATGAAATAATCCACACAAACAAAGAATTTATATAAACGGTAGTGATTATTAAACATATGACCACAACTCTCGCCTTCTAGCTCCTTCTTCTTTGCCCCAATCAAACTCTATAAACAAGCTCGCCGCAACTCAATATGGAAGCTTTAATTATATTTCTCGCAACAGTATGTATGTTTGTTTTTATTATATAATTTTAAATGTCTGGCCCACATAACTAGCACCAATAATTTTTTGAATGTCTGACCCACATAAACCGTGCCCCACATAACTAGCACCAATCAAATAATGTAATTGTAATGCTCCAAATTCTGGAACATTATGTATATTTTTTGCTCGCATGTGCGTTTGATCTCTGGTCCACATAGTCCGTGCCCCTCATAACTAGCTCACCATCAAACATGCAATTGCCAACATCTGCGCCCACACCTGCAGGGTTTTTATTCGCTAGCGATAGAAACCAGCCCACTTCTAGCACACATTTTTTATCATTGCACCACTTTTTTCACTGTGCCCCAAACTTCCATATGATTCTTGCCATTCTCGTTTATATTAAATATTACTGTACAATGCATCATTACACAATCTTCTATATGTATGTGCACTAGGCCGGGTCGATTTGTGGGGAGGCAAAAAAATCGCCCCATTGCTCTGTGGAAATCATATTCTAGGGATCAGAATAAGAAACTTTGCCGAAGGAACCATACCTCTAAAAATAATTCTGATGTCCACCCCTTTGGGTCGTAGGGGCAAATTTTGAAAAATTCCACTTTGAAATGCCTATGTTTTTTCTTTTTGGAGTTTATTTTTCTTTTTAGAAATTTACTTATTCAGAACACATGTAAATGAAAAAATTAATTTAACTTAGTAATAGAAAAGAAATTAAAAAAAATTATTAGAAATTAGCGTTTTTACAACCCCCTTTTAAAACCAAGGCATCACTGTGATGTATTTGCATGTCGTAAACATAGTTGTGTGGGTTTTTTATTCAACCGTTTTAAAAAAATGAAGGTATCACTGTGAAACAATTGCAGATCGTAAAATTGCTTGTGTTGTTTTTTTTAAGCCACCACAAGACACAGCAGGTAGAATTGAAATTGCCCCTACCCAAAAGTTCGACCCAAAGGGGGGGGGGGGGGGGCATCAGAATTCGTTTTAGAGGTATAGTTCCTTCGGCAAAGTTTGTTATTTTTATCCCTATAATACGATTTTCACATAGCAATGAGCGATTTTTAAATCGACCCGTCCTAATGTGCACACACTTGCCCATTTACCATCCCCATATATGTATAGCTGCTCACTGTTGCATAAATTTACATAATGCGGAATATCTATTCAGACAAATCGAGACATGTTTTCACAGATGCCCCGCTATACATACATATATATATATATATATATATATATATGTTTTGTTCTGCTCGCACCACATATGTATACTTCAATACACTAACTACTAGCCCCATATATATGTATCCCAATGCACCAGCTACTCGCGCACGCAAAACAATTACGACATGGCTGAGCAAGCACCTCATTATCGCTATACATATATTTTAACCGATGGGCAATATATTCTTCTCAGTGCTCACAATATATAAAGACCAATTGCTTTTTTACAAATCGCAATCTCCTTATCCAAGTGCCCAGTCAAAGCTTTGCAGATATATTTCAAACCGATGCGCACAATATATTTTTCTAAATGCTCACCATATCTGTAAAAACCAATGCATTATTTACTCGCAGACGTAAAACAAATCGCAATATCTTTTTCCAAGCGTCCCCTTATATTTTTGCTTATACATTTTAGACCGATGCACGCAACATATTTTTCTCCGTGCTCACAATATATGTACAGCTCAATACATTATTTACTCTCTCACGTAAAACAAATCGCAATATCTTATCCAAGCGCCCCGTTATATCTTTGCATATATATTTTAGACCAACGCGCACCCTATGCATTATTTTCTACACGCTCACAATATATACATTTTTCTTGCGCACTTGAAACAAATCGCAATATGCCCCTAGATACGCCCTGTTATAGTTTTACATATATATCTTAAACCGACGCGCACACTATGTATTATTTTCTACACGCTCACAATATATGTATAGTAGAGTCCTGCATGAATGCATTCACACGTAAATGTACAATGAGACATACTGATCCTGTCTCAGTATCCATTGTACTTCACGCCAATGAGTTTGTATTGTATGAGTGATGGTATGCAAAGAGAAGTTGTATGTACCCGCATTTTGTCTGCGTTGTATATGCGCGCATTCATATCATTCAATACCCAAGGAAATTCATACATACACATGTCTCATCGAGAAGCACAATGAAGTAAACGTTGTACAAGTTGTACCAATGAATATACTATGAGTACTAAGTACCTATGTACTTGTTTTCGTTCTAAAATGATGTGTGCATTTATGAAAAGTTAAATGTTTGCGTTGAAACTATGAAAAACGTAACAAAAAATATGGGTATTTTTAAGTGACGAATGCAAAATTTTTTAATAAGAAATAAAAATACTAAATATCTTTTCTTAAGAGCTAATAAACGTTTACAAATCAGCCATGCTGGAGAAATTTGCAATGGTTCCCGCCTTTCATACAAAAATTTCAAAAATTTCAAAAATTAACAAAACTTCAAAATATATATTGCGCCGTTATCCCTAATCACCATCAACTTGTATGATGTATGTATAGAATTATTCTAGGCTGAAAGTCATTGATTATTTGGTAAAACGCTATTTCCCTAAAATGAATACACATGCATACATACATAAAACTATTTTCATTAGACAATGAAAATCTGCGATACAAAACAATGGTAGGCATTCTCAATTTATGTGGGGATTTCCCATAACTAACGATCCTGAAACATGTATGTTGTGCATCGCTAATCGCCATACATACACTTGTATGATGATATACACTTGCCTGCCTGAAGGCCATCGATTATGGCCTTAAAAATGGGTTAGGATATATTTATGTATATACATATTGCATTGTAGAAAAATGTCATTATCTATTTCTTTAACTATTTATATAATTAAACGCACTTCAGTATATATAGAATACATGTACATACGCTTTAAAATAAAGCGCGGAATAGAACTACATATATAAATAAAGAAAGTAACTGAAGAAAGATCATACCAATGGATAACTACATTGAAGTATCACCAACTAAACCACAATAATTTTTCTGAAGCCTTTTAATATTTAGTGCACAAATATATATTAAATATATTTTTTTTTTTATCATGGACCAATTAACATCAGCCACTTCACCGATGTCTGTAAAAAATCGCCAATTTGCCGAAATAAAAGAAACAGTAGTCAAGGGAGTCGATAAAATCATTTTAACTGCCGGAGAGAGCAAAGTTTGGAATATTTTCGGCAAAGCAGATATTGTCGGCAGCATCTTGGACAAAGTAGTGTTTTAATCTTTACAAAGATCACATCGAATTTAGTCAAACACAAGTGTTACAAAACTTTTACAGAACGTTGTCCGATCTGTTACAGGATGGGTTGTAAAAAATTGCCGATCGTTTTAAATTGTCGAGAATATACAGAGCTAATATTGTAAATAGGAGCCAAGTATGGTCCAAATGTAGACGTTTAAAAAATTGCTACCACACCCTACCACTGTATCCAGAAACATAGACAAACACTACAAAATTGCCTACGATGAAATGAGAACAGAATTAAAGGAACTAAGTGGCGGATTTCTTGGACTCACTTCGGATATATGGACAGACACTGTTTCAAAGCATTCCTACTTATCACTAACGGTGCACTTTATTACAAATGCAAAATTAGTCACAAAATTGCTTGCTTTTAAGTCCATGGACTCCGAGCCCTATACCAGTAAAAATTGCCTATTTCCCTGCTTAATACCCTGATTGTTTTTTCACAATAGATCAAAGAATTCTGCAAAAATTGAGGGAAAGTCTGGACGAATTTGATTGCTCCTTGGATAAAGCCATTGTTGTTACGGATAGAGGAACTAACATGAAAGCCGCTTTCCAACATCACAACCACATATTTTGTATTACCCATTTATTGCAACATTGTGGAAAAATCTCTTAACGAGTCAGCCGATATTAGCGAAATGAAAGAAAAATGTTCACATGTCGTCAGGTATTTCAAGATCTCGGCGCCAATGCACAATTGACAACAACCCTTAAAAGCATCTCTCCGACACAAGATGGAACACAGTTTACTACATGCTACAGTCTCTCAAAAATAACTACGTTGACCGTGGGAATATTTTGGAGGAAAATCGTCAACAGAGCTGTATTAGTGGAATAAGCTTAAATGCCTTAACAGATACCCTTAAAGTGCTGGCTAAGTTTGAGGAAACATCAAAAGAGTTGGAAGGCGATAGCTATCCAACCTTACATTTAGTAATAGTACATTTTTACTACTTATTGCGGCATTGTGAATCAACCAACGATGAGTCAGAATGCATACAAGATTTGAAGCTACGGCTGCGCACATTGCTTAAGGACACTGTACTTAGTAATTTAATAATGATTCATAAAATAGCTCTATTTCAGTTCCCACCGACTAACAATATCTCCCAGTTTATTGCTGTTGAGAAAAATGAAGTCAAAGAGCATTGTAAAACTTTGCTTGAAAGGCTAATAAATAAAGACAATTCGACAAAATATGAAAACTGTCAGCAGAATTCTCTTTCAAACGAAAAAGATTGCCTATTTTCCGGATTTCTCCAGCCTCAAAACATACCTAGAAGTATTGACCGAGTACAACAAGAATTGATGCTATATGAAAATATTTCCGAGGTCATGTACAACGATTTTGACGTTCTAAAGTGGTAGGAGTTTAATAAACTTAAATATGCTCTGTTATTCCAGCTAAGCCGAAAAATATTTGCTACTCCTGCTAGTAGTGCCCCTTCAGAAAGAGTATTTTCAAGCGCCAAGCAATTACTTTCAGATAAGCATAGTTCCCTAGGGTTTAACCAGACATGTGTTGAAAAAGTTATGGTTTTACATATCAATATGGAAAATATTTAGAACATATATAAAAAAAAAACAAGTAAGGAAGGTTAAGTTCGGGTGTAACCGAACATTACATACTCAGTTGAGAGCTATGGTGACAACATAAGGGAAAATAACCATGTAGGAAAATGAACCGAGGGAAACCCTGGAATGTGTTTGTATGACATGTCTATCAAATGAAAGGCACTAAACAGTGTTTTATGAGGGAGTGGGCCATAGTTCTATAGGTGGACGCCATTTAAGGATATCGCCATAAAGGTGGATCAGGGTTGACTCTAGAATTTGTTTGCATGATATGGGTATCAAATGAAAGGCGTTAATGAGTATTTTAAAATGGAGTAATCATTAGTTCCATAGGTGGACGCCGTTTCGAGATATCGCCATAAAGGTGGACCAGGGGTGACCCTAGAATTTGTTTGTACAATACGGGTATCAAAAGAAAGGTGTTAATGAGTATTTTAAAGAGAGTGATCCTTAGTTCCATAGGTGGACGCCGTTTCGAGATAGCGCCATAAGGGTGGACCAGGGGTGACCCTAGAATTTGTTTGTACGATATGGTTATCAAATTAAAGGTATTAATGAGGGTTTTAAAAGGGAGTGGTGGTAGTTGTATAGGTGGTCGCCTTTTCAGAGATATCGCCATAAAGGTGGACCACGGGTGACTCTAGAATTTGTTTGTACGACATGGGTATCAAATGAAAGATGTTAATGAGTATTTTAAAATGGAGTAATCATTAGTTCCATAGGTGGACGCCGTTTCGAGATATCGCCATAAAGGTGGACCAGGGGTGACTCTAGAATTTGTTTGCATGATATGGGTATCAAATGAAAGGCGTTAATGAGTATTTTAAAATGGAGTAATCATTAGTTCCATAGGTGGACGCCGTTTCGAGATATCGCCATAAAGGTGGACCAGGGGTGACCCTAGAATTTGTTTGTACAATACGGGTATCAAAAGAAAGGTGTTAATGAGTATTTTAAAGAGAGTGATCCTTAGTTCCATAGGTGGACGCCGTTTCGAGATAGCGCCATAAGGGTGGACCAGGGGTGACCCTAGAATTTGTTTGTACGATATGGGTATCAAATTAAAGGTATTAATGAGGGTTTTAAAAGGGAGTGGCCCTTAGTTGTATATGTGAAGGCGTTTTCCAGATATAGACCAAAATTTGGAGCATGGTGACCCAGAACATCATTTGCTGGATACCGCTAATTTATTTATATATGTAATACCTGCCAAGATTCCAAGGGCGTTTGATTTCGCCCTGCAGAACTTTTGTCATTTTCTTCTACTTAATATGGTAGGTGTCACACCCATTTTACAAAGTTTTTTCTAAAGTTATATTTTGCGTCAATAAACCGATCCAGTTACCATGTTTCATCTCTTTTTTCATATTTGGTATAGAACTGTGGAGTTCAGATAAGTACGTGAACTAAGTTCAGTAAAGATATGTCGATTTTTGCTCAAGTTATCGTGTTAAGGGCCATGCGGAAGGACAGACGGACGACTGTGTATAAAAACTGGGCGTGGCTTCAACCGATTTCGCCCATTTTCGCAGAACACAGTTATCGTCATAAAATCTATGCCCCTACCAAATTTCAAAAGTAAATTTTTGTTCGACTTATGGCATTATAAGTATCCTAGAAAAATGAAAAATTAAATGAAAAAGGGCGGAGCCACGCCCATTTTGAAATTTTCTTTTATTTTTGGATTTTGTTGCACCATATCATTACTGGAGTTGAATGTTGGCATAATTTACTTATATACTGTAAAGATATTAAATTTTTTGTTAAAATTTTACTTTAAAAAAATTTTTTTTTAAAAGTGGGCGTGGTGCTTTTCCGATTTTGCTAATTTTTATTAAGCGTACATATAGTGATAGGAGTAACGTTCCTACCAAATTTCATCATAATATCTTCAACGACTGGCAAATTACAGCTTGAAAAATTTTTAAATTACCTTCTTTTAAAAGTAGGCGGTGCCACGCCCATTGTCCAAAATTTTACTAATTTTCTATTCTGCGTTATAAGTGCAAACCACCTACCAAGTTTCATCGCTTTATCTGTCTTTGGTATGAATTATCGCACTTTTTCGGTTTTTCGAAATTTTCGATATCGACAAAGTGGGCGTGGTTATAGTCCGATATCGTTCATTTTAAACAGCGATCTGAGATGAGTGCTCAGGAACCTAAATACCAAATTTCATCAAGATACCTCAAAATTTACTCAAGTTATCGTGTTAACGGACGGACGGACACGGCTCAATCAAATTTTTTTTCGATCCTAATGATTTTGATATATGGAAGTCTATATTTATCTCGATTCCTTTATACCTGTACAACCAACCGTTATCCAATCAAACTTAATATACTCTGTGAGCTCTGCTCAACTGAGTATAAAAACTTGCTTGCTTAAATAGCATAAGTTAAATCTACTTAGTTAAAGAGATATTAATATCTAACATAAGAAAACGCATTAATATGAAAAACAAATAAAATCTTAAAATGGCACATTTATGCACTTTTGTTATAATAAATGGGTTTTACACGGGCAACTAGTGTACATTTTTATAATTCCTTAAAATTCACCAAACTGTAGTTGTGTACACAAGTACACCTGCGATACATGTAGTACTACTGAATATACAAGAATATACTGAATATACAAGTTGTACTAGTGAATATACAAGTTGTACTACACACATGCGTTGACGCCATTGGTTGTAGTTGTGCTGCATGAGACGAGACCGTGCAAGTACTTGTATATTTTGCTACTCACAGCCTTTTGTACGCATACACATAAGTTCTCATGCCAGTGAATTGAATGAGTGCTTGTACAAAATTTGTGTGAATGTATTCATAGGCATATTTTTGTGCATTCATGCAGGGGTCTAATGTATAGCTTAATAGGGGGACTCATGTAACCGTATAAATGCCTTATAAAGTGTGTAAACGTATAAATTTATCTAGTTTACGCACGAGCTGTCAAATTTTGTATGAAAAATCATTTACACAATTTGTATAAATTTACGCGCACATTTCATTGTGTAAACGCGGTAAACTCAAAGGAATGCAACCTTGCAGACATTACAGCAGGCATTTTCATCAAAAATCTCCAACATCAGCAAGTAAAGGCGTTTTAGTTTTGATTTTTCACTTAGTCTTGGCATTTTTTAATTTGTATAACAATCAAAAAAAGTTGTTCGGAATAATACAGCTGATAAACAATCAAGTTTATCAAGAGTATTACTAGGTGCGTTCATATAACAGCGTGTGTAAATGGATATAATTTTACACCTTGTAAGTTTATATGCTATCATGAGTCCCCTAATATATTATCTACTCGCGCACAAACCACAATCTCCATACGCCCCTCAATAACTATACATTCTTATATTATTTTTCGAACCATATATCTATGCCTATGATTTTTTTTTTTCTTTCATGCACAAACCAACTGTGGACTGTATAAAAAATATCCCTCACATTCAACCACTTTTTTTTTGCTCTAGCTCACCTTTTTTCGTTAAACGTTTATGGTTGTTTTTATTTTATTGCCTTTTGTTAATTTTTTTTTCTCTTAAATACTGCGCGTACACTTGTTCTCCGCTCGGATGTTCAAACACTTTTACTCGCCCCTACAATTTCTCAACACAGCAAAGCGAAGGATTATTTTTTCGAGCCGATCGCCATTCGGTTAGACATGGACCATAATGTTTCGTGCATACTTACGTGTACACACACATGCACTCATGCATGCCTAATTTCACAAACAAGGAAAACGACTCATATAAGGGAAAAAGGCCAAAGACCAGAAAAAACCCCTTTTATTAATAACGCTCTAGCTCGTTTACATTTGTCTAGCACACTAAATAGAATTTTAACACATATATTCTCTAGTCTACATACACATATTTTCTAGCCCTCATAATTTATACTTTCTTGCCCACATTTCACATATAACCTTTCACAACACAATTTGTTCTTTTTCTTGTCTTACTGGCACCGTGTCTTATTCTTAACTGACTGACTTCTCCCAACTTAAATCATTTTTCAATTCTAATGCGCAATAATTTCGATCATGATAAGCCATGACATGCTGCACTCAAAAGTATAGTTAAAAACGGTAAATTATTCGGGCAGGCGCATTCTCCCCTGCGCGACATTTATGACGAAAAGTGGGAAACAGCATTAAACACAGAAAAAAATTCAGGAATTTACAGCATTCGTACAATCAACAAATGAATTATTTTACATTGGAAAATGTATTTGCTAGTTAAAAACAAAAGAATGCTAATGTTGTTTAATACCAAACCATTTTAAAGAATTTATGATGGACCAACATAATGATAGAAAATTCACAATACTTGAATATATGGATGACATTGTAGAAGAAACACCTACAACAATACCAACAATACCAACAATGCCAACAGTTAGTGATGATCCAACATACGAAGCACTGTGAACAGATATGGAAACAGGTGAAGCACAATTTACAAATGAAGCAGTTGCAAAAGTATCTGTTACAATGAAACGAGGACATTATACTCAACGATACGATGCTAAAAATTTTGCTATGATGTGTGACAGATTCGGTGTTTCAGATAGAGTTGCTTCATGTTTAGAAACAGCCCTTTTCGTAGATATAAATTTTCGAAATATTCATGGTGAACTTGTCTTAATGGATAAATATAAATTTGCAAGAGAAAAAAATTAAAGCTAGAGATGAAGTGGTTCGTAAACGATACATATATTCCAACATAACTGCATTTTCTTTCGATGGCAGAAAAAATTATTCATTAACTAGAGAGAAAACTAATGAGAAATTTATTACAAATATGGTAAAAGAATGCCATTTAGTTGTTCTAAAAGAGCCTAATGCTGCATTACTTGGATATGTTAATTTGAGTGAAGAAGAAAATGCAAAACACAAATTAAAAAAACTAAATGAATTCTTCAATAGCAAAAAGCTGTCAGGAGAACCAGCTAATACTGGAAGAGAATATAGTGTTATAAGGCTTCTTGAGAAGTATTTAAATAGACCACTGCACTGGTTTATATGCTAGCTTCATTTCAATGAATTACCATTCGGTCATTTATTCAGAGCATTAGATAAAACAGTCACGAGTGGACCAAGAGCAGCAATTGGAAAAATATACAAAGACATTCAAGACTGTGAAAATGTTCAGGTATGCATTTGTTAAAATTATTTTTTAAAATTTTTTTAATCAAATTAAAATAGGAAATTTATACTAATTTTATGTTTGTTTGTTTAATGGTGTGTTCAATTTATACTTATTGTTTAAGAATTTGTAATGGTTGCTTGGACTGCATATTTGCGTGTACCTATCCCCCTTTGAAATAAAATTTCTCGCATGTGAGAAATTGACTTAAGAACTTTATTGCCGCTCTAGGGCATTTAATTGATTACCTCTAGTAAAAACGACAAATTGTCACCTATTGGCTGAAATGTGAACAATATTCGCTTGGATTTTCCCAAGGTAAATCTGTCCGAAACTTTCAAATGCTGAAAGGCGCCAGAGTTAGTTAAATATGTCTCGTAGGCTAGGAAAATTGCAAACAGTAGTAAAATCAAATAATCCAAGTCATTCTGTGTTAGTTTTATTACAGTGATTGAAAAGACGCATTTAAGTGACATTAAACATTTTCTCAAACGATGTTCGGAAAGTGTCAAAAACAGAAGCCAAAAGATAGGAAGTCCGAGGGTATAAAAGAGCCTGAACGGCTACAGTTAGCCTCTCCTTCCTGTTTTTCATCGCACCAAACGGACAGCTCCATTAAAGATATTAAAGATATTCAGGCAGTTCGCGTAAACCACATGGGTTTTGTTTTCGCTTAATAAGGTAAGACATTTCCATTTAAATCTCTTTAGATAGGAAATAATTATAGGGCATTTTTCTTCAATAGGCGTGACTACCATATAGGCAGGAATTCCTACCCACACTCATCGCCCCCTGACAAGTTGGAAGTCACTTTCCCAGTGCACATAGGTGAGGGTGTGGAAGCTTTTTGGTTACCAACCATTGGTACAAATTGAAGCTGAGGAGCATCAAGAGTGAGCCCCCACTAATTCCCACGCGACCAACGAAGATTAGGAATCTAGAAGGTTCCTGGGGCTTGGTTTTACCACCCCACCTCATTCAAGCACCATCAGGCGCACATGAAATAGGCAGCATTGTCGTCGCTGTTTGCCATCCACCACCTAGTTGCAAAACAAATTAGTGCACAGTGTGACAAAAATTAAAAGTGTCATAGTGAAAAAAAAGTCCCAAAAAGAAAAAAAAAACAAAAAAAAAAACGAGGGATAAGCCAAAAAATAATAAGTTTAGCGCAGTGAATTAAATGGAAAAAGGTAGGAAAAGTAGTAAAAATTAGTGCTAAACAGAAGGTTTTGTAGAAAAAAAGAGATAAAGTTAGCTTACGAAGGCCTAATATAAGGTTAAAGCAATTTAACGTAGTTAAAAGTAACTAAAAGGAATGATAGAAAGAAAGGAAAATTAGAAGAAAAAAAAGAGTAAATGTGTTATATCAACAAAAAAAAAAAATAATCATAATAATAATAATTAATTGAAAGTTACGTAAAAATAAGATGTGAAAATATTTGGGTGCATATGTGGGGTAAGCATACCTAATCCAATCTTTCCCTACAAAAAAAAAAAACATAAACTTAGTTAAAAATCTAAAAAAATAATAATAATAAATTTTGGTTAACAAAAATATTCAAATAAAATTTTGCGGCTAACGAAGGCTTTTATGTGTCACTGTAAGCGATCGCACTCCCTTACAGTGTAAGTCACATCATAGCCCAAAAACAAAACCAAACCAAGAAATTTGTCAAACAGATATTCCAACTGCATCAACACCGCTGAAAGGCCTTTCATCGCTGGATTGCATCAACCACATCCATACCTACCACCGTAAAATCTGTGAGTAATATTGTACCAATATCTTTGTTGCCTTTGTTATTGTTTAAATTTTTTTTGCTTTGATTTTCAACCAAGACAAATCGGCATATTAGTGGGCATAATTATCTACCTAATTTGCAAACGTATGTACATACATCGGTACACCTGTTGTGCGTACTTATGTATGTCAATTCGTAAAAATCGCTTTGTAGCTAAAAAGGGTCTACATAACTATGTATGTAAAGCCGAGATGGGCACATTAAGTTAAAAAAATGTACGTTCAATCGCTTACATTTTTTTTTTTTTAATTTAATTATTTACCATAATTATTTGGTTGGGTTGCGTTAATACAAACCAAACAAACTACTTTATTATGTAAAATGTATAAAAATTCCTAAAAAAAAGAAAAAAAAGAGAGACAATCATAATTATCATGTGCAAAGTACAGTCTATCGTTCTTTCGAACCAACTCAGTTTTGAGCGTAGTATTGATTGTTACCGTTCGTAAATTTTGCTACCAAACTGAAATAAACAAAAAAAAAAACAAATTTCCTTTTTAAATGTAAAATCCACCAAATAATCGTGGAATGCTCCTCCGATGCAAAAATACATAAATTTGTACATAGTTATGAACCGGCATATAATTTTTTTTGTACAAGTTTAACAAAATAGGAAAACAAAAACTTCATATAAATACCTAAAGCAAAGAGGGCAACCAAAATTCTTTGCAGAGTGTAGCTTGTTGTTGGCTTATGATGCCCTAGTATGTCCAGTAATTTCAATCTAGTAAATATATATAATTTTTCCATATGATGATTGATTACCTTTTGCTCATATGATCTTCCGTCCGTAAGTTTTTTTTTTTATATTCCTTGTCTTTGCTCAAACCGGGTAAATTTAAATATACCTCGTAACAATATATAATATTGATAAATTGTTATAGAGTACGTTTTTGTTCAACAATTTTTGATACGCGCTGAAATTCTAACAGTCTAAAACATGTTTGAAAACCCATTTGTCATGGAACTTCCCCCTTCCTACTAGTCTACCTACCGACATACACACTTATGCACGTAAATATGAATTTCTTTCCAAATGTAAGTTAAAGAAAAACAAAAAACTTTTATCTAAAAATATAAGAAAATAAAGTCAGCTAGTAATTTTTATGACGCCCGGGTATTTTCAGTAAACTACCTATAGTCAATAATGCTTTTGTCAATTGATCTGATGTACTTTAATGATATAAATTTATTTGGATATTGAATGTTTTAACGTACATGGTACGTCATCCATCTTGGTAATAGTTTTTGAAAAACATGTTAATCTATTTAAATTAATTTATTACCAATTGTTTTTGTTTTTATCGGCCTACTGATAAATGATTCAAGGTTCGATTCGCGCTCAAGGCCAGAACAATAATTTTTTTCTAATGATAATTATTGTTATTTTTTAATTTTTCTAAATTTGAAAAATTGTATTTTGTTTTTGGAATAGTAAGTAGATAACCTGCCATAGCGATAATTCATTACCAAAGACGGATAAAGCTATGAAACTTGGTAGGTGGGTTGAACTTATGACGCAGAATAGAAAATAAGTAAAATTTTGGACAATGGGCGTGGCACCGCCCACTTTTAAAAGAAGGTAATTTAGAAGTTTTGCAAGCTGTAATTTGGCAGTCGTTGAAGATATCATGATGAAATTTTGCAGGAACGTTAGTTGTATTACTATATGTATGCTTTATAAAAACTAGCAAAATCGGAGAACGACCACGCCCACTTTAAAAAAAAAATTTTTTTGTAAAGTGAAATTTTTACAAAAAATTTAATATCTTTACAGTATATAAGTAAATTATGTCAACATTCAACTCCAGTAATGATATGGTGCAACAAAATACAAAAACAAAAGAAAATTTAAAAATTGGCGTGGCTCCGCCCTTTTTCATTTGATTAGTCTAGGATACATTTAATGCCATAAGTCGAACAAATATTTACCAATCCTTGTGAAATTTGGTAGACGCTTAGATTCTAGGACGGTAACTGTTTTCTGTGAAAAAGGGCGAAATCGGTTGAAGCCACGCCGAGTTTTTATACACAGTAGATCGTCGGTCCTTCCGCTCGGCCGTTAACACGATAACTTGAGCAAAAATCGATATATCTTTACTAAACTCAGTCCACATAATTATCTGAACACACTTTGTATTGGTATAAAAGTGGCCGAACTCCGACTATGACCACGCCCACTTTTTCGATTTCGAAAATTACGAAAAATGGAAAAAATGCCATAATTCTATACCAAATACGAAAAAAGGGATGAAACATAGTAATTTCATTGGTTTATTGACGCAAAATATAACTTTAGAAAAAAACTTTGTAAAATGGGTGTGCCACCATTTTCAAGTAGAAGAAAATGAAAAAGTTCTGCAGGGCGAAATCGAAAGCCCTTGGAATCATGGCAGGAATACTGTTCGTGGTATTACATATATAAATAAATTAGCAGTACCCGACAGATGACGTTCTGGGTCACCCTGGTCCACATTTTGGTCGAAATCTCGAAAACGCCTTCACACATACAACTACCACCACTCCCTTTTAAAATTGTTATTAGTACCTTTAATTTGACACCCATATTGTACAAACACATTATAGAGTCACCCCTGGTCCACCTTTATGGCGATATCTCGAAAGGCATCCACCTATAGAACTAAGCCCCACGCCCTTTTAAAATACTCAATAACACCTTTCATTTGATACCCATATCGTACAATCATATTCTAGAGTCTCCCCTGGTCCACCTTTATATCGATGTTTCGAAAAGGCGTTCACCCATAGAAATAAGGCCCTCTCCCTTTTAAAATACTCATTAACACCTTTCGTTTGATACCCATATTGTATAAACGCATTCTAGAGTCGTTCCTGGTCCACCTTTATGGCGATATCTCGAAAAGGCGTCCACGTATAAAACTAAGGCCCACTCCCTTTTAAAATACTCATTAACACCTTTCATTTGATACCCATATCGTACAAACAAATTCTAGAGTCACCCCTGGTCCACCTTTATATCGATGTTTCGAAAAGGCGTCCACGCATAGATCTAAGGCCCTCTCCCTTTTAAAATACTCATTAACACCTTTCGTTTGATACCCATATTGTATAAACGCATTCTAGAGTCATTCCTGGTCCACCTTTATGGCGATATCTCGAAAAGGCGTCCACGTATAAAACTAAGGCCCACTCCCTTTTAAAATACTCATTAACACCTTTCATTTGATACCCATATCGTACAAACAAATTCTAGAGTCACCCCTGGTCCACCTTTATATCGATGTTTCGAAAAGGCGTCCACCCATAGAACTAAGGCCCACTCCCTTTTAAAATACTCATTATCGCCTTTCGTTTGATACTCATAATGTACAAACGCATTCTAGAGGCAACCCTGGTCCACCTTTATAACTATATCCCGAAAAGGCGTCCACCTATAGAACTAAGGCCCACTCCCTCTTAAAATACTCATTAACACCTTTCATTTGATACCCATATCGTACAAACAAATTCTAGAGTCACCCCTGGTCCACCTTTATATCGATGTTTCGAAAAGGCATCCACCCATAGAACTAAGGCCCACTCCCTTTTAAAATACTCATTAACACCTTTCATTTGATACCCATTTCGTACAAACAAATTCTAGAGTCACCCCTGCTCCACCTTTATGGCGATATCTGGAAAAGGCGTCCACCCATAGTTGAGACATGGCAAAACCCCACCCCATCCCGAAAGAGCTACGGTCAAGGAGACTCCACCGCCGTGACCTCTCAACTGCCTGTGTGGTTACCAGAATTCCACCCAATGGTAACGTGCCTCTTCATATGTGTATGCGTACATGTATGGGGAATCACACACACAAACAAACATTATATACCCCTTCTCTTCGGGGTAGGTTACACAAATTTTGTTAAAAATTCATGAGCTTAACACCTGCTTATAATAATTGAATATTCAATTCATATCCATTCAGGCAATTTCGTAATGTTATCAAAGGTTTCACCGAGATTCCAACCGCGAATCACACGGTGAAACCGCGGCTGTTTTAACCACTAGGCTATCCTATTTGTATTTGTTTCCTTGCTTAATTCAGTTTATCTCATTTCTACACTAACAACACAATTGAGATATTCTGTCTCTATATTAATTTTGTGTGCTATGTAGATTTGTTTTTATAAGGTTCCATTTCGTTGCGAAAGACAAGCTTTGTAAACTCGGGCTTAGTTTTACATATTATGTTTGTTTGTTTAATGGTGTGTGCAATTTTTATTTTTTAAGAATTCATGAGCTTAACACCTGTATATAATAATTGAATATTCAATTATTATTATTTTACAAGAGAAACTAAAAAGAAAGAAAGAAACATTTACTGGCATATTGCGATGGTACCATTTTGAAAACCGCCACGTAATAATCATCAGGCGATTTCGTAATGTTATCAAAGGTTTCACCTAGATTCGAGCTGCGAATCACATGGTGAAACTACAACTGTCTTAACCACTAGGCTATCCTGCTTGTATTTGTTTCCTTGCTTAATTCAGTATATCTCATTTCTACACTAACAACACAATTGAGATATTCTGTATCTATATTCATTTTGTGTGTTATGTAGGTTTGTTTTTGTAAAGCTCCATTTCCTTGCGAATGAGAAACTTTTTTAAAGTAGGGCTCAGTTTTACATATTTATGTTTGTTTTGTTTAATGGTGTGTTCAATTTTCGAAACGGTACCTTCGCAATATGCCAGTAAATGTTTCTTTCTTTCTTTTCAGTTTCTCTTAGAAAAAAAAATTATTGAATATTTAATTATTATAAGCCGGTGTTACGCTCATGAGTTCTTAAATAATAAGTATGAATTGAACACACCATTAAACAAACAAACATAAATATGTAAAACTGAGTCCGAGTTTACAAAGCTTCTCATTCGCAACGAGATGGAACTTTACAAAAACAAATCTATACAACACACAAAATTAATATAGAGACAGAATGTCTCAATTGTGTTGCTAGTGTAGAAATGAGATAAACTGAATTAAGCAAGGAAACAAATGCAAGCAGGATAGCCTAGTGGTTGAGGCAGCTGCATTTTCACTGTGTGATTCGCGGTTCGAAACCTTTGATAACATTACGAAAATGTCTGATGATGATTACGTGGCGGTTTTCGAAATGGTACCATCGCAGTATGCCAGTAAATGTTTCTTTATTTTTTTCAGTTTCTCTTGGACAAAATAATAATTGAATATTCAATTATTATAAGCCGGTGTTAAGGTCATGAATTCTTATTTATACTAATTTTAATTGATATAAGAAATTTATTTTTCAGGTTGTAAGTGATTTTGAACCAATAGCATTGGAAAATATGCCTTGTATGCTCTGCGATGAACAAGAACGTGAATTATCTACAGATGTTAAATATTTATATCAAATGGCCAAAGCAATTTCAAATGGTGCTGTTTCCGTTGATTTAGCTGGTCCTGATCAGTTGTATATTCTCGATGGCTAACCAAAGCAACAAAGCAAGCAGGTTATTACATCTATATACAACAACTAATACACCATCGGACATTTTGAAAATTCTAGCAGTTTATATTATTAGAAGTAATGTGCCAATGTATTTCAATGTAAAATAATATAATTCTGTTGTATATGGCAGTGTACTTTTATCAAAGCTTATTCGTTGGACACGATACCTACCACGTAATTTACATAATATTTTAGATGGTGCAATCCAAAATAATTCATATTACGCTCATCCCGAAAACATTTTATTAACAATGTTATTTGATGATAGAAAAGCCATACATGATAGAGCTATCAAAAAAATGTTATACTATGGAGAAAAAATACTTGATCCATCTAAACCCAGAGTTTACAAAAAATATAATATCAATTTTAATGCTTCAGATTATACTGATATGATTGATCTGAATGACGATAATTTACTATCTGAACCAGCATCCACAAGAAAAATTCCATAAGATCACTTGAAACAATTCTTAGATTATGATGAGCCAACACTAGATGATCCTAATATTCCAATGCATATACAAGGAACAGAAATATATGTATAGTTGTTAACATCTGTTTCCAAACGTGTTATAGAAAAAAACCGTGAAGGTGTTATGGCTGTTACAGAAGAAAGTGGTGAAAAACAACCACGAATGGAGAGCAAAATAGATTTTAAAAAATAATAACATAACATTACTTTTATTTTGAAAAATACGTTAAAATGGTCAATTCTAAGTAAAAAATAATTTTTTAAATAAATTACATTAAAATTATCAAAATTGTGTTTTTTGCTCATTACTTGAAAATATAGGTTTTTTTTTAAATTTTTTTCTACTAAAACGAATTCGAAAATAGAAAAACTGTCTGAATGAAAGTTGTTGGAAATGTTCTGAACTTATTTTAGCTGTAAAGAAAAAAAAAAATTTGCATAAGAAGTTTGTTAAAAATTAGAATATAGTAGTTAAAAGTTCATTTTAGGGTAATTTCTCATAATTTAAGCCGGATATCTCTTCTAAAATTCAAAAACACTATAGATATTAATACAGATTCTGAAATTTACGTAATATACCTTTAAAGGAAGCCCAACATGATATTTTTCCTATAATTCTATCAAAAGCTATGAAGATTTTTTGGCCAAACCCTACATTCATATGGCAAAATATCTATTTTGCAAAAGTGGGGACTCGAAATCGAACTCAGAGCTATGGTGTCTTCAGCAATTTTTCTTAGAATCATCTGTAGATTACGTTTCTGCTATACTCCTGATGGAAAAAATTTGACCCGCTCTAATATATAGTAAGTTTACAAATATGTAAGTTTATACACCCGTAAATGCAAAATTCTACTTTTAAGCTAAAATTCGAAGTTCTATGTCCCCTTAAACAAAAGTATAAAAACATAAATAAAATAAAAAAAAATAAAAAAACGACGTAGCAAGGTTCGTGTCTCCGCTATTAAGCACAAATCGTTTTGTAGCGAGTTACTTAACCAAATCATTCCATCATTCCATTTACAATTAACATTAATAATAATAATAATAATAATAAACTTTATGTTTATAAAACTTTCCAATAAAAAAGTGTATTTCAAAAAGAAAATATTAAAAAGAAAGGAATAAATCCATGCATGCACAGTACTTGCCATATAATTTCCTGCTAGCCATTTTTATGCATTTTATATAATGTTAAAATCGTAGTTTTGAAGTAACATCATTATTACGTATTTCTTAAAGGTAGCAATACTACGGCACGTTCTGACGTTTGCCGGTAGTTTATTGTATAATTTTACGCCATGTTGCGTATAGAATTTGCACTCTTCCCTGTTCTGAAAAACGTAGTTTTAATTGTTGATATATTTCGAAGATTGTATGATGCATTGTCTATTATATTGAGTAAGCGATTATTTTTATTAAGTGGTTTTTATTAACACGCTTTTATTAGCTTGGCCTGTATGTAACGGAATCTTTGAGCTTAATTTTCACCGGTTTGTCTGATTAATTTGAAACTTTGCACACGTATCACGGCTCGATGACAATGTATTAATGTGATGGTGTGGTGACATAAGGTCAACGGCCATAAGGTCAATTGGCCCTATTACCACTTTGAATGGCCATAAGTTTGATTGAAACTTTGCACACATATCAAGGCTCGATGACAATGCATTAATGTGATGGTGTGGTGACATAAGGTCAACATCCATAAGGTCAATTGGCATTATTACCACTTTTAATGGCCATAAGTTTGATTGAGACTTTGCACACGTATCAAGGCTCGATGGCAATGCGTTAATGTGATTGTGTGGTGACATAAGGTCAACGGCCATAAGGTAAATTGGCCTTATTACCACTTTGAATGGCCATAAGTTTGATTGAAACTTTGCACACGTATCAAGGCTTGATGACAATGCAATAATGTGATGTTGGGGTCACATAAGGTTAATGAACATAAGGTCAATTGAACTTGTGACCACCCCAAATGGCCATAGATTTGAACCTTGCACATAATGCGAAAAACGCATTCCTTTATAAATGATAGAAGTGGATGCATGGCACATCTACGAAAGAGCATATTGGAGCCCTTTTTAACACGCTTTTATTAGCTTGGCCTGTATCTATCTTTGTATCTATGTATCCATGTATGTATGTAACGGAATCTGGAGTGGAGCCGATAGCCCCGGTAATGCAGAGCTTCGAACTCCGTTGCACCTTTTGAAGCATTTTAAGATAGGTACTTTTAGCTAGTGCAGGCTACCAGACCAAGGCACCATAAAGAAAAATCGGGCGCACAATGGCTGTGTAAATACAGTAGGTCACCTTAGGGGAGAATCCGCAGGAGGTGCCAATTTTCCTCTTGCAGGTGAACGGCTCTGCTTCTGCCTTCTTGGGTCGCTCCACTATATGGTCACTCCATAATAGCTTCCTATCCAGAATAACTCCCATATACTTGACTTGATCGCTAAACGCTAAGAACGTACCCCCAATTCTTGGCGGTGTAAGATTTGGTACTTCGTTCCTCCTCGTGAAGAGAACAAGCTCGGTTTTATCCGGGTTGACTTCCAAACCTGTGGCGGGTTGTACTCCTGGAGCAGCTCCAGGATGTCAGCTGGGTCCGTTGGCGTCACTGGAACCCAGGCTCTAGCCCTTGGCCGTGAGGGGATATCACGCGCCTCCACTACCTTGAGGCGCGCGCCCGGATATACCACCCCTATCAGCGTGACGGCGGACCTATAGAGGCTGACCGACCTGGTGTCATCACAGGCAATTAGCTTGACATTGCCCTGGAACCACTCTTCATAGGTGTAATATGGCGGTGGACCAGGGTTGTCTTTTTAACCTTAATGGCCACCGTAGCGAGCGCGGCCTTGATCCACTTCCACTGTTGTTTCGGGATCCTGCCATCTTCGCTGCTCTCGTCTATAATGCCAATGATCTGCCGACCCTTGGCAATTTCGGCGAAAGACCGCGTCCAGCCACCCTGCGTCTTGGCCCTTTTCGGTGCCGTGGGGTTGGATTCATCCATGGACCGCTGGCGTTTCGAGGTTTCATCACTCTTGACTAAAACTTTTAAAATTAATTGAACTAAAAAAATAAAAATAAATAATAGTTTAAAAAAAAAACACGCTTTTATAGCAAACCGAACTAAAAAATAGAAAATAATTTTCAATTAAAAAGAGTTTATATAACAGTAGTAGAAGGTCAAGCAATCGTTTATAGTTAATCACCTCAAAATAAAATTATAATAAAATTTAAGTTATTAACAGAATAATTTAATTCACAGTAAAAAGCGTGGGGTGCTTGATATTGAATGTTACAATCATTCTATTGGCAACTATCTGCGAGGAAAGATATGAAATGTAGTCAAATGTACTCCACGCTTTTTACTCTGAATTAAATTATTCTGTTAATAACTTAAATTTTATTATAATTTTATTTTGAGATGATTAACTATAAACGATTGCTTGACCTTCTACTACTGTTATATAAACTCTTTTTAATTGAAAACTATTTTCTAAATTTTAGTTCGGTTTGCTATAAAAGCGTGTTTTTTTTAGTTTTTTTAAACTATTTTTTATTAATTTTAAACACGGCTAAGAGCGTTTGTAATGTACTAATTTGTTTAATATCTAGTCTATTTTCATACAAACTTGCTGTAGGCGTTCTAATGGGCAGTGAGAGTATATTTTTTATTATTTTTTTGCAACCGCTGCAGTTCGTTCATTTTATAATCTGCGCATCGGCTCCAAATGGGGTTTAAGTAATTGATGTGCGACAGGAAGTAGGCATTATATAGCAGCCATAATTGTTTCCGAGGAATAATATTCCTATTTCTATAAAGCGCGACATTAAATGGGATTTATTTTAATTTTAAATTATTTATGTCTTCCGTCCAGCTTAAGCTGGAGCTAAACCATATTCCTAAATATTTAAGCTTTTCCACTCTACTAATTTTCACATTATTATACATGATCCCAGAGAACTCATTCATAAAGCTCGTCTTCGAAAGGTTAATTTTCCCAAATTCCTTTCGAGAGTTCCTCTTAGCAACATTGTTTCATGTGCATGTGGGTTGCTTGTGGTTCGCACATCTCCCTGCATTCCGCCTTAATGACATAACTCTATTAAAACGATGCAAAAGTTGCTGAGACAAGCCTAGGACCACTTTTTGACCTATCACCAAGTCTAGTTTTATCGAAAGTCAAATCAGGCATATAGTTACAGATTTATATAGAAAATTGTATGGGGGAAAAAAGTAGGTTAAAAATTAGTATACCAAAAAAATCATTAAATGTAACAAAACTACGGAGTAAAATGTTGCTAATATGAATGTATATGAAGGAAAGATGTTGCGAAATTGAAATTATTATTATTTCCAAAAGTAACATTAATCAATTTGAAATTAATCGATTATATTAAGAAGTTTATTTAACGACCAAACTGAAAAACCGTATCAAAAACCAGGACCAATGCTATAAAATAACTCCGTCCTCTTGGCAAATACTATAAGCTTTCCAGGACCTATGCTTCTAAATCTGACAGCTTTATCACTCCTAATAGCCGGAGTCTTAGCCGGGCAAGCGCAGGGCACGAGCACAAAACGTGCTCCATCGTTTCCTCCTCCAACCCGTATTTCCTATATCTGCTATCACTTACCAAGCCTAATTTAAAGGCATCTGATGCCAGAAGGCAGTGTCCATTCAGAATCCCGTCATGCATCTACAGCCCTCTCTCTCTCGAATCGAGCTTCAAGGATGTGCCCTTTTTAGCTAGTTCATCCGCTTTTTCATTTCCATCTATTACCATATGCCCTGGGACCTAATATAGATGACTGCTTTTCCCCGTCACGAATATTTCCAGTGCTTTGGTTACGACTGATACTTCCACTTGGAAAAGGCTACAGTGATCTGGCAGCTGGTAGGATCTATTTATTTCCGGATCAGCACAGTATACCACAGACCCTACTTCTTCGACTACTTTGGAACTATCTGTGTACATGTGTATCGCCTCGTCCGCCATTTCAGCACCCTTGCGCAAACCATCCACCTCTATTGCGGCTTTAAGAGCCCCCTCGAAGCATAGATAGGAAATCAGGTAGTCTGTTCGTGCTTCCTCCAGCCACCGCAAGCTCGCAATTTTGTAGCTCACACCATTATACCACTTTCTGAATTTTGACTTCTGAGCTTTGATTTCTGAATTTTGACTTCTATATGGTAATTGAATTTTAATTTCTGAAATTTAGATTTCTGAAAAAAGGGTTCTGACTAATGTTTGCTGAAAAAATGTGTTTCTGAATTTTTGTTTTCTGAATTAAGGGGGGGAACCTGAAAACACACAACCGGTTAAGCACCAGGGATAACAGTGTAGTGCTTGATAAATAAACCACTATTTAATTATATGCACTATTTTTATTTTTTATAAAATAGCTTTTTTTCACGACACCTAAATTTATGCTATAATATGTTTATAAAATTCAAAACCGAATGAAAATTTTTGAAAGAGTAATTTGAAAATAACTATTTAAACAACTTGATAAATATTGAAACCATTCAAAGTGAAACAGGAGTTAAGTTTTATTAAAGTTAAAATAACAAGAACAATACAAATTAAATTAACAAGAACAGTAATACCCTACATTACTCCCACTTCCGAAAATCAATTGCTCAATAAATTAAACCAGCCTTTTTATACTCAGGGTGCTTTGCACACAGAGTATATTAACTTTGATTGGATAACGGTTGGTTATACAGGTATAAAGGAATCGAGATAGATATAGACTCCATATATCAAAATCATTAGAATCGAAAAAAAATTTGATTGAGCCATGTCCGTCCGTCCGTTTGTCCGTTAACACGATAACTTGAGTAAATATTGAGATATCTTCACCAAATTTACACGAGCTTATCTGGACCCAGAATAGATTGGTATTGAAAAAAAGCGTAATTGGATGATAGCCACGCCCACTTTTTATATATATAACATTTTGGAAAAAACAAAAAAACTTATTTATTAGTAAATAATACTCCCAGAATGTTGAAATTTGACGTGTAAACTGATATTGAGACTCTTGATAAATATTTGAAAAAAATTTTAAAATGGGCGTGGCACCGCCCACTTGTAATAAAATCAATTTTACAAATATTATTAATCATAAATCAAAAATCGTTAAACCTATCGTAACAAAACTCGGCAGAGAGGTTGCCTTTACTACAAGGAATGCTTTGAAGAAAAATTAACGAAATCGGTTAAGTACCACGCCCACTTTTATATAAAATATTTTTAAAAGGTTTGTGGACGAATAAAATAAGATATATCTTTGCAAAAAAAGAGCTTTATATCAATGGTATTTAATTTCCCAAGTGGATTTATAACAACAAATAGGAAAAAATTCAAATTTAAAAAAAGGGCGTGGCACCGCCCCTTTTATGGCTAAGCAATTTTCTATGTTTCGGGAGGCATAACTCGAAGAAAAATTAACGGATTGTAATAAAATTGGGTACTCAAATTTTCCCTATAACAAGAAATATTTCTAGAAAAAATGGACGAGATCGGTTAAAGATCACCCCCACTTTTATATAAAAGATTTTTAAAATTGTCGTAGACGAAAACAATAAGCTATATCTTAGCGAAAAAGAGCTTTGTATTAATAGAATTTTACTTTCTATATTGAATTATAAAATTAACTTGGAAAACACTAAAATTTTTGAAAATGGGTGTGGCACCGCCCCTTTTATGACTAAGCTATTTTCTATGTTTCAGGAGCCATGACTCGAAGAAAAATAACATATCGTAATGAAACTGCGTACACATGTTTTCCTTATAGCAGAAAATATTTCTAGTAAAAATGGACGGGAACGGTTAAAGAACACGCCAACTTAGATATAAAACAAGTTTAAAATTGTCGTAGACTTGAATAATAAGCTATAACATATTAAAAAATAGTTTTGAATCAACGATATTTCACTTATCAAGTTTTATTGTAAGAGGAACATTTTTTTTAACGGGCGGTGCCACGTGTTATGTAGAAAAGTAATTCATCTGAAATGAAATGTGCGATTGAAGTTCACGCTGAATATATTAGTGTTCGGTTACACCCGAACTTAGACACCTTTACTTGTTCTTTTAATTGTAGGTACGTCAGTGTAATTGGTGGTGTTAGATGTTGAAGCCGTTGCTGGCTTCAAACTGTCAATAAGTTGTTTGGCGCAGTCGGACTCGAACGTTTGTTTTACATAAATATAATGAATCAGCATATAAAAGTACCTGAAGAAGCTGAAAACATACACATATGCATGCAAAAAATCGGCAGAACGAATTTGATAAAAATCGGAGGAATTTAAACATGGAAGGTTTAGAAGTATTAGCCCAAAGGATCGCGGAGTTAGAAGGTACAATTAGTCAACAAGCACTAATTGTACAACAACAGCAACATTTGCTACATCAGCAGCAAAAGCAACATCAAATTTTACAGCGTAACATATGCAAGTGACTGATTGCTTCAACATGCAACCAAAAGGTTTAATAGAACAGTTTAGACGGTTAAAACCATTGGATGAAAATCACAATCCAATTGCTTTCATCAAATCTGTAGATGCCACTTTTAATTTATCAAAACATAACTCACAATGGACTTCAAACTATAACAAATGAAAAGATAATCGGAAATATAGCGAAACTCATTGGAGAACTAGATAGCTTAAGTTGGGAAGAAATTACATAAAAGAAATATTATGAAGCAATTTCAACCTAAGAAAAATTATGCGGACATTTTTAATTATTGCAGGTCTGTATTAGTAAAAGATTTAGACGAGCTATTTAAAATCTTTGAAAAAGCCAAATTTGAAATTAGTGAATTATATTTATTTGATGAAACAAAGCCTAGTTTGTATAGACCTCAAAATGTAGATAGAGATTTAGTTCACATATTATTAGAGAAAATTGATGGTTTAGTACGAATTCATATTGATCAAGGTGATTCACTGAACAGTATTATTGTTAAATATAGTAGATTAAAATTATTAAATAATCACATTAATGCATTGTCATCGAGCCTTGATATGTGTGCAAAGTTTCAATCAAACTTATGGCCATTCAAAGTGGTAATAAGGCCAATTGACCTTATGGCTGTTTTCCTTATGTCACCGCACCATCACATTAATGCATTTTCATCGGTCCTTGATACGTATGCAAAGTTTCCAATTAATCAGACTTCTAGAAACTGGTGAAAATTAAGCTCAAAGATTCCGTTACATAGATACAGGCCAATGTAATAAAAGCGCGTTAAGAAAGGGCTCCAGTATGCTCTTTCGTAGATGTGCCATGCATCCACTTCTATCATTAATAAAGGATTGCGTTTTTCGCATTACGTGCAAGGTTTCAAATCTATGGCCATTTGGGGTGGTCATAAGTTCAATTGACCTTATGTCCGTTAACCCATATGTCACTCCACCATCACATTATTGCATTGTCATCGAGCCTTGATACTTGTGCAAAATTCCAATCAAACTTATGCCATTCAAATTGGTAATAAGGTCAATTGACCTTATGGCTGTTGACCTTATTTCACCACACCATCACATTAATGCATTGTCATCGACCCTTGATACGTGTGCAAACTTTCAATCAAACTCATGGCCATTCAAGGTGCTAATAAGGCCAATTGACCTTATGGCCGTTGACCTTATGTCACCACACCATCACATTAATGCATTGTCATCGAGCCTTGATATGTGTGCAAAGTTTCAACCAGACTTATGGCCATTCAAAGTGGTAATAAGGCCAATTGACCTTATGGCCGTTGACCTTATGTCACCACACCATCACATTAATGCATTGTCATCAGTCCTTGATACGTATGCAAAGTTTCAAATTAATCAGACTTCTCGAAACCGGTGAAAATTAAGCTCAAATATTCCGTTACATACAGGCCAAGCTAATAAAAGCGTGTTAAAAAAGGTAGAAAAGTTAATCAAAACGATCCAAATTTTATTGCTTCATTTCATAAATTGAAAGATATAATAACCAATGCTCCCATATTAAGGTTTCCAAATTTTAGTAAAAGATTTAAAATTGTAACAGATGCTAGTAATTTTGCTATTAGCGCTGCCCTTATCCAAGATGGACATCCAATAGCATATGCCTCAAGAACGGTTAATAATCATGAGATAAATTATGCTACAATAGAAAAGGAATTGCTTGCCATAGTTTGGGCTGTAAAATACTTTTGTCCATACATTTATGGTCGTGAATTTGATTTACTCTCTGATCATCAACCACTAAGGTGGATCCAAACAAAATTCACTGGCAAAGATTTAAATCCTATATTACAAAGGTAGTTAGTGGAGTTAGGAGAATATGATGCTAAAATTGGGTATAACAAGTAAGGAAGGTTAAGTTCGGGTGTAACCGAACATTACATACTCAGTTGAGTGATCTGGTGACAACATAAGGGAAAATAACCATGTAGGAAAATGAACCGAGGGAAACCCTGGAATGTGTTTGTATGACATGCGTATCAAATGAAAGGCATTAAAGAGTATTTTATGAGGGAGTGGGCCATAGTTCTATAAGTGGTCGCCTTTTCGGGATATCGCCATAAAGGTGGACCAGGGGTGACTCTAGAATGCGTTTGTACGATATGGGTATCAAATGAAAGGTGTTAATGAGTATTTTAAAAGGGAGTAATCCTTAGTTCCATAGGTGGACGCCGTTTCGAGATATCGCCATAAAGGTGGACCAGGGGTGACCCTAGAATTTGTTTGTACAATATGGGTATCAAAAGAAAGGTGTTAATGAGTATTTTAAAAGGGAGTAATCCTTAGATCCATAGCTGGACGCCGTTTCGAGATATCGCCATAAACGTGGACCAGGGGTGACCCTAGAATTTGTTTGTACAATATGGGCATCAAACGAAAGGTGTTAATGAGTTTTTTAAAAGGGAGTGGGCCTTAGTTCTATAGGTGGACGCCGTTTCGAAATATCACCACAAAGGTGGACCAGGGGTGACTCTAGAATGTGTACGATATGGGTATCAAATTAAAGGTATTAATGAGGGTTTTAAAAGGGAGTGGTGGTTGTTGTATAGGTGGTCGCATTTTCGAGATATCGCCATAAAGGTGGACCAGCGGTGACCCTAGAATTTGTTTGTACAATATGGGTATCAAAAGAAAGGTGTTAATGAGTATTTTAAAAGGGAGTAATCCTTAGTTCCATAGGTGGACGCCGTTTCGAGATATCGCCATAAAGGTGGAGCAGGGGTGACCCTAGAATTTGTTTGTACAATATGGGTATCAAAAGAAAGGTGTTAATGAGTTTTTTAAAAGGGAGTAATGCTTAGTTCCATAGGTGGACGCCGTTTCGAGATATCGCCATAAAGGTGGGCCAGGGGTGACTCCAGAATTCGTTTGTGCAATATGGGTACCAAACGAAAGGAGTTAATGAGTATTTTAAAAGGGAATGGGCCTTAGTTCTATAGGTGGACGCCTTTTCGAGGTATCGCAATAAAGGTGGACCAGGGGTGACTCTAGACTTTGTTTGTGCGATATGGGTATCAAATGAAAGGTGTTAATGAGTATTTTTAAAAGGGAGTGGGCCTTCGTTCTATAAGTGTTCGCCTTTTCGAGATATCGCCATAAAGGTGGACCAGGGGTGACTTTAGAATATGTTTGTACGATATGGGTATCAAATGAAAGGTGTTAATGAGTATTTTAAAAGGGCGTGGGGCTTAGTTCTATAGGTGGACGCCTTTTCGAGATATCGCCATAAAGGTGGACCAGGGGTGACTCTAGAATGAGTTTGTACGATACGGGTATCAAATTAAAGGCATTAATGAGAGTTTTAAAAGGGAGTGGTGGTAGTATATGTGAAGGCGTTTTCCAGATATCGACCAAAATGTGGACCAGGGTGACCCAGAACATTATCTGTTGGATACCGCTAATTTATTTATATATGTAATACCTGCCAAGATTTTAAGGGTTTTTTATTTCGCCCTGCAGAACTTTTTCATTTTCTTCTACTTAATAAGTAGGTGTCACAACCATTTTATAAAGTAAGCACGTGAACTAAGTTCATTAAAGATATGTCGATTTTTGCTCAAGTTATCGTGTACGCGGCCGAACGGAAGGACAGACGGTCGACTGTGTATAAAAACTGGGCGTGGCATCAACCGATTTCGCCCATTTTCACAGAAAACAGTTAACGTCATAAAATCTATGCCCCTACCAAATTTCAAAAGGATTGGTTAATTTTTGTTCGACTTATGGCGTTAAAAGTATCCTAGACAAATTAAATGAAAAAGGGCGGAGCCACGCCCATTTTGAAATTTTCTTTTATTTTTGTATTTTGTTGCACCACATCATTACTGGAATTGAATGTTGACATAATTTACTTATATACTGTAAAGATATTAAATTTTTTGTTAAAATTTTACTTTAAAAAAATTTTTTTTAAAGTGGGCGTGGTCCTTCTCCGATTTTGCTACTTTTTATTAAGCGTACATATAGTAATAGGAGTAACGTTCCTGACAAATTTCATCATGATATCTTCAACGACTGCCAAATTACAGCTTGCAAAATTTTTAAATTACCTTCTTTTAAAAGTGGGCGGTGCCACGCCCATTGTCCAAAATTTTACTAATTTTCTATTCTACGTTATGAGTTCAACTCATGTACAAAGTTTCGTCGCTTTATCTGTCTTTTGTAAGGAATTATCGCACTTTTTCGGTTTTTCGAAATTTTCGATATCGAAAAAGTGGGCGTGGTTATAGTCCGATATCGTTCATTTTAAATACCGATCTGAGATGAGTGCTCAGGAACCTACATACCAAATTTCATCAAGATACCTCAAAATTTACTCAAGTTATCGTGTTAACGGACGGGCGGACGGACGGACATGGCTCAATCAAATTTTTTTTCGATCCTGATTATTTTGATATGATCTATATCTATCTCGATTCCTTTATATATGTACAACCAACCGTTATCCAATCAAACTTAATATACTCTGGGAGCTCTGCTCAACTGAGTATAAAAAAGGTAGTGAATATAAGCTTGCAGACTTTTTAAGTCGTGTGAATAGCAATACTAATGAAATAAATATAGGCTCAATTCATGAATTTGATCAAGTAAGTGTCAATGATTCTTTGGAAGTTCAAACAATACACTCTCAAGAGGAAGAATTTAATGATAATTTTAAAATTTTAGACACTGTTGTAAATCGATTCAAAACACAAATTATATTACAAGGGAATAAGGAAGAAATAAGAGAATTTTTGTTGATAAAAATGATATTAAGAAGAGACACATTATAGAAATTGTTAGAAGAAATATTTCAAAAGGCAAGGTAGGCATTTATTCGGAACTTCCTGATAATGAATTTAATAAAATGCAAAATTAATTGAAAGAATATTTTACCACTGATGCACTAAAATTTTTTAAATGCTCGTATTTTGCTAAAGACATAGAAAGTGAGGATGAACTCAATAAACAAATTTCGCTATTTCACAAATTTGAAACCGGTCATGTTGGTATAATACCAACTTATGAAGGAATAAAACATAGAATTTATAATTCACGATTGAAAATTTATATACATAGAATAATTAATAATTGCGCAATTTGTACCTCAGGAAAATATGATCGCAATCCAATTAAAAATAAATTTAAATTTACTGAAACACCTAATATCAATGAAATTGTACATGTTGATACATTTGTTAATTCAAAACATTCTTTTATAATTTTTATAGACAAGTTTTCCAAACATGCGGTTGCATTTTATTTATCTGATAGAAACAGACAAACAATCGTAGATAAATTAAGAGAATATTTATCGACAAAGTGACAAGTAAAGAAATTTGTTTTTGACAATGAGTTCAATTCCTCAAATGTTAAAGAATTTCTAAAATCTGAAAATATAGAATCTCGTTTTTCAAAACCCCATAGTCATACAGGGAATTCAGATGTAGAAAGACTCAATAACACTATAACTGAGAACATAAGAGTCTTAAATGTGGAACAAAAACTACCAATAACAGCACAAATGAGTAAAGCAATTCAAATGTATAATAATACTTTTTATATTACCATAAAATGTACTTAATTTGAGGTACAAAATCACAAAGTGAATTATGGTTTGATAAGAAATTGCAGCCAAAAAGCAAAAGATAGGTATATTAAACACAGAAACAAAAATAGGGACGATTATATAAAAAATCAACAAGAGGGTTTTGTTAAAAATTATAAAAGCCTTAGACATAAAGAAGAACCAAAACTTATAAAGAAAAGGCTACATAACGTTCATACCATTAACATAAAAAGACCATTGAAATATTTTGAAAACTTATTACATGTTATTTTGTACTGTGATTTTGAAATTTTGATCGAAAGTAACTAATCGATTATCACATAACATGAAATAAAATATGATCGCGTAATTCTTTCAATTTGTTTTAATATTGTTTTTCATATACCTACATTTAACTCTAATTTATATAAAATGTTATTAAATTGTTAAAACCCTATAATTTTGGGGTATTCAAAATACTATGAGTGGGGAGTTACATATATGCACATGTACTATATTTACTTTGAACAGAATCATACTTATAATTATAACTCGTTATATATGTCTACCTAAGATGCTCATGTTTAAAAAAAATGTAAAAAATATATTAAAAAAATGTTATAATTGATATTCAAACAACTCATACAAAATATATAAAATTTGAATTTTTACAAGAAATCCTGAATGAGGAATTAAAATATTAGAACTTATAACTTACATATTTAAATTAATAAGTTGTTTCATCACTTATTTCAATTTTAAAATATTTCTTATCTTTTCAACAACCATGTAAGGTCCTTCATATGGTTGTTGAAGAGTTCTTTTATTAATAACAATGGTTTACAGCCAAAAATCACCAGAGACACCATTATGAAATTCTTATGTAAAATCACCCCCTGATTCCGAAAATCAAAGTTATTTTTAATTCTATGGTAACGTTTTTGAGATATTTACGAATTACCGTTTTTTTTTCAAAAAAAAAAAAAAAAAAAATTGGGTCCACTTAATCATATATGTCTCAAGAACGAATTGAGCAATTCCAAAACGGTTTAAAGCCTTTAAAAGGCAATAAAATTTGGTATAAACCGTGCATACAACACTTTTTGCTAGGCCCTGCAAATTCAACGATAACGAACAATCTTTACGAATTTCAATTTTTTTTGTAAAAATATAAAAAAATGTATACTTTGCGAGGAAGGATCTCGATAACTTTTTATTTTTTTGCAGATTCTTTTTTTCTCTCTAAGCTCTGTTTTATTACAAAAAAATAAGCTTTCACTCAACAAAATCGATTAACTATTACAAACGTTATAAGCATTCAAATAAATATATCCATATAGTAAAACTTAAGTACACAAATAGTATCATATGTACTCCTGTCTTAACTCTATGATCTTATTTTATAATTGAACAAGTAAGGAAGGCTAAGTTCGGGTGTAACCGAACATTACATACTCAGTTGAGAGCAATGGAGACAAAATAAGGGAAAATCACCATGTAGGAAACTGAACATAGGGTAACCCTGGAATGTGTTGTTTGTACGATATGTGTATCAAATGAAAGGTGTTAATGAATATTTTAAAAGGGTGTGGGCTTTAGTTCTATAGGTGGACGCATTCTCGAGATATCGCCATAAAGGTGGACCACGGGTGACTCTAGAATTTGTTTGTACGACATGGGTATCAAATGAAAGATGTTAATGAGTATTTTAAAAGGGAGTGGGCCTTAGCTCTATAGGTGGACGCCTTTCTGAGATATCGCCATAAAGGTGGACCAGGGGTGACTATAATGTGTTTGTACAATATGGGTGTCAAATTAAAGGTATTAATAACAATTTTAAAAGGGAGTGGTGGTAGTTGTATGTGTGAAGGCGTTTTCGAGATTTCGACCAAAATGTGGACCAGGGTGACCCAGAACATCATCTGTCGGGTACCGCTAATTTATTTATATATGTAATACCACGAACAGTATTCCTGCCATGCTTCCAAGGGCTTTCGATTTCGCCCTGCAGAACTTTTTCATTTTCTTCTACTTAATAATGGTAGGTGTCACACCCATTTTACAAAGTTTTTTTCTAAAGTTATATTTTGCGTCAATAAACCAATAAAATTACCATTTTTCATCCCTTTTTTTGTATTTGGTATAGAATTATGGCATTTTTTTCATTTTTCGTAATTTTCGAAATCGAAAAAGTGGGCGTGGTCATAGTCGGAGTTCGGCCATTTTTTATACCAATACAAAGTGTGTTCAGATAATTATGTGGACTGAGTTTAGTAAAGATATATCGATTTTTGCTCAAGTTATCGTGTTAACGGCCGAGCGGAAGGACAGACGATCTACTGTGTATAAAATCTGGGCGTGGCTTCAACAGATTTCGCCCTTTTTCACAGAAAACAGTTACCGTCCTAGAATCTAAGCGCCTAACAAATTTCATAAGGATTGGTAAATATTTGTTCGACTTATGGCATTAATTGTATCCTAGACAAATCAAATGAAAAAGGGCGGAGCCACGTCCATTTTTAAATTTTCTTTTGTTTCTGTATTTTGTTGCACCATATCACAACTGGAGTTGAATGTTGACATAATTTACTTATATGCGGTAAAGATATTAAATTTTTTGTAAAAATTTCACTTTAAAAAAATTTTTTTTTAAGTGGGCGTGGTCGTTCTCCGATTTTGATAATTTTTATAAAGCATACAAATAGTAATACAAGTAACGTTCCTGCCAAATTTCATCATGATATCTTCAACGACTGCCAAATTACAGCTTGCAAAACTTCTAAATTACCTTCTTTTAAAAGTGGGCGGTGCCACGCCCATTGTCCAAAATTTTACTTATTTTCTATTCTGCGTCATAAGTTCAACCCACCTACCAAGTTTCATCGCTTTATCCGTCTTTGGTAACGAATTATCGCACTTTTTCGATTTTTCGAAATTTTCGATATCGAAAAGGTGGGCGTGGTTATAGTACGATATCGTTCATTTTAAATAGCGATCTGAGATGAGTGCCCAGGAACCTACATACCAAATTTCGTTAAGATACCTCAAAATTTACTCAAGTTATCGTGTTAACGGACGGACGGACATGGCTCAATCAAATTTTTTTTCGATACTGATGATTTTGATATATGGAAGTCTATATCTATCTCGATTCCTTTATACCTGTACAACCAACCGTTATCCAATCAAAGTTAATATACTCTGTGAGCTCTGCTCAACTGAGTATAAAAAGTTATGTGTCTTTTTTTGACGCTTATTTAGATTAGGATCGGGTTCTCTTATGAGAAAACAACAGTAGTAACCCATCATACCGACATCCCAGAATCCTTGATACCGACTTTCAATCATTTTCATTTGCTGGTGAAGCCTTTCGCCATGCTCGTCACTTTCGTCGCCAAGATTTTGCGGGAAAAATTTTAAATGGGAGTGTAGAAAATGAATTTTATTTATTTATTTATTTATTTACCTCGTATTAATCTAGAAAACGTGAACTCTTTCATACAGATTACAAGAAAAAAAATAGACACACAGTTATTTAATCGTAAAAACTAAAAGTTACCTAAAATTTTACGTATTAAAATCATTTAATATCGGTTTAAACATATGTTTTGTGGAGGAAAAGTCCAGACCCACAGGATTTGAAAGCATATTAAACTCTTTTAAAGCTCTTGAAATTGGAGCATTAGACGCGTAATTTGTTCTAACCGTGTCCAGCCAGAAAGTATCGTGATTGCGTAGACTCTTCTGTGGGATGTTGAAACAAATTCTGGCCAGCAGAAATGGGCAGTCAATCGCTCCACCTATCAAGTCGAAAACAAAGGTGAGAGACAGAATAGAACGTCTGCTGTTTAACGATTTTAGGCTTATAAGCAAACAGCGACTACTGTAAGAAGGAATCGGGTCATTGAAATGCAACTACCGTAGGGCAAAGCGAACAAAAACTTTTTGCACACGTTCAAGCCTGGTAATGTGACAATTATTGAATGGCACAAGAGAGGTGTATAGCAATTTTAATTTGTAAGGGTCAGTAAAATCAGAGATAAATCGTTTAATGAAGGCAAGTGTTGAATATGCCTTCGCAATTATGTAATTCAAATGGGTTTTAAACAGAAATTTACAATCGAATACAACACCAAGATCAGTAATTTCACTTAAAGTAGATAATAGAAGACCATCGATTTTATACCATGTGGGTAACGGACAGCGAGACTTTGAGTAGCAACATGTGTGCACTTTTTTCTATTAAGATTCGACTTATTACGTTTACACCAGTCGGCAACATTATCTACATCAGATTGTAGCCTTACCATGTCTTCATTGCTCGTAATTGTCGGAAAAATCTTAAGATCATCAGCGTACAACAGAAAATTTGAGTAATTGAAACAGCTGGTTATATCATTGATGAAAATTACGAAGAGAAGCGGGCCCAGTATGCTACCCTGTGGAACCCCAGACGTCGCAATGAAAGGATCAGATGATGCCCCATGATGCCATTTTAAAAGAGTGGAATGAAATCTTAGAGCTCTCAGTTTCAATAATAAAATTGTGTGGTTCACCCTGTCAAAAGCTTTTGAAAAGTCTGTGTAAACTGATCCAGCTTGAAGGCGATTTTGAAACGCAGAAATGCAGTATTCCGAAAATACGGCGAGGTTTGGGACTGTTGAGCGACCTTTAACAAAACTGTGTTGTTGAGCGGAGATCAAGTGATTTACCGCAAAATAAATTTTATTTTTAACTGTAGCCTCAAATAGTTTTGAGACTGAGGATATCTTTGAAATTGGCCGATAATTCGCAATATTGTTCCTATTACCACTTTTAAACACTGGAGTGATAGAACTGACTTTGCACGCATCAATAAACACTCCTCGTTCAAGTGATTTATTTAACAGAACTAACAATGGGGAGGCAAAAGCAGAACATTTCTTTAATAGGTATGAAGACAACCCATCCACATCGGTTTTAGTAGACATCTTCAGTTGTCGGATTCCTTCTTCTATATCAGCGAGCGTTAGGATTAGCGATCCAAAAATTTATTGGGGAATTTACGTTCGTGTAACACACCTGATCAAAGTCAGTGTCAGCTTCCAAGTTTGACTTGAAGAAATCAGCAAAGAGTTTAACAGCTTCAATAGTGGAGTGCGCTCTTATTGAGATATACAACAGAAGGTATATTCGAACACGATTTTCTGGAATTGACATATCTCCAAAATGATTTCGAGTTTCGAACTTACGAGTATAATTACACTTCAAGTCCCTGTTCATGGATTTAAATTTACTTGAATAAAACAGAAATTTCTCTTTATATGTAACAGATTTGGATAACTTAAATTTCTTGAAATATTTGTTTCTTAAATTTTTAAGTTTTAACAATGGTTTTGTATACCAAGGTATTTTATATCCGAGTTTCTTAAGGATTGGGATGTGCTTAACGCAGATCTCACCTAACTTATATTTAAAGATTTCAAAGCAGTTGGCAACATCAACGTTGGAAAATATTGAATTCCAATCAATGGCATCAACTGCAAGGTTAACCATATCGGCATCCATTCGACTATAGCAGAAACTAGTAACTTGTTCATCATAATTAACCGAATTAAACTCATAGAATTCGACCTTTAAAACGAATGGTATATGATGAATACCAGGAGTAGATAAAGGGTCAAGGCATTCAAGTAAAGAAAAATGTACATTATCGTTGACAAAAATTAAGTCTAAAATGCGAGAAAGCTGATTTCGAAAAGCATTTATCTGAGAAAGGCCGCAACTGGATAAGTTATCAACCAAGTAGGATTCAGATATACTATTTACGTTACATATTTGCATATAGCTCATTACTATCATCAATATAAGACCAAACAATATTGCCCAAGTTGAAGTCACCCATGACACAGATACTATCATTATTAACACGCTTTTATTAGCTTGGCCCGTATGTAACGAATCTTTGAGCTTAATTTTAACCGGTTTCTAGAAGTCTGATTAATTTGAAACTATGCATACGTATCAAGGACCGATGAAAATGCATTAATGTGATGGTGTGGTGACATAAGGCCAACGGCCATAAGGTCAATTGGCCTTATTACCACATTGAATGACCATAAGTTTGATTAAAACTTTGCACACGTATCACGGCTCGATGACAATGCATTAATGTGATGGTGTGGTGACATAAGGTCAACGGCCATAAGGTCAATTGGCCTTATTACCACTTTGAATGGCCATAAGTTTGATTGAAACTTTGCACACATATCAAGGCTCGATGACAATGCATTAATGTGATGGTGCGGTGACATAAGGTAAACGGCCATAAGGTCAATTGGCCTTATTACCACTTTTAATGACCATAAGTTTGTTTGAAACTTTGCACACGTATCAAGGCTCGATAACAATGTATTAATGTGATTGTGTGGTGACATAAGGTCAACGGCCATAAGGTCAATTGGCCTTATTACCACTTTGAATGGCCATAAGTTTGATTGAAACTTTGCACACGTATCAAGGCTAGATGAAAATGCAATAATGTGATGGTGGGGTCACATAAGGTTAATGGACATAAGGTCAATTGAACTTGTGACCACCCCAAATGGCCCTAGATTTGAAACTTTGCACATAATGCGAAAAACGCATTCCTTTATTAATGATAGAAGTGGGTGCATGGCACATCTACGAAAGAGCATACTGGAGCCCTTTTTAACACGCTTTTATTAGCTTGGCCTGTATCTATCTGTGTATCTATGTATCCATGTATGTATGTAACGGAATCTGGAGTGGAGCCGAGAGCCCCGGTATGCAGAGCTCCGAACTCCGTTGCACCTTTTGAAGCATTTTAAGATAGGTACTTTTAGCTAGTGCAGGCTACCAGACCAAGGCACCATAAAGAAAAATCGGGCGCACAATGGCTATGTAAATACAGTAGGTCACCTTGTGGGGAGAATCCCCAGGGGCTGCCAATTGTCCTCTTGCAGGTGATCAGCTCTGCTTCCGCCTTCTTGGGTCGCTCCAGTATATGGTCACTCCATAATAGCTTCCTATACAGAATGCCTCCCAAATACTTCACTTGATCGCTAAACGCTAAGAACGTACCCCCAATTCTTGGCGGTGTAAGATTTGGTACTTCGTACCTCCTCGTGAAGAGAACAAGCTCGGTTTTATCCGGGTTGATTTCCAAACCTGTGGCGGGTTGTACTCCTGGAGCGGCTCCAGGATGTCAGCTGGGTCCGTTGGCGTCACTGGAACCCAGGCTCTAGCACTTGGTCGTGAGGGGATATCAAGCGCCTCCACTAACTTGAGGCGCGCGCCCGGATATACCACCCCTATCAGCGTGACGGCGGACCTATAGAGGTTGACCGACCTGGCGTCGTCACAGTCAATTAGCTTGACATTGCCCTGGAACCACCCTGCTTCGGTGTAAGATGGCGGTGGACCACCCTGCCGACCCTTAGCAATTTCAGCAAAAGACCACGTCCAGCCTCCCTGCGTCTTGGCCCTTTTCGGTGCCGTGGGGTTGGATTCATCCATGGACCGCTGGCGTTTCGAGGTTTCATCACTCTCGACTAAAACTTTTAAAATTAATTGAACTAAAAAATTAAAAATAAATAATTGTTTAAAAAAACAAAAAAACACGCTTTTATAGCAAACCGAACTAAAAAATAGAAAATAATTTTCAATTAAAAAGAGTTTATATAACAGTAGTAGAAGGTCAAACAATCGTTTTTAGTTAATCACCTCAAAATAAAATTATAATAAAATTTAAGTTATTAACAGTATAATTTAATTCAGTGTGTTTTTTTTGTTTTTTTAAACTATTATTTATTATGACTAGATACTACTGCTAAAATATTGTTCACATGTGCTCGGTATAGCATATCTTTGCTTGTCAGAGGAATATAAGAAGCGCAGATTAAAATGTTTGAAACGTCTTTTGCTGCCACGCAGAGCTGATCCAATAGTGTATCATCATTCTTCATTGTCACGAGTGACGAGCAAAATTTCCGATTAACTGCTATAAGAACACCTCCGCCTCTACTGTGACCAGTTTTAATATAATCACGGTCCTTTCGAAATATGTTGTATAAATTCGAATCGAAATATTTATTATCTTAGAAACTCTCGTTTAGCCACTTCTCAACGAGAACAAAAATATCATAGTCCAAGGTATAAAGCAGCTTAGATTTGGTTCTCAACCCAGAAACATTTTGTTAATATATTTTTAATTTATTGGATGAATTGTTAATAACGGAACTGGTTATCGTTGTTGTGTTGATACACCTTCTTGGTGAAAAAAACGAAACAGGCGAGTTTTCACAAATTCAGGCCATATAGCTGGATTAAGCACCTTATCAAATGAACATTCCGAAACACCCAATTTGAAATTGACTTTAGTTAAGCTATCTATGGGAATGTCTTTCTTTGCCAATGTATGACATATCAATAAATTGGGTTAAATTTTAGCATGACTTGAAACATACGATAATATATCAGATTCCTTAACAGTATGCGAAAATGACGAAATAAGCAGAAACTTGAAAACTGGAACTACTTTTAACTCGCTGGTATTACAATTACCAATAACAATGGGCTTACTTAATTTCCTTCGAGTACTTTTTGCTTCAATTTCCCGCCGGGTTACTTGGCGCACTGTGGATGCTGGTACATTTACCGCAGCAACAGCAGATTTAGCAACAGATGCAAATGTAAGCGTAGCAGAGGCTTGCGACGCAGCATGAGGTGTCACTGCTAGTTTACGCTTAACTTTTTTAGTGCTTGCAGCATTACGCACTTTAGATTCGGACGTTGACGTCATTTCACTATCAATAGGTACAGCATTGACAGAAGGGGAAGGGAAAATAGTAACATCATCATTTGTGCTCATTTGAGGTTCCGACTCATTTGCAATTATGTTTTCTTTTATTGTTGAATTTATTGGCTTTACACTCTCAGCATTCGCAGCAATAATTTCAGCGGTTTTAGGCTGCTTTGGTAGGTAGCTAATTTAGCAACAATGCTACTAAGATTTTTAACCTAAATAGTTAGTGTTGAGAGAGCGGAATTTTTAGCATCAACCTGAGAGCGCAAAGAGCGAGCTTCGGCAATAAGATCATCAGATTTCAGCAGTAGATTTTTGTTGTCTTCATGCAGTGTATTGACACGTAACAGAATGTGTTCATTCTCTTGCCTTACTTTACTAAGCTCATTAGCAAGAAAAGCAATTTGATGATTCGGATTATGCACATCTTCACTGACATCAGATATATTCTTTGTTTCAAGCGGCAGAGTTGACAGGGGCTGCGGACTTATAGATGAGCGCCTCTCAGCTCAGCAGGATTTGCAGAAAAAAGACTTTCCCGAAGTGAGCAGAAAATCCAAGTTACTCTGAAGCAAGCCTACACATTCAAGGTGAAAAAACTCTTTACATCCATTGCACTGCACTTTTGGATTCTCACTTTTTGACCGCAGTTGCACGGCATATTAAGTATTTTCACTCTCTGATTTATGTTTGTGTTATTGTATGTTCGTTGTGCAGAAATTATGATTTCATTGGTATCATTTAATTTATCCAACCTTCACTCTAATAGTACTGCACTTTGTCTTTTTTTATTATTTCTTAAATTTTACCCAAGAGAAAACACGAAAGAAAGACTATAGAGTCATTTTTATTTTATTTTTAAACTCCTAAAGTGTACAAAACACAGAGCGATTAGTAAAACACGTCCGAACAAGATGACTGCGTTTTTAAAGACATATTTACTCCTGAAAGAAAATAAAAAAGTAAATTAAATAAATACATAAGTGACACATTAGTATATAATTTTCTTAGGCTAGATTTATCTTTCAATTCAGGACAAATTTTTTGTTTACATTTTTCTCGTTCTTTTTTGTTCGGAACTGGACGATGAATTCAGATTTAAGGCTATATATTCTCATGTAAACTTAAAAATTTTCATACAAATTTTTTGTTTATCGGTAACATAGGTTTTATAGTTAACTGAGAAAACGGTCTTAAAAATTTTTTTATTTACCCATTTCCGCATTGTTTTTGATTAAGTCGTTCACTATCATCTCGTTGTTAGGACTTTTGTGTTTATCTAAACAAGAAGTAACAAATAAAAGAATCCCACGCCGCTGCCTCCACTGGTGACAATAGTTCTTTGAAATGGTTATTGGCCATCATTTTCCTTATTTGCGGTCACACAAAAATCCCTTCCTTTATTTTTGCATCTGAAATCTCTGGAAAGATTGTCTTCAAATGATGAAAAGCTTCGCCTTCTTTGTCCCAAGCCTTGACAAAGTTTTTGATAAGGCCGAGCTTGATGTGGAGCGGAGGTAGAATTATTTTTTCCTTCTTTATAAGTGGGGAGTATTTTAAGTTATCCACCCCAACTTTAAACTCGATTCGTTCTGGCCAATCTTTTATGATGTAGTGGTCTTGACGAGCTCGGCTATCCCATTTGCATAGAAAGCAACAGTATTTTTTGTATCCGCTGTGTAGACCACATAGCATTCCAGCGACTTTAAGATCGGCACATATTTTCCAATCATGTTCTTCGCATTTGATTAATTTGAGCAATTTTTGCATTGTCTCATACGTTTCCTTCGTATTTACTGCATGCGCGATCGCCATAGATGGCTTTTGGTTGCCAATATGCAATAATACGGCCTTTAAACTTAATTAATGCCGTCTATGAACAATCGCCACTCTTTTGAATCATATGGTTCACCAAACTGTTTAAATAGACCAGCAATGTCTTTGCAGTAACAAACACAGTCCTCCTTCATATAGTACTTGGAAAATTGTTCGTGACGAGTTCTATAATATGTTACCTTAACATCGGATGAAACAAATTTAAATTGTTGCATACGAGAGGCGTGTAGTTCGGCCTTTTCCTTTGACAATTCCAAATCCCTTATCCAATCATTGAGTTGTGCTTGTGACAAAGAGTTTCTTTCGTTTTCCGTTTGAAATCCAGTACAACATGATGCCGTGTAATCAGATACTGATGTTGACAATGAAACTGGAGCCGGAACTAAAGTTAAATTTGATTCTGGCAATGCAGCTTCCGTTGAATTTAGTTCTGGTATTGACACTGTAGATACGCTCGCATAGGTTACTTTTCTTCACTTTCCAATCCCAAGTACTTTTGTAGTACAAATATAGCAGTCCGTTGAATGGCCAGCTGGTTCCCTCCACTTCATTGGTGTAATAAATTTCATATGTCGCTAAATAGATAGTTTCAGAAATTAGTCAGCTATGCATTAAAAGGGAGAAAATTCCTAATTTTTACAACGCACCTTTTTGTTCCGGTTTCCGAAAAAATCAATTCGACTCGACATGTGGTGCACACAGTTTTCGGTGTCCATGGTTTTCCATTGTTTTTAGGCTCAATTCCGAAATACTTATAGCATGTAACTTTATAAGTTTTTAGCGACCTTTCTTTTTTAAATAAATAATTTTCTTGCCGGCTTAAGGTCCAATTTTGTAAATAAAATTTTTCAAAAATTGTTGAGTTTTTTTCTTCAATATATTTCGGTTACCTACTGTAACCGTCTTCAGGATTAACTATAACAATATAAAGAAACATAAACAAAATAAAAATAACAATTGACATCAAAACAAACATTCATAAACAACATTATTTACATACATTATTTTACGCGTCTTCACTGCTTAACGCGGAGTTTTGTACTGTCCGTCTGTTTGTTATCAAATGTCTGTAGGAGCTCGCGCAATTATCGATGTCCGTCTTGTAGTTCATTCTTATGCTGGTCGGTGTGTAAATCTCACTGGAAATGCTGCATATAATTAACACACCGACCAGCATAAGAATGAACTACAAGACGGACATCGATAATTGCGCGAGCTCCTACAGACATTTGATAACAAACAGACGGACAGTACAAAACTCCGCGTTAAGCAGTGAAGACGCGTAAAATAATGTATGTAAATAATGTTGTTTATGAATGTTTGTTTTGATGTCAATTGTTATTTTTATTTTATAGCATGTAACTTTCAAAGGATTTGAAAACACACGTCGAATCCTTTTAACTATAAATTGACCGCAGATGAAAGAGAACATATCTGGATCATTCGTACGCTCAAAATCCTTCGAAAATCTACCTGCTAACTAACTGATATATGAATACTAACACGTATGTACCAGTAGGGTACTTAAGTATTCAATGGATATATTTACTTGAATGCTTATAACTTTTGTATTAGTCCATCGATTTTGTTGAATGAAAGCTTATTTTTTTGTAAAAAAACAGTGCTTTGAGAGAAAAATCTGCAAAAAAATTAAAAGTTTTCGAGATCCCTCCTCGCAAAGTACAATTTTTTTATATTTTTACAAAAAAAAATTAAAAAAAAACTGTAATGATTTTTCGTTATCTTTGAATCTGCAGGGCCTAGCAAAAAGTGTTGTATGCACAGTTTATTGCAAATTTTATTACCTTTTAAAAGCTTCAAACCCTTTTGGAATTGCTCAATTGAGATATACCCGATTTTTGTTTTTTTTTTTTTTTTGAAAACAAGGTAATTCGTAAAAATCTCAAAAACATTACCATAGAATTAAAAATAACCCTGATTTTCGGGTTCAAGGGGCGATTTTACATAGGAATTTCATAATTGCGTCTCTGCTGCAGAAAAAAAGTTGAAATTTGTGATCCAGTGTAATTCGTACAAACACAAGTTCACAGTTTTGTAAATCTTTAGGAATATATATACCAGTGTCTAAGTTTTGATGATGTTTCAAATGTGAACTAACATTTCTACCACGTTCGCTTAATCTATTCAAAATTTCATTTGAAGAAAAATGTTCAGTAGTTGAAACATCTAAATCACCGGGTAAACGTATATTTTGTTCCATTTCTAGCCATAATCGAAGATTTTAGTTGTCTATGGAAACGCTCCACCATACCATTTGCTTGCGGATGATATGAAGTCGTTGTAATATCGTGACTGCCAAGTAACTTTGTCAATTCTGGGAAAAAATTTTAATCTTAATACTAGTATGTAACCCCCGATAATCGGGTGTGATTTTTTAGCAAAAAATTATATCTCACACCTTGATAGATAAAAGCTGATGATGATTTAATTTTATAAAAAATATTTTATTTATATCTATTCTTTATTTTTTAATGTTATTTTTAAGTTAGTTGTAAGCTCAAACACTGTAAATTAACCTAAGGTTGTGTGTTTGATTAATGATAAATAAATAAAAATAAATAAATATCTACATATGTATATATGTATAAATACATATCGTCGACCCGGCGGTAAAAGCTGCTAAGTCCACTTTTCACTCAAAACGACGTTTTGATATAGATAGAAAAGGGGATGATTTTTGCACAGGACGGTAAAATAAAAGTATATGTTCAGTGTTCAGAAGTCATAAAAATTAGTGAAAGTAAAACCTGTTAAGTCCAACAAAATTGAGGAGTCGCGTGCAATAAGGGCACTTCTCTGAAAAATAGGTTTTTAGATATTCGTATTTTTAACTTTTAAAGTATTGTAACTTTGGTGTTGTAGTATATGAAAAAAGGGCTTTGATGGCTATACAGCTTCATATTTTATTTTCCAATCGGTATATCTACGAATACTATGTTGTGCATCGTTCGCTTAAAACCGTGAAACAAATCGGTAATAGATGTGCCCTCTTTGCATATAGCCTGGAAAGCGAAGGATATATCGTATTTTTAATCACCAACACTTGCGTTATAGGAATATCAAATTGGTTTAAAAAAAAGTATTAAGGTACACGACAAATGATATTATATCGGAGATAAGGATTGAGTAGGTTGTCGTGAACATAAAAATTGAATCTATCGTTAATGTTTAGGTCAGAACCTAAATATTTATATCTATTTTACACGGCCACCCCAATGCATAATTCATTTAGTTACACATATGTATTTACATAAATACACTGTCATGTATTGCTAACACGCATGCATCCACCCTCATATAGTCACTCACACACAAAAGCAGCATAACACGGGTAACTGAGTTTTCCATCGGATAACAAATATCCTTTGGAAAACCCCCGCACGATCTCCGGTCCGACGGAACGGAGATCATTTTCTTGTTTTCTGTTCCATTTCAACCACGGAGGAAGAAAGTCGCTGCTGCTGTCACGCCACATCAAATATCAAAGGTAAAATACTGTACTAAATTAATACAAAATAAATTAATTATTGCCATCGTTCTCATTATACTAATACAACCATTTGCCTTTTATTTCTTTTCTTTAAATATATATATTCTCCGTGCTTCCACGCACCGTGCGAGAATATACATTGGTCTTGTCTCACCGAGAGAAATTTTAGCGACCAGAGCAGATACAGTCCACATCACAGAACAGTCATATTACCATTATCAATTTTGGACAATAACACTTCAAGACAAGACCGAGATTTTTGGCACAACACAACAAAGACCTTCGAGACATTTAACATCTCAACAAATATTACCACCACAACAAAGAAAGCGGCAAAAACAACGCAACAACAAAACAAGGTACGTGGTTACATATTCAAACGCACTGTGACAAATAATTTTTTTTTGAGTGAATTGTGTTGATACGGACTTTTGTCTATCAGCCATATCCCCCATCCGCGGTAACGTAACATAGTGCAGTTTTTTCCAAGTAAATTTTCCTTTAAATTGACACTGCACTATTTTCTGGTTCACATAACCACACTTTCCTTTGGATGCTTCACTTTTGTTTATTTTCAACAAAAACAACGCTACACTTTATTTAATGTGCATATGTACCCAACAAAAAATTCACCGGTACTTGCACGGTGACAAATAATTTTGTTTAGAGTGAATTGTGTTCATACGGCCTTTTGTCTATCAGCTATATCCCCCAACCCACGGTAAGGTATAGCTGACACAGCTTAAGGTAACATAGTGCAGTTTTTTTCAAGCAAATTTTCTTTTAAATTGAAACTGCACTATTTTCTGTTTCACATAACCATTTCCATTTGGGTACTTCAGTTTTGTTAATTTTCAACATTAACAAAAACACACTGTTTTATGTGCATAAGTACCCAACAGAAAATTCACTGGTACTTGTAACTATTGAATTTTTTCTTATATTTTTTACACATTCGCTTATTGTTCACTTTCGCATATTTTCTTGAATTCTGCCCATAAAATTACTAGAATAGCGATATATATATGTCACAATCACTACGAAGTGTAGTTATCTTGTTGAAATATATATAAATACAAACAAATTCATTTATTCCTGTCAAATTTGAGTGGCGAACCTGCGTACATATTTAATTTACTCTGAAACAAATAAAAGTTCTATTAGAAAATTTTTTCTCATTTATTACGGTGTTAATTAATTTGCGTTCTTGGGTCATATAGTGTAGCATTATACGTCACACACTGTATTGTATCATTATATGCCACACCTACTGTAACATACTTGCGGCTTTACGCATAACAAATTCAAATATATTTTAGTAATAATCATATTACAATTATTGAACTAACCCAGACGGCACGGAATGCCGAATATGAGACACATATCACAGTTAATAAATTATACATATAAACACACAACCCATTGTAATATACATACAAACATTCAACTAATTGTGGGAAAATACCAAAATATTCAAACTGATCTGTTGACGCTGCAAATTGTACAAAACTACATGTGTGGAGTTATGCATAAAAAACTACATGTATACAAAGACTGTATACAAACGTACATGTATGCATAACCCATTTCCTATGTACTTATTTTTAGTTATTAGTATTAAGATATTTATGAATGTATAGGTTAAGTAAATTAGTATAAAAGACAATAATTTATTCAATAAAGCAGAGACTTAATGTCGCACAACCAAACGTGCAACGTCTTTCAATTACGAATATTTCATGGCGATCCTGCCAGCTCAGAACAAAAATCAGCACAACTGCTAAAACGTTCTGACTGGAGAAGATCCTGCCAGCTTGATCTTAACTTAGCTGAAAATTTGCTCATAAGCAAAATTCGCTAGATCTTGCCTGGACAGAGATCCTGCCATCTCACAAACAGCTCACTAACTGCCAAGAATTTGAAAAGAAAGGACTAAAGATCCTGCCAAACTAAAGTAGTCCTGAACGTAACAAGATACAAGGAAAGAAGATATTTTACGCTACAAAGAAGATTCAAAAATTTTTTGCTAACATCATCAGGAGCTGAACAAATTAAAACCAAAATCATCAGTTATGAAAATTGGAGCAAATCAGAATCGAAGGATGACTGATCAAGTAAACGCATAAGCGAAGTGGAATAAAAAGGCAATAAAGAGAACGGATCAAATAAAAACGTAAGCAAGCTGGAATAAAAATGACGGATCAAATATAAGCAAAAGAGGTGGAATAAATGTTGGAAATCTTCAGCAACAGCAAATTAACGGCAAACTACATCCAGACCGACAAGGAGTTATAAATATTTAAGTATACATTTTTAGAATCAATTGAGCGGCCTCAGGGACGCTAAACCATTAGCAAAAACGAAAGTTTTTGCTTAGGATTTTTTTTCTCTTTTTAAGTAGGAAATAAAATTAATTGAAAATTCTTTTTTTTTTAACATTGAACAAATTTCCTTTAAAATATATAGAAAAACTGCACTATTTAGTTTTGAAAAAAAAAAGTGTGTAGAAACAATTTCTTTTGAAAAAAAAAATATAATATAAAAATTTACCTTAAAAGTAAAAGAAAAGTAAATTGGAATATTTAGGACACTTCTATAACCTCTAGAGAAATCCCATAGAACATTTTAATAAAATTTAAAAATTTAAATTACTCTGTCCATTACTATTAAAATGCAAAGAAACTCCTCAGACCTTCCTCTCTATTGGTGGGATGAAAATACCCGACACACTAGGGACCTACCCAAAGAACTAGAGAGTTTAAAGAAAGTTTGGAAGACAATAGGTATGGAACGGGAACCCACAATTGAGGACATTATAAACCCCACTACCAGGGTGGAAGAAATAATGCGAATGATGAGGAAAGTGTTCCCCAACAATTTCAAAATGTTAGGTAGCACCTGAAAAAAATTTTATAAAACAAAAATATCTAACTTCCTATTAAAACCTTCAAGATGTCTTGGTGGACAAAAATAGCCCAAGGCATTATGGTAGCCATAGCTGGCTACGAAATAGGAAAAGAAAGCTCTGAAACAAGAGATAACAAAATAATCAAGTACGAGCCATCAACTAGGGTAGATACAGAAAGTACTCCGAACATCCCGTATGTTTGGTTAGCAATTATAGGTTGCGTATTCATGCTATTAATCATCACAATAGCCATGATGCTCAAAAACTATACGAAGCAAAAATTTAGGCAGGTAAAACCCGCCACAACTCGTATCTAACCCATTACCAGTACCAAACCAAAACTGAGGAAGAGCGATAAATTCAAACCCAAAATGTCACAATCGACAGTAAAGGCAACCCTGCCTAAAGCGAACAGCAAATCAAAAAAAAAAATAGCATAATTCCTTTGATGGCTCCTGACAAAAATAGTCATGAAGCAATAGGAAAATCTAGGACAGTGGAAGTAAGCAAAACCTAATGAAAAAAAAAAATAAAAATATATACAAATAATTTTTTTACCCAGCCAATATTAACACCTAAAATGAAGCAAAGTCACAAAGAGAACCTATATTAAATATATATGTTAAAGCGCTATATAAATTTGCAATAAGACATGTCGCGCTAGTTTTCATCTTAGGATAGAAAAATGGTAGCGTAGGAAATACAAGAAACCTGATTGTAGATGATAAAATTGACTTACGACAATTATTTATCAGGCTGTACACACGTTGTACAAATGCCGCCAATACAGGACTTGGTATTTATATGAAAAACACAGTTGTCCTCAGGGACAAATTGGTGAAAAATAATTGATTATTTACTCGAGTAGGCAAATGTAAAACAATAATTGATAGTTCTCTAAAATAGAATATATACATTAACCAAAGAGGTTGTGCACGTGACAAATCCCGGTATAAAAATAAAAATTAATTCTTCATAAAAGTTATGACGATTCTGTCCTGGTGGCCGCCGCAGAAATCGCATGACAAATAAGATCAAATAAATTGCTGGAAAAATAAGAAAAATAAATTAAAAGATAGAATAATTTTGCATCCACTGTACCTTCTTTCCATTAACCAGCTAAACTACTACAACAAATACAAATTACCTCGCTCTTCCACCAGCTACAGCTACAAAATTTTCCGAATAAATAAATGTAACCCTAATAAAATAATATAACAATGAAAAGGTGTTAAAAATATGTATATAAATATGAAGTGTTTCAGCCATAAAAACAACGTTTATAGAAATCATAATCTTAGGAAAACTCCGATAAAATAGTAATAGGAAATATTTTTACGCTAAATAGAATTGAATAGTAGTAAGAAATAGTCTTATTTCAAAATCCCCAATAGATTAAAAAATATTAATAGCAAGGTTTCTTCTTCTCTAACCTTAGGTAAATAAATAATAAAAATTATTTCTATAGAAACTGATTTGCATAAATTAATGAGTAATGGTAGAATAAATAATGGTAGGAACTATAAAAATAATTTAGAAATTAATAATAATAGCAATTATTATTAAGGAATTAATTTCTCTTGGAAATAATATAAAAATAAATATTCCAATTTACTCGATTTGTAGGAACATGTCGATTTTTAAGTGAGTCGACGCTCTTAAAGACCGGCTGTGCAAAACAAATTTTAAAATTCTTTATATGGAAAATCATTATTACATTTAAAATTTTGAAAAAATAAGTAAAATTAAAAAAAAAAAAAAATTTTCTATATCTAAAAGTCTAAAATGTTGAAAAAAAAAATGGACTTATACAAAACAAAAAATATACGTAAACAATAATTATAACAATAAAAATAGCAAGGTCAACAGATCAAAAGCAAAGCAAACAACCTCTTTCACTACAATAAAATATCAAAACAATTGAAAATATGACAAAAAGTCTTATACAATTGTTCACAAAACAATTATATAACACTTTTTTTTCTAAGGTGGATGGTGTAGCATTATACGTCACACACTGTATTGTATCATTATATGCCACACCTACTGTAACATACTTGCGGCTTTACGCATAACAAATTCAAATATATTTTAGTAATAATCATATTACAATTATTGAACTAACCCAGACGGCACGGAATGCCGAATATGAGACACATATCACAGTTAATAAATTATACATATAAACACACAACCCATTGTAATATACATACAAACATTCAACTAATTGTGGGAAAATACCAAAATATTCAAACTGATCTGTTGACGCTGCAAATTGTACAAAACTACATGTATGGAGTTATGCATACAAAACTACATGTATACAAAGACTGTATACAAACGTACATGTATGCATAACCCATTTCCTATGTACTTATTTTTAGTTATTAGTATTAAGATATTTATGAATGTATAGGTTAAGTAAATTAGTATAAAAGACAATAATTCATTCAATAAAGCAGAGACTTAATGTCGCACAATCAAACGTGCAACGTCTTTCAATTACGAATATTTCAATAGGTGGTTGCTATTTTTTTTGCAAATTAAATTTAAAGTACACATTAAGCTGCCTTAATTTCTGTATTTATATACAAAAATGGAATCCATTATACAAAAAGCAGAAGAAATCTTGGAATTCGAAACGGATTTCAATGATCAACCCACAGCTGACCACTCCATAATCTCCCTGAGTATTCAGCAGGGTGAATTTAAAATTATGTGGGAAAAGCTAAGGGCTGCATATGAAGAAGCTACCTCCTCAACTCAGGGGCTGCAAGCAAAAGAACTTTCTTCAGTTAAAAAGAAATACAAATTGTCATACCAATCGTATGTACGATGCTTGACTGCAATGGGTAAGTTGTCTGACAAGTTATCCAAGGGCACCAAGGAGACTGAAGCTCCAACCACCCGAACACACAATATGCGTCTTTCTCCGTGCGATACAGCTGTGTTTAAGGGTGACTATTTATCGTGGCCAACATTCCGAGATATGTTCACGGCCATTTACATATCGAACAAGGACCTTGCCCCGATTGAGAAGCTATTCCATCTCAATCAAAAAACTCAAGGGGAGGCCAACGATATTGTAAGCAATGCACCTGTCACTAATGAAGGTTTTGATATTGCCTGGAAGAGTTTAACTGAAAGGTATGAAAATAAGCGTAGTTTAGTGAAGGCTCAACTCGACACCGTCTTCGGCATAAAGCCAATAGAGTCTGATTGTGGTAAATCAATAAGGTATTTACAATTTAAATTGAATAATTGTATGACATCATTAAAAGGTCATGAAATAGATCTGTGGGACGCCCTCTTTGTATACCTGTGTGCTGAAAAATTGCCCGAAAGCAACCTCTCGCTTTGGGAACAGTCTTTGGGGAACAAGACAGAGAGAGGTAAATGGGAGGACAAGAATAAATTTCTTTCTGACCGATTTCTTGCGTTGGAAAATGTGTGTGGCCATAGAGGCAATAAGACTTCAAAAAGTTTTAAGCCTCATATTACAAAACCAACTTCTGAACCCCAACAAAAAAGGCTGGCAGCTTCCAAACAAGCGTCAAGGAATTTAATTGTAAAATGTGTCATACAAATGAGCATAATCTACGCAACTGCACGAAATTCCTTAAACTTTCACCTGCTCATAGAGTTGATTTTATTAAGAGCAATAAAAGCTGCCGGAATTGTTTATCGTCTGGACATACTGTGTCGAAATGTACAAGCTCATACAACTGCAGCACTTGTCATTCTCGACACAATACGTTCCTACATATACAAAAAATTCAACAAAAGACAGCAGCGCATGCAAAGCATTCGGAAGTTCTTCCGGAACGAGACACGCCTCGCAAAAAATCCTACCCTACAACCGGAGTACAATCGAGTTGTGACCGAATACGAGGAATTAGGACATATGTCAAGGATCAAGAGCTGTGTACCACCCGCCTCCTTTGACCTTTATTTCCTACCTCATCACCACGTCATCAAGGAAGAAAGTACCTCCACGAAAGTTCGCGCTCTTTTTAACGCATCTAATCCGACCGCACGTTTTGTATACAGGTCCTACGCTACAAGCTGACCTAACTCTTCTTATACTTCGCTGGAGACTTTACAAATATGCCTTCAACAGCGATATCGAGAAAATGTACCGACAAATTATGGTGCAACCTAACCAAACCAAATACCAGCGCATAGTATTTCGTACTAGCTCTAAAAGCCCTATCAGCCTTTACGGACTAAAGACTGTGACATTCGGGGTTAACTGTGCTCCTTATTTAGCAATAATGACACTTTTACAATTGGCAGAGGACGTCGAAGACACCTTTCCAATTGCATCCTCAATAATAAGAGAATACATGTATGTGGATGATATTCTTGCTGGTGGACACTGCATCCAATCAGCAATTTCTGCCAGAGATCAAATATCTCAAGCCTTGCAATCAACCGGCTTTCCACTACGAAAGTGGACAGCCAATTGTGAGCAAATTCTAAAAGATATTCCTAAACAATAACTATTCAACAAAGATTTCCTGGAATTCGCAGATGCAAGTTCAGTGAAGGCACTAGGTGGAAGATGGAATGCACGCAATGATGAGTTCTACTTCATCGCAAAACCAATGGAAAATTGCGACAACTTAACAAAAAGGGCGATCTTATCGACCCATTAGGATGGCTTGCTCCAATAGTAGTTGTAGCCAAAATAATCATGAAAAAATTTGGCGTGAAGGTACAAAATGGGATGAAGATGTATCCCCAATTACTACGAAACCTTGGAACACCTTTATGGAATAGTATCATGAAATTAATAAAATTTGGATACCTCGATGGACACACTTCTCCCCGCACAACAAAATGGAAATTCACAGTTTTGTGACGCATCAAAGAAAGCGTATGCCGCGGCAATATACCTACGAGTGGAAAACAACGACCAAGCTCTCATCAATTTGCTGTTGGCAAAAACAAAGGTAGCTCCGGTAAAAACCATCTCACTTCCGCGACTGGAATTATGCGGAGCCGTACTACTCTCCGAAATGATGGAAAATCGCAACTTAGGGAATCCAAAAACCTACTTATGGACCGATTCAAATATTGTACTGGCATGGAAACGAGAGCCCCCTTGTTCATGGTCAACTTTCGTAGCGCACCGTATTACGAAAATCGTTGAAATGGTTGGAAAGGATAACTGGCGCCATGTGGACTCGGGATCAAACCCAGCCGACTTGGCTAGCAGAGGACTTCCAGCACATGAACTGGTCAACAATTCCTTGTGGTGGCAGGGACCTTCTTGGTTACAAGAAGACATCTCAAAATGGCCTACACAAGATATATCTTACAACACAACCATAGAGGAGAAACGAGTGCAAGCTCATACAATCACGACCAAAATTAATTGCGAAATTCTGGATAGATTTTCGAATCTACCTAGAGCTTTGAGGGTGATATCTTATGTCTTGAGATTTCTCGAAAGAACTCATCCAAAGACAAAAGATTATTTTAATAAAACGTCGTATCTGGTTTCATCAGATGAAATCCAAATCGCTACGCAACGCTTAGTTAAGATGTCGCAACAACAGTTTTATCCCACAGAAAACAAAAATCTGAAGTCAAGCAAGCTAGTAGATTGTAAAAACGAAGTGCTTCCTCTTGACCCTTTCTTAGACAAATATAGAATTATAAGGACTGGTGGTCGCATCCGCGTGGCTCTAGATCTACCATACAATGAACGCCATCCAATAATCCTACCTTACACCTGCAACTTTTCTCGACTTTTAGTTCAGTTTATCCATGAAATCTCTTTACATGGAGAAAATCAACTAATGTTTAGGCTTATTAGGACACAATACTGGATTCCTAGGGTTACAAATATGACAAAATCCATCATTCACAATTGTAAGGTCTGCAAAATCTATAAAAAACGTGTACAAACCCAACTTATGGGTAACCTTCCCAAGGAACGTACCACATTTTCCCGACCATTTACTAATTCAGGGGTAGAATTTGCAGGACCATTCGACAAAAAAAGTTATAGAGGTAGAGGGTGTCGAATTTCGAAAGGTTATGTCTGTCTGTTTGTCTGCTTTACTGCGAAAGCTAAACATTTGGAAGCCACAACCGATCTTAGCACCCAATCCTTTCTCGCGGCATTTTCCAGATTTATCGCCAGGCGAGGATGTCCGAAAAATATATATTCCGAAAATGGGACTAACTTTGTCGGAGCCTCACGATCACTTAGATCTAAGTTTAGGGCATTTATAGCTGATTCGCGTGAGAACGCATTGTCTAAATATGCTCATCAACTTCTGCAATGGCATTTCATCCCTACTGCCTCTCCTCAAATGGGAGGTCTGTGGGAAGCAGGAGTAAAAAGTTTCAAAAGCCACTTTCGAAAAGTGGCAGGTAGGGATAAATATACATTTGAGGAATTCACAACCCTGCTTTGTCGAATAGAGGCTTACCTCAACTCGCGACCATTAAGTCCAGCGTCGAACGAATCGACCGACTTAGAACCCTAAACCCCTGGTCATTTCCTGGTAGGCGGACCTCTTCTCGCTCCTCCAGAAATAGATTCCAATTGAGAATCCTGCCCCCATAGTCAATAGGTGGCATAAATTAAAAGCTTTGCATCAAACCTTTTGCAAAAGATGGAGAAGAGAATATCTCTTAGAAATGCAAAAGCGGGTAAAATGGAAACACCCGAAAGCAAACATCAAAATAGGGGATTTCGTCGTCGTGAAAGACGACAATGTAGCTCCAACCGAATGGAGACTTGGAAGAGTGGTCAAACTCCACCCGGGAGCAGACGACCTTGTACGAGTTGTCGATATCACAACTGAAAAAGGTCAAATTACAAGGTCCTTGGCCAAACTGGTTCTACTTCCACCAGCCAATGAAACAAGTGGAGAGGTATCCACCGATGACCAAACCGATCCTTAAATCAGGACATTCCACTTATTTAGAATAGGTAATGCCATTTCTAATTATCGGCGTACAAAGTAAACAACTTTTATTTCAAAATTAAAAAGCAAAAGTCAACAGGGTGCAGATACCAAGTCTATGAAAACTAAAAACGAAATCCCTGAAAAATAACCTATATCCCCAGCGGAAACATATAGTATACATAAATTAACTACAAAACTAACTACCAAACTAACTACAAGCACATTACCACGTACAAACGTTCAGTAGCCGCAGGGAAATACATTCATTTAGTCATTTTGGTTTTCTTCTTCGTTTCAAAATCCTTCTCAGTCATCTGTTCCTAAATATAAAACGGCTTAACATTGTTTCAGACAAATAACAGTCCAACTACAATAACTTGACAAAGCTTTGCTTAACACAACCTGCATAATTCATTACCACGTTAATTTATCATGTTATGTTGGTGTAATTGGACTAACTACATAAGAAACCTAAACCGCAAAAAAAAAATCCATTCCATTCGCATGCGGGTATAATTAGTACATATCAACCCATATCATTAAAACTACTCAATAAGGTTATAAATAATGCCTTGCATTCAGTTTTATCCAATTATTCTATACCATTGCATTAAAACTTAGTGTAGTGTACTTTTACAACACACTAACGCAAAAATACAGATTTTCATTTACTACGTCAATATGAATAAACAAATCACATATTTGTAATCAGTACATTTCTTTTTTCCAATAATTTTTTTTAGTTTAAGTGCTTTCTCTTATTTCTCATAATAACTCACAAATTTTTTGTGAGGTATTTGAGACAAGCAAAAGCACTACAACAAAATTGCAATTAGCTTTGCATAAAACCAACTTATCGCTTTTGCGATCATTTCAGGCTTTTTTAGCCCCAAAACCAGAAAAAGGAACACTTAAATGCATCTTACTCTAGTTCGGGATATAATTGGCATGTCTCCTATTTTGATGGTCACCTTCTTCGTTGATTGGCAAAACCTCTAAAACCATTCTTTTTGGGGTGCCCCAATACTCCGGCTTGCAATTACGTGTACTGCACAAGGAATTCATATTAATTTGCATAATCTGGTAAGAAAAGAAAACAACAAGTTATTAAATTGATCAATTTAACACAAATTATAAAATTTTACAACTTGTTTACTTACCATCATCATGTTTATTATGTAATGACATTCTTCTTCTTCCATTTGTCATTCTTTCATTCTCTTTCACTTTTTTCCGGTTTTGGGAATTGAATCTTCCAATTCCAATAAATGACAAGAGGACCCTTAAATTGCCCCTTAAATCGCCAGGTTAACAAACGTATAAGGGTAATATACTTGCAACATTTAGACGTGCCTAAGCAGCTAACACATGTCACAAAGTAGAAACCCGTAGCACAAATTTTTTCCTTGTAATTGTTAAATATATGGCTTGTTGCCATGTGCTTTTTCAAGATTTGTAATTCTTCGAGAATTTTATTTTTATGTCGGTATTATAATTTCACTCCAATCCAGCAAGTGGTACCCCCTTCATGCCGAAGCCAGTGGCCTCAGACATCCCATTGTTATAGAAACATTAATTTAGTCATCATGTGTCGTTTTGATTTGTTAAAAAATTCAGCGTTTTGGGTAATTCCCAGTGGTGTCTTGTTTTCTTTATGTAGATTATTAATTTTTCAATTGTTAAGTTGTAATTCCAATTGTAGAAATTTGTTAAATTGTGAAGTTGAAACCAGGTTAGACAAGGTACTGTAATGCGCTTGTTACAGTTGTTATGTTATGCTTTTTTGCCAATATTTACATAATTTTAGTTTTGTAAATGAATTTTCGTCATATCAGGTGTCACATTTTAATGAATTTATATTCATTCTGGTTATGTGTTTCGTCGTATTAGGTTTATATAGAGTAGCAATTGTATGTAAAATGTGAATATATGCACATAACCGTGCATTAATTATTTCTTTATTTCTTTATTTCTTTATTTCACTTAGTCAATGGACTTAAATCCTTACAGATTATGATACAAACTAAAGTTAAGAGATAGTTATTTGAAAAATAATACATAATAGGGTAGAGCGAGGAGGATTTGACATAAAATTGAATTTTTGTTATTTTCGACAAAAGCTTATCATATTATTAAAATATTTACATTGGTTACTGTTCCTTAGATATTTAAGTTCAAAATCATTTATAATCGAAACACGACCACTTAATATTTTTATTGGTATAAAGCGAAATAGAGAAAATGACAAATGCGTCAAATCATCCCACTTTTAAGGAGGATTTGTCACTGTCTTAGGAGGATTTCACAATATGCAGGAGGATTTATCATGTTACTAATTCCAAAGAAACTTCAAAGATTAATTTTTTGTTTTGTTTAGACATTTATTTAATTTATTATTTTAGTTCATTTGTTTACATGAGTATTAAAAAAAAGTACATGAAGACAATGCAAATAAAATTTTAGCGGACGTCAAGACCTGAAAAATTCACTTTAAACTGTATCTTTCCATTTCATGTAGAGGTACCAGCCAATTGTATAGGATCTGGAAGTTTGGCTACCAAATCGGTTGGTAGTGCTAATTAGATATCTTCAACTACAGTTTCGCAAAAAGTAGATGTATTGTTTTGTCTTCTAAAATATTTGATTGTGTACGGCAAATTACTCGCCCTTGAAACAGCTATTACCAATCCAACATAATAGAAGTTCCTATCATTTCCAAATTTAATGAGGACATAATCATCGCAAACGGCCTCCCCATTCTCGATTTAATTTTTTCCAATTCTTCACTCATGGACTCATCGCTTTCCTGCCATATCAACGAATTGTCGGAGTCTCTGACGCTATAGTTATCACTGTCATTACTGGAAGAATCAAGTAATACACGTTTAACGATATTTGCTTTTTTAATTTTTTCTGTTTCTTGTTTTTTGGTCTTTTGCAATGAGAGATCTATTAATCGATTTTTTTCCGGGGTTTCAGTGTAAATTCTTGATTTTCCTGCCGGACGACCTTTGAACATTTTTCGGGGTTTTAGTTTTGGCAGCGGTCGAATCTTCTCTGGTGTGTTATGAAGCGTTTCAACCACTGAAGTGGTTAAAACATTAGGAGTTAAAGGAATCTCAGCCAAGCTGTTTTCAGTCGGATAGTTTGAAGAGCAAATCGGTCCATCGTTATGTTCTTTGTTCCCTTCAAATTCTTCTACTTCACAAAACTCGCTTTCACCAAATATATTGGAATTGAAAGGGTAAATTCCTGTAGACGAAAATCCCTTTGTAATGTTCTCTGGGGAAAATGCTCTAAGAAAAGGGGTAGATGACAGAGACGGAATATCGTATATTGTGATTCCTTGTGTTTTTTCTGGGTTATTTACAATGTAATTGTTAAATGAGGCCTTGCATTGTTTCTTAAATGGCCCAAATACCCCTACATCTAATGGCTGCAATCGATGAGACGTGTGCGGTGGAAAAGAGAGTAAAACAATCCCGTTATTGCGGCAGAATAAAATAGCTTCAAGTGAGCAGTGAGACGCATGATTGTCCAGAAGAAGAAGAATGGGATTTTCTTTTGAACATTTCGTAAAATTTCTTAAATGTTTCGAAACATCAAGGAAAATTACTGCATTCATCCAACCACTGTCTGGAAAAAGTCCAAGGGATCCCGACAATGCTCCTTTCATGAATAAAGGGTTCGCTCGTTTGCGGGGGCATACATATACCGGAGGCACATGATTTCCTGTTGCATTGACAATGGCACCCATTATTACTAGAGTTCCTCTCTCTCCTGAAGCAGTTTGTGAAACAGTTCTCTTGCCTTTTTCAGCAATGATCTGAAATTTTTTAATTAAGTCAAAATATCCTTTTAAAAAAATATGCGACTTACTTTAACAGAATCCATTACTGTTGTGATACCAGTCTCGTCGAGGTTGTATATATCTTCAGGCTTAAACGAGTGTTTTAAGAGAAGACTTTCAAGTTTTCCGAAGAAGTCTAACACTACAGGTTTGGTAAAAGCTCGAAGGCGAGCTAAACTTATATTTCCGGTTTGCGTAAACTAATAGTTGGATTTCGTCTCATAAAACCCCATAACCAAACTTTTCCTGCAGCTTGATCCTTATCTCAAGAAGATGGGTATCTTATATTGTTCCTTTTTACATATTCGTAAACAAATCGTTTTGCCATATCAAAAAATAATCCGTGATGTAAATTTGAGCAGCTTTTTAAAGTATACCGCCAGCTCTCTTTCTTCAAAATTTGATAGGACTTGCCCTACAGAATATTTAGTGCTAGCCTTGCCTTGTAACTCGTTAGGTAGCCGGTTTTCAGAAAGAAGCTTGAGCCGATAAATTATGGTTGTCCTGTTTACATTATATTTTCGAGAAGCACTCGTTGGCGTTTCAATTTTACTTTTTCTGTCGTGTAGCGCTTGCTGAAGACCTTCTTCATTAATAACCCCCTCGGGATGTTTCCTTTTGTATATATTAGTCATATTACCCTAAATATTATAACAGTGAAAGCACAAACACAAAAAAAAAACTATAACAGAGCACTAGGAAGATAAAAGGAGGATTTGACAATTTGATAAATCCTCCTACTGGGCAAATGTCAAATCCTCCTTTAACGATCAATAAGTATTTGTTATCAAACTTACCGAGTATGCTTAATATTATCACACAACTGATCTTTGAATTAGTTTTGTATGAAAAATAATATCTTAAATCTCAGAGAGTTAAAATAATACCAATTCACTGTAACGCTGGACGCAGAGGAACTAAGCAAGCAAAATCAGCAACAAAACGCCACAAAACCGAAAAACACGTGCAGCACCAAGCAGACCAGAAAAATGACTGACATATTCATGTATATTGCTCAATAGTTAACAGGCTTAAAATATGGATTTTGATATTATGTGTATCTATCAAGGTTTTCGTTATATTTGAAAATGACAAATCCTCCTTTTGTCAAATCATCCTCGCTCTACCCTACTTAGAAAGCAGATTTTAACATATTTAGCAGTTTCGCTTTTGGAGCAGAAAAGTCTAGATTTACAACAGTACTGATAGAGTTAAACTCACGGAGAGCACGAGCAATTGGAGCATTACTGGAATAGTGGGTTTTAAAATTTTCACAATAAAATGTATAAAAACTGCGAAGACACCTCCGAGGAATATTAAATCGAATCCTATCCAATAAATATGGACAGTCAACGAACCCATTAATAATATCATACGTAAATGACAAGCAGAGTATTGATCTGCGATTATCTAAAGACTTAAGGCTTAAAAGCATAAGTCGCGCAGAGTAGGCGGGTATAGGATCAGAGAAGTTTAATGGACGAAGGGCATATTTGAGAAAAATTTTTTGTATTCTTTCAATTCTGGTAATAGCAGTTTGACTACTTGGTCTCCAAATAAATACGCCATATTCCAGATTAGATCTAACAAAAGATGTGTAAAGTAGCTTAAACGTGTAGGGATCAGAGAATTTGGTAGCATTGCGCCTTACAAAGCCAAGCATAGAATAAGATTTAGAGGTTATGAAATTTATGTGCTTACTAAAAGAAAAGTTATTGTCAAAGACAACACCAAGGTCCTTAATCTCATTAACACATTGAAGCTCATAATTAGAGATACTATAATTTGTAGTTAGAAGATTAATTGACTTCGAGTAGGTCATTTGAAAGCATTTGGATGGATTCAAAGAGATACCGGAATTCAGGCACCATTGGTGCAATTTATTAATATCATTCTGCAACATTAAGGCATCATCTGGCGTCTTAATGGCAGAAAATAGCTTTAAGTCATCGGCGTATAGCAAACACTTCGCAAATGAAAAACAACTACTTACGTCATTAGTAAATAAGATAAATAAAAGTGGACCTAATATACTCCCTTGGGGAACCCCAGAAGTGGCTACAAACGGACTAGACGATTGTCCATCAATGGAAACAACACACTGTCTGTTACTTAAATAAGACTTTACCCATAAAAGAAACGAAGAGTGGAAACCAAGGCAACCTAATTTTTTAATTAAAACACTATGATGGATTTTGTCAAAAGCTTTTGAAAAGTCCGTATAAATGCAATCAACCTGATAACCTGCAGAAAAAGATTCAATACAATATTCACTAAAAACAGCAAGATTTGAAACTGTTGATCTACCAGCGACAAAAGGGAGATATTAAAGACTTAACCGCAAAATTCAACTTGGCATTAACAGCATGCTCGAAAATTTTGGAAATGGTAGAAAGCTTTGAAATAGGTCTGTAATTACGCACATCATTTTTGTTACCACTTTTAAAGACGGGGGTAATGGAGGTGAGCTTCCACTCGTCAGTGAACGTACCGCACGAAAGAGATTTATTAAAGATTATTCTTAAAGGGAGAACTAGAGTCGGGCAGTTTTTTAACAGGACTGAAGAGAACCCATCAACGTCTGTTTGAGACGAAGATTTAAGTTTGAGAATAGCATTACTAATATCATCAGAAGAGAGACAGAGGGCACCAAAGCTTAGAGCAGTGTCAAGATTCGAGGAGGCATCAAGCGATTGATAACTATCGTCGGCAGAAAAATTTGATTTAAAAAACTCCGCAAATAAGTTGGCTGTATCACCCGGTGTTCGCGCTGAGTGGCCATCAAGGAACACTCCAGACGGTATACTGGAGCAACCTTTTTTGGACTTGATATAGCTCCAAAATATTTTCGGATTCAACTTAATGTTAGACTCGATTGTATGAATATAGTTGGTGTACAGAAGCTTATCCAAATTATTAAATTTCTTCAAGTATTGCTTATATTTAATGAAGAACAAATGGTTCTTCGTATGTTTAAACTTACGCATATATTTATTTCTGAGATTCCTCAATTTTTTCAACTCTTTCGTATACCACGGAAGTTTGTAAGGCCTCATTCGTCTCATAGGAATTTTATGCAGGCAGTGATTTAATAGAATAGATTTGAAAGTTTGGAAACTATTAGAAGTATCCAGTCCTTCAAGTACCACTTTCCAGTCTATTTCAGATAAAAAACTATTAAAACTGGGAAAATCAAACGAATTAAAGTTAAAAGTAAATCTGCTTTCAGAAGTATCCTGTGCAAAACTATAAAAACTAAAATTAATAACCAAGGGTAGGTGATGCCTGTCCTTGTGAGTGATGGGATTTGTACATTCACTGATTTCACAATTAATATTATCACTAATAAATATGAGATCGAGTAATCTATTTAAAGTATTAACACATTTGTTGATTTGCAATAAATTAAGACTAAGTAAATTGTCAATGAAATATAATTCGTGATTTGCAGAGAGATTATTAGGTGTAAGACCAAAATTACAAACATTAGTTGACCAGTCAATATTGCATAAGTTGAAGTCACCAAGCACGCAGAGATGATTATCACTTAGGTTATTAATAACTAGCGAAACTATGTTGTCAGCGTGTGCCTTGTATAGTTCAAATGAACTGCCTGGTGGCACGTATGATGCAAGGAGATATAGGGAGCCTTGTGAATCAGAACTATTAATGCAAACACAAATTTGGTCGAGCAAAACGTCACCATTACTAAGCGGAAAGAAACAGGAGGATAACTGACGTTTGACCGCAATTAAGACCCCACCGCCACGAAGACAACCAGTAGCGTTAGCATCTCGATCTTTGCGGAATACATTAAAAAGATTAGAGTCGAAGAACTCACTGTCGAAAAAACTTCTATTCAGCCATGTTTCGATGAAAACAAAGACGTCATAATCCAATTGGGAACTGAAGGTGTGAACAAGATCGGCTTTGGTCCTCATCCCAGAAAGGTTTTGGAAATATACCTTTATCTCACTATGCCCATTAATTGGAGGCAGAGCACTCACCACATTGTTCAGTGATTGCTAATCGTCGCTTGACACTGGGTCCGAGCTACTTGCTTGCTTGCGAACATTTTTAAACGGTTTAACTTTCACATTTGCTGGCCATAGCAAGGGATCCATAATTGCGTCCAGGAAGGTAGCTGACACGCCAAGCTTAAAATTTACTCTAGAGAATTTAGTAAAATCTGTATCTTTTTTAACCAGAGGGAAGCAGGCAAGTTCATTGCCATCGATTTTCGTATTTTTAACCACATAGGAGATTATATTATCAGCAGTGACATTAGATTTGAATGACGATAGATGGATCCATTTTTTTGCGGAAACTACATCAAGTTCAGTGTTAGTACTGACCCCGATCACTAGACTACGCGATATGGTTTGGACTTGGGGGGTTTCCTTTTGATGGACTTGACTTCCCGCGTTATTAGAATCACTGATTTTATCATTGCCTACCACGTCAACGTTAGTACCAGAAGACAGAGATTTAGTGCGTTTTTTGTTTTTACGCGTTTTTCTCTGAACCTGAGTCCACTGTGAGGGAGATTCAATATTATTTGCAGTAGAAGAGCTGTGAGAGAGATGTGTTGAGCATGCTTGAACCACAGTAGTAACATTCTGCATAGTGGCACATAGTTGAATTTCACTCACATTGTTATCATTAGAAATTGGGCAACGATCGGTGATAGCAGTAACAATTGGACTCTTGTTGTTGACATCAACATCAGCAGAAGTCATAGCAGCAGCAGAGATCGCAGTATCATTGCAGGTGGCGTCGACAATTGCACAGGCAAGAGATGCGTCATCTGTACTCGACGATGTTGTCTCTGACGTTTTAACTGCAGTAGCGGCGCAAGCAGAACGAATATCTGTAGAACATGTGCATTTATTTGTATTTAAATCTGAAGCTAGCGAAGCAATGGCCGAGAACAACTCATCTAAACGAAGTTTGTTGTGTAGAGAGCGAATTTCACTTAATATTTCCAATTGGTCAATAAGAAATTTGTTATAATTTTTGAGAGAATTGATCTCAATTAGAGCCAAATCTAAAGCACTTGTTTGCTGAGATGAGTGAGGATGACTTACGTCAACACTGCCAACATAAGAAAGCATAGGTTGACTATTGAAGTTATTTGTTTTATCAGGAATGCATGTTGTTGTAGCATCACTGAGATTAATAGACTTATTGAAATCTATGATAGGTGGCGGTGAGCGCAGAGAGTTACGACGCAAGGCAATACACCTATTACATATGAATTGTTTACCCGTTTCAGTCAAGCAATCCAGATCAGCTGGGCGAATCTTGACACACTCCATATGAAAAAGTTCAATGCACTTTGCGCACTGCACTTTTGGTTGCGTTCGCTCTACTCTACAGCCACATATGCACGGCATTTTGAGAGTAACGAAGAATAGTCATAAAGAATTAAAATATGCAGAAGCACTTATGCAAAATTTTTTTATATGAAAGTCAATAAACTTTATAATTTTTGAATATTAAAATATTTATTCAATTATAGTTTTTAAAGGCACTATTAGACATTTTGTTTGGAGATCGCGATATAAATCACAAGTATAGAAATATTTATTTGTTTACATTGATTTCACGAGATAAATGAAATTTACTTAGAGAGCAGTGTAAACACGTCTGCACAGCACGACGTCGACTTTTGTGTATTATGTGAAATTCTATCCAGTTACATGTGTACATGACTGTACATTAATATATAATAAGGGTATTTTCAATCCCGTTACTTGTACTTTTTGTCCTTTGTGGAGTTGTGTGTATGTTATCACAATTTATATGTAAGGTATAATCTCTACCCCGTTATATGTTCCGTTTATCATATATGTATGAATTTATTCAAAACAAAATTTTTACTTATATTTTTACATTTCACATAATTTCCAAATTAAAGCTGACAATATTTTTTTAATTTATTTGATTTTAATTGTTCATCCGTGGCCACTCATGTGTCAAGTTAATTTTTTAAAAAAATCCAGCTGTGATACAAAATGCACATTCTACTTCACATAATTTTTAAATTAAAGTTGACAATATTTTTTAATTTCTTTGATTTTAATTGTTCATTTGTGGCTACTCATATATCAAGTCAATTTATTAACAAATCCAGTTTTTCTCTTTCACTTAACACTCCAATTTCGCCGTGTGGTGTTGCCATTTCAGCAAAATAAATGAACACCAATTTTCAGTGTAAATGAAATACGGAAAAACGCGAAATGTTAAGAATTAAAATTAAAAATTATTTAGCGAGACTTTTTGTCGAATACTACAAAAACTAGCCTGAAATGCGAAACCTTTCTTGGGTGGCAGGAATCTTGTGATAAAAGTAGTCACAAAATAAAAATAAAGCTACAAACTTTCGATCATATTCGAAATAACAAATTTTTCGGTCGTAGTCCAAATTACAAGTTTTCGGCCTTAGCACAGAAAGTGGAGTTGCCAGCCACATATAGGCATGTTAGAGGGTCAATATAATTTGATGAAATAACTCAAAATTATTGAAGCGTTCGCCACCCAACCAATTTTAATTTTACAATAAAAGATTCTATTAAAATTAAAACCAAAATAACAAAATAAATCCAATCTGGCACGGAGACCCGTCCTTTCCGTCTGGATATAACCTTAAATTTCATAAAGTTAAAATCTGGAACGGAGATTTGGCCTCTTTGTCCAGATGGAAAATAATCTTACAATCGTCGAAATCTGGAACGGAGACATGTCCTCTTCGTCCAAACTACGAAAAACTCGAAATCCAAACGAGGTTTATACTAATAAAGTGCGTTGAATTGTAACCCGTTCTTGTTTTCAGCTTAATATGTTGCTTCTTTTCTTCCTACAGCGGCCTCTATTATCGATCAAGTACTGGCGCGATCAGCCAACACATATTTGTTCAAAATAAACAAAAAACTAAATCTAGTTTTTGAGTACTACTGTGCGTGACAGCTGAAGCATGGAATTCCTCCCACAGATGTTGCTTACCGCAAGGGGCCGGCTTGTTTATGTCAGAACCTAAATATTTATATATGTATATTTTACACGGCCACCCCAATGCATAATTCATTTAGTTGCACATATGTATTTACATAAATACACTGTCATGTATTGCTAACACGCATGCATACACCCTCATATAGTCACTCACACCTATAAGCAGCATAACACGGGTAACTGAGTTTTCCATCGGATAACAAATATCCCTTGGAAAACTCCCGCACGATCTCCGGTCCGACACAATGGAGATCATTTTCTTGTTTTCTGTTCCATTTCAACCACGGAGGAAGGAAGTCGCTGCTGCTGTCACTCCACATCAAATATCAAAGGTAAAATACTGTACTAAATTAATACAAAATAAATTAATTATTGCAATCATTCTCATTATACTAATACAACTATTTGCCTTTTATTTCTTTTCTTTAAATATATATATTCTCCGTGCCTCCACGCACCGTGCGAGAATATACAGTTAACGTTACCGGAGGTTTTATACAAATTATGCCCTTTACATTAAAGTTTGTAAGGTAAAAACTAATGAAAATACCAAATTTCATTTAAGTCTGACCGTTTTTATTATTTTCGCGCCTACATGGGAAGGGGGCGTAATCTTTACGACATTCAGTATACCTTTTACTTAAGTAAAATAAGGGTAGATGACAAAATTCGGTGAAGTCAGAGAGTATTTCCAAGTTGTTTAACAGTTTGCATACTACACATGTATATAAGGAAAAACACTGTGCGGGAGTGTGAATATTATATCGAGATGTTGAAAAATACAACGCAAATTGCTCATAGAGGCTTAAGATTTTTTGTTGTCACGAATTCAGTTTAAAAGATATCAAATCAATATTTGGAGTAGTCCGTTTGCTCCGTTCTTTTATTTAAGCTACTTTACGCAAAAAGGGCACATCCTACCTTACCCCTGGACCTTATTTATTGTTATAGCGAAGGCTATTATAATGGGGAACTGGCGGCGCCTCAACGTAAAAGGAAGTGTGGTTTCGCTCGGCTGCAAATTTATACGTGGCAATAGAAATCGTCTTCCCTGCGCCTCTCCGCATAAGACTTCCGCGTCCAAACAATTTGGATGCATTTATTTGATATTAAGTCGTGTGTCATTCACCAATCATTTCTGTACGTATTGTTGTTTAGCCTAGCTAAGCGCCGTGGTTTAGAATAATACTATAGATTCTATAGATAGATAGATAGATAGAAGATAGATGACACTTTGACAACGCCATAAGTTAACAACGAAAAGCCTTGCCTTTCTTCGCTTTGAAGCTACCAACGCGTTTATGTGAATCGGCCATATAAAATGAAAATTTAAATATGTATGTATGGAAGGACATATGATTTTGTGCTAATTAGAATTTGACTACAAACACAATGCAGGGGTAAATAAGCAAACATTAAACGCTAATATCTCATGAACAAATTAACGAATTTAAATTTTTATAATTTTATGCAAACATGCTCATGAAAGCTTTCATTTGATATATATTTCATTTATGTATGTATTGTAGTTTAGCCTAGCTAAGCGCCGTGTTTTAGAATAACACTGTAGATAATATTGTAACGAATATTAGCAGCACTAAGGGATTCTATCATCTCTAAGCCGATGTTAAGCAGTGATTCAAGTCACATCAATAATTCAATCATTATGACTACACATATGTACGTACACGCAGCAGCGAAGCACAGTACAAACACATGCAGATATCTTATCTGAGATATGCAATTATAATTGTGGAAGTGTCGCTCACAAACACACGCGCATATGAGAGCTATAAACGTACATCTGTAGTTATAATTATAGCAGATAACCAACTAGTAGATTCCAGAACAGAAGCGCCTAGAAGATGCAACGAGGAATCAAAGAGTATAAAAGGCATGAACAGTAGAGGCGCTGAAGTCAGTTTCGATTAAGCACGCTATCTGCCGGGCAATAATAGAGTTATTTATTGTGAAGTACTTGAATAAAGGCCATTTTGCATTATTAAATATTGGAGTTATTTATTCAACAGTTTAGTGATTCGAACTTAGCAGAAGGTTGCAAATAAGAGGATTTGCAGTAAAATCGTTACAATTGGTGTCAGAAGAGGAATTGTTGAATAAATCCCGAAAATTGGGAATACAACAAAGACATGGCAAAGTTCAGTGAATTGAAGATCCAACAACTGAGGAAGGAGTTGGAGAGCCGTGGATTGAATACAACCAGCATTAAACTCGAACTTCAGGCACGACTACGAGAGGCAATGGAAGCAGAAGGAATTAACGTGGAAGAGTATGTCTTTCATCTTGATGTCGACGAGACAACAGCAAAAATTGAAGACTGAACACAGACTTGAAGATGATATTGGCTGCAATAACTGCTCAAACATCGATAGTGGTATCTCAGCTGGAATCGCAGGAGACACGTTTGACATACAAATTAGAATCACAGGAAACACGCATAACATCCAAGATGGAAACTCAACTGGAAGAACAGAAAACATATATGGCGTCTCAACTGGAATCGCAGGAGACACGCATAACATCGAAGATTGAAGCACAAGAAACGCGTATTTCAGAAATGTCGACACAGATTACATCAAAGATGGAAGCACAACTGAAAGAACAAGAGACACGCATAACAGTACAACTCGAAGCGCAAGAGGCGCGTATATCATCAAAACTCGAAGCGCGCATGGACGAGAAAATAACGCAGTTTGAGGAAAAAATCGAAGCCGAGGTGGATGCTTTGAGAGGTCGTATACAGGAGTTGCAACTAAATGGCCCAGCTGTTTCAGCAAGCAATACGAAGGTAAAAACTCCATATTTTGACGGCTCTGTTCCTTTCCAGGTGTTTAAGATTCAGTTTGAGAAGACCGCAGCAGTGAACAACTGGAGTGCTGAAGATAAAGTTGCTGCACTATTCGTTGCATTGAAAGGATCTGCTGCTGAAATCCTACAGACTATTCTCGAGGGAGAGCGGAAAAAGTACGAAACATTGATGAGTGCTCCAGAGAGGCTATACTGAAGCGAACACAAGAAGCAGATACACCAAATAGAGTTGCAAAACCGCTACCAAAAAGCTAATGGGACTTTGCAGGAGTTTGCGTCAGATGTCGAAAGGCTTGCATATTTTGCAGAAACGGTATCACATGCATTGACCCAGGAAACTGCCTCACTATTGAGTAAACGAGCATACAAGCTCATCGTGTGGAAGTGGAAAGACCAGATTGGGTAGACACAATTTTGGAAGCACCGAAGGGATCACAAGAGAAAAATGCCGGAGTTATTAAATGTTTCAAGTGCGGCAACCAGGTCATATTGCACGACATTGCAGCACCGGTCCCAATAGCTTCAACAATGTGGGTGGCCGTAAACGCGGAGCTAAAGGCGATGAGCAAACCTCCAAGTCCATTCAATCGTTAAACTAAAGCGAGTCAGCGGCAAGGGGTGACAGCTGGCTCCCACAATTGAATGCCCCATAATCTCTATCTCACAAATTGGAAGAAGGTCAAACAATCTTACTGTCGAAGGACATGTGGTTGGAAAAGAATCGTTTCTGACTGTAGATACGGGTGCATCTCATTCCATCATCCGAGCGGATCTAGTCAACAAGATAATGAGACCATTGCATGGAGCAAGACTGGGTACAGACATTGGAGAAGACACCACGGTTCGAGGAGAAGTATCATGTGAAGTTGCAATTGGGAACGTCACGGTAGTACACAATTTTATAGTGGCAGAGGTTGTTGATGAAATCATAATTGGAGTGGACTTCTTAATCGACCAAGGCATCAAAATCGACATGCAAAGCAAGACGATGCGATATGAGAACATGGTTGTGCCACTTAATTTCGGCTACGAAAGAGACTACAGCAGTAAACGAGTGCTGGTGGAAGAGAGTCAGCAAATACCACCAAAATCAGAAGCAGTCATCTGGGTAAGGGTTGATGGAGATTGTGGGACAAACAAATTGTGGGTTTTCGAAACAGCAAACAAAGCAACACCGAACATACCTGTAGGAAAAACCCTGGCTATGACAAAACAAGATGGACGTATTCCCGTAAGAGTACTCAATGAGTTCAAGTCACCACTCAAACTGACAAAAGGAGCTATATTGGGAAGATACCAAGAGGCTGTAGTAGTTATTAACTGTGAACAGCTTCAGGAACACGTTTCAACTAGCAAGACTGATCTTTCAAATGACACCACGGCATGGATGGAGGGGCTAGATCAAGATAATCAGAGAAAGGCGAAGCAACTGTTACCAAAGTACGCAAACATTTTTGACCAGGATGGTTCCAAACCAGGCCGCACCAATGTTGTGAAACATCAAATTGACACTGCAGATGCGAGACCGATACGTCAAGCTCCACGTAGTGTTCCACTAGCGTAGCGGGAAGTTGTGAGTCAAGTCATACAAGAAATGAGCGACAGCGGCATCATCGAACCATCGGCTAGTCCATGGAGCTCACCTGTGGTACTTCTGAAGAAGAAGGATGGGAAAATGAGATTTTGCGTGGACTACCGCAAGTTGAACGACGTCACGAAAAAGGATAGCTACCCTTTGCCAAGAATTGACGACGCTCTGGACTCGCTCTCTGATACGAAATGGTTTTCCACACCAGACTTGAAAAGTGGCTACTGTAAAGTGGAGGTGAAGGAGGAAGACAAAGAAAAAACAGCCTTTAACGTCGGAGATGGTCTTTGGCAATTTACAGTAATGCCTTTTGGACTTTGTAATGCACCAGCTACTTTTGAGAGACTCATGGATCAGGTATTGAAAGGACTGCATTGGAAAACATGCTTGGTATACCTGGACGACATCATCGTATTGGGCAAGAACTTCGATGAACATCGTAAAAACTTGTAGGAAGTTTTCCAGAGAATAGCTTGCGCTGGTCTGAAACTAAGTCCCAAAAAGTGTGCGCTGTTTAGAAAGGAAGTAAATTATTTGGGTCACAAGGTGACGACAGATGGTATCCGTACAGCGAATGAAAAGATAGAGGCAGTAAAGGATTGGCCAAGACCACAGAATCTGCATGAACTGAGAAGTTTCCTTGGGCTGTGCACATATTACCGCCGATTTGTACCAAATTTTGCCAGCGTAGCCCATAGTCTCCACGAGCTAACAAGAAAAATTAAAGCTTTTGAATGGAAGAAGGAGCAAGAAGTAGCTTTCCAAACATTGAAAGAGCGTTTGTGCACTGCCCCAATGTTGGCATATCCGATTCTAGGAGCAACGTTTATTCTAGATACAGATGCGAGCGGATATGCTATAGGAGGTGTTTTATCACAACTGGTCGATGGACAGGAGAAGGTAGTTGCTTATTACAGCCGTTCAATTGGAAAACCATAGAGGAACTATTGCGTTGCACAGAGAGAGCTGTTGGCATTGGTAGAGTGCATTAAACATTTCCACAAATACCTCTACGGCCAGCGATTCCGCGTCAGGATAGATCACGCACCGATGGCTTCTGCAGTTCCGTAATCCGGAAAGACAATTGGCACGGTGGATCGAGTGACTACAAAGCTATGACTTTTCCATTGAGCACCAAAAAGGTAGTACCCATGGAAATGCTGATGCAATGTCACCAAGACCATGTAGTTTGGAGTGCAAGCACTGTCCAAAGGCCGAGGCTAAAGAAGACGTTATAGATGTCCGGTTATGACTATAAAATGTGCAGATGAATGGGACAAGGAACAGCTAAGAAAGTGTCAGCTAGAAGATACAGATCTGTCACGTGTTATGCAAGGGGTCGAACGAAACGAAAGACCAAACAGAGAAGAGATGTCAGCAGAGAGTCCCATTGCGAAGTCATATTGGGCACAGTGGAACAGCTTAGAATTGATATCCGGTTGCCTTCATCGCGTATGGGAGAGTGAGGATGGTAAATGCAAGAATAAACTGATAGTTGTTCCCATAAAGAGGATTCCTGACGTACTCAGCGAGCTGCATAATGGTCCAAGTGGAGGTCGTCTTGGAATCACGAAGACGCCGAGAAAATTAAGCAGAGATTCTATTGGGTAGGTTGCCGTCAGTCGGTCACCGAGTGGATTGCCAACTGCGAGGTTTGCAACAGAGCGAAAGGGCCCAAAACACAAAGTCATGGCCAGATGAAGCAGTATATTTCAGGTGCACCATTTGAAAGGATCGCCATGGATGTGTCAAGCCCATTTTCTACTATCAACCGCGGAAACAAATACGTACTGGTGGTTATGGATTATTTCAGTAAATGGCCGAAGGTATACGCAATCCCAAACCAAGAAGCAGAAACAGTAGCAGAAGTGGTTACAAACGATTGGGTTCCAAGGTATGGGGTACCAATGGAGTTACATTCCGACAAAGGCAGGAATTTTTAATCAGCTGTATTCCAAGAAATGTGCAAGAAGTTGGGCATTCGGAAAACACGGACAACTGCATTGCATCCTCAGTCCGATGCTATGGTGGAACATTTCAATAGAACATTGGAGGAGCATTTAAAGAAGTAGTAGACAAGTACCATAAGGACTAGGATATACACATATCATTATTCTTGATGGCCTACCGATCGGCAGTACATGAGACAACGGGCCAAACTCCCGCAAAGGTAATTTTTGGCAATGCCCTTCGACTGCCAGCTGATTTGATGTATGGGATAAATGCCGATGAGGAGAGAAATGTCAAGAAATCCACTGGTGTCTTAGAAGAAGAGCTGAGAGAGATACACGATCTCGTAAGGCAACGAGCAAAGATTATGAGTGGCAAGATGAAAGCGAGGTACGATAAAGCAATTAATTCGGAAGGGTTTCAGGAAGGAGATTTGGTGCTGTTATACAACTCACAACGAAAAAAAGGTTTGTCCCCAAAATTGCAGTGTAATTGGGAAGGCCCATACAAAGTTGTAAAACGGATCAAGGATGTAGTGTACCGCATACAAACCATTGGCAAACCACGAACCAAAATGAAAGTGGTTCATTTGGAAAGGCTGGCAGCGTTTAGATCGAGAGATTTGTCTGATTGGGACGATCAGACTTAGGTGGAGGGCAGTGTAACGAATATTAGCAGCACTATGGGATTCTATCATCTCTAAGCCGATGCTAAGCTGTGATTCAAGTCACATCAATAATTCAATCATTATGACTACATATCAGTGAGCTGCAATTATTCATGTTTTAATGTTATTAGTGTACTAACCAAAAAATTAGTATTAGTGCGTACACAAACAAAGAATATCAAGCACTTATATCCACTAAAACACATTTACATAGTCATGCTTCGTAAAATGAATAACCGCTCATAAGCCACGAAGCATTTCAGTACTCAATTGTCTTATTGAGCAAGAAAGTCAACTGTGTTATACGAAAACACTAATTTGAATCAGTATGACTAACAGTACAATAAAATGAATATAGTCATATCAGTCTTCTGACGCTAGCAACACAACGATGTACACGAAGCTAAACTGAATACAGCGCTAAAGAAAAACTGATAATAAACGAAGTATACAGTGTATTACACACGAAACCAACATGCTACTGAGTTAAAGCGACTATGATTTCAGTTTAGACACAATTTTTTGGCTCATGAGTAAGTGCACTAATTTTATTAGTACTCAAAGCAGACCTCTGCTGCACATATGTACGTACACGCAGCAGAGAAGCAACGTACAAACACATGCAGATGTCTTATCTGAGATATGCAATTATAATTGTGGAAGTGTCGCTCACAAACACACGCGCATATGAGAGCTATACACGTACATCTGTAGTTATAATTATAGCAGATAACCAACTAGAAGATTCCTAGAAGAAGCAACGAGGAAATCAAAGAGTATAAAACACATGAACAGTAGAGGCGCTGAAGTCAGTTTCGATTAAGCACGCTATCTGTCGGGCAATAGTAGAGTTATTTATTGTGAAGTACTTGAATAAAGGCCATTTTGCATTATTAAATATTGGAGTTAATTATTCAACAGTTTAGTGATTCGAACTTAGCAGAAGGTTGCAAATAAGAGGATTTGCAGTAAAATCGTTACAATATTATAAATGCGACAGTTTGGATGTTTGGATGTTTCTGTGTCCAGAGGTTTGTGAATCAATCCCGCAAGAACGGCTGGACGGATTTGGATGAAATTTGGCACACATATAGCCAATTGTCTAGAAGGATCTACTAGCTATATGTTTTTAAAAAAAGGGGGGGGGTCCCCTCCCTTAGGAAGAGTTATAATTTAATTATTATATTTTTTCGTCTTTATGACTGATCCACGCCAGAACGGCTACACGGCCGACCGGGATCCCATCGGGGTTATTTCGGGACATTTTCGGGAATATTTCGGGATCATTTGGGGCCCTTCAGGGATCCTTTCGAGACGGTTTACGGAATCCCGTAGGGTCAGTTCGTGACTTTTTCTGGCTTATTTCGGGTTCATTTGGGGACCCTTCCGGCATCATTTTTGGATGGTTTTCGGGATTCGTCCGGGATCCCGTCAGGGTCATTTCGGGACTATTTCGGAATCATTTGGGGACTCCTCAGAGATTATTTCTGGATGGTTTTCGGGATTTGTCCGTGTTCCCGTCGGGATCATTTCTTGACTATTTTGGTATAATTTTGGGACCCTCCGGGATCATTTAAAGGGGTCCGAAACCGCTAGTTCAGCGCACATGCCTTTTTAAATTATGAGCTTTTATGGCCAGGGATTTGCTCAAATTATTCCTAACTAAAAATCGGTATGTTTTATCTTTAATATCTAACACAGCTTTTTCGTTCTATTTTTGATTTTTTTTTAAATGAATCCTGTAACGAACTGTTATAATTATAATTATTTTTTTTTGTAATATTTTAGCCAACTAATTACCCGAAAAACCAACACTACTTTCATCTAAAAAATTCTCTTTGGTTTTAGCTAATTGCAGTTTCACTCCTTTATTCTATGAATAGTAGTTCCATCACCCTTGTAATATCAATTAATTTAACTTAAAACAAAATGTATTTTTCTAATTCAAAAAAGGTTTTCAGCTCATTTGGTTATTTTTTTAAATTGATAAGCAGGCTAACGTGAATAGCCCATATATTTTACTTTCTCCTTGCGGGCGGGCCGCTGGAAAAGGCTAGTAATATTATAAATGCGAAAGTTTGGATGTTTAGATGTCAATCACGCAAGAACGGCAGGAGGGATTTGACTGAAATTTGGCACACATATACGTAGCCAATAGTCTATAAGGATCTACTAGTTATATTTTTTTGAAAAGGGGGAGGTCCCCACCCCTAGGAACAGTTATAATTAAATTATTGTATTTTTTCGTCTTTGTGAAAGAATCACGCAAGAACGGCTACACGGAATTTGATGAAATTTTGGACACAGAAAGACAATAGTCTACTGGGAAGTTTTTTTCGAAAATGGAAATGGGGTCCCACGACCCTTCGAACAATTACTTTTTAATAATTTTTACACATTATAACTTTACGTTTACTGACCTTCACCCCACTCAATAGGTCAAATAAGTCGAGGGCTTACAAAGTGAGCAGTAACACCATCCGTCTCCTCACTCCCCTTCCCCCTCTCCCCCTCTGATGCAAAATCTATAAATTGTTATAGCGCGAAATAAATTTTCTCTTAAATCAATAATTTTTAGTATTCGCTCATACAGATCGGGGTCTAAACAATTTTAGAAAAACGATCTGTGATGCTCTCCGTCTCCTCCCTCCCTCCTTCAATTGTTTTTATTAGCACACTTTTATTATTACTATTTACCTGTATGTTTGTTTGTAACTCTTCATTCGCTTCAACGCGCCTTATTAACATGCTTTTTTAATTAGCTTCACCTTATTTGTAATCCCGTCAGGGTCATACCGAGACCCCTCCGGGATCATTTCTGGATGGTTTTCAGGAGCCAAACGGGATCCCGTCGGGGTCATTTCGGGACTTTTCGGGAATATTTCGGGATAATTTCGGGATAGTTTTCGGGAAACGTACGATCTTCCCTCGGTGTAATTTTTGGACGTTTTCTGTACTATGTCAGGGTCATTTCGAGACTTCGACGGGATCATTCCTAGATGGTTTTCGGGACTATTTTCGGAATCAGTTAGGAACTCTTCCGGCGTAATTTTTGGAAGATTTTCGGGATCCGTCCGGGATCCCTTCAGGGACATTTTGGGACTTTTTTGGGATAAGTTGGGGACCCTTCCGAAATCACATCTACATGGTTTTCGGGACCCCGTCAGGTTCATTTAAGGATTATTTTGGGACAATTTCGGGATCATTTGAGAACCCTCCAGGCATCATTTCTGGATGGTTTTCGGGATCCGTCCGGGATCACTTCGATACTATTTCGGTATCATTTTGGGACTCTTCAGGCATCATTTCTGGATGGTTTTCGGAATCCCTTCCGGGATAATTTCGGGACTATTTCGGTATCATTTTGGGACCCTTCAGGCATCATTCCTATATGGTTTTCGGAATCTTGTAAGGGTAATTTCGGGACTTTTTCTGGAATATGTCTGGATCATTCGGAGACCCTTCCGGGATCATTTCGTGACTTTTTCTGGATTATTTCGGGATCCGTCCGGGATCCCGTCAGGGTCATTTCGGAACTATTTCGGAATCATTTGAGGACTCCTCAGAGATCATTTCTGGATGGTTTTCGGGATTTGTCCGGGTTCCCGTCCGGGATCATTTAAGTACACTTCGAAACCGTTAGTTCAGCACACATGCCTTTTTCAATTATAAGCTTTTATGGCCATGGATTTGCTGCAAATTATACGTAATTAAAAGTCGGTATGTTTTATCTTTAATATCTTAACAGCTTTTTATGCTCAGTTGAGCAGAGCTCACAGAGTATATTAACTTTGATTGGATAACGGTTGGTTGCACAGGTATAAAGGAATCGAGATAGATATAGACATCCATATATCAAAATCATCACGATCAAAAAAAATTTGATTGCGCCATGTCCGTCCGTCCGTCCGTCCGTTAACACGATAACTTCAGTAAATTTTGAGGTATCTTGATGATATTTGGTACGAAGGCTCCTGAGCACTCATCTCAGATCGCTGTTTAAAATTAACGATATCGGACTATAACCACGACCACTTTTTCGATATCGAAAGTTTCGAAAAACATATAAAGTGCGATAATTCATTACCAAAGACGGATAAAGCGATGAAACTTAGTAGGTGAGTTGAACTTATGACGCAGAATAGAAAATTAGTCAAATTTTGAACAATGGACGTGGCGCCGCCCACTTTTAAAAGAAGGTAATTTAAAAATTTTGCTAGCTGTAATTTGGCAGTCGTTGAAGATATCATGATGAAATTTGGTACAAACGTTACTCCTATTACTATATGTATGCTTAAAAAAATTACTTTCTCCTTGCGGGCGGGCCGCTGGAAAAGGCTAGTAATATTATAAATGCGAAAGTTTGGATGTTTAGATGTTTGGATGTCCAGACGTTTGTCTTTGTGACTCAATCACGCAAGAACGGCAGGAGGGATTTGGCTGAAATTTGGCACACGTATACATAGCCAATAGTCTATAAGGATCTACTAGCTATATTTTTTTGAAAAGGGGGAGGTCCCCACCCCTAAGAACAGTTATAATTAAATTATTGTATTTTTTCGTCTTTGTGAAAGAATCACGCAAGAACGGCTACACGGAATTTGATGAAATTTTGGACACAGAAAGACAATAGTCTACTGGGAAGTTTTTTTCGAAAATGGTAATGGGGTCCCACGACCCTTCGAACAATTACTTTTTAATAATTTTTACACATTATAACTTTACGTTTACTGACCTTCACCCCACTCAATAGGTCAAATAAGTCGAGGGCTTACAAAGTGAGCAGTAACACCATCCGTCTCCTCACTCCCCTTCCCCCTCTCCCCCTCTGATGCAAAATCTATAAATTGTTATAACGCGAAATAAATTTTCTCTTAAATCAATAATTTTTAGTATTCGCTCATACAGATCGGGATCTAAACAATTTTAGAAAAACGATCTGTGATGCTCTCCGTCTCCTCCCTCCCTCCTTCAATTGTTTTTATTAGCACACTTTTATTATTACTATTTACCTGTATATTTGTTTGTAACTCTTCATTCGCTTCAACGCGCCTTATTAACATGCTTTTTTAATTAGCTTCACCTTATTTGTAATCCCGTCAGGGTCATACCGAGACCCCTCCGGGATCATTTCTGGATGGTTTTCAGGAGCCAAACGGGATCCCGTCGGGGTCATTTCGGAACTTTTCGGGAATATTTCGGGATAGTTTTCGGGAAACGTACGATCTTCCCTCGGTGTAATTTTTGGACGTTTTCTGTACTATGTCAGGGTCATTTCGAGACTTCGACGGGATCATTCCTACATGGTTTTCGGGACTATTTTCGGAATCAGTTAGGAACTCTTCCGGCGTAATTTTTGGAAGATTTTCGGGATCCGTCCGGGATCCCTTCAGGGACATTTTGGGACTTTTTTGGGATAAGTTGGGGACCCTTCCGAAATCACATCTACATGGTTTTCGGGATCCCGTCAGGTTCATTTAAGGATTATTTTGGGACAATTTCGGGATCATTTGAGAACCCTCCAGGCATCATTTCTGGATGGTTTTCGGGACCCGTCCGGGATCACTTCGATACTATTTCGGTATCATTTTGGGACTCTTCAGGCATCATTTCTGGATGGTTTTCGGAATCCCTTCCGGGATAATTTCGGGACTATTTCGGTATCATTTTGGGACCCTTCAGGCATCATTCCTATATGGTTTTCGGAATCTTGTAAGGGTAATTTCGGGACTTTTTCTGGAATATGTCTGGATCATTCGGAGACCCTTCCGGGATCATTTCGTGACTTTTTCTGGATTATTTCGGGATCCGTCCGGGATCCCGTCAGGGTCATTTCGGAACTATTTCGGAATCATTTGAGGACTCCTCAGAGATCATTTCTGGATGGTTTTCGGGATTTGTCCGGGTTCCCGTCCGGGATCATTTAAGTACACTTCGAAACCGTTAGTTCAGCACACATGCCTTTTTCAATTATAAGCTTTTATGGCCATGGATTTGCTGCAAATTATACGTAATTAAAAGTCGGTATGTTTTATCTTTAATATCTTAACAGCTTTTTATGCTCAGTTGAGCAGAGCTCACAGAGTATATTAACTTTGATTGGATAACGGTTGGTTGCACAGGTATAAAGGAATCGAGATAGATATAGACATCCATATATCAAAATCATCACGATCAAAAAAAATTTGATTGCGCCATGTCCGTCCGTCCGTCCGTCCGTTAACACGATAACTTCAGTAAATTTTGAGGTATCTTGATGATATTTGGTACGAAGGCTCCTGAGCACTCATCTCAGATCGCTGTTTAAAATTAACGATATCGGACTATAACCACGACCACTTTTTCGATATCGAAAGTTTCGAAAAACATATAAAGTGCGATAATTCATTACCAAAGACGGATAAAGCGATGAAACTTAGTAGGTGAGTTGAACTTATGACGCAGAATAGAAAATTAGTCAAATTTTGAACAATGGACGTGGCGCCGCCCACTTTTAAAAGAAGGTAATTTAAAAATTTTGCTAGCTGTAATTTGGCAGTCGTTGAAGATATCATGATGAAATTTGGTACAAACGTTACTCCTATTACTATATGTATGCTTAAAAAAATTACTTTCTCCTTGCGGGCGGGCCGCTGGAAAAGGCTAGTAATATTATAAATGCGAAAGTTTGGATGTTTAGATGTTTGGATGTCCAGACGTTTGTCTTTGTGACTCAATCACGCAAGAACGGCAGGAGGGATTTGGCTGAAATTTGGCACACGTATACATAGCCAATAGTCTATAAGGATCTACTAGCTATATTTTTTTGAAAAGGGGGAGGTCCCCACCCCTAAGAACAGTTATAATTAAATTATTGTATTTTTTCGTCTTTGTGAAAGAATCACGCAAGAACGGCTACACGGAATTTGATGAAATTTTTGACACAGAAAGACAATAGTCTACTGGGAAGTTTTTTTCGAAAATGGAAATGGGGTCCCACGACCCTTCGAACAATTACTTTTTAATAATTTTTACACATTATAACTTTACGTTTACTGACCTTCACCCCACTCAATAGGTCAAATAAGTCGAGGGCTTACAAAGTGAGCAGTAACACCATCCGTCTCCTCACTCCCCTTCCCCCTCTCCACCTCTGATGCAAAATCTATAAATTGTTATAACGCGAAATAAATTTTCTCTTAAATCAATAATTTTTAGTATTCGCTCATACAGATCGGGATCTAAACAATTTTAGAAAAACGATCTGTGATGCTCTCCGTCTCCTCCCTCCCTCCTTCAATTGTTTTTATTAGCACACTTTTATTATTACTATTTACCTGTATATTTGTTTGTAACTCTTCATTCGCTTCAACGCGCCTTATTAACATGCTTTTTTAATTAGCTTCACCTTATTTGTAATCCCGTCAGGGTCATACCGAGACCCCTCCGGGATCATTTCTGGATGGTTTTCAGGAGCCAAACGGGATCCCGTCGGGGTCATTTCGGGACTTTTCGGGAATATTTCGGGATAGTTTTCGGGAAACGTACGATCTTCCCTCGGTGTAATTTTTGGACGTTTTCTGTACTATGTCAGGGTCATTTCGAGACTTCGACGGGATCATTCCTAGATGGTTTTCGGGACTATTTTCGGAATCAGTTAGGAACTCTTCCGGCGTAATTTTTGGAAGATTTTCGGGATCCGTCCGGGATCCCTTCAGGGACATTTTGGGACTTTTTTGGGATAAGTTGGGGACCCTTCCGAAATCACATCTACATGGTTTTCGGGATCCCGTCAGGTTCATTTAAGGATTATTTTGGGACAATTTCGGGATCATTTGAGAACCCTCCAGGCATCATTTCTGGATGGTTTTCGGGACCCGTCCGGGATCACTTCGATACTATTTCGGTATCATTTTGGGACTCTTCAGGCATCATTTCTGGATGGTTTTCGGAATCCCTTCCGGGATAATTTCGGGACTATTTCGGTATCATTTTGGGACCCTTCAGGCATCATTCCTATATGGTTTTCGGAATCTTGTAAGGGTAATTTCGGGACTTTTTCTGGAATATGTCTGGATCATTCGGAGACCCTTCCGGGATCATTTCGTGACTTTTTCTGGATTATTTCGGGATCCGTCCGGGATCCCGTCAGGGTCATTTCGGAACTATTTCGGAATCATTTGAGGACTCCTCAGAGATCATTTCTGGATGGTTTTCGGGATTTGTCCGGGTTCCCGTCCGGGATCATTTAAGTACACTTCGAAACCGTTAGTTCAGCACACATGCCTTTTTCAATTATAAGCTTTTATGGCCATGGATTTGCTGCAAATTATACGTAATTAAAAGTCGGTATGTTTTATCTTTAATATCTTAACAGCTTTTTATGCTCAGTTGAGCAGAGCTCACAGAGTATATTAACTTTGATTGGATAACGGTTGGTTGCACAGGTATAAAGGAATCGAGATAGATATAGACATCCATATATCAAAATCATCACGATCAAAAAAAATTTGATTGCGCCATGTCCGTCCGTCCGTCCGTCCGTTAACACGATAACTTCAGTAAATTTTGAGGTATCTTGATGATATTTGGTACGAAGGCTCCTGAGCACTCATCTCAGATCGCTGTTTAAAATTAACGATATCGGACTATAACCACGACCACTTTTTCGATATCGAAAGTTTCGAAAAACATATAAAGTGCGATAATTCATTACCAAAGACGGATAAAGCGATGAAACTTAGTAGGTGAGTTGAACTTATGACGCAGAATAGAAAATTAGTCAAATTTTGAACAATGGACGTGGCGCCGCCCACTTTTAAAAGAAGGTAATTTAAAAATTTTGCTAGCTGTAATTTGGCAGTCGTTGAAGATATCATGATGAAATTTGGTACAAACGTTACTCCTATTACTATATGTATGCTTAAAAAAATTACTTTCTCCTTGCGGGCGGGCCGCTGGAAAAGGCTAGTAATATTATAAATGCGAAAGTTTGGATGTTTAGATGTTTGGATGTCCAGACGTTTGTCTTTGTGACTCAATCACGCAAGAACGGCAGGAGGGATTTGGCTGAAATTTGGCACACGTATACATAGCCAATAGTCTATAAGGATCTACTAGCTATATTTTTTTGAAAAGGGGGAGGTCCCCACCCCTAAGAACAGTTATAATTAAATTATTGTATTTTTTCGTCTTTGTGAAAGAATCACGCAAGAACGGCTACACGGAATTTGATGAAATTTTGGACACAGAAAGACAATAGTCTACTGGGAAGTTTTTTTCGAAAATGGAAATGGGGTCCCACGACCCTTCGAACAATTACTTTTTAATAATTTTTACACATTATAACTTTACGTTTACTGACCTTCACCCCACTCAATAGGTCAAATAAGTCGAGGGCTTACAAAGTGAGCAGTAACACCATCCGTCTCCTCACTCCCCTTCCCCCTCTCCCCCTCTGATGCAAAATCTATAAATTGTTATAACGCGAAATAAATTTTCTCTTAAATCAATAATTTTTAGTATTCGCTCATACAGATCGGGATCTAAACAATTTTAGAAAAACGATCTGTGATGCTCTCCGTCTCCTCCCTCCCTCCTTCAATTGTTTTTATTAGCACACTTTTATTATTACTATTTACCTGTATATTTGTTTGTAACTCTTCATTCGCTTCAACGCGCCTTATTAACATGCTTTTTTAATTAGCTTCACCTTATTTGTAATCCCGTCAGGGTCATACCGAGACCCCTCCGGGATCATTTCTGGATGGTTTTCAGGAGCCAAACGGGATCCCGTCGGGGTCATTTCGGGACTTTTCGGGAATATTTCGGGATAGTTTTCGGGAAACGTACGATCTTCCCTCGGTGTAATTTTTGGACGTTTTCTGTACTATGTCAGGGTCATTTCGAGACTTCGACGGGATCATTCCTAGATGGTTTTCGGGACTATTTTCGGAATCAGTTAGGAACTCTTCCGGCGTAATTTTTGGAAGATTTTCGGGATCCGTCCGGGATCCCTTCAGGGACATTTTGGGACTTTTTTGGGATAAGTTGGGGACCCTTCCGAAATCACATCTACATGGTTTTCGGGATCCCGTCAGGTTCATTTAAGGATTATTTTGGGACAATTTCGGGATCATTTGAGAACCCTCCAGGCATCATTTCTGGATGGTTTTCGGGACCCGTCCGGGATCACTTCGATACTATTTCGGTATCATTTTGGGACTCTTCAGGCATCATTTCTGGATGGTTTTCGGAATCCCTTCCGGGATAATTTCGGGACTATTTCGGTATCATTTTGGGACCCTTCAGGCATCATTCCTATATGGTTTTCGGAATCTTGTAAGGGTAATTTCGGGACTTTTTCTGGAATATGTCTGGATCATTCGGAGACCCTTCCGGGATCATTTCGTGACTTTTTCTGGATTATTTCGGGATCCGTCCGGGATCCCGTCAGGGTCATTTCGGAACTATTTCGGAATCATTTGAGGACTCCTCAGAGATCATTTCTGGATGGTTTTCGGGATTTGTCCGGGTTCCCGTCCGGGATCATTTAAGTACACTTCGAAACCGTTAGTTCAGCACACATGCCTTTTTCAATTATAAGCTTTTATGGCCATGGATTTGCTGCAAATTATACGTAATTAAAAGTCGGTATGTTTTATCTTTAATATCTTAACAGCTTTTTATGCTCAGTTGAGCAGAGCTCACAGAGTATATTAACTTTGATTGGATAACGGTTGGTTGCACAGGTATAAAGGAATCGAGATAGATATAGACATCCATATATCAAAATCATCACGATCAAAAAAAATTTGATTGCGCCATGTCCGTCCGTCCGTCCGTCCGTTAACACGATAACTTCAGTAAATTTTGAGGTATCTTGATGATATTTGGTACGAAGGCTCCTGAGCACTCATCTCAGATCGCTGTTTAAAATTAACGATATCGGACTATAACCACGACCACTTTTTCGATATCGAAAGTTTCGAAAAACATATAAAGTGCGATAATTCATTACCAAAGACGGATAAAGCGATGAAACTTAGTAGGTGAGTTGAACTTATGACGCAGAATAGAAAATTAGTCAAATTTTGAACAATGGACGTGGCGCCGCCCACTTTTAAAAGAAGGTAATTTAAAAATTTTGCTAGCTGTAATTTGGCAGTCGTTGAAGATATCATGATGAAATTTGGTACAAACGTTACTCCTATTACTATATGTATGCTTAAAAAAATTAGCAAAATCGGACACCGAACACGCCCGCTTTTGAAAAAAAACATTTTTAAGTCAAATTTTAACAAAAAATTTAATATCTTTACAGTATATAAGTAAATTATGTCAACATTCAACTCCAGTAATGATTTGGCGCAACAAAACACAAAAATTAAAGGAAATTTCAAAATGGGCGTGGCTCCGCCCTTTTTCATTTAATTTTTCTAGGATACTTTTAATGCCATAAGTCGAACATAAATTTACCAATCCTTGTGAAATTTGATTCTAGGACAATAACTTATTTCTGTGAAAAAGGGCGAAAAGGTTGAAGCTACGCCCAGTTTTTATGCACAGTCGGCCGTCTGTCTTTCCGCTCGGCCGTTAACACGATAACTTGAGCAAAAATCGATATAGCAATTATATCTTGTGATTATTATGCGCCCCACAAGCATTTATAATTATATTTAAAGGAAATGACATTTCCACTGCTTTTATAATTAGCATTTAATGTCATTAACTATTTTCTTATTTCAATTTGTTACTTTTTATATTGTACTACTTGGAAAATTGTACGTATTTATAAGAAAATAAAGAATATACAATACATACATACATACATATATCTTTACTAAACTCAGTTCACGTACTTATCGGAACTCACTTTGTATTGGTATAAAAAATGGCCGAAGGCCGACTATGACCACGCCCACTTTTTCGATATCGAAAATTACGAAAAATTAAAAAAATGCCATAATTCTATACCAAATACGAGAAAAGGCATGAAACATGATAATTGGATGGGTTAATTGACGCAAAATATAACTTTAGAAAAAAACTTTGTAAAATGGGTGTGACACCTACCATATTAAGTAGAAGAAAATAAAAAAGTTTTGTTGGGCGAAATAGAAACACTTGAAATCTTGGCAGGAATACTGTTCGTGGTATTACATATATAAATAAATTAGCGGTATCCAACAGATGATGTTCTGGGTCACCCTGGTCCACATTTTGGCCGATGTCTGGAAAACGCCTTCACATATACAACTACCACCACTCCCTTTTAAAGCCCTCATTAATACCTTTAATTTGATACCCATATCGTACAAACATATTCTAGAGTCACCCGTGGTCCACCTTTAGGGCGATATCTCGAAAAGGCGTCCACCTATAGAACTAAGCCCCACGCCCTTTTAAAATACTCATTAACACCTTTCATTTGATACCCATATCGTACAAACATATTCTAGAGTCACCCCTTGTCCACCTTTGTGGCGATATCTCGAAAAGGCGACCACCTATAGAACAAAGGCCCACTTCCTTTAAAAAGACTCATTAACCCTTTCATTTGATACCCATATCGTATAAAAAAATCTAGATTCACCCCTGGTCCACCTTTATGGCGATATCTCGAAAAGGCGACCATCTATACAACTACCACCACTCCCTTTTAAAACTCTCATTAATACCTTTAATTTAATACCCATATCGTACAAAAACATTCTAGATTCACCCCTGGTACACCTTTATGGCGATATCCCGAAAAGGCGTCCACCTATAGAACTAAGCCCCACGCCCTTTTAAAATACTTATTAACACTTTCCTTTGATACCCATATTGTACAAACGCATTCTAGAGTCACCCCTGATCCACCTTTATGGCGATATCTCGAAACGGCTTCCACCTATGGAACTAAGGATCACTCCCTTTTAAAATACTCATTAACACCTTTCATTTGATACCCATATCGTACAAACAAATTCTAGAGTGAACCCTGATCCACCTTTATGGCGATATCCCTAAATGGCGTCCACCTATAGAACTATGGCCCACTCCCTCTTAAAATACTCTTTAATACCTTCCATTTGATACACATGTCATACAAACACATTCCAGGGTTTCCCTCGGTTCATATTCCTACATGGTTATTTTCCGTTATGTTGTCACCATAGCTCTCAACTCAGTATGTAATGTTCGGTTACACCCGAACTTAACCTTCCTTACTTGTTCCTTCTATGTTTGATTCTTTTAAATGAATCCTGTAACGAACTGTAATAACTATAATTACACTTTTTGTAATATTTTAACTAACTAAATACCCGAAAAAGCAACACTATTCTCATCTAAAAAATTCTCTTTGGTTTTAGCTAATTGTAGTCTCATTCCTTAGTTCTATGAATAGTAGTTCCATCACCCTTGTCATATCAATTAATTTAACTTAAAAAAAAGTGTTCAAATAAAAATTGAACATGTATATACTTACAAATGTGAACAAATATTAGTAATACAATCCGCAGATAATTTTAAGAAATAATTATATTTAAGAATTCATGAGCTTAACACCGGCTTATAATAATTGAGTTGCAATTATTATGTTTTCTAAGAGAAACTGAAAAGAAAGAAACATTTACTGGCATATTGCGATGGACCCATTTCGAAAACCGCCAACGTAATCATCATCAGGCAATTTTGTAATGTTATCAAAGGTTTCACCGGGATTCGAATCGTGAATCACATGGTGAAACTGCAGTAAACTTTAACCACTAGGCCATCCTGCTGGTATTTGTTTTCATGCTTAATTCAATTTTTCTCGTTTCTACATTAACAACACAATTGAGACATTTTGTCTGTATATTGATTTGTGAGCCATGTAGATTTGTTTTCGTAAAGTTCTTCTTCGTTGCGAATGGAAGATTAGTAAACTCGGGCTCAGTTGTACATATTTATGTATGTTTGTTTAATGGTGTGTTCAGTTTATACTTATATTTAAGAATTCATGAGCTTAACACCGGTTTATAATAATTGAATTTCAATTATTATGTTTTCTAAGAGAAACTGAAAAGAAAGAAACATTTACTGGCATATTGCGATGGACCCATTTCGAAAACGGCCAACGTAATCATCATCAGGCAATTTTGTAATGTTATAAAAGGTTTCACCGGGATTCGAACCGTGAATCACATGGTGAGACTGCAGTAGCCTTTAAGAAATAATATTGACACATGTACTGATATTTACAACAAACACATGCATGCACATATTTAGGCAACTATTTTCGATCACAATGCAATGCACATAAAAATTACTAATATTTACACATCTTTCTGTGTGAAATTTATAGCCAATCATAAGATACATTTCTTATCACACACAAGTAATTTAAAATATATGTCTGCTTGAAAGTACTTGAAATGCACACAAAGTAACTAAATAAAGACCTACTGATTGTCTATATTAAGAAATATCTTATAAGGCAAACAGTAAAATATACACATACATACATAATTAGGTTAGGAACATAGTTTAACATTTTGTATATAAACTCTTGTATATCATTAAATAAGGCAGAACAAAATCGTTCTCACTCGAAGGCCATCGTTCTGTTTCTTTTTTTTCTTCTCTAAATTACTTGCATTACCACCCCCCACCAGCGGTAAGGGGTAACGAAGTGAAATTTAAAAGAAAATCCCCTTAAAAATTGGTCCTTCGAGCCGGATAATTGAGCTCAGTGACAGGAAAAGAGATTTGCAATCCAAAGGAGTAACCTTTTCTGTGAGTCGAGGCACAGCACGGTCAACCAGGCGACCAAATAAATTCCTCCAATACCTCCAACGATTCCTTTGGAGAATAGCAAAAACTCAAATCCAATCAATATGGGGATAAATAGAAAAAAGTGATTGAAGCTCAGATGGAAATCTCTGAAAAAGTACAGAAAACGTACGACATTATCAAAGGCCAATCAATGACAAGAACAAAAGCCGAAGATACACTAAAAGCAACAGAGAGGCTTCAAAAAGACTTTGACGCCAATCATGAAAAACTAATGGCGGATGGATATGGCGAGGAAGAATATTTCCAAAAGGATTCATACAGCAGAACCCGGAGTTTTATCGATCAGCTAGTCCAGGGACTGAAGAATTCCATTTCCGGCGAAATAGCTTTTCAACTGGTAGAAAAGCCGACCGGGTCTAAACCAGTCAATAACAAATCCAACGGGGATAACAAAATTAGGATTTTCATGACGAAAATCGAAATGCTGTCACAAAAATTCGCAGATATTATCGCAGAGAGCGCTATAAATACTAGCCAAGTAAAATACTTACAGAGTATATACAACAACATTGACAATTTGTATACCAATGAGATGTCAAAATACTTCAATGATGAAATTGAAAATGCGTACAACGAAAAAGTCGCAAAATATTTCGAAAAACACGCACATTTTGAAAATTCTATTAGAAAATAAGAACCCAAAATATATTCTCGACCCAATTTGGAATTAGAAAAACTGAAAAATCCAACATTTTACGGTGAGATAAAAGAGTGGGCTAATTTCTACAACGTGTTCCAGGATATGGTTCATAAAAATGAGCAATTATCAAGCTCAGAAAAAATGCTACGCCTTCGCCTTTGTTTGAAGGGCGAAGCAGCAAGGTAGATACAACATTTACAAATATCAAACGAAAACTATGAAGCAGCGTGGAGCTTGCTAAAACAAAGGTATGACAATAAACGAATTTGTTCACAACACAGTGGGACAGAATAATGGATCAACCTCGATACTACAAATGAGTGCCTTAACGCAATACAGTCATTAGGAATGAAAATTGAAGACGACGATCAATTTATTGCTCGAGTCATAGTCCGGAAATTGGACAAAGATGGACTCAAATTATATGAGCAAATGGTTAAAAAGAACAGAGAAGTACAGAAGTTATCTGATATTACAGAATTTTTGGATCAACACTTCCAAACATTGAAAGCTGTAGCCGAAAAGGAGCAAGGTTACAAAAACCGAAAACAGCAAGTATTTAAAGCAAATCATACGTCGACCAACGCTAGGCAATCAGTGAAAAAGTGTACTTACTGCAAACTACCATACCATACTATAACCGATTGTAGAAGCTTTAAGAGCATATCAAGGGATGAACGACATAAATATGTCAAGGATAATAAAATACGCCACAAATGCCTAAGCCATAAATGGGGAGAAACTTGTAGCAGCAATTACAAATGCAAAAAATGCAACTATAGTCATCATGAACATCTGCATTACGATGTTACAAATAAAAAAGAAACCATGTCCACAAAAGCAGGATTAACAGCAGTAATTCTGGCCACACCTCAAGTGAGAGCAAAATGCGCAAACGGGGAATACGTGTTATTAAGGGTGCTTATTGATCAAGGGTCACAAATAACATCAATATCAGAAGAAGCCGCACAGATATTAGCGGTTCCAAAAACAAAAATTAAGACGAAACTTCATGGACTAGGCGATGTTGTGGTGGGTGAATCAAAATGCAAGGTTTAAGTAGAAATTAAACCACGATTCCTTAGTCAATTTGCTGAAATTGTCGATGCCATAGTTCTACCAACTCTCGCCACTGCTCAACCCGATCAATCATTCAAGTTTGACTTCAACAAATGGAAAAACTACACCCTTGATGACTCACAATTTAACAAAACTGATAGAATTGACATGGTGATTGGTGGTGATATATTCGGCAGAATAAAAGAAAAAGGTACAAAAAAGCAGAATGGAGTTCTTGCACAAGCTACGAAGTTTGGCTGGATTTTGTCTGGAATAATTAAGCAAAAGAAACCAGGCAAAGTCACATCGGCAGTAACCAATCTTGGGAGATTTTGGGAGCTAGAGGAAGAACAAGATGAAGAAGGTAAAGTGGAAGACGAAATATGTTTAAAAAAATTCGAGGAAACCACCAAACAAGATGAAGATGGACGATTCATTGTGGAAATTCCATTTAAAGACGACAGGGAATAAGGTGACTCTCGTAAACAGTCAGTTGCTCGGCTGCTATCCATGGAAGCTAAGTTCAAAAAGAGTGAAAAGCTTTGCAATGATTACAAAGAGTTCATTCATGAATATATTAACCTTGGGCACATGGTAAAGGCGAACGATGAGGTAATAGGAAAATACTATTTGCCACACCAGGCTGTTATACGCGAGGATAAATTAACGACAAAACTTCGTGTTGTTTTCGATGCCTCGGCCAAAACGTGAAATGGCAGGTGCTTAAATGGTATTATGTTCACAGGACCTAAACTCCAAAAAGACGTATTTGATAAAATCTTAAAATGGAGGCTATGGAAAGTGGTAATCACAGCTGATGTTGAAAAAATGTTTCGGCAAATTAAAATTTCGGAAAAAGATCAATTGTATCATCGAATTTTGTGGCGGGAGCATCCTTCAAATAAAATAGATGAATACGAGTTGACGACAGTGACATATGGTACCGCTTCAGCGTCATATTTAGGAGTGCGCACATTATTTGAAATCGCCAACAAGTGCTCAAGTGAAAACAACTGGCTTCAAAAAATCATAAAGGAAGATTTTTATATGGATGATCTCATTACTGATGGAGATTCGGTTAATCAATGTATTGAGATTCAAAAAGAAATCAGCAAGCATCTTCAGTTATTTGGATTTCATTTGAGGAAATGGCTATCGAATTTCGACAACATTACGAAAAACATTACCACCATGGGAGAAAATTAAATAATTCAAATAAAAGAAAATGAAGCAGTGAACTTGGGCTATACTGGGATCCAAAAAAAGATGAGTTCCAGTTCAAAATTAATTTGGAAATGCCGAAGAAAATAACAAAAAGAAGCATTTTATCACAAATTGCCCAAATATTTGATCCGTTGGGCTGGCTATCGCCAATCACTGTGGTTGCAAAACTATATATGCAAAAACTTTGGATTGAAAAGGCTGGATGAGACGAACAGCTATCTGATGATTTAAAAAACGAATGGAAGCGGTTTATTAACACTGTTGGCATATTGTGGTAGTACTTATTCCACGCTGGATTAAAACTAGCATGGAATGTGATGTAGAAATTAACGGATTCGGTGAGGCTTCCGAAAAGGAGTACACTACAGTAGTATACGTAAAAGTTGGCAATTCCGTAAAGCTTGTAACTGCCAAAACGAAAGTTAATCCAATTAAAAATCGGAAAACTTTGCCCAAACTGGAACTCTGTGCTGCTCATTTATTAGTAACATTGATGAGTAAGGTCTGTGCGATCATTGCAAATAATCACAAAGCTATGCGTGGAGTGATTCAACAATAACCCTGGGCTGGATTGAAAACCCGAAGAACAAAGATAAATTTATTAGAAATCGGGTAGAAGACATTCAAAAACTTATACCACAAATAACGTGCGGACACGTGAACACGAGAGACAATCCAGCAGATGTGGCGTCAAGAGGTATTCCATCTCCCAAATTATTAAATATGGATATTTGGTGGAACGGACCCAAGTGGCTATCGTCAACAGTAGATCAAGAGTCAACCACGATAAACGAATGTAATAAAGTAACGGTTTTATTGACGCCGAAAGACCAAGATTCTTTTATGCACGATTTAATAAACAAATATTCAAGTTGGCTAAAACTACAAAGAGTGGTGGCATACATTTTACGCTTTCGTAAAAAGAAAGAAACGCGCAAATTTTCACACCTATCGGCAGAGGAGCCGATACAGCTACATTAGCGATCATCCGACAAATACAAAAGAACTATCACAAAGAAGAATTAAGTAAACTTCTTGATGGAAAAGCAGTCAAGAGTTCAAGCAAATTAGCAAGCCTCAACCCCTTCTTGGACAAAAATGGCATTATACGGGTAGGCTTACAAATTCAGAGCTAACCTATAATGAAAAGCACCCAATAGTCATACAAAAATCAAACTTGGCGGGACTAATTATTAAAGATGCTCATTATGCCACCATACTTGGAGGTAATCGGTTAACAGAAGCAATCGTCAGGCGACAATACTGGATAATCGGATTAAAAAATACAGTGAAACATTGCATACGTATCTGCTGTAAATGCATACGATTCAAGCAAGCTGCTGCAACGCAGCTCATGGGCGATCTTCCATTAGCCAGAGTGTCGATATCCAGTCCATTTACATACACTGGAGTAGACTATGCGGGACCTTTTCAAATGAGGTGTTCTAAAGGGCGAGGACAAAAATCGTTCAAAGGATATGTCGCAGTATTCGTCTGTCTTTCAACCAAAGCTATACATCTGGAAGCAGTCAGTGACTTGTCAACAGAAGCATTTTTGGCAGCACTAAGGAGATTTTTTGGCAGACGAGGAAAATCTCTTCACATGTATTCCGACAATGGAACCAATTTTGTGGGTGCAAGCAAATGTATCACCAAACTTATAAAAAAGCATTAAAGCAAAATTCTGAAGTTGCACCAATTTTCCCCAATGAGCAAATTACTTGGCATCTTATTCCCCCGGCAGGCACATATTTTGGTGGAATATGGGAGGCTGGTGTAAAAGGAATAAAATATCATTTGAAACTAGCAATTGGAGACACAAAACTAACATTTAAAGAGATGTCTACTGTTCTAGTACAGATCGAGGCATCATTAAACAAACGCCCACTATATGCCATAAATGATGAAAACGGAATAGATGCTTTAACCCCAGGCCATTTTCTAATCGGGAGACCATTAGTATCGATATCATCTTCAGAGGTTGACAACAATATACAAATTACATTGAAATCAAGTAAACCGGCAAAGCACAGACCAAGTACAAACATATATCCACTTCTACTTATGACTCTGTTTTGTATTACATCAATAACTGGAGTCAAAGCAGCCAGCAGTGAAACAGGAAGCAATGGAGTAGTTGCACAATTTCCAGAAACGCAGCTATATATTTGGATTCACCGGGAAAGATGGGCGCCATAACTTCAAATTGGGATTTGGTAATCTATTACGACCTCCATTCATATTTTGAACAGATGAGTATGATGTCAGGCTGTCTACATCGTATAAAAATCACTGCAACCTGCTGTCAGATTTTGAGGAAGCATGCACGGCTATATCGTTGTCACTAGGAAGGCTGTATGAAGCGACAAAAAGTAGTCACGATTTAATCGTGTCCAATAAAAGACAACGAAGGGCCCCTTTTGAATGGATTGGCTCTATTTATAATGTGCTATTTGGCCTAATGGATTCTGACAGCAAAGAGCATGTTAGGGCGAGACAAAGAAACCCTTCGGTATATGCCGGTTCTAACTCTCACGACAAATTATGCTCGATATGCATGGAGAATAGACAAAAACAAGAAAGACCACCGAGTTAGTATGATAAAAATTATATTTCCTTTATTGGTGAGACTTGCGTGGTAACGTAGATTACCTGTTTTATAAGAAACAATACAACTCTAACAACGCACTTAACTTGTGTTAAATTATGATATTAACTTAGGTCACCGACGCCTCGTTTCAACAATCGCGACGAATGAACCAGTGAGCAAATACTAAACCTAAACCTAACAGTATATGCCTCATGGCCTTTTATTAGTTCTAATATCGTAAGAGAGACACCGCTTGACTTTCCATAGCTCTGCATATTTGCAGCGGATAGCTGTGCCAACCGTCAAGCAGCGTTTCCCAAACGTTGAAGGCATTTTGGCTTCAACATTGCCGCCCGCCTTGCGATACGTCAGGATTGCAAACATAAATCTTAATTACAATGATGCAGAATACTAGAAACATATTTCATTTAATTCATATTTCATTCAAGCTTACAACTAGATAAATTTTGAGATATGTAAATATAATAAATGTATCGCTAGATTAATGTAATGCACATGCATGTGAAATTCATTTTGTGGGTAGATAGGTACTGCTGTAGATATAGTTGCTGTGGCGCAGAAATGCGTGGCTTATCTTCAGCGCGAAACAATATATAGACCGGATATTCACCCATGAAGAGGTTCGAGTGCCTTAAAGAACACACGGGCCAGAAAGGACCCAACCGAAAATACTATTCTGGGCAGTAGGGAACCCAGGATTTGAGATCTGTTCTTGTTTGATAATTTTAAAGTAGACATCGCCGCCTAGAATAATGGCTACAGCTGATGAAGTGTAAAAATTTGCATCTGCTAACTTTAGGTTTGTGAATTTGTCCAGTACCGAAGAGTTTAGGTGGCGGGTTGACGTTTTCAACCCTATCTCCGGTATGACCTTTGCGGTAAGTGTAAAACGCACCTTGACATCGTTGGTCGAGCTGATCGCAAGTTCGCATATATCGACGTTGGCTACGGGGAGCGTGGTCACATGTAGCTTCTGAACCAGTGTTTGACATATGACATATTTGAGCAAGGATCCAACAGAGCTCTGACGAGGAATCGATGTTGACGCACGTGAAGGAATACTGCGCAGGTTGGCAGCACGGTAATGGTCCCCCCAAGCTGTGACAACGCAAGGGGTGGCTGACTTGGTGATTTCAACCTACGATTTCCATGAAGCAACGTGTGATTCCGTTTGTGACAGTATTCGCAGGAGCCTGCGCTCTTACAATGTTTTGACGTGTGCGATTAAGCCAAACATCTGACGCAATAATTGTGTAGTAATACATGCCGAATTCTTCGTTCAAAATTAAAGGATAAAAAGCGCTTGCAAAAGCGTAATGCGTGTTTTCGATGGCACAATTGGCATTTTGGGTTTTTTTGTCTGGGGCTGCCAGATGGTTGCGATGCTGGAGATTTTCTAGGCGGTGATGATCGCACTGACCGTGACGATGAGGAGAACGTAGTCAGCTCCATGGTGTCGGAAAGGCTGTAAATAGAAGGATGTTGTGAGCTGAGCTTAGTTTGGAAGAACCACTAACTTGACGATAGGGCGAGTGATTATGCCCTTTTGGGTGAAAATGTCGGCCACTCGAGTTCTTCTATCAGTCCCGTAATATATCTTGACGACCCTACCTAAACGCCACACTTGGGGGGGGGGGGGGGGGGGGGGGTACATTTTCATGGCGGACAACCACCAAGTCACCAATAAGAAGGTCTATTTGAGGAAACTTCCACTTGTACCGTTTGTGAAGCTCCTTTAGATATTCTTCTTTCCATCGCAGTGATATTTGTTGACTGAGCGCTTTCATTTTCTGCCATCGATTAATTATGGAAATCGGATCGGCTTCGATAGAAGGTTCTGCAGGGGCAAGAATAGGACCACCTGTGAGAAAGTGTCCAGGGGTTAGAGCGGCACAATCTGCTACGTCAGTTGAGATGGGAGATATAAGGCGGGAGTTCAGGCATGCTTCGATTCTACCCAGCAGTGTTTGGAACTCTTCAAAGGTGTATTTATGTGAACACCCGGCTCTCCTGAAATGGATCTTAAAACTTTTGACCCCGGCTTCCCATAAACCTCCCATGTGGGGAGCACCAGCAGGAATGAAGTTCCATATTATTTCTTGATGACCGTATAGTCTGTGTACCGATTCTTGGGCGCCTTTAATAAATTTCTTATAATCATTCTTGAGCACAGCAGAAGCGCCCACGAAATTGGTTCCGTTGTCCGAAAATATTTGTTTGGGGCAGCTGCGTCTGGATACAAATCTCGAGAACGCGCCCAGGAAGGTGTCTGTAGAGAGATCGCTTGTTGCTTCCAGATGTATCGCTTTGGTAGAGGAACAAAAAATATCCCTTTGTAATGACGCATCCTCTTCCTCGATAACTTTTGATCTCGAAGGGACCCGCAAACTCCACTCTGGTATTTTGAAAAGGTCTGGATAGTGATGTCCTTTCCTCGGGTAATGGTGCCATGATCTGCGACTGTTCCTTCCTTTTGTGGATGACGCATATTTTGCATTTGTGGATGACGGCTTTAATTAATGTTTTTGCCCTCGGTATCCAATAGCGTTGACGCAATAGTCGTAAGACTATTTGGTTCGCCCCATGAAGAGAGGTACAATGGATAAATTCTATCAGGAGGCGAGAGTAAGTACAGCCATAGGGGAGGAGAACTGGACGTTTTTCATTGTATGAAAGTTTGAATGAGTTAGTGAGTCTACCATTGGCTCTTAAAATACCGTTTTTGTCGAGAAATGGACTCAAACTAAGAAGTTTACTTCTCCTTGAGAGGACTGTTTTCCGCGATAACGCCTGATATTCCTCACTAAACCATTTTCGTTGGGACAAACGAATTAATCGACCACGCACTTGAGAAATTTCGGATCCAGAAATGGACCATGAGTTATACGAATGTAAGGTGCGTGTTTTCTTATTGGCCATAATGTAGAAGCGTAACACGTATGACAAGACAAGGAAGGCCCGAGGGAGCGAAGAAAATATCGCCAGTGGATCTTCCCATTCGTTAACCTGTGATGCGTGAGAATGGATTTTTCTAGCTTCGAGTACAACCTCATCGAGATCCGTATCCGACATCGGCCAACGGGAGGGGTCTTGTCTTAACCATAGGGGTCCATGCCACCATAATCGTTAGTGCACAATTGTTGCGGTCTAACACCGCGGCTGCCGAGGTCTGCAGGATTATCCTGAGATTCTACATGACACCAGTACGCGTGGCTTGTCCTTTCTTGTATTTTCGCCACTCTATTGGCTACGAAGGTGGTCCACGTGTACGGTGGTTTTCTCAACCAGGACAATACTATCGTTGAATCTGTCCAACAGGAAACCTTTCCTATTGCAATTGGGAGCTCACTCAACAGAGACACTAGCATATCGGTCAGGAGGAGTGCTCTGCATAATTCTAATCGGGGAAGGGATGAGGTTTTTAGGGGTGCAACTTTTGTTTTTGCCAGTAGCACGTGAGACGATATATTTTGCTCATCGTCTACCCGCAAGTAGATCGCCCCCGCGTATGCCTTTTCCGACGCGTCGCAAAAGGCATGCATTTCAACGGCTGACCCTTCGGTATAATTAACCCAGCGCGGTATTTTTATGAAGCCTAAATGCTTATAATTTTCGTCAAATTCTGTCCATTTAGACAATGTATGGGGTTTTAGAGGTTTATCCCAGGGAGTGTCATCCTTCCAAATTTGTTGCATTGTAATTGTTGCTGTTATCACTATAGGGGCTATCCAACCCGCAGGATCGAAGAATTTTGATATGGTTGAAAGAACTTCTCGCTTTGTATACGAAAATTCGACGGACAAGGGTAGAACTATAAAATAAAAGTGGTCCACTCGGGAATTCCACCTGATTCCCAACGCTTTGGTGTTACTTGTTTCATCGAATTCTAGGAAGTCTTTGTTCAAAATGTGTTCTTTTGGGAGATCTTCTAGTATGTCGTTCGAATTTGAACACCATTTTCTCAGCAAAAAGCCTGCACCTATTAGGTTATCTATCAGCTCATTTCATGCACGTAGCGCAGTTGCAATGTCAGGGTAACCTCTCAAGACGTCGTCAACGTACATTGCATCCTTAAGAATTTTAGATGCCAGTGGATGGGAGGTCTGAGAGTCATCAGCTAATTTATCAAGTGTGCGAATAGCCAAATACGGAGCGCAATTAACTCCGAAAGTTACCGTGTTCAACTGATAGTCTTCAATGGTATTTCCTTTATGACTACGAAACAAAATTCTTTGGTAAGGTCTATGGTCTGGATGAACCTGTATCTGTCGATACATTTTTTGAATATCGGTACTGAAAACAAACTTGTGTAGGCTGTAACGTAGGAGGAGCATCGTCAGGTCTGACTGAAGAGTTGGACCTGTATATAAAACGTCGTTAAGGCAGACTCCATTGGATGAGTTACTGGAGGCGTTAAATACTACCCTCAACTTTGTAGAGGTACTTTCCGGCTTAAGAACCGCATGGTGTGGTAAATAAAAATGCGACGGAAAGTGTTCAAAGCTAGGTGCCTCTACTCTCTCCATATGACCTAACTCCAAATATTCATTGACAACATTGTCGTAATCAGATTTAAGTTCAGGGATTTTATGTAGCCTACTCTCATTTCGTATAAACTGCCGAAATGCAATCGGTCGTGACGATCCTAGCTTTATTTCCGTAGGGAATTCCTTCCTAAAGGATAATGATACGATGTATCTGCCGTCGGGATTTCTCGTGGTGGTTTTCACATAGAGCTCTTTATAGAACTCGTCCTCCGGGGTCTTAGGGTTCCCCTTTGTGACCTCTTCTAATTCCCAAAAGCGTTGTAGCTGCTGATCTATTGTATTGCCCCCTCCTATGGATACCTTCGTAGTAAAGCAAGACACGTTTGAGGTGGAAGCTGCCCCAGTGACAATCCACCAAAACACCGTTTTTTGTAACAATAGATTGTTGTGAAGACTACGTTTCACCCCTTCCATCATAATTTTGGGGTACACGTCCCCTCCGATTAAAACATCTATCGGACCACTTCGGAAAAAGTTCGGGTCCGCCAGAGGGACTCTCGGAATCTCATCCAAAATAGATGTAGTTATTGAAGTAGACGGTAATTTGCCCGTAATTTGTGGTAACACAAGGGCTGTTGCTTCCATAAATAAATTTGAATCGCGTGGTGAATCTAAGACAAATGAGCACAACTTCGAGGTACTTGAAGATACCTTTTTGTTTAATCCGGAGATAGTCGCGTTTGTTCTAGAGAAGGGAAGCTTCAGGAGATTTCGTATTCGTTCCGAAATAAAGGACGCTTCTGAAGCTGAGTCAATTAGGGCTCGCGCACTATACGTAGATCCTAAGTGGCAAATATGCACCATTTCTGTGCCGAGAAGTGCCGACCCGAAATTGGTTGTCTTGTCTGAAGGTGGCTTGTTTGGAGGTACTTGGGTATCAGGACAAGTGGACTGTATATGAAAAGCTTGGGCAGAAGTGCCCTGATTTGCAACGTTATTGGTTGCCGGGGTAATTTGGTTCACTCTATGAAGAAGGGTGTGGTGTCTGCTGTTGCACGTTATGCATGTATGAGTGCTTTTGCAATCTTTTACGGAGTGTCCCCTAGTAAGACAATTGAGACAATAGCTATGCTTCTTCACGGTGGAATACCTGTCATTAACCCACAGTTTCAAAAATTTTTTACACTGTCGAAGAACGTGTGCCTATTTGGGACATAAAAAACACTCCGAATGATATACCTTGGTAGCATGCGAATATTTCTTCTGACTATTCGTGGTCTGAGGTGTCGTAGATGTTCGCTGAAGCTGTTGTGCTGACGTTGATGTTGCTGCACCTTTAACGTCCATAATGGATTCAAGAGACCTGTGTTGTTGGGTGAGGAAAGCGTCCATTTGACAACACCCCGGTAGTGCTGATTTGTCCAGAAGCGTTTGTTCCCATAAATTTAGTGTGTTTTCCGGTATTCGGTTTGAGCACAAGAACACTATCATTGGATCCCAATTTATTACGTTAAACTCGTAAATTTCAAGGCAGCTAGACACCCGTTGATGCTTCGTTGTAGATCCTTCAAAGCTGCAGCACTTTCGCTCCGAATGATTGGTAACGAGAAAAGAAGCTTGATCTGGCTGTTTACTAACACGCGTTTATTTTCATATGTTGCCTTGAGGTTAGCCCATGCTAAGTCAAAGCCTTCATTTGTGCGTGGTGATTTTTCCACGATTTCTTTTGCTTCACCACTGGTCTTTCGAAGTAAATGGCAAAGTTTTTCAACTTTGCTCAAGCGGGGATGGTCTATGTAAATAGCTATAAAGATATCGCGGAAGCTCGGCCAATAAACATATTCTCCTTTAAAAACTTCAGTATCGCATGGTGGCAATTGCAGCGTACTGGTGTGATGGTACGAATCTGCCTGATGGCATTTGGTTGATTGAGGTTCTTCCTTAAATTTTTTCATGCATTCCATGATGCGTGTGACACACGAAAGATAGTCTTTAAATGTAGTCGAGTGTTTGGACTTTACTGATCCGCTTCCTTTTTTAGAAATACTAGACATTTTTCATATGCCGCTTTAGCTTTTGCCCATAGGTCGTCAAGTTCATTTTTCATTATTTCCAATGAAGTTTTTGAATGTTCTGCTAACGTGGATGCGTCGCAACTAGCATTGAACTCAACGACTTGATCGGAACACCGAGTAAAAAGATGGTCGACATGTTTACACAACAAATATAATTTAATCAATACTGAATAAACCAAAAAATATTTCAGGTAGAGAGATGTGCATACAAATGTTCGCTTATATTCGCAGGGTCTAATCACTTGATGTTGACTAAGGTGTGCATAAAAAGGTGACCGTAAAACCTCAAACTATGTAAATAGTTATGTATACTTGTAGGTATATTTATTTGGTTGCCGAAAAGCGATCGCCACCCCAAGTATATATAAAGATTAGTGGAAAAACATCAAGTGCGTGTGCACGGCAGCGAACAAATTTGCGATGGGTTGAAATATAGGGAAGTTATGTATCTACCTGGAAGGTTTGCAATGGGCTGGAATATATGGAAGTTATGTATCTCCCTGGACGGTTTGCAATGGGTTGGAATATATGGAAGTTATGTATCTACCTGGAAGGTTTGCGACCACTTTAAACGAACGCAGTCTCTTTGTATGGAAATTTATATGACTAACCTTTTAAAACCACCAATGGCCGTGCTAGTTTTTTATTGTTTGTTTATTACAGCTACAGTAGCTATCACAGCTTAGATTAGGTTTCGGGCGATTCAAAAATTCTTGCCGATATTTTTGAAGCTACTTTGCTTGCCTTTTGCACACATGTTTTCACTATCTACCCCACAAATATTTTCACACGCACCTGCTAATAAATTCCGGTATGATTTGGTTGTAATTTTTCACTTTGCTCCTTTTTTTCGCACGCAATCTCTATAGTCAATGATGACAGATATATCCGTAATCCTCTTGTTTGTAGCTCGACGGCTCGCTGGACCAAAATGTTAGGGCGAGACAAAGAAACCCTTCGGTATATGCCGGTTCGAACTCTCACGACAAATTATGCTCGATATGCATGGAGAATAGACAAAAACAAGAAAGACCACCGAGTTAGTATGATAAAAATTATATTTCCTCTATTGGTGAGACTTGCGTGGTAACGTAGATTACCTGTTTTATAAGAAACAATACAACTCTAACAACGCACTTAACTTGTGTTAAATTATGATATTAACTTAGGTCACCGACGCCTCGTTTCAACAATCGCGACGAATGAACTAGTGAGCAAATACTAAACCTAACAGTATATGCCTCATGGCCTTTTATTAGTTCTAATATCGTAAGAGAGACACCGCTTGACTTTCCATAGCTCTGCATCTTTGCAGCGGATAGCTGTGCCAACCGTCAAGCAGCGTTTCCCAAACGTTGAAGGCATTTTGGCTTCAACAGAGCAAATAGGATTTTAAACAGCCATCTCATATGCAGAGGACATATACCGTGGAAGTCTGCTTTGGATCAAACCTGCGAACTGTCACCACTTTTAAAAGGCAGCCAAGTAGATTTTCAGTATGAGGAAACAAAGAAAACTCCATTTTGGACAGAACTATACCAAGACAATAAGTGGATTTACAAAGTATTAAAAAATTCCACTTTACATTTAGACTGCGGTAACAGCAAAACCGTAATAATGGAAATTCCAGCCCAAGGAATTCTTTCCATCAAATCCGGTTGCACTGCCAGGCACGAAAGCATCACCCTATCAGGTCTACAAATATTCAAAATGCAGAGCATAATCAATACAGAACAGGACCCAATAGCCACAGCCATACACAACGTTTCTGAGGATAGCATAACTCCACTACAAATCAACAATATAAGCACTAACAAGGAGTTAGACAAACTCAAAAAGGACATTGAAAAATTAGCCAAAAATAAACTAGCAACCTAAACTTAAAAAATCAAAGCGGACATTTGTCTCTAATACTAATAGTTTTTCTTGTCATATGCCTTTTAATATTTTATGTCATATACAAATGTAGGTCAAAAGATAAAATCACTATAAATCTTTCACCTCCACAAACATAAAGTTATAAAAACATGTACACACACAGTAAAATAGCAAAACATATACAGTCCACTAAAATTGAAGCAACAATTATTATAAACAAATACATATTTTTCCCCTCGGCAATATGTTCAAATAAAAATTGAACATGTATATACATACACATGTGAACAAATATTAGTAATACAATCCGTAGATAATTTAATATTGACACATGAACTGATATTTACAACAAACGCATGCATGCATATATTTAGGAAACTATTTTCGATCACAATGCAATGCACATAAAAATCACAAATTTATAGCCAAACATAAGATACATTTCTTATCACACACAAGTAATTTAAAATATATGTCTGCTTGAAAGTACTTGAAATGCACACAAAGTAACTAAATAAAGACCTACTGATTGTCTATATTAAGAAATATCTTATAAGGCAAACAGTAAAATATACACATACATACATAATTAGATTAGGAACATAGTTTAAGATTTTGTATATAAACTCTTGTATATTATTAAATAAGGCGGAATAAAATTGTTCTCAATCGAACACCATCGTTCTGCTTCTTTTTTTTTTCTTCTCTAAATTACTTGCATTACCACCCCCCACCAGCGGTAAGGGGTAACCAAGTGAAATTTAAAAGAAAATCCCCTCAAACAAAAAGCATTTTTATAATTCGAAAAAACTGTATTGTACTATTCATGTAAGCGTGCCTTTCAGGTCTTCAGCTTATTTATTATTTTTTTAACTTGATAAGCAGGCTAACGTGAATAGCCTATATATTTTACTTTCTCCTTGCGGACGGGGCGGCGGGTAAAGGCTAGTAATATTATAATTGCGAAAGTTTGGATGTTTAGATGTTTGGATGTCCAGACGGATTTGGCCGAAATTTGGCACACATATATGTAGCCAATAGTCTATAAGGATCTACTAGCTATATTTTTCTGAAAAGGGGGAGATCCCCGCCCCTAGGAACAGTTATAATTAAATTATTGTATTTTTTCGTCTTTGTGAAAGAATCACGCCAGAACGGCTAGACGGAATTTCATATTTCTTCATTCAGTCTATGATTTACAAAAATCTTACAGACTATATTAAACATTATTAAACATAAGGTTTATTTACAGTAAACTTAATTTAAAATGGAAAATAACATATTTTTAAAACTTCGACGAAATATCGCAAAATCAATACAATAATTATTATTGATTGAGTTAATAGCAATTAGAGCGCGAGTGATCGGGCCATTAAGTGCGTAATTAGATCTAAACTGGTCAATTACAAACATAGTATATTGGCGCAAAGTCCGTGATGGAACATAAAAGTTCAAAGACTCTAACAGTATCGGGCAATCAATATTGCCATTGGAAATATCATAAATAAACATTATAGATGTAATTAATCTTCTACTTTCTAATGTGTGAAGATTAATTAGCTTACATCTAGAGATATATGGAGGAAGAGGCAGATCGAAGTTTATATCGTATAAACAGTACTTCATGAATATTTTTTGCACACGTTCGACTCTCTTATTGTGTACCTCATAATAAGGACTCCATATTATGGAACCATACTCAAGCCTTGACCGCACAAAGGCATTATATAATATTTTTTTAGTATATGGGTCCTTAAACTCGAATCCATTTCTTTAATAAAGGCCAGTAAGGAATATGCTTTGGGGATAATAAAATTTAAGTGCTCGGTGAATGTAAAAGACGAATCAAATACAACACCTAAATCCCGAATTTTATTCACCCTAAGTAACGGCTTATTAGAGACATAGTAAGACGAAATCAATTTATTACATAATTTGGAATAAGTTATGTAATAACATTTGTTGGCATTCAGCGCAAGCTTATTTTTACAGCACCACTCATTAAAATTGTTTAACTCAGATTGTAGTATGAGAGTATCAGACTCGTTCTTGATTCTGAAAAAAATTTTCAAATCATCAGCGTAAAGGAGATAATTGTATTGCTTGAAACAAGCACTTTATCATTGATAAAGAGAATAAAGAAAAGTGGGCCAAGGGTACTACCTTGGGGCACACCTGAGGTTACTACATAAGGCGATGACTTTACGTTGTCAATAACAACAAAATTTATCCTATTGGATAAGTATGAATAAATCCATTTTAAAAATGTTGAGTGGAAACCCATTTTTCGCAATTTAGCCAAGAGAGCTTTGTGCGAAACTCTGTCAAAAGCTTTGGATATGTCCGTATATATGCAGTCAACTTGACAACCATGAGTAAAAGACGAGATGCAGTAATTCGAAAAAACGACCAGATTAGTTACTGTTGAACGCCCCGGAACAAAGCTATGCTGACATGGGCAAATATAACGCTTAACTGCGGACGATAATTTAAACATCACGGTTTTCTTAAAAAGTTTTGAAATCACGGGGATCTTCGATATTGGCCGATAGTTTGTAACGTCAATTTTACTACCACTTTTATGAATAGGTTGAATAAAAGTAGTTTTCCATTCATCCAAAAAGATACCAGACTTTAATGATAAATTAAATATATGCAACAAGGGCTCTGCAACGGAAGCTAGACATTGCTTCAGGAAAAAAAATGAAAATTCTTGATAATCACATTGCTTGGAACTCTTGATCGTCTGAATACTTAAGATAATATCATCAGTATCTAGAACTAAGGAGGAGAAGTCGAAACAAGGCGTTATCTCATTCAACATATCCCCGTCGTCATTCCACAGATCATCAATAGCAAAGTTTGCTTTAAAAAATTCTGCAAAGAAATTGGCTGAATCACTAGACGATGATGAATTCTTGCCCTTGTAAGACACAGACAACGGTATTGTTGAAACCGATTGTTTGGAGCGAATGAAATTCCAAAACGATTTAGGATTCGATTTGATATTATTTTCGAAATTGAGAATATATCGATTGTACAGAAACTTATCAAGACAATTAAACTCCTTTGCGTAATTCAGATATTGTTGCTTGAGTTCGGGACTTCCTGATTTTTTAAAAAGTTTATGTAATTGATATTAGAGAAAAATTGTAAGTTTACAAACGGCGATGGTTACTAGGACATGTTTCTGAATTTCACTTCTTCATCAGCTAGCTTTTCGGGAGCTGAGCGTTGAACTCGAGTCTCCAACATTCATATCAGTGCAAGCCTTTTTAGCTGCTACGCCATATGAATGTTCCGTTGTTCGCTGTACAATTGGTCTCTAAGAGTTGCCTTTTTTGTTTATATTCCTTTTGATCACCATGTAGGCATATACACTCTGTATGTAGTTTATTCCTAATGGTGTGGATATGATTTTTAGGCGTGCTTTTGAAAGCTTAGTAACATTTGTTCGGATTTTTACAGTATTTGTTTTTAATACTTCCGCTGTTACTATTATATCAGTATGATCATATGTATTTAATTAGCGAGCTTTGCTCATATTGCTTAAAAAGTTTATGATATTTATTACGCAAATTTTTTAGAGTCTTTAAGCTTTTGGTATACCACGGCAACTTGTAAACCCTTGCCGGAAACGAGGAATATTAATATTCATTATTTCCGAGATATTACTTTTGAATTAGTCAAAGCAGTCTGAAAAATTGCGATTATTAAAAAGAGACTGCCAGTCAATATCTGAAATCAAATTATTGATCAAGGCAAAATCACATCGGCTATAATTGAAACCAACTTCATTATTGAGTTTAATATTTCCAAATTCATAAAACTTAATCTCCAATATCAATGGTACGCGATGTTTATCAGTATTAGATAACGGGCAGAGAGAACGAATTAAATTATAAATAAGATCATTACTAACAAATATAAGATCGAGGATTTTACCTAGCGTATCTTCAAAATCATTGATATGAACTAACTGTAAACTATAAAAATTATCAACTAAGCACATTTCACTGGCTTGATTGACATTAGTAGGTATGAGAGTTTTCTCACCTGGAAGATAACTCCATACGATTTTATTTAAGTTAAAATCCTCTAAAATACAAAATTTAGAATTCAAGTAAGTGCTCGAAACATGCATAATATTATTAACGTGATTTTCATAAACACTATCTACACTATTTGGTGGTATATAAGAAACACTGACAAATAGACATTCTGTTTTGCCTTTTATACTGATTATAAGCTGATCAATAGAAGTATCAGCGATATTAAGAGGAACCTCCGAGGTTTGTAGGCTTTTTCTTACAGCAATTAGCACTCCTCCACCTCGATTAAATCCTGTACTTATACTATCACGATCTTTGCGATATATATTATACAAATTTTTATCAAAAAACTCATTACTAAAAAAGTCCGCAGTAAGCCACGTCTCAACAAGAACTATCAAATCGTATTCTTCACTAGAGGTAGCAGCAAATACAGCAGAGGCCTTAGTTCTCATGCCTGATATGTTTTGAAAATATATTGATATTGAGTTCTTTAAAGAACGGACATCATCAATTAGACAGGAATTGTAGCAGTCATTACTGGTGACGGAGCGAGGACTTATGAGTTGGCCTTTTGCACCACAGTCCTTTGAAAAAAACGAAACGGCCTTACTTTTACATCCGATGGCCAAATTGACGAATCGAGCAACTTATTGTAATTAGATGCTGAGATCCCAAGCTTAAAATTAACACTCCGTAAGGACTTTTCATCTGCGTCCCTTTTCGTAAGTTTTTGGCACCGCATTAATAAAGGCGAAATATTTGCAGTTCTTGATACATAGTCAACTATAGTTTCAGCATTCACAGATGGCTTAAAAGATGACAGATGAAGCCATTTGAATCGTACACTAACTTCTAAACTAGCATTAGAGTTACTACCAACAACTATTGGACGCGCCTTTTGGTTATTCATTCCATCACTTTGGGAACTATTTTTCAATTGCTCATTGGGATGTCCGGTATTAGAAGAATAAAAACGAAATGAAGCGACAGACTCTGCAGTATCAGAAACAGCGCCAGCTACAGCAGAATAACTACCAGCATTCACACTCCCAATATCAGCGACGCCAGCAGCAGCTGCAGCAGCATCTTCACCACCAACAAGACTCGGGCTCGCATTATCAAAATCACTAGCACTCAGTTGTTGAAGAGAGTGAGATTGCACTTGTCACTGCATTTTTTCTATTGCTTTTTGTGGTTGTTTCACGTTCGGTTCGACGCCCTTTGTTTTTGACCGCGTTACAATAACATTGTCTTTAGCAGCAGAGTTATTTTTGTTTCTCTGTTTATTATTGGCATTATTATTTAACGACTTGAAAAAGCTACTGAGAGCTTTGATACTTTTTTGAGTCTCTGCAATTTTGGTCCGCATAACGGAGGGCAAACCAACAACACAATTGTCACATCTGTAGAACAGATTATTATTGTTTTTTAATATATTAATAATATTAGCACTAAGTTTTGTGCATTTTATGTGCGTTTTTATTTCACATAGGCCACACATTAAGTGGTCATCACCACCACACAAACTTGTACACTTAAGACAGCTATTCATCATTTAAAAATATGATACAAGCACAGCGAATAAAAACACGTCTGATTTGAATTTGATGAAATTTTGGACACAGAAAGACAATAGTCTACTGGGGATTCTTTTTTCAAAAATGAAAAAGGGGGGTCCCACGACCCTTCGAACAATTATTTTTAATCAATTTTACACATTATAACTTTACGTTTACTGACCTTCACCACACTCGATAGGTCAAATAATTCGAGGGCTTACAAAGTGAGCAGTGACACCCTCCATCTCCTCACCCCCTCTGATGCAAAATCTATAAATTGTTATAACTCGAAATAAATTTTCTCTTAAATCAATAATTTTTGGTATCGGCTCATACAGATCTAGATCTAAGCAATTTTAGAAAAACGATCTGTGGTGCTCTCCGTCTCCTCCCTCCATCCTCCATCCTTCATTTGTTTTTATTATCACGCTTTTATTATTACTATTTACATGTATGTTTGTTTGTAACTCTTCATTCGCTTCAACGCGCCTATTAACATGCTTTTATAATTAGCTTCACCTTATTTGTAATTCCGTCAAGGTCATATCAAGACCCCTCCGGGATCATTTCTGGAAGGTTTTCGTGAGCCACCCGGGATCCAGTCGGGGTCATTTCGGGAATATTTCGGGATCATCCCGTCGGAATAATTTCGGAAATTTTTATGGACTATTTCGGGATCATTTGCGTACCCTTCAGAGGTCAATTCTGGATGGTCTTCGGGATCCGTCCGAGATCCCGTCGGGGTCATATCGGGACTTTTTCTGGACTATGTCAGGGTCATTTCGAGACTTACGGTATCATTCCTAGATGGTTTTCGGAATCTCGTCAGGGTCATAATTTAGGGATTATTCCGGAATCATTTCAGAGTGGATTTTTTGGGATCGGTCTGGGATCTCGTAAGGGTCATTTCGGGATCCATTCATGATCCGGTCAGGTTATTTTCGGGACTTTTCCGGGATCCTTTCTGGAACCGTGCAGGATCCCATCGGGGTTATTTCGGGAATTTTCCGGGACTATTTAATTTGGGTACCCTTCAGGGATCATTTCTGTGTTTTTCTCTGGAACAGTCTGTCGTTGTCATTTCGGGACTTTTTTGGGACTATTCCGGGAGCTTTCAAGGACCCTTCCGGAAGAATTTCTGGATGGTTTAAGGATACGTCCGCGATACCGTCGGGATCATTTCGTGCCATTTTCTGGATAATTTCGGGATCATTTGGGGACCCTATCAGATTATCAGCTCATTTAGTTTTTTTTTTTTACTCTATTAGAAAAATAAAATACATTAGCCAGAAAAAAATTTTAAACAGATAACTTGATAAGCAGGCTAACTTGAATATCCCATATGTTTTATTTTCTCCTTGCGTACGGGACCGAGGGTAAAGGCTAGTTAGACATAAACTGTGTACTTTGATCTGTAGTTATTTCTAACGGCACACCAAAACGAGATATATTCATTGAAAAATTTATTTGAAATCGTGGATGCTGTAATGTCCCTTATCCCTCTGGCCAACGCGTAAACCTATCAATAATTGTTAAAATGTAACGATATCCTTGTTAAATGGGCAGGGGTCCTACAATATCCAAATTAAAGTGTTCAAATCATGTTTTTGGAATTGGAATTTTATTAAGTGGAGATTTTGTGTGGCGATAGAATTTTGATTTTTGACAACTTATACATTCTTTTGATCAGAAGTTCGCTGTATTGTTGTTGTGCATTTCGCAAATATTTGAAATTTAGTTCTGAATTTTTAATTGCATCTACTTCGAACGTACGAGATAATCTATCATCTACAACATTTTCTTGTACTTTAACGTATCTAATAACATTCATGAATTGAGCAATGAATTCCATATGTCTAGTTTGTCTTGTACTACGTTCTTTTGATATTAAAGCAAATACTAATGGTTTGTGATCTGTGAAAACTGTAAATTGTCGTCCTTCTAAAAGATAGCGAAAATGTTTTATTGAAATTCTTTTTCAGCCTTTTTCTTTTAAAATGGTATTTGTTTAACCGGCTTTAGGTCTAATTTTTTTAGTATTAAAGCACCAAAAATTTGTTCTACAGTTTACCAATATATTTTGGTTACACACGGTAACCGTCTTCCGGGCTTTGAACTATAAACAAATTACAGAACATAATATAAAACTTCAAATTATATAAAACGTCTTCACTGTTTAACGTGGAGTTAGTCACCGTCCGCATGTTGTTTATCAAATGTTTGTAGTAGCTCGCGCAGTTATCAATGTCCGTTTTGTAATTCATTCGTATGTTAGTCGGTGTGTTTAAAACAGGGATAACAAAAATTCAAAATGTGGAGCTAAAGGCAAAAAAAGGGATAGATCTGACTCCAAAAGCACCAAAATGGCAACACTAAATGTGACTGAACATGATGTGCTCTCTGAGTAGTGATACAAATATATGAATTTGAAACTCGAATTGTTATAACCAAGAAAAGGTTAGAATAGCGCAAAAGCCAATTAACACGCTAAAAAATTTATTCAACAGAACAAAATCTAAGGTCCCCCGGGCGGAAAGTGCAATGTGATATATAAAATGCCATGTAATGGAAATGAATTTAATTATTCTGTTAATAACTTAAATTTTATTATAATTTTATTTTGAGGTGATTAACTATAAACGATTGTTTGACCCTCAACTACTGTTATATAAACTCTTCTTAATTGAAAATTATTTTCTATGCTTTAGTTCGGTTTGCTATAAAAGCGTGTTTTTTTAGTTTGTTTAAACTATTATTTATTTTTAATTTTTTAGTTCAAGTAATTTTAAAAGATTTAGTCGAGAGTGATGAAACCTCGAAACGCCAGCGGTCCATGGATGATGTAGCATTATGCGTCATACCCATCTATGTAATACACTTGCGGCATTACGCATCATGAACCTCCATGCCAAATATATTTTAATAGCAATCATATTACAATATTATACAACATAAATTATTGAACTAACCCAGACGGTTAACTAACATCAATTGAATGCCGAATATGAAACCCGTGTCCGTTCACAGCTAATAAATTTTGCTTATTATTTACACACAACCAATTATGGGAACTAACCAAATTCCCGCATTGATCTGCTTAGGTTGCGAGACAGGCATGCAAACTTACATATATGAATAGCATTCACCAGACGTTGTGAGACAGGCATACAAACTTACATGTATGCGTAACATTAACCAAAGTACATGCATTGATCTGCTGATGTTGCTAACAATGTATTCAAACCTACATGTATGGAGTCATGCATACAATTCTACATTTATACAAAGACTGTATGCAAACTCACATATGTATATGCATACCCCATTACCAATGTACATATTTTTAGGTTAAGTAAATTACTATAAAAGAGAAAGCAATTATTTAATAAAGAAGATTCATATTTTGACTACGAACGTCTTAGCTTCTTTCATTTTTAAAATTAAACACTTTTCATGGCGATCCTGCCAGCCTGATCTCAAATTAGCTGAAAATTTGCTCATTAAGCAAAATTCGCTAAGATCTTGCTGGACAGATATCCTGGCAAGTTTTAATTTTTGCCGAAATTAAAATTAACTAGATCTCGCCAGATTCTGCTAAAGATCTGGCAGATCCTGAAATAGTAAAAAGTATAAATAACCAACATAAAACAGTCCTGAGAAAAAGGTGGTACATTTTATAAATGGATCAAAGGATAAAAAGGGATTAAACAAACATATCAATTATCTTGGCAAACGAATTGAAGGCTAGAGAAGATTAGACGACACATGCTACTAAAAATTTAGATATCAAAACAAAATCGTGAAGTCGTACAAATTTACTACGAGCATAAGGCGAAGTGGAATATGCGGACTCAAATGACAAGTTATAAACAGCAATATTCTGAAGGAGCATCCAAAAAAAAACAAGATCGGAGGCGTAACCCCAGAAGCAATTAATATAAGTATACAAAATTCTAGAATCAATTGAGCGGCCTTTATGGACGCTAAACCATTAACAAAAACGAAAGTTTTTGCTTAGGAATTTTTTTTTCTCTCTTCTCTAAAATTGGAATTAAAATAATTAAGGAAACTTAGTTGACATTTTTTTTAATAAAATATATAATATATTAAACTAATTTGTTAAAAGTTGAAGTAAAATTCTTGTAGAAAAAGAAGAAGCGAAAAAGTAAAAATTTCTTATTCAAAAAAAAAAAAAAAAAACTAAAATGCTAAAAATATTAAATTAAACTTTTATACGAAAAAAAAAAAATCAAGTAAATTGGAATGTTTAGAAGACTTCTATAAAATAGTAAATCAACTTCGGACAGTTAACCTATCCTCTAAGAAAGGCCATAGAACAATTTAATAAGGGTTAAAAATCAAAATCACTATAACTACTAAAATGCAAAGAAACTCCTCAGATCTTCCTCTCTATTGGTGGGACGAAAATACCCGACACACTAGGGATCTACCCAAAGAGTTAGAAGGTTTAAAGAAATTGTGGAAGATAATAGGTATGGAAAGAGAACCAACAATTGAGGACATTATAAACCCCACTACCAGGGAGGAGGAAATAATTAGAATGATGAGAGTGTTCCCTGAAAATTCTAAATGTTAAGCTATAGTAGCGCCTAATAATTTTTTTTTTCCTCTGAAAATTTAAATTAATTTTAAGATTTGTTTTTATATAAACTATATTACGCTAATAAACCTAATAAAAACATAGGATAAATAATAAAACAAAATTTTATTAAAAATAAAGTTAGTTCATTTCTCAGAAAGATATTTATAGAAAATTTTCAGCATGGTTTGGTGGACAAAAATAGCCCAAGGCATAATGATAGCGATAGCTGGCTATGAATTCGGTAAAGAAACCTCTGAAGAGGAAATAGTTGACAACAAATTGATAAAATATGAGCCACAAGCCCAAGTGGACACAAAACCTACAGACATTTGGCTAGGTGCTTTAATATGCACGATAGTGCTATTAATCATAGCGATTGCTGCTATACTTAAAACCTATATGAAATTTAAATATAGGCAAATGAATAACGTGCAACAACGCGTCTAATATTTTTTCTTTTACCCAAATTTCCAAACTCAAAGCTGAGGAAGAGCAATAAACAATTCAAGTAAAATCCCAAATAGTAAGTCTCAAAATGTCAGAATCGACAGTAAAGGCAGCCCTGCCTAAAGCAAACAGCAAATAAAAAATTTGCATAATACCTCTGAATGCTCCTGACGAAGATGGTCAGGAAGCAATAGGAAATTATAGGACAGTGGAAGTAAGCAAAACCTAACAAAAAAAAAAATACAAATATTTTTTTCAACCAGCCCATAACAACAAAAGAAAAAATGAAGAAAAGTCACAACGAGAACCTATAAAAATAAGTGAAGCGCTATATAAATTTGCAGCAATAAGACATGTCGCGCTCCTAAAATGGTAGCGAAAAAAATACAAAAAAGCTGATTGTAGATGATAAAATTGACTTAGGACAATCACTTATCAGGCTGTACACACGTTGTACAAATGCCGCCAATACAGGACTTGGTATTTATAAGAAAAACACAGTTGTCTTGAGGGACAAATTGGTGGAAAATGATTGATTATTTACTCGAGTAGGCAAATGTTAAATAATAATTGAAAGTTCTCTAAAATCAAATAGATGCATTAACCAAAGAGGCTGTGCATGTGACAAATCCCGGTATAAAAATAACAATTAATTCTTCATAAAAGTCCTGACGATATTGTCCTGGTGGCCGCCGCAGAAATCGCATGACAAATAAGACCAAAAAGAGTGCTGGAAAATATGAAATTGTCGAAAATATAGAAAGAACATTTAAAGATACAAAAATTGTACCTTCCACTTATCCATTAATAGTACCACTACCAACACATAACTTCTCACTCTTCCATCAGCAACCCATCTATTGTTTACAAAATCTATTACAAATGCATCTTATTATGAATGAAAAAAAATAAGGTCCAGTGAAAAAAAAAATTCTCTTTTTTTTCCTTGAATAAAAATCATGTCATAAGATCATGTTTTTACATATTAGGAAAATACTCTTCTTTAACCCCAATAGATTAAAAATATTAATAGGAAAATATTTTTACTCTAACCCCCAGTAGATAGATAAACAAAAAAAATGTTTACAATAACTCATATACATAGAAAAATCTCTACAGGAAAATAGTGCGGTATAATTTCGAAAATAATGATAGGAACAATAAAGATAAGGAAATAATAGTCCATACATTCATAACTTAAAGCAAAGAATCATTCCAATTTACCCAATTTGTAAAAACATGCCGATTTTTAAGTGAGTCGACGCTCTTAAAAACCGGCTATGCAAAAACAAATTAAAGAACGAAAAAACGAAAAAAAAAAAAATTTCTATATGTAAAAATTTAAAATTTTTTTTTTTTGAAAAAGAAATTATACACAAAAAAATAACCAAAGAAAGTGTATGTAAAATGTAAACATTTTTGAAAAAAAGGGGATATGCATAACATGTGAAAATATCAAGGTCAGCAAATCAGAAGCAAATCAAACAAACTCTATCACTAAAATATCAAGTAACAGTAAAATATCTAAATCATTAAAAATACGACAAAGAGTCTTATACAATTGTTCACAAAACAATTATATAACACTCTTTTTCTAAGGCGGATGGTGTAGCATTATGCGTCATACCCATCTATGTAATACACTTGCCGCATTACGCATCATGAACCTCCATGCCAAATATATTTTAATAGCAATCATATTGCAATATTATACAACATGAATTATTGAACTAACCCAGACGGTTAACTAACATCAATGGAATGCCGAATATGAAACCCGTGTCCGTTCACAGCTAATAAATTTTGCTTATTATTTACATACAACCAATTATGGGAACTAACCAAATTCCCGCATTGATCTGCTTAGGTTGCGAGACAGGCATACAAACTTACATATATGTATAGCATTCACCAGACGTTGTGAGACAGGCATACTAACTTACATGTATGCCTAACATTAACCAAAGTACTTGCATGGATCTGCTGACGTTGCTAACAATGTATACAAACCTACATGTATGGAGTCATGCATACAATTCTACATGTATACAAAGACTGTATGCAAACTTACATATATGCATACCCTATTACCAATGTACATATTTTTATTTTATTAGTATTAAGATTATTATGAATGTATAGGTTAAGTAAATTACTATAAAAGAGAAAGCAATTATTTAATAAAGAATATTCATGTTTTGACTACGAACGTCTTAGCTTCTTTCATTTTTAAAATTAAACACTTTTCAATGAATCCAACCCCACCGCGCCGAAAAAGGCCAAGGCGCAGGGAGGCTGGACGCGGTCTTTCGCCGAAATTGCCAAGGGTCGGCAGATCATTGCCATTATAGACGAGAGCAGCGAAGATGGCAGGATCCCGAAACAACAGTGGAAGTGGATCGAGGCCGCGCTCGCTACCGTGGCCGTTAAAGTTAAAAAGACAACCCTGGTTCACAGCCATCTTACACCGATGCAGGGCAGTTCCAGGGCAATGTCAAGCTAATTGCCTGTGACGACGCCAGGTCGGTCAACCTCTATAGGGCCGCCGTCACGCTGATAGGGGTGGTATATCCGTGCGCTCGCCTCAAGGTAGTGGATGCGCGTGATATCCCCTCACGACTAAGGACTAGAGCTTGGTTTCCAGTGACGCCAACGGACCCAGCTGACATCCTGGAGCTGCTTCAGGAGTACAACCCGCCACAGGTTTGAAGTCAACCCGGATAAAACCAAGCTTGTTCTCTTCACGAGGAGGTACAAAGTACCAAATCTCACACCGCCAAGAATTGGAGGTACGCTCTTAGCGTTTTGCATCAAGTCAAGTATTTGGGAGTCATTCTGGGTAGGAAGCTATTATCGAGTGATCATATAGTGGAGCGATCCAAGAAGGCAGCAGCAGAGCTGTTCACCTGCAAGAGGGCAATTGGCACCTCCTGGGGATTCTACCCTAAGGTGACCTACTGTATTTACGCAGCCATTGTGAGCCCGATTCTTCTTTATGGTGCCTTGGTCTGGTGGCCTACACTAGCTAAGAGTACCTATCTTAAAATGCTTCAAAAGGTGCAATGGATTTCGGAGCTATGCATTAACGGGGCTCTCGGCTCCACTCCAGATTCCGTTACATACATACATGGATACATAGATACATAGGTAGATACAGGCCAAGCCATTTGGGGTGGTCACAAATTCAATTGACCTTATGTCCGTTAACCTTATGTGACCCCACCATCACATTATTGCATTTTCATTGAGCCCTGATACGTGTGGAAAGTTTCAATCAAACTTATGGCCATTCAAAGTGGTAATAAGGCCAATTGACCTTATGGCCGTTGACCTTATGTCACCACACCATCACATTAATGCATTGTCATCGAGCCTTGATACGTGTGCAAAGTTTCAATCAAACCTATGGCCATTCAAAGTGTTAATACGGCCAATTGACCTTATGGCCGTTGACCTTATGTCACCACACCATCACATTGATGCATTGTCCTTGAGCCTTGATACGTGTGCAAAGTTGCAATCAAACTTATGGCTATTCAAAGTGGTAATAAGGCCAATTGACCTTATGGCCGTTGACGTTATGTCACCACAATATCCCAATAATGCATGGTCATCGATCCGTGATACGTGTGCAAAGTTTCAATCAAACTTATGGCCATTCGAAGTGGTAATAATGCCAATTGACCTTATGGCCTTTGACCGTATGTCACCACACCATCACATTAATGCATTGTCTTCGGTCCGTGATACGTATGCAAAGTTTCAAATTAATCAGACTTCTAGAAACCGGTGAAAATTAAGCTCAAAAATTCCGTTACATAGATACAGGACAAGCTAATAAAAGCGTGTTAAAAAGGGCTCCAGTATGCTCCTTCGTAGATGAGCCATGCATCCACTTCTATCATCAATAAAGGAATGCGTTTTTCGCATTATGTGCAAGGTTTCAAATCTATGGCCATTTGGGGTTGTCATAAGTTCAACTGACCTTATGTCCGTTAACCTTATGTCACCCCGCCATCACATTAATGCATTGTCATCGACCCTTGATACGTGTGCAAAGTTTCAATCAAACTTATGGCCATTCAAAGTGGTAATTAGGCCAATTGACCTTATGGCCGTTGACCTTATGTCACCACACCATCACATTAATGCATTGTCATCGAGCCTTGATATGTGTGCAAAGTTTCAATCAAACTTATGGCCATTCAAGGTGGTAATAAGGCCAATTGACCTTATGGCCGTTGACCTTATGTCACCTCACCATCACATTAATGCATTGTCATCGGTCCTTGATACGTGTGCAAAGTTTCAAATTAATCAGACTTCTAGAAACCGGTGAAAATTAAGCTCAAAGATTCCGTTACATACAGGCCAAGCGTGTTAAAAACTCGACTAGCCTAACATAAATCAGGCTTTAAACCAGGTATCGGCAAATTGGAAATGCAGATGTGTTAGTGAGAGCGCGATAATCGCGCAAATCACTTGATGCATCGGTTTGCGTAATTCATTCGCTTATTAGCAAGCAACAAGACAAGATCGTTTGTTATTATATTTTTAATGCGCACAGTGGTAAGAAAAAGGTTTATACAATTAAATACATTGTATTTGCGCAAAACGGTTGGTCAAGATTAAATATTTGTTTAACGGTCAAATGCTCAGTGACTACTAAACTAAAGAGAATAAGAATACGTGTGAATTGAGTGTGCACAATTGTGCCACTAAATTCAGATACCTGCTTTAAACGACGAAAAACCACTCTCCGAACTTTAGCCAAACAACAAATCTTCAGGTGGGAAACAATATAATAAGATATTGACTTTAGAAGTACTTCATATTTTAAACACACCGACTAACATACCAATGAATTACAAAAAGACATTGATAACTGCGCGAGCTATTACAAACATTTGATAAACAATATGCGGACGGTAACTAACTCCACGTTAAACAGTGAAGACGTATAAAATAATGTGTGTAAATGTTCATGTTTGTTTCATTTTAATGTAATTTGTATTTTTATTTTATGTTTCTGTAATTTGTTTATAGTTCAAAGCCCAGAAGACGGTTACCGTGTGTAACCGAAATATATTGGTAAATTGAATAAAACATTTTTGGTGTCGAAAATGTTTTGTATTCAAGTTGTGTTTATTTTATTTATTTGTTCTTGTAGAAAAACAGGGGATGCTAAAAACCTGTTACACCTTTTTATGTATTTATTGGGGGCGAGCACTGGGGGCTCTAAAGTATTGTCTGCGGGTTGAGCCACCTTATTTTGCTTTGAAAAACTCCCATTTGGGATGAAAAATTTAAACTATATCTCCAGAATATTTTACTAACCAGTTGAGAATTACAAGCGTACTCAATGGCTACTGAAACAAACGAAAGAAAAATGTTCTGATTTACCATTAAATGTTTCATGTATGACACCACCAATTGCCGTATTAGATGCATCTATATTTAAAAAGGTTTTTGCATCTTTGTTAAAATGATTTAACAATATCGTAGATGCAAATCTGTCATTATTGCATTCGAAGGCTTTCTTAGATGTGTAATCCCAATTCTTGTCTTGTTTCTTACTTGTCCGATGGATTAAATTATAGATAACTGTCGTAAACTTTGCTAATTTTGGTATATATCGGTGGTAATAATTTACCATACCGATAAACTTTCGAGCTTGTTTAATAGATTTTGGGCATTCAAAATTACGAATAACTGCCACTTTTTCTTCTGACGGTCTAATTCCCGTTGCCGAGATATTATGTTCCAAAAAATTAACACTAGTAACGCCACAAATACATTTGCTTGGTTTAATATTCAAACCGTACTCTGTAAGACGTTGAAAAAGTAATCGAAGATCTTCAAAATGTTTGTAGAGTTTTATAATACGATCGGATTAGCCTATGAATAATTCAAAATGTTGTTCATCGTTTTCACTTGCGACTAAGAGATCACCGATATATGTAAAAACAAAATCTAAACCATTGACTACTTCATTAATAAATCGTTGAAAATTTCGTGCCGAATTTCTAAGACCGAACGGCATTTGTACAAATTCGAACATACCAAAAGATGTCGTGAAGGTGGTTTTATAGATATCCTCTTCTGCCATTGGAATTTGGTGATTAGCTCTTACCAAATCTAATTTCGAAAACATGGTCTTATTTCTGAGATTCATGTTGAAATCATGAACATGAGGCAAAGGGTAACGGTCTGGCACAGTAACAACATTTAATCTTCGAAACTCATCACAAGGGCGCCAGTCGTTTAATTCCTCTTTAGTACAATATGAAGTGGAGATGCCACAGATGAATTTGAAGTTCTACATATCCCTGTCTTTACTAAAAAATTGAACTCGGTTTCGACTACTTTGAATTTAATAGGATTTAAAAGCCTTGGTTTAGAATATGGAAGACTTCCTTCAGTAACTAGCTTATGAACTGTTGAATGTTTAACTGGGTGCGAACAATCTGGTTCAGCGAACAGTAAAGGAAACTCTTTTAACAACTTAGTATATTTGTTTTCAACAACAAAAACTCGCGGATGTAATTGTATAAACTGAAAGATTTGTTACTGGGTCAATCAAACGTTTACATCTGATGTCAACTAAAAGACCATTTTTGGATAGAAAATCAGCACCAATAATTGGTTTCGCTATATTAGCTATCAACAAGTAAGGAAGGCTGAGCTCGGGTGTAACCAAACATTACATACTCAGCTGAGAGCTTTGGAGACAAAATTCTCTTTTTCGTGGATACATACAAATGGTAATATTAAAAAGTGGAGCAACTTGCCTTTGCTATCTTTCTTCAGCTATCAATTCGTTTTATTTGAATATTTTTTTAAATATGAAAATTTGGTAAAATTTGAACGCATAAATGAAAATGGGCGGAGCCACGCCCATTTTGAAAATTTCTTTTATTTTTGTATTTTGTTGCACCATATCATTACTGGAGTTGAATGTTGACATAATTTACTTATATACTGTAAAGATATTAAATTTTTTGTTAAAATTTTACTTTAAAATTTTTTTTTTAAAGTGGATGCATTCGTCATCCGATTTTGCAAATTTTTATTTAGAACACATATAGTAATAGGAGTAACGTTCCTGCCAAATTGCATCATGATATCTTCAACGACTGTCAAATTACAGCTTGCAAAACTTTTAAAGAAGGTACCCATTGTCCAAAATTTTACAAATTTTCTATCCTGCGTCATAAGGTTAACCCACCTACCAAGTTTCATCGCTTTATCCGTCTTGGGTAATGAATTATCGCACTTTTTCGGTTCTTCGAAATTTCCGATATCGAAAAAGTGTGCGTGGTTATAGTCCGATTTCTTTCATTTTAAACAGCGATCTGAGATGAGTGCCCAGGAACTTGCATACCAAATTTCATTAAGATACCTCATAATTTAATCAAGTTATCTTGTTTGCGGACAGACGGACGGACATGGCTAAATGAATTTCTGTTTTCGCCCAGATCATTTTGATATATAGAAGTCTATATCTATCTCGATTAGTGTATGCCGTTATGCGAACAAAATTGATATACTCTGTGAGCTCTGCTCAATTGAATATAAACATGTAAACGGAAACTCAGAACGTAAACCCGAATTTATGTTTTAAAGTTTCCTACCATGCGCTGAAATCGTTGAACCGTTAGCTGCAGAAAGAATTAAATCTGACGAACGTTTTGTGGAAGAAAATTTTGTCATTGGACGCACCGATATTTCCGCCCCATTATCAGTTTAAAAATTCAATTTTTTGCTTTATTAAAAATAAATAGCGACTTGCAGAAATGCCTAAATTTCCGTTGTTTGCCTCTGCAACAAAAGATGATTTAGGTTTAACGAATTCCTATTTTTAGAAAAAGCATAAGGATTTTCATATTTCTGAGCTTTTTCTCCAAATTTATAATGAAATATACATAACCAATTTGGATTACCCTGAGATTTCGACCGATGTCTAAAAGGACTTTTATAATTATTCCTATTATATGTCCTAGATCTCGAATTTTGACTAACTAACTTCTTGCCTCAAAGAATCCAATTCTAGTGAAACTTTTTGAAAATTTTCACACATCATATTAGTAGTTTTAATCAAATTGTCAAGGATTGGGTTCGGTAATTTAGTATTTGGAAAATTACTAATAGCTGAAATTTCAGATTTGTTAATTGCTTCCCAAATATTGTCAGCAAGTTTAGCCAAGTCATTAATATCAGCGGGGCTAGAACTTGCTAAAATTTCGTTAAGATATTTGGTAATTTTCACATCCACAGCATTTTAAGAATGGCTTGGCTAAAATTAGAAACTGAAAGAAGTACTAAAGACCTATAGAATTCGGAAGGTTACGATCTCCCATTTCCTAATCATAAAAAATTTTATCTAGCAAATTTTTATAATTTGTTGTTAATATTTTTAATATTCAAAACGTAGTGTAGGGGTTTTTAAATCACGACTGAATTCAATCTCGTTCTATCGCTTTTGCTGGAAGCAAAATCAATATTTGTTTAATGTACCATACCTAAGGTCATTGTTGTAGCGCTTTTGGTGCACTCGTCCCTCTAACAAAAAAAAAGCTGCTAAGGAAAAAAGGGACATAAACATGGCCAGAACTCCTACTTCTCCAAGTTATGAGCTGCCAAGGTGACATGGCGCTCGTGCTTATGATTCCTCCCTGCCTTGACATCTAATTTAGCACTAATCGTTGTAGGTGTCCTTATGTAACATTATTTACCAATTCATTTCGTTAAGCTTAAATTGTAAATATGTATCAAATTATAGATATTACATATCGTATACATACACAGGTACGTATCTAACCAATCCAATATAAAAAATATAAGTTTTAAAGCCCATGCGCCTATGTCTACTACCATTTTTATCTTATTTAAGATTGGAGAAGAGTTGACAAAAAAAAAATTTTTTTTATACCCATGTTATCGCAAACAAAAATTTTACCTTTGTGGTACGAAAGTTCTTTTTTTATACTCAGTTGAGCAGAGCTCACAGAGTATATTAACTTTGATTGGATAACGGCTGGTTGTACAGGTATAAAGGAATCGAGATAGATATAGACTTCCATATATCAAAATCATCAGTATCGAAAAAAAATTTGATTGAGCCATGTCCGTCCGTCCGTCCGTCCGTTAACACGATAACTTGAGTAAATTTTGAGATATCTTACCGAAATTTGGTATGTAGGTTCCTGGGAACTCATCTCAGATCGCTATTTAAAATGAACGATATCGGACTATAACCACGCCCACTTTTTCGATATCGAAAATTTCGAAAAATCGAAAAAGTGCGATAATTCATTACCAAAGACGGATAAAGCGATAAAACTTGGTAGGTGGGGTGAACTTATGACGCAGAATAGAAAATAAGTAAAATTTTGGACAATGGGCGTGGCACCGCCCACTTTTAAAAGAAGGTAATTTAGAAGTTTTGCAAGCTGTAATTTGGCAGTCGTTGGAGATATCATGATGAAATTTGGCAGGAACGTTACTTGTATTACTATATGTATGCTTTATAAAAAATAGCAAAATCGGAGAACGGCCACGCCCACTTAAAAAAAAATTGTTTTTAAAGTGAAATTTTTACAAAAAATTTAATATCTTTACAGTATATAAGTAAATTATGTCAACATTCAACTCCAGTAATGATATGGTGCAACCAAATACAAAAACAAAAGAAAAGTTAAAAATGGGCGTGGCTCCTCCCTTTTTCATTTGATTTGTCTAGGATACATTTAATGCCATAAGTCGAACAAATATTTACCAATCCTTGTGAAATTTGGCAGGCGCTTAGATTCTAGGACGATAACTGTTTTCTGTGAAAAAGGGCGAAATCGGTTGAAACCACGCCCAGTTTTTATACACAGTAAATCGTCTGTCCTTCCGCTCGGCCGTTAACACGATAACTTGAGCAAAAATCGATATATCTTTACTAAACTCAGTCCACATAATTATCTGAACATAATTTGTATTGGTATAAAAAATGACCGAACTCCAACTATGACCACGCCCACTTTTTCGATTTCGAAAAAATGCCATAATTCTATACCAAATACGAAAAAAGGGATGAAACCTGGTAATTTCATTGGTTTATTGACGCAAAATATAACTTTAGAAAAAAAATTTGTAAAATGGGTATGACACCTACCATTATTAAGTAGAAGAAAATGAAAAAGATCTGCAGGGCGAAATCGAAAGCCCTTGGAATCATGGGAGGAATACTGTTCGTGGTATTACATATATAAATAAGTTAGCGGTACCCGACAGATGATGTTCTGGGTCACCCTGGTCCAAATTTTGGTCGAAATCTCGAAAACGCCTTCACACATACAACTACCACCACTCCCTTTTAAAATTGTTATTAATACCTTTAATTTGATACCCATATTGTACAAACACATTATAGAGTCACCCCTGGTCCACCTTTAGGGCGATATATCGAAAAGGCGTCCACCTATTGTACTATGGACCACTCCCTTTTAAAATACTCATTATCGCCTTTCGTTTGATACTCATAATGTACAAACGCATTCTAGAGTCAACCCTGGTCCACCTTTATAACGATATCCCGAAAAGGCGTCCACCTATAGAACTAAGGCCCACTCCCTCTTAAAATACTCATTAACACCTTTCATTTGATACCCATATCGTACAAACAAATTCTAAAGTCACCCCTGGTCCACCTTTATATCGATGTTTCGAAAAGGCGTCCACCCATAGAACTAAGGCCCACTCCCTTTTAAAATACTCATTAACACCTTTCGTTTGATACCCATATTGTATAAACGCATTCTAGAGTCATCCCTGGTCCACCTTTATGGCGATATCTCGAAAAGGCGTCCACCTATAAAACTAAGGTCCACTCCCTTTTAAAATACTCATTAACACCTTCATTTGATACCCATATCGTACAAACAAATTCTAGAGTCACCCGTGGTCCACCTTTATAACGATATTTCGAAAAGGCGTCCACCCATAGAACTAAGGCCCACTCCCTTTTAAAATACTCATTAACACCTTTCGTTTGATACCCATATTGTATAAACGCCTTTTAGAGTCATCCCTGGTCCACCTCTATGGCGATATCTCGAAAAGTCGTCCACCTATAGAACTAAGGCCCACTCCCTTTTAATATACTCATTAACACCTTTCATTTGATACGCATATCGTACAAACAAATTCTAGAGTCACCCCTGGTCCACCTTTATATCGTTATTTCGAAAAGGCGTCCACCCATAGAACTAAGGCCCACTCCCTTTTAAAATATTCATTAACACCTTTCATTTGATACCCATATCGTAAACAATTTCTAGAGCCACCCCTGGTCCACCTTTATGGCAATATCTCGAAAAGGCGTCCACCCATAGAACTAAGGCCCACTCCCTTTTAAAACACTCATTAACACCTTTCGTTTGACACCCATATTGTACAAACGCATTCTAGAGTCACCCCTGGTCCACCTTTATAACGATATCCCGAAAAGGCGTCCACCTATAGAGCTAAGGCTCACTCCCTTTTAAAATACTCATTAACACCTTTCATTTGATACCCATGTCGTACAAACAAATTCTAGAGTCACCCGTGGTCCACCTTTATGGCGATATTCATTAACACCTTTCATTTGATACCCACATCGTACAAACAACTCATTCCAGGGTTACCCTAGGTTCAGTTTCCTACATGGTGATTTTCCCTTATTTTGTCTCCATAGCTCTCAACTGAGTATGTAATGTTCGGTTAAACCCGAACTTAGCCTTCCTTACTTGTTACTTTTTTACTTTGCATATATAAGATTATATATATGGAAAGTTTTAACTTGCAAGGTTGTTGGACGTGCACAATTTAATATATGTAGGTAAGTGTTTATGTTGTTCAAAATCAACGCAACAACACTGTTATATGTAAATATTCTCACAAAGTCAGTTTACATACGTTATTGATGTAAAGCTTCTTTAACATCGGTGTTTGACGTGATTTAAATTGTATTATGTTTGATATGTGCAAATTCCTAGAGAGCAATTATGTTAGTTTCCCAGCGGAAGTGAGTCTGCGATCCTTCCACGTTATGCATTACGAAATCCTTACAAGTAATGTATTACATTCACTAAGATTGTATGCTGACTTGTAATGAAGAAATGTCTATGCATTCTTCGTAATAGCGATTTTAAAACTTCGTGAAGGTTCGTGTAAAATACATATATACATACATATGTATGTTCATACTTTTACATATATATGTACATGTAGATCGTTTTGTGGCACGCGTCAGTCGATTATTCGTGTGAAAATTGTGCGCTGTAAATAGTATTGAAAAAATTGAAAATCAAAAAACCTCATGCAATAAATAATAAAAAACAAATTTAAACTATTTAAGTGAGTTTTTTAGTTAAATTACTTAGATTTACATATTATAATAATAGGTTTCTTCTTATTTAGTGTGTGCATTGTGGAGTTCCAGCAATCATAACTGCAAGTTCTGTGAACTACTGAAATATTGTGATTTTATCAGGGCCGGCTCTACCATATACGCGAACTACGCTGCCGCCTAGGGCACCAAGTTCTAGGGGGCACCAAATTCGGTAAACACTTTTGTACTAAAAATCCTTTTTGCAAAAAAATTTTTTTGTAGGGGCCCTATATTTAGTTTCATTAAAAAAAAATATTTTCACCTTAGTTATATTTTACAACATAACTTGTCGGTCTCATGCCCAATTTAGTATTTTGTTGACGATACCAATGCCGGTTGCGAGTGGCGAGAGTAGCTTTTCGAAACTGAAATTAATCAAAACGTACTTGAAGTAAAATTATATCAACTTTCTCTGAGTTGAAGGCGCTGAAAATGAAGTTTTAGTAAACATTTTTTTGGCAATCATACCGCTGATCGACAATTAAGTTTACCAAGAATTTACTAGGTGCGTTCATATAACTGCGTGTGTAAATGGATATAATTTTACACCTTATAAATTTTTATGCTTTAGTGAGTCCCCCTATAATTTACTTTGCTGTTACCCTGCCTTTGAATTGTACACTAAGTTGTACAGTGATTATTTTCCAAGAGCACTCACCACTTCGGAATTGTATATCATTCTGTGGGTGCTCTACCTACACTGCCGATTACAATTGCATAAATGTGCACGTGCTTAACTGCAATGTGTTGACTATACTTTACCACTTCGATTACAAGTATACGAATTGGTATAATGGCTGTATTATAAGGTTCCTTATCCTTTAAAAAGCGTGTATCGTTATGTGTATGACCTCTCTACAATGCCGATAAAAATTTCAGAGAGGTGTGCTTTAGAGTAATAAACATCCGAAGACTGTTCGGAGATCGTTTACTTACTCCATTACCAGTAACGATGTAAGTAATCAGTTCTGTACACAAAGCGGCCATGCTTATGGAAAAGTAAAATTGATTGTAATTGATTCTGGAAGGTAAGCTACATTCGAAGTGTTTGAGAAGTATTGGATTTCGTAATGCACATTTTTGCCGCTGGGAATATTCGGTATCTGGAGCATCGAACGCTTATACTTAATCAAACATAGTCAGCACAATCCAACAAAATGTTCGCATCGAACTTTATTTAACATCATACCAAAGTGTTTGCATGAAACCCTTTAATACAATTTATTTAAGATCATACAATGTGACCAGTGTTGCCAGAAAAAAATTTTCTTTGGGGCTAGAAAGAGCTAAATTTCTTCAAGAAAATCCAAAACCCGTTGCAAAAAGAGCTAAAAGTATATGTATATTTTTCAATGTAAGTTTTCACATTTATTTCAAATCAAACTTAAAGAAAGTTATAAAAAAGGTACAGTAAAAAAAAAATAAGGTATAATAGAGGTACATAAATAATACTGTTTTTATTGTTCTTTTTATATTTTTTAACAACAAAAATACGTTTTATATATATTATACGTTACAGTAAAAAAAAAAAATAATAAGGTATAATATAATATATAATACTGTTTTTATAGTTCATTTTATATTTTTAACAACAAAAATACGTTTTATTTTTTAACTTTTGTTTTTGCCGGTAAGGTATCGTGCGATATTTAAGATTATGTTGGGTCGAGATATGTATGAAGGGCCTTAGACTTGGGCCTTAGACTGAATTATTATTATTGCTACATTCATAAATATTTTTTTTGTTAATTAATTTTAATAGATCGTTGTTTATTTCAAAGTCATACCAGCATTTATTCAGCCGTTTAAGACCACTTCTGGAAATTAATTAATTGCTGAAAATCAAAAAATTCTGAAATCGCACATTACACTATTAGGGCAAAGAGGATAAATACAATAAGAGCCGTTACTCGTTATTTTTTAGGCATTTACTCGATGTATACTGAGAGGTAGTCGCTACTTTTTTTTTGGGCGAGATGTTTATAAATGTCTTCTATACATTTTCGTGGGGTATTTGTGTTTATTTTTCCGACTGTATTTAATTAACTTACTTAATTCTCTTTCCAAAAATCACAGTTGCACAAGGGGCTGACACGGCATGTATAAATGCGAGACAATTAAAAATGTCCCTCTCAGAAAACATTCGGCATCAACTTTTTCAATTTCCAGCGAAATACTCGCCACAAAATAACGAGTGACGGCTCTTATTGTATTTATCCTCTTTGATTAGGGTTGAATTCGTTATTTTCTTGCACAAATGTTTTGGTTGTAGTTGTTGTTGTAGCAAGCATGCAGCTTTTTCAAAGTTTTAACGGTGTATTCGATGTTGCGAGATTTACTTACAATTGTTGATGGTTTACAAATCGATCTTCCTGAGTAATTATAATATAATTATTAATGTTTCAGTAGTAGCTATAGGGAATTTGGTTCTTCTTTAATGTTCGTTATGCTTGAAGCTGCTGACTTTTTTCAATGGCTTTTGTATTTTAAAAATATATTTTTAGACTGTTATCCAAATTAATTGATTCTTTATATCAGTATTTTATTTTTTATTTTTTAAAGCGCCGTTGAGACAGGATCGCCAATGTAGTGGTTGATAAATACACCACTATTTAATTATACACACTATTTTTACTTTTTATAAAATAGCTTTATATTCACGACTCCTAAATGTATGCTATAATATGTTTATAAAATTCACAGCCGAATGAAAATTTTTGAAAGAATAATTTGAAAATAAATATTTAAACAACTTGATAAATACTACAAAAATTTAAAGTGAAACAGGTGTTAAGTTGTATTAAAGTTAAAATAATAAGAACAATACAATAAAAGTACCCTACAAACAGTGACTGTACTTATAGTAGGAGGGCTGGTAAGCATTTTGGAGCAGGTATTTGAGGCACAATGAAAATTATGTACAACGCTTTTTTAATGGTATCTAAGTATAGAAATGCAGAACTGGCTAAGGGGTGGCGGGGCTGAGACTGCCCTTGAATTTAACGAAAACATTTTTTTTTTATGCTAAAAATGTTTTTGAGGCACTTTGAAAATTAAATATGTTAAAATTTAATATTTGAAAAATATAAAAAGAAATAAGCCAGATTATTAGGTTGGGTCTAAAACTTTGCCAGGTCATTGCAAAATATTTTTTTTAATTGAAAACATTTTTTGAGGCACTTTGAAATTTATAAAAAGAAATAAGGCAGATTATTAGGTTGGGTCTAAAACTTTGCTAGGTCAGTGCAAAATAATTTTTTTTTTTTTAATTGAAACAAGTATGGACGGAACTGCCTTCGGCTGTCCCGAAAACTTCATACCTTTCATGATAATTAAATGGTATATTAATTTCGTCACGAATTCCACAATGGTAAATCCTTAAAGGAAAATAGATAGAAGTACCATTAAGTATACCGAAATAATCAGGATGAAGAACTGAGTTGATTTAGCCATGTCCGTTTGTCTGTCTGTCCGTCTGTCTGTTTGTATGCAAAATAGTCCCTCAATTTTTGAGATATCTTGATGAAATTTTGTGAGCGAGTGTATTTAGGTGTCCGATTAGACATTTGTCGGAACCGGCCGGATCGGACCACTATAGCATATATCCTCCACACAACCGATTTTTCAGAAAAAGAAGTTTTTTGTCATATCTTCCTCAATTTATCAGATTGAACCATTAAACTTCACCATGTGCTTACATATATAGCATATATTGTTGTCTGAAAAAATCATAGAAATCGGTGGTATATATAGTATATATCTCATACAACAGATTGTTCAGATAAGAAACTTTTCTCAATTTCTGCCCCATTTTAACAGCTAGAGCCTCAAATTTCACCAAATGCTTACGTATATAGCGCATATTTTTGTCTGAAAAGTCATAGAGATCGATAGTATATATATTATATACCCCATATAAACTGTCTTTTTGCCCCTTTTTTACGGCTAGAAGCATAAAATTTTGTCAAAAACTTACGCTTACCTCACATATTGTTGAAATAAGTGATTAGTGGTCATAGCTTATACATGCAGACCACAAAAACGTGAAACTTTGCATCCTCACACAAACTACCTACCTATTTTATAAGCTTTTATTTAGTTTCACTTTTGTTGTCTGTAATGGAATCTTGCAAGTTAAATTTGATACACTTCCCGGTGTCCGATTGAGCTGAAATTTTGCACACATTTATAACTCCGATGACAATGCAATATGACTTTGTTAGAATTCGATAAATTAATCTATAACACAGTTATCGGTAAAGATTTGTATTTACTTTGGCATAACAGCCTAAGTCCCATACAAACCCGCCGGTACCTATCCGTGGATTGTGATATTTGGCCGTGGTGAATAACGCGTGTCCCTCGTGGTGAATCTCAACGCTCGCGAAAAGCGGAGACACAACCCTCTGTTGTATTTCTGTGTATAACCAACATAGTTTTAAGGCTGTTTAACTCTGTAATCTTTTCTGTAATTTATTTTGCTTTTGGAAAAATTACCTATTTGAAAAAAGCTGGCTGAAAAATATTGGCATAACAGCTTAAGTTAAATCAAGAATGGAAAAACTTTGAAAATTTGAGCAGATGTGGCAATTTCGCGTGTCCGTTGAACGAAATATTGACAATCTATTGATCATCGCTAGGAAATTAGCGACATTCCACCAACTTAGCAGCACTTTGGCAATACTGCTGTTATTATTTGGCCGCTCAAACACACCCATATTAATTGTGCATTAAATTTAAAATATACAACTCAAAAATGACTCCGGTTGTTATGTCCGCAGCATTTATTTGGTGCAAATACAACAAAATAATTTACATGGTCAAAGCCATAATAATTTGCACGGGTCATCAATTCTTTCTCTGATTCAAAAGCTGAACTACCAGCGCTATCGCCATCAGCTCAGTGTCATCATTGCCAGTAGCGCCAATAACACCAAACTCGTGCCTGACACACAAAAGTCGTTTCACTCAATAGCGCAAGTGAAATGTACTACGCACTCACTACTAAGTAGCGTCAAAAATTCGATTGGAGTCATTTCGTCAATGAGCTACCATTGAGCTGGCACCGCATTGGCGCTGGCGCCATGCAATTTACATCACTAAAATTGCACGAATGTCCAGGCTCATGACTTTGTTAATCCAGATGGTGAAAACGAAGACTCAAAGGAATGCAACCTTGCAAACAACAGCCGTCATTTTCAAAGTGTAAAAATTCTGTGATACAACGAACGCTAATACTGTTTTCACACAGAAACCTTATGATCTCATTTCACCTGCTAATGAAATCGTAAATTTTTTGCTTTCACACAGAAGTAACTGCTCGATTAGTATGAAGGATGAGACAGACAATCATGGCGGAACGATACAAGGTGGGAGCATGGTGACATACCTACAACAAAAAAAAATGCATGTACTTGTAAATTCAATGGACAAATGTCAAAATCGTACTGCGCCGGTAGTTGATGTATCAAATCAAATAAAAAATGTTACAATCAGCTGTTCGATGCGGCCACCTTGTATCGTTCCGCCATGCAGACAATGACATTTGCTTTGACAAATGGCATTTTTAAGCACTGAACACACCAAAAACTAATAAGCGGAACGCGGCCAACAGAGTTGCATTGTGCTTTTGACTTCATTAGGCATTCGATTAGCTACTAATGAAATAATTATAGATTTGAATTTTGTAGGGAAGATTGAGCTCAATAAGCGTCTTAATGTAGAAAACTGCCTTTATTATTCAATAAGCCGTCTGTGTGAAAATAGTATATCGCCGTTAGGCTGTTATCGGTAAGTGTTGCAAACTTTTCTGCGCACTTGATTTTGTTTTACAGATTTTTGGCGATAGAATTTTAGCTAAGCGAAAGTAGGAATTTTATTTTAAAACAGATTTAACCCACAGATGAGAGATCTGCAATAAGTAGTTGTAAACTGAACGCGGCATAGGCAAAGTTAAGTTATTTAACACTGTTTGACACAATTTTATATGCGCTCTCTGTCAAAAATGCTTCAACTAACTTAGTCACATTTTATTTCGATTATGAATATGCCCCAATATATTTGGATTATGATATAATAAAATTAAAGAAAAAAAACTTTTTTAAAAATAAGCTTTTATTATTGGTTAATAAAATTAACTAAAAAGTAAATTGATGCATTAAAAGAAATGGAATAACTAAGTAAAGATTACGTAACTAATTTAAACAATATTTTACCCTACTAAAAATTTTAATAAATTCCTATTTAAATTAAATTTAAGAAAAAGGCTTTTCTAAGAATAAGCTTCTATTACTTGTTAATAAAACGAACTAAAAAGTAAAAAATAAAATTAAAGAAAAAAACTTTTTTAAAAATAAGCTTTTATTATTGGTTAATAAAATTAACTAAAAAGTAAACAATAAATTGACTCTAAAGAAATATAACACTTTATAAGTTCATTGTAAGCTTTAACGATAATTAGGCTTTTTCGTCTGCGACAAAAGAATTCTATATTGTACATAATTATATATTTTTAACATTAAAACTTTACACCTAAATTATTAAACCTTACAGCCTTACAGTTTATATCACAGTCCTAATTGTTCTAATAAAAGCGTGTTACATTGCGATAGCAAGAAAAGGAGATCCTAAATGTTCTTAATTATACCATCAAAATTCAACACGTTTTTTATTAGGATTTGGTAGGAATACTGTTCGTGGTATTGCATATATAAATAAATTAGCAGTACCCGACAGATGATTTTCTGGATCACCCTGGTCCACATTTTGGTCGATATCGCGAAAACGCCTTCACATATACATCTAAGGGCCACTTGCTTTTAAAACCCTCATTAATACCTTTAATTTGATACCCATATCGCACAAACATATTATACGGTCACCCCTGGTCCACCTTTATGGCGATATCTCGAAAACGCTTTCACATATACAACTAAGGCGCACTCTCTTTTAAAATACTCGTTAACACCTTTCATATGATACCTATATCGTACAAACAAATTCTAGACTCAGCCATGGTCCACCTTTATGGCTATATCCCTAAATGGCGTCCATCCATAGAACTATGGCCTACTCTCTCTTAAAATATTCTTTAATACCTTCCATTTGATACACATGTCATACAACCACATTCCAGGGTTACGCTAGGTTCATTTTTCTACTTGGTGATTTTGCCTTATTTTGTCTCCATAGCTCTCAACTGAGTATGTAATGTTCGGTTACACCCGAACTTAGCATTCCTTACTTGTTTTATTTTATATTTATCTTAAAAATCGCTGAAGTATGTACATCTGTTCACTATATATTTCTTATCTCATACCCCCGATTATTTGGATATTACGAATGGGATAATATTATTGTTCAGCCCCATTCATGAAAGGTATTAAGTTTTCAGCACAGCCGAGGACAGTCCCGTCCATACTTGTTTCAATTAAAAACAAATATTTTGCACTGACCTGGCAAAGTTTTACACCCAACCTAATAATGTTGCTTATTTATTTTTATAATTTTCAAATACTAAATTTTAACATATCTAATTTTCAAAGTGCCTTAAAAACATTTTTTCAATTAAAGAAAATATTTTACAATGACCTGGCAATGTTTTAGACCCAACCTAATAATCTGGCTTATTTCTTTTTTATTTTTTTCAAATATTCAATTTTAACATATTTAATTTTCAAAGTGCCTCAAAAACATTTTTAGCATACAAAAATAAATTTTTTTTGTTAAATTCAAGGGCAGTCTCAGCCCCGCCACCCTTAGCCAGTTCTGCATTTCTATACTTAGATACCATTAAAAAAGCGTTGTACATAATTTTCATTCTGCCTCAAATACCTGCTCAAAAATGCTTACCAGCTCTTAGACTATTATGAGTCTTTTGAATGAAATTTGCAATTCTATTTGAATAGAAGTGTTTATTTTCTCTTGTTTAGTGTATTATTTTAAAATTAAGACAAATTTCAATTCCAATATGTTATTTTATATAATATGAATTCTCCTGGCATCTACGTACCATTTTTCACCCAAGAAATATATGCGAAATTTTTCTTGAGCGTTTTCTTATGATGTGACGGACGTTTGACGCACAATAAATAAATAAATAAAATAAGAGGTGCGAAAACCTTCGGAAAGATTTTAGGCCGAGCTTCTCTTCCTATTTGCGTAGTGCTCCTTTTAATTTTTCTTACAATTTGGTGGTATGGGACCTACATGTTTTACCCCGACTCCGACCGGCATCTGCAAAGCAGAGGAGTTTTCACTGAAAAATTTGTAAATTAATGCGGTGGGGCGACCCCGCTTAGAAATATTTTTTAATAGGCGAAGCGCGCAACCACCACACCACTGAGGCTGCCAATTGAGGCGAAATATACAAAGAATATTAAATTTTAACTTATTTGAACAAATTCCTTATTTTATTTATTGGTTTGCTTTCCAAAATGTAAGTTTTAGCAAAACAAAAGTTACCAAGTTGTTCTTTAGATAGTAGTAGACATTTCTTTAGAGCTGCGAACTACAAAAGAAAACTTGACAGACGAAATTTTTCTCAAATATTTCTTGAGCGTTATTTTATGTGAATATTTTGGGTTTCTTAAAAACTGCAAAACTGCAAAATTCCGTAGAATAATTTTAATTATTTTATGGCGAGTTTACTAAATGTACCAGGATCTATTAGTGTAGCTGCACATATGAAATTTTTTGAAGACTTCGCTTCACGAATACTCACACCGAGGAGTCGTGCACTCTCTACAGATAAATTGATGTGGAAAAAAGCTAAATTCTACATTCATATATGTTTAATTGTACGTAAAAAGCCCCTAAAACCAGCACTGGTTTACCTTAAATCGCGGCATCCACATTAAAAAAAATTTAGTATAGGTGTATTTCTGTGTGAAAGCAGAGAAGTAACTTGAACATTTCCATTATCTTTCTGTTCTCTATGAACCTGCATCACTTCCCTGCAAGACACAAAAATCCGATTCAGCAATGTATCAGAAACAATTTTGTTAAAAATAACATATTCGAATTGAAAACTAATGAAAAAACATTAGCCAAGAGAAAAAGACCACTTGTGCTCAAATAGAATTGCAAAGTCCATTAAAGAAACCCATGAGCAAAAATGATAAATTATGATTAGAGGCGTCACTCGTTACTCGCGGCCATTTACTCGATGTTTTCTAAGAGGTAGTCGCGGGTTGTTTTTTTTGGCGAGATGTGCATAAAATGTCTTCTATACATTTACGTGGGGTATTTGTGTTTATTTTTCCGACTGTATTTAATTAATTATTTAATTCTCTTTCCAAAAATCACAGTTACACAAGGTGCCTGCACCGCATGGCTAAATGCGAAACAATTCAAAAATGTCCCTCTTAGAAAACATTCGGCATCAATTTTTTTTATTTCCAGCGAGTTACTCGCCACTCGTAGCAGACTGGTGGCTCTTATTATATTTATCCTCTTTGCCATAAGTAGAGTCACCTTTATTCCTGGTATATAACCGACTGCGTTCTTATTGGGCCGTTGCTCAAAAAGAAATGGGATGCAAATATACTTTTTGGCGAAAGCAGGAGTCCCCTGTATACGTTTGCTGAAACATCTTTAGAAAAAAGTTGCAGAAAACGTATGAGTTTTCTTGAGTGGTGGACACTACAACATTTTTCTTGAGCAGTTCTTAATGTTTTTTATGCTGTTTTACATTTCTTGTGATTTGAATTCAGTGTATGTGGCTCTGAAATCCAAAACAAAATTATAAGGTAAATAATTATTGAATGTTAAAAACTCGTCCAGAAAGTACTGATATATAAGGACATTATTAGATACTAGAGATGTATAACAAAAATTTTCAATAATATAGCGTGAAGTATTCGCTCCGCGTTTGTTGCATTCGTACTTGGCGTAAAGTGAGAAACATAACGACAGACAATGTAAATAATCTTAGTTAAGAATAAAATTGAAGGTTCCATTATCAAAATAATAATAGTTTGTCAACTAATAGCTCTCTTAATTTTACACACACGCTTTCCAAGGAAGCGTATTAAAAATGCTGAAAAAATAAAGTGCTACATAAATGACATGACTGACGTATGTCAGAAGTAGAAAGTTGGCAAAGTATGTCGGATGCAACGACTGATACGTTGCCTGTCTGCCGTTTACATTTACAATAAATATAGCCAACCTCGCTGTCAGTTTCTTCATTGTCCGCAAAGAAAGTGTCGTACTGTATCTGCTTAAGCCATTAGCAACATAGTTTAAAGATATGCTTGTCATTTCTTTTCGTTCGCAAAAGATTCACTTTCGTGCCAGCTGTTAAGAACAGATTAACTTTTTGCTGTTTTACGGTCAATAAAAGGTGTGTTCGGTCAGAAATTCTAGGACGGATTGTACAGCATCAAAATATACTACCATGCAACGAACACAAATTAGCAAACATTCGCTGGCAAACTGCGAAAACAGCTGTTTGCTTTAATGCAAAACCCTGCGTATTAGGAATGCACCTTTAGTATTTTCCTTTTCCGAAATATTAACTTTTCCAAGCGGTTTTCAAATTTGAAAAAATACAGTATTAAACATAGTTTTTGGTATATAACGAATTTATTTAAATGACTTAGTTTTAATCATTATAGAGCATAAACTTAGATTAAATTTGTACTGGCAGGTTTTAAGTTCACAGACTACATATTAATTTATTCTTCACATTGTAAATATCGACGTGCCATACGAAAAGTAACACTTTCAAATTTTTTAAAAAAGAAATCCTAGGGAAAAAATTTTGAAAGCGTTACTTTTCATATGGCACGTCGGTATGTACTTATTAATTTGTAAGAGCTGGTTTAAAGAAGCAGTTGAGACTTCTCTGTTTTTTTTTTTTGTGTATTTTTTAACACAACCTATACACAACTCACTAGTTAAATGCTCATGACTAAGTACATTTGCGTCTCGCGACACCGACAATAATTTTTCACACAGAAATTCGGGGAATACCCACACTTGTTTTTATTACTTGAGCTGCTAGCCATGAGGTATAATGCCCGCAGAATTCGGCGACAGAAGAAAGGTTTTAAATACTGGGCAAATGCCTGCTGCTACAACGAAAACGGCGGCCTTGTAACCGACGTCCACAAAGTACTAGATTATGGATGAAAAACTTCTCTACCCTCCGCCCAGGGAAGATGAACTTGAGCCCAAAATCGAAGATGATCGAGTTAATGTCCCCCCACCTGATAATGACGAAGTCAGAATATCAATAAACACATTAAAAAAGGACAGCAAAAAAGCATGCATAAGCTCCATTGCAAAGTATGGTGGGACGAAGGCATGCGTTGCGATTGGAATCTAAGTGTTCTTTTTCTAATACACAAGAAGGGGTATTCTGCAAACTGCGCCGCCTAACGTAGGATCAGCCTTCATATTATCGCTTATAAGGACCTGTGAAGCGTATTGTGCGAAAGTTGGAAGCCCACCGTGAATCGGCTGATTCAACCTTATCAGTGCAGTTTCAAACCTGGTAAGACTACCGCCGCCTAGATTTTCACTATGCGCGATATCTATGAAAGACCCAGCGAATATATAATTGACTCATATCACCTCTTCGCCGATTTAAAGCCGCCTTCGACAGCACGAAAGGGAGCTGCCTATATGCTGCTATGTCGGGCACACCAATGTAAGATTTCACTAACCTCATCTTCTTACAATCATTTAAGAAAATATATTCCATATTTAATACCCTTATGACGTATTACGTATACCGCTTTGCCCACTGGCAATGTACAAATACTTACGTATTAATGTTCCAAATTCTTTAGCTCCATCTTTTTCTTTGATCCCAGCTAATTCAAAAACAGCTCCAAATAAATCCTTATTTCCATTATTACAGCTTCTTTGAACAGATACAACTGAGCTTTTTCGAGAAAGAATTTTACTGTCGTTACGTTGTATGAAAAAGTCCTGGTTTGTTTCCTCATATGCTATGATTTCGCTAGTGTTTCGTTGGGGGTTTTTCTTTTTCCTGCAACAAGAAGATTTGATGAGTTCTATATAGGAGGCTTTTAAATTACACGCTACAAATTAAAGGGCTGCACCAATTCTTACTTATATTAAAAATTCGAAAGGTTGTGTGTGTTAAGTTTGTGACGCGTTCACGATTAAACTATAGAACCGATGCTCCTGAAATTTCGTACACTTATTTTACAGGAGCTCAGTATCTACTAGTTTTCATATGCCTATATTTAAAAAATCAGCCCCACTTCCTCTCTTCTCTCTCTATCCCTTACTACTTTATATCCCACATATTTTCTTATTCATGTCCATCCCTTATTGCATTTCTCACCCTCCCTCTGGCAACCCCCATTCCACTACCCCTAGCGTCTTAATTGTCTCATATATGGAATATCAACAACAAATACTGTATAGCTGCTTCAAATAACTGCGGAGATAAAGCGAATTCAAATTTTTACTGAAAGGGAGAGCGGCATCGCCCATCTTTGTATATCAAAGCAATATTAAAAAGGGGTTTTACAATTAAAATAAGTTATTCTAAGAGTATATTTCTGCCATGAAAAGCTTCTCCCAGAATATTCATCTGCCTTGCGGCTACCGTTCGAAGTAGGCATAAAACATGTTGTAGGTATGTCCCGTCCCGTCAAGTTTTAGGAAAAAATAAAAAATTAGTACGACTCAGATTGGAAGAGAAGCTCGGCCTGAAGGTAAATCGGGCCAATTATTTATTTTTTATTGAAATACTAATGGCTGGGGCCAAACAGTACAGACCTTTTGAACCATAACGAGCAAAACAAAATATTCATTTCTTTAAACGTTTTTGAAAATAATTTATAGTCAATTAGCTTGGACAAACGATATATAAACGTTTTCAAAATTTTACTTATTTTGAGTTTCGCGCAATTTTCGGCATCTTTTGGAAAGCTGGGGTTTAAATGAAAAGCCCAATTATAAGTTAAAACAAAAATTACAAAATTTAACTTATTCACTTTCTGCAAAATACTCATGAATGCAAGCCTATATTATTAAATTTGGCTCTCTTTTTATCACACAAAAAACAACGCTTCGACATTTTTATACTCAGCTGAGCAGAGCTCAAAGAGTATATTAACTTTGTTCGCATAACGGTAATCCGTAACGGCATAAACTAATCGAGATAGATATAGACTTCTATATATCAAAATGATCTGGGCGAAAAAAGAAATTAATTTAGCCATGTCCGTCCGTCCGTCCGTAAACACGATAACTTGGGTAAATTTTGACGTATCTTGATGAAATTTGGTACGTAAGTTCCTGGGCACTCATCTCAGATCCCTATTTAAAATTGTTGAATTCCTAATGCAACCCTGCAAACCAATCGTGCATTTCACTCAATTTCTATGTACTATGTATACTTTGTATATAAGGCTAATGTACTTTACAATAACTGAAGAGATTAGCTGTATAGACATCATACCACTTTATTGTAACAGTAAGTTGAAATAAAGTATTTAACCAGAACGGTCACGCGTTTTAATTCCGCTGCGCTTAAAATCTCACAATTAGTTATGGGCCCAGGGAGTAAAATCTGGTAAAATCTTTAATTCGGAAAAAATTAAAGACTAATTAAAGACAATTTGTTGTGTTTTTCGGTTGTTTTGCTTATCCGGTGTTAAAAGCAATAATCGCGGTATAATGGCGAATGTGTTATCGAATATTGAGAAGTTAAATAGTGATAATTATTCTACTTGGTGCATACAAATAAAAAGTTTGCTAATTACGTTAGATTTGTGGTCTGTTGTAGTGGATTCTCCTCCAGAAGCAGAGGAAGCAAAAACAGCATGGTTGATAAGTGATAGAAAAGCACTTGCAACTATCACTTTGAGCGTTAAACCTAGTGAGCTTATACACATAAAAAGCTGCGTTACAGCAAAAAGTGCTTGGGACGTTTTTAGCGGTCTTTACAAATCAGACACGGCATGTCGCAAAGTAAATTTGTTTAAAAAATTAATTCGCTTTAAATTTTCAAGTAGCGGTAAATTTTCGGTCCAATTAAAAGAATTTTTCTGTATAATAGACGATTTAAAGGAAGTTGGCATAACAATGGAAGACGATTTTTTATCCATTTTGCTCTTATGTTCGTTACCAGACGAAATGGAAAATTTTGTGGTGGCAATCGAAAGTAGGGACACATTGCCAAAGTTGGACAAACTCACAGCAAAAATATTGGAAGAAGAACAAAGACATGGCGACAAGAGCAGCGGTGGAGAAATAGTTTTTTCAGCAAACGAAGCGCGAAGACGGTACGGAGCTGGAAGTAGCAAAAATGTAAACAGCAGCAGAGGTGGTAGCGGTGATACCGGCATTGGAAGCGGCAAAGGTGCGAGCAGTGAAATCAGCGCAGGTGGTGGCAGAGGGTTTGGCAGCAGTAATGATACGAAGACAAGGCAGAAAGAAAATAGAAAAACTAACGAGCCAGGCAAATACAACAACGTTAAATGTTTTCGTTGTGGGCGGAGAGGGCACATACGCTCACAGTGCTCTTCTTCAGGTAACAATTCGTTGGTAGATGAAAAAGCTTGGTCATTATTTGAGAGAGATGGCGATTTCAGCGGAACTTGGATCATTGACAGCGGGGCGACGTCGCATATGTGCAAAAATGCAAATAGTTTTGTTTCGCTTGTTCCTCTTAAACATAAAATTATTTTAGCGTCGGGTTCGTGCATTTATGCAAAAGGAAAAGGCACGTTGGAATTAAAAACAAATTTTAAAACATGAAATTGCGAGATGTTTGGTATGTGCCTGATCTTCACTCAAATTTTTTTCTATCAGCAAAGCAAGTGAGGGTGGTAATGTCGTGACGTTTGCACAAAATAGCGCGGTTATAAAAAATAAAAACAAAGACACTATTTTGACTGCTAAATTGGAAAGCGGAATCTATGTAGCAAATGTATTAGCTAGTAAAACTATAGAAAGCGTAAATGCTGTTAGTGATGATGTGAGTGACTGGCATAGGCGGTTTGGCCACATAAATGCAAATGATTTAATAAAATTAACAAAAACAAATATGGTGAATGGTTTAACTCTAAAATTTCCTAAGAAAATTGACTGTTTTACATGTGCAGTTTGTAAAATCCATGGTAAGCCCTACGCAAGTTATGGTAAAGTTTATACGAAAGATGTCTTGGAGTTGGTGCATACAGACTTATGTGGACCGATAGGTATTAACTCGGTGGGTGGCGCATCATACTTCATGACATTTATAGACGATTATTCGCGATATACAGCGGTTTATTTTTTAAAAAACAAATCCGAAGCGTTTGAAATGCTTAAACTTTTTACTGCGATCGCGGAGAAGCAGACAGGCCGCAAAATAAAAATAATTCGTAGCGACAATGGGAAAGAATTTGTCAATTCCCAGGTCAAGAATTTTCTTAATGCGCGGGGTATTCGACACCAAACTACGGTTCCGTATAGTCCTCAACAAAACGGCATTGCTGAAAGGAAGGAAGATTTTGGAATCTGTAACGCCTTATGAAAGGTGGAATGGACGAAAGCCAAGCGTGTCACATTTTCGAACTTTTGGTTGCGATGCAGTGGTATTGCAAAAGGGTTCGAAGCCGCGTGGAAGTAAATTTTTGCCAAAGGGAATTAAACTAAAGTTCGTTGGTTATCATGCGTCAACAAAGGGGTATCGATTAATTAATTTGGAAACAAATCGAGTAACAATTGCACGCGATGTTATATTTTTTGAGAGGTCTTTTGAGACAAATTCAAGAGATGAGGAAAACCGGGAAGAACCATTTTTTATCAGCGAAGAATCATTTTTAAGCAAAAATAAACACGTAATGAGTGACGATACGGTTGAAGAAGATGAGGAATGCGACGGCGAAGAAAAAAAACAAGTAGATGAAGAAAAAGAAGTAGAAGAAGAAGAAGAGGAAGATACCGAGTCAGATTATGAAGAGGTAGCGATGGCTAACAATAAGCGAAAGCGAGGTAGGCCAAAAATCATTCGAACTGGGAGTGTAGGAAGACCAAGAAAGGTTTACTGCATGGAAGCTGATGCCGATTTGTTGAATAGTGTTGTTGACGATCCTAGAACGGTGAAAGAAGCATTAAACTCGTCAGAGGCGGAGAAATGGAAGGAAGCCATGAAGCTGGAATATGACTCGTTAATGCGTAATAGCACTTGGGACTTGGTAGACAAACCGGTCAATAAAAATATCATTGGTTGTAAATGGGTATTTACTATAAAACGGAAGCCCGATGGTACGGTTGAAAAATACAAGGCAAGATTAGTTGCATTGGGGTGTTCACAAAAGTACAATGTTGACTATAATGAAACATTTGCTCCGGTGGTACGTCATTCAACGATTCGTTTACTGTTGGCGTTAGCGGCAAAACACAAATTGGTTGTAAATTATGTGGACATTGTTGCAGCATACTTAAATGGGGATTTGGAAGAAACGGTTTACATGTATCAACCACCAACGTTCAAAGACGCAAATCATCCGAATAAAGTGTGCAGGCTCAGAAAGGCTTTGTACGGTCTGAAACAAGCTGGTCGTGAGTGGAACAGGAAAGTCACAGATATATTGTCGAAAATGGGGTTCTTGAGATGTAGGTCGGACCCATCCGTTTATATTCGTCGCGATAAAAACAATATTAATATCATCGGTCTATATGTCGACGATATGATAATAGCGAGTTCCAGTACACAAGAAATGCAGGCAGTTATCAAATCATTAAATGAGCACATCGAGGCGGTCGATCGTGGTCCAATATCTTTTTATCTTGGGATGGAAATTGAAAGATAGGGTGATCGTGGTGACATAACCATACATCAAAAGAGATACGTCGAGCAACTACTTCAGCAATGGGGCATGGCTGACTGTAAGCCAGCAGCAACTCCATGGGCACCGGGTACGGTTTTGCGAAAGTGCGACAAACAATGCGACGCGTTAGAAACAAAAACCTATCAGAGCTTAGTTGGTGGGCTCATGTATCTGGCTGTCATCTCTCGTCCAGATATTGCGCATATAGTTTCCAAACTGTCGCAATATAATTCGCATCCACATAAAGAGCATATGCAAGCTGCAAAATACGTGCTGAGATACCTAAAGAAAAATCCTGTCGGTAAATTAACTTTTTCTGCTAATTGTAAAAATTTTGTATGTTTCACAGATGCAGACTGGGGTTGCGATAGCGGCGATAGGAAATCCTTCACAGGATACCTTGTTCTAATGGCAGGCGGCGCTGTATCCTGGGAGTCTCGCAAACAGTCTGTGGTTGCCTTAAGTTCAATGGAGGCCGAATATATTGCGTTGTGTCAAGGTACTAAAGAGACGGTGTTCCTTCGTGGACTTTTAGGCGAGTTGGGCTATCATGAATATGCAGAAGGTCCTACGTCAATTTTGTGTGACAATCAAAGCGCGAAGTTCATGGTAAAAAATCCAATGGTGCAAAAGCGAAGCAAACATATCGACATTCGCTATCACTATATCCGTGAAATGTATGAATGCGGGCATATCGAAGTGGAATATGTACCAACAAATGAGAATGCAGCGGACATACTTACGAAACCATTGGGAAAGCAGAAGCATATTTATAATTGCAAATTAATGAACTTAAATATTTAAATTTGAAAGTTTCATGCACAAATTTGGTTTGAAGGGGCGTTTGTTGAATTCCTAATACAACCCTGCAAACCAATCGTGCATTTCACTCAATTTCTATGTACTATGTATACTTTGTATATAAGGCTAATGTACTTTACAATAACTGAAGAGATTAGCTGTATAGACATCATACCACTTTATTGTAACAGTAAGTTGAAATAAAGAGTTTAACCAGAACGGTCACGCGTTTTAATTCCGCTGCGCTTAAAATCTCACAAAAATGAACGAAATCGGACTACAAGCACGCCCACTTTTTCGATATCGAAAATTTCGAAAAACCGAAAAAGTGCGATAATTCATTACCAAAGATGGATAAAGCGATGAAACTTGGTAGGTATGTTGACGTTATGACGCAAAACAGAAAATTAGTAAAATTTTGGACAACGGGCGTGGCACCGCCCACTTTTAAAAGAAGGTAATTTAAAAGTTTTGCAAGCTGTAATTTGGCAGTCGTTGAAGATATCATGATGAAATTTGGCAGGCACGTTACTGCTATTACTATATGTGCGCTAAATAAAAAATGGCAAAATCGGATGACGAACACGCCCACTTAAAAAAAAATTTTTTTTTAAGTCAAATTTTAACAAAAAATTTAATATCTTTACTCCTTTACAACTCCAGTAATGATATGGTGCAACAAAATACAAAAATAGAAGAAAATTTCAAAATGGGGGTGGCTCCGTCCTTTTTCATTTAATTCGTCTAGAATACTTTTAATGCCATAAGTCGAACAAACATTTAGCAATCCTTGTGAAACTTGGTAGCGACATAGAAACTATGACGCTAACTTTTTCTGTGAGAATGGGCGAAACCGGTTGAAGCCACGCCCATTTTTTATACACAGTCGACCTTCTGTCCTTCCGCTCTGCCATTAACACGGTAACTTGAGCAAAAATCGATATATCTTTACTAAACTTAGTTCACGTACTTATCTGAACTCACTTTATCTTGGTGTTAAAAATGGCCGAAATCCGACTATGACAACGCCCATTTTTCCGATATCGAAAATTACGAAAAATTAAAAAATTTCCATAATTCTATACCAAATATGAAAAAAGATATGAAACATGGTAATTGGAATCGTTTGTTGATGCAAAATATAACTTTAGAAAAACTTTGTGAAATGGGTGTGACACCTACCATATTAAGTAGAAGAAAATGAAAAAGTTCTGCAGGGCGAAATCAAAAGCCCTTGGAATCGTGACCTGAATACTGTTCGTGGGATTACATATATAAATAAATTAGCGGTACCCGACAGATGATGTTCTGGGTCACCCTGGTCCACATTTTCATCGATATCTCGAAAATGCCTTCACATATATAACTAAGGGCCGCTCCCTTTTAAAACCCTCATTAATACCTTTAATTTGATACCCATATCCTACAAACTCATTTTAGTCACCCCTGGTCCACCTTTATGGCGATATCTCGAAAAGGCGGCCACCTATAGAACTCAGACCCACTCCCTTTTAAAATACCCATTAACACCTTTCATTTGGTACCCATATCGTACAAACACATTCTAGAGTAACCCCTGGTCCACCTTAATTTAAAAATTTAGGTTAAGTACACATTGTTAATTAATGCAATCTAATTTTTAAGTTTTTGAACTAGGCTCTTAGAGTCGTAATAAATAAATAAATATATATATAATATACCTTTATGGCGATATCTCGAAAAGGCGTCCACCTATAGAAATAAGGCCCACTCCCTTTTAAAATACTCATTAACACCTTTCATTTGATACCCATATCGTACAAACACATTCTAGAGTGACCTCTGGTCCACCTTTATGGCGATATCCCGAAATGGCGTCCACCTATAGAACTATGGCCTACTCTCTTTTAAAATACTCTTTAATACCTTCCATTTGAAACCCATGCCATACAAACACATTCCAGAGTTACCCTAGGTTCATTCTGCTAAATGGAGATTTTCCCTTATTTTGTCTCCAGAGCTCTCAGTTGAGTATGTAATGTTCAGTTACACCCGAACTTAGCCTTTCTTACTTGTTGATATTAAATTTACTTATAACAGCTGAAAATCTTACGACCGCGAACTAGATTTGTTTTCAATTTATGTCATTCGTGGCGGCTACGCATATTTTGTAACTGTTAATTCTGTGCATGAGAATTTCGCAGTTGTCAGGTGGCATTATTTGCTTGTTTTTGTCGCTTTTTGGTCACTAAGGGCTCATTTACATACGTATATCTGCGCACTCAGCACTAATCGGTAATGCTATTCTGCGGAGTTCTTAAAAAAATAAAAATTGTATAATACTAATGGAAAACAAAAACTTACTCTTTCATTTGGAGAGCGAAATAGCCTAATGTACAATATTGATAGAAGCAAGACGGTTTGTTGAAATAAACATATATTTAATCCTTTTTTTAAAAAAATTTAACGACAGCCTTGAGATTTTGTTTCCCTCTCTCGTTGTATATCTGTACTGTAATGTTTGACAGCCGGCACAGTTCAGTAGTAGTGATATATAAGTATTGCATATCGCTTCCCCGGTTCAATAATGACGCAGTTTTGGTGAAGCAAGTTTCAATATTTGCATCAACTAGAAAAATGTGCGAATGCAATAACGACGCAAGTGGTATAGCGCGGAAACTATTTGTAATACAATTATAAAATTTATACACAGCAACGATTAGTACTCTTTAAAGCTTTTGTGCGCGTTATCTCGAAACTTTAAAATTGACATTTACGTCATTATTGAACCGGGGAAGCGATATATGGTTTATAATAATTGCAACGCAAACATATTGTGACGTATATTAGTGACACTAAGTGATACCCACATCACTAGTCTGATGCTAAGTAAATGAAGCCACAACAACAATAAAGCAGGCAGTCATTTGTATCTACATAAATGGTTCAATCATTATGTCTACACATATGTACGTACACGCAGCGGAGAGAAAACGCATAAACACTTGCATATATCTTATCTGAGATGTAATAATTTGTGCAAGTAACACTCACATATACACGCGCATATGAGAAGCTATAAACGTAGTTATAGTTGGCCACCGTGGTGTGATGGCAGCGTGCTCCACCTACCACACCGTATGCCCTGGGTTCGCACCCCGGGCAAAGCAACATCAAAATTTTAGAAATAAGGTTTTTCAATTAGAAGAAAATTTGTCTAAACGGGGTCGCCCCTCGGCAGTGTTTGGCAAGCGCTCCGAGTGTATTTCTGCCATAAAAAGCTCTCAGTTAAAACTCATTTGCCTTGCAGATGCCGTTCGGAGTCGGCATAAAACATGTAGGTCCCGTCCGGTCAATTTGTAGGGAAAATCAAGAGGAGCACGACGCAAATTGGAAGAGAAGCTCAGCCTTATATCTCTTCGGAAGTTTTCGCGCCTTACATTTATTTATTTAGTTGGTAATTTTATAGCTGCTAACTAACTAGTGAATTCTAGAATAGAATCACCTAGAAATATGTTAACGAGGAAACCAAACACTATAAAAGCAGCGAAAGTTGAGGCACGAAAATCAGTTTGAAGTTATTTGTTCAGCAGTTTAGTGCTTCGAACGTTAGCAGAAGGTTGCAAATAAGCAGAATTGCAGTAAATTCGTTACAATATTTACGTTCCCACAGCAAGACACGTGCGTTACATGAGCTGCCTTTAGTAAATACGCCACGATAATTTACTATGTACATACGTTTTGGTCGCTCATGGAATGTGTATGTACATATGTTTAGTATGTACGAACTTTAGTGAATAAGAAATTGTTTAGAATAATTTAGCATAAATAAGCCGAAAATTATTTCAATAAAAACACTTACACTTGGTGCTGCAACCCGGCACCACACAAACTTCTTTGAGTTTTACTTCCATTTATTCCAAACTTTTCTTACATTTATTTCAAACTTTACATAGCGATCCTGCCATTAAAAATCCTGACCTGCTGAAATAAAAGGCAGACTCCCTTTAAAGTCCTCCCAGATATTTCCAGATCTACGGAATATGGCAGAATCCCACTAAAAATCATGAGCTGCTGAAATAAAAGGCATAATCCCTTTAAAGTCCTCCCAGGTCATGCCAGATTTGCGGAATAACGCAGAATCCCTGAGCTGTGGAAATAAAAGCATAAACAGGGTGGGAAAAAAATCCCGCAGCAAGGGTGAACAACAAATTTATGAGGACGAAATTTATTTGGAATCAGGAATCCCGCAGCATAAACAGGGTGGAATAAAAAAATAAAATAAAATCCCGCAGCAAGGTTGAACAACAAATTTATGAGGACAAAATTTATTTGGCATCAGTAACCCCTCAACATAAACAGGGTGGAATAAAAAAAAACAAGTAAGGGCGGGACTGTCTTCGGCTGTGCCGAAGACTTCATACCTTTCATGAATGGGGCTGAATAATAAAAACTTATCCCGTTCGTAATCTCCAAATAATCGGATGTATAAGATAAGAAATATATAGATGTACATACCTAAACGATTTTTAAGATAAATATAAAATAAAAAATGGCAAAAACCCTTCTTATCTGAACGATCGGTTGTATTGGATATATATTATATATAACTGTGATCGAAATGATTTTTACAGGAAATCTTCTATGATATATTAGAATATAAATCACCAAGTTTCACGTTTTTATATTGGAAAACTAAGGGAGAAATGGCCAAAAATCTTTCTATCTAAACGATCGGTTGTATGAGATAGGTATATACTTTATACATACATATAGCTCCGATCAAAGTGATTTTTTCAGGAAATCTTCTATGATATATTAGAATGAATATCACAAAGTTTAACGTTTTTATATTGGAAATTAAGGGAGAAATGGCTAAAAATCTTTCTATCTGAACGATCGGTTGTATGGGATATATATTATATATAGCTCCGATCGAAATGATTTTTTCATGAAATCTTTTGTGGTATATTAGAATAAATATCACCACGTTTAACGTTTTTATATTGGAAATTAAGGGAGAAATTGCCAAAAATCTTTCTATCTGAACGATCGGTTGTATGGGATATATATTATATATAGCTCCGATCGAAATGATTTTTACAGGAAATCTTCTATGATATATTAGAATATATATCACCAATTTTCACGTTTATACTTTTTAAATTGCGGCAGGAATGACCAAAATCGTTTTATCTGAACGATCGGTTGTATGGGAGATATATGTTATAGTGGTCCGATCCTACCGGATCCAAAAAATGTCTAATATAATACAAAAATACATCCTTGTGCCAAATTTCATTGAGATATCTCAAAATTTAAGGGACTAGTTTGCGTTCAAACAAACAGACGGACAGACGGACGGACAGACGGACATGGCTATATCAACTCAGTTCGCCGCCATGATCAGTTCGGTATACTTAATGGTGAGTCTATTTTCTATATTTCTCAACGTTACAAACATCGGACCAAAGTTAATATACCATTTCATGTTCATGAAAGGTATAATAAAATCCCGCAGCACGGGTGAACAACAAATTTCTGAGGACGAAATTTATTTGAAATCAGTAATCCCGCAGCATAAACAGGGTGGAAGAAAAAAAAATCCGCAGCAAGGGTGAACAACAAATTTATGAGGACGAAATTTATTTGGAAACACCACTTAATTATAGTTAGCCGTATGAATTTATAATATTTCCCATTACTTTCTAGAAGCTTTTGGCTATGGGCAAAAAATAGATTTCTGCCAATAGATTTAAGTAAAATTAATACTGTTCAAATGAATGAGCAAACAGATATAAGTAATTAGTCAGGAAGAATTTGACGCAATATTTTTGCGTTGCAGTAATTTAGCTCTAGAGAAAGAAAAAAAGCAGGCACAAGAACAACCAATAGCTATAGGACAGTTAGACAGAGCCCTAAGGCTGTAACGATAGAAGAATATAGACGTAGGACAAAACAAGTAAAGATAGAGGAACCAAAGATTCCAAAGCCAAGCAAAATTAAAAGAAAGAGAGGAGGAAGAAGATTCAACTATGGCTGTAGCCATATTATTTCAAAGAATTAATCTTTCAACAAGCACGGAAGAAAGAATCCGCTTAAAAAATAAGATTAGGCAATTAAAAGAACTATAAAAGGATTTTTTTTTTAAACGAACATTCTTATATTTAATTTACAATATCGACCAAGAACCCAATCACTTGGCTTGAGAACAAAATAGAAAAAAGAGACTGAAAAAAGGAATTACAGTGGTTGAAAGGATTTTGGAAGGATATTGGAATGACTAGGGAGCCAAATATTGAGGATATTATTAATCATACTACTAGAATCGAGGAAACCAGACGCATGATGATAATGTATAACCTTACAGATCATAAATTAAGATAAATTCAAAAAAAAAAAACACAAAAAAAGAAGGAGCAAAATCTTTGTATATATCTTTTTGACAATGGTAAGCAAAGAATCAAAAGTCACTAATCCATATGCTAACGTGGTAAACACGGTTCAAATAATAGACCACACTGAAGCATTGGAAATCATAAAAATTTACCTCCTAGTTATTGTCGTTATTAGCGCTGTGAACTTATTTTTGAGATGATATTCAACACATAACAATATTTTTTGAAATAAGTACAAGAGCCGAGCAGACGGTCTGGACAAAGTCTAAATTCAGAAAAAAAAATCTGTTACTCAATGTACATAAATGGGTTAATGGGAAACTCTTCTCAACACACTTGTGGAAGTAAAGACTTTGGCAGAAAAGTCTAATAAACACATTAATAACAAGTAAGGAAGGTTAATTTCGGGTGTAACCGAACATTACATACTCAGTTGCGAGCTATGGTGACAACATAAGGGAAAATAACCATGTAGGAAAATGAACCGAGGGAAACCCTGGAATGTGTTTGTATTAAATATGTGTATCAAACGAAAGGCATTAAAGAGTATTTTATGAGGGAGTGGGCCATAGTTCTATAGGTGGACGCCATTTAGGGATATAGCCATAAAGGTGGATCAGGGTTGACCCTAGAATGCGTTTGTACGATATGGGTATCAAATGAAAGGTATTAATGAGTATTTTAAAAGGGCGTGGACCTAAGTTCTATAGATGGACGCCTTTTCGAGATATCGCCGTAAAGATGGACCAGGGGTGACTCTAGAATGCGTTTGCACAATATGGGCATCAAACGAAAGGTGTTAATGAGTATTTTAAAAGGGAGTGGGCCTTAGTTCTATAGGTGGACGCCGTTTCGAGATATCGTCATAAAGGTGGACCAGGGGTGACTCTAGAATGCGTTTGTACGATATGGGTATCAAATGAAAGGTGTTAATGAGTATTTTAAAAGGGAGTAATCCTTAGTTCCATAGGTGGATGCCGTTTCGAGATATCGCCATAAAGGTGGACCAGGGGTGACCCTAGAATTTGTTTGTACAATATGGGCATCAAACGAATGGTGTTAATGAGTATTTTAAAAGGGAGTGGGCCTTAGTTCTATAGGTGGTCGCCTTTTCGAAATATCGCCATAAATGTGGACCAGGGGTGACTCTAGAATGCGTTTGTACGATATGGATATCAAATTAAAGGTATTAATGAGTATTTTAAAAGGGAGTAATCCTTAGTTCCATAGGTGGACGCCGTTTCGAGATATCGCCATAAAGGTGGACCAGGGGTGACCCTAGAATTTGTTTGTACGATATGGGTATCAAAAGAAAGGTGTTAATGAGTATTTTAAAAGGGAGTAATCCTTAGTTCCATAGGTGGACGCCGTTTCGAGATATCGCCATAAAGGTGGACCAGGCGTGACCCTAGAATTTGTTTGTACAATATGGGTATCAAAAGAAAGGTGTTAATGAGTATTTTAAAAGGGTGTGGGGCTTAGTTCTATAGGTGGACACCTTTTCGGAATATCGCCACAAAGGTGGACCAGGGGTGACTCTAGAATGTGTTTGTACGATATGGGTATCAAATTAAAGGTATTAATGAGGGTTTTAAAAGGGAGTGGTGGTTGTTGTATAGGTGGTCGCATTTTCGAGATATCGCGATAAAGGTGGACCAGGGGTGACCCTAGAATTTGTTTGTACAATATGGGCATCAAAAGAAAGGTGATAATGAGTATTTTAAAAGGGAGTATTCCTTAGTTCCATAGGTGGACGCCGTTTCGAGATATCGCCATAAAGGTGGAGCAGGGGTGACCCTAGAATTTGTTTGTACAATATGGGTATCAAAAGAAAGGTGTTAATGAGTATTTTAAAAGGGTGTGGGGCTTAGTTCTATAGGTGGACGCCTTTTCGAGATATCGCCATAAAGGTGGACCAGGGGTGACTCTAGAATGAGTTTGTACGATTTGGGTATCAAATTAAAGGTATTAATGAGAGTTTTAAAAGGGAGTGGTGGTAGTTGTGTATGTGAAGGCGTTTTCCAGATATCGACCAAAATGTGGACTAGGGTGACCCCGAACATTATCGGTTGGATACCGCTAATTTATTTATATATGTAATACCTGGCAAGATTTTAAGGGTGTTTTATTTCGCCCTGCAGAACTTTTTCATTTTCTTCTACTTAATATGGTAGGTGTCACAACCATTTTATAAAATTTTTTCTAAAGTTATATTTCGCGTCAATAAAACAATCCAATTACCTTACCATGTTTCATCCCTTTTTTCGTATTTGGTATAGAATTATGGCATTTTTTTCATTTTTCGCAATTTTCGATATCGAAAAAGTGGTCGTGGTCATAGTCGGATTTCGTTCATTTTTCATACCAAGATAAAGTGGGTTCCGATAAGTACGTGAACTGAGTTTAGTAAAGATATATCGATTTTTGCTCAAGTTATCGTGTTAACGGCCATGCGGAAGGACAGACGGACGACTGTGGATAAAAACTGGGCGTGGCATCAACCGATATCGCCCATTTTCACAGAAAACAGTTAGCGCCATAAAATCTATGCCCCTACCAAATTTCAAAAGGATTGGTTAATTTTTGTTCGATTTATGGCATTAAAAGTATCCTAGACAAATTAAATGAAAAAGGGCGGAGCCACGCCCATTTTTAAATTTTCTTTTATTTTTGTATTTTGTTGCACCATATCATTACTGGAGTTGAATCTTGACATAATTTACTTATATACTGTAAAGATATTAAATTTTTTGTTAAAATTTTACTTTAAAAAAATTTTTTTTTTAAAAGTGGGCGTGGTCCTTCTCCGATTTTGCTAATTTTTATTAAGCGTACATGCAGTAATAGGAGTAACGTTCCTGCCAAATTTCATCATGATATCTTCAACGACTGCCAAATTACAGCTTGCAAAAGTTTTAAATTACCTTCTTTAAAAAGTGGGCGGTGCCACGCCCATTGTCCAAAATTTTACTAATTTTATATTTTGCGTCATAAGTTCAACTCATCTACCAAGTTTCATCGCTTTATCGGTCTTTTGTAATGAATTATCGCACTTTTTCGGTTTTTCGAAATTTTCGATATCGAAAAAGTGGGCGTGGTTATAGTCCGATATCGTTCATTTTAAATAGCGATCTGAAATGAGTGCTCAGGAACCTACATACCAAATTTCATCAAGATACCTCAAAATTTACTCAAGTTATCGTGTTAACGGACGGACGGACGGACGGACATGGCTCAATCAAATTTTTTTTCGATCCTGATTATTTTGATATATGGAAGTCTATATCTATCTCGATTCCTTTATATATGTACAACCAACCGTTATCCAATCAAACTTAATATACTCTGTGAGCTCTGCTCAACTGAGTATAAAAATACAACAATACAAACTGTAACTGTTTTGAAGCATCTCAACATAATATTAAAGTCGTTGAAAACATAGGCAAGGCTATACACGAGATATGTAGCCAATTAACAGCCAGTCATCAGCTGGAAGTACAACAAATTTTTTCAGTCTTAGGGATAAATTGGTGTCCTCACTAGATATATTGAGGCGTCGCACTATGACGCCTTTTGAGTTTTTTCTTTGCAAAACTCATGAAACTAATGAAGATATTTAAAAGATTTATACTGGACCGGAAGCTAATTATTTAGACTTTGGATAATTGCAAATACAGGGTACCAGAGTAACAGGGTGCTTCACAATAACTCGTCAAAATTGAAAAATTTTAGAAAAAAAAATTTGTTAAAAACCTAAGGGCAAACATTCAAATTTGTTTATGAGGATATATTTGAACATGAAATCAGATAAACTTATGATATATATGAAGGATGTGGCTCTACCCACTTATGATTAAAAGTTTTGTCTTAGTAGCAAGGTTATCAATCTCCACCAAACTTGATGGAAGCATTACTTCTTTTAAGATGTTATCTTAATATATAACAAGTAAGGAAAGCTAAGTTCGGGTGTAACCTAACATTACATACTCAGTTGAGAGCTATGGAGACAAAATAAGGGAAAATCACCAAGTAGGAAAATGAACCTAGGGTAACCCTGGAATGTGGTTGTATGACATGTGTATCAAACGGAAGGTATTAAAGAATATTTTAAGAGAGAGTAGGCCATAGTTCTATGGATGGACGCCATTTAGGGATATCGCCATAAAGGTTGACCAGGGCTGACTCTAGAATTTGTTTGTACGATATGGGTATCAAATGAAAGGTGTTACTTAGCATATTAAGAGGGAGCGGGCCTTAGGTCTATAGGTGGACCCTTTTCGAGATATTGCCATTAAGGTGGGCCAGGGGTGACTCTAGAATGTGTTTGCACGATATGGGTATCAAATAAAAGGTGTTACTGAGCATTTTAAGAGGGAGCGGGCCTTAGGTCTATATGTGGACCCTTTTCGAGATATTGCCATTAAGGTGGGCCAGGGGTGACTCTAGAATGTGTATGTACGATATGGGTATCAAATGAAAGGTGTTACTGAGCATTTTAAGAGGGAGCGGGCCTTAGCTCTATAGGTGGACCCTTTTCGAGATATTGCCATTAAGGTGGGCCAAGGGTGACTCTAGTATGTGTTTGACCGATATGGGTATCAAATGAAAGGTGTTACTGAGCATTTTAAGAGGGAGCGGGCCTTAGCTCTATAGGTGGACCCTTTTCGAGATATTGCCATTAAGGTGGGCCAGGGGTGACTCTAGAATGTGTTTGCACGATATGGGTATCAAATGAAAGGTGTTAACGAGTATTTTAAAAGGGAGTGTGCCTTAGTTGTATATGTGAAGGCGTTTTCGAGATATCGCCATAAAGGTGGACCAGGGTGACTCTAGAATGTGTTTGCACGATATGGGTATCAAATGAAAGGTGTTACTTAGCATATTAAGAGGGAGCGGGCTTTAGGTCTATAGGTGGACCCTTTTCGAGATATTGCCATTAAGGTGGGCCAGGGGTGACTCTAGAATGTGTTTGCACGATATGGGTATCAAATGAAAGGTGTTACTGAGCATTTTAAGAGGGAGCGGGCCTTAGGTCTATATGTGGACCCTTTTCGAGATATTGCCATTAAGGTGGGCCAGGGGTGACTCTAGAATGTGTATGTACGATATGGGTATCAAATGAAAGGTGTTACTGAGCATTTTAAGAGGGAGCGGGCCTTAGCTCTATAGGTGGACCCTTTTCGAGATATTGCCATTAAGGTGGGCCAAGGGTGACTCTAGTATGTGTTTGACCGATATGGGTATCAAATGAAAGGTGTTACTGAGCATTTTAAGAGGGAGCGGGCCTTAGGTCTATATGTGGACCCTTTTCGAGATATTGCCATTAAGGTGGGCCAGGGGTGACTCTAAAATGTGTTTGTACGATATGGGAATCAAATGAAAGTTGTTAATGAGTATTTTAAAAGCGAGTGGGCCTTCGGTGTATAGGTGGACGCCTTTTCGAGATATCGCCATAAAGGTGGACCAAGGGTGACTCTAGAATGTTTGTACGACATGGGTATCAAAGAAAAGGTGTTACTGAACATTTTAAGAAGGAGTGAAGACGAGATATCGCCATAAAGGTGGACCAGGGGTGACTCTAGAATGTTTGTACGATATGGGTATCAAAGGAAAGGTGTTACTGATCATTTTAAGAAGGAGTGGGCCTTAGGTCTATAGGTGGACGCCTTTTCGAGATATCGCCATTAAGGTGGGCCAGGGGTGACTCTAAAATGTGTTTGTACGATATGGGTATCAAAGGAAAGGTGTTACTGAGCATTTTAAAATGGAGTGATCCTTAGTTCTATTGGAGAACGCCTCTTCGAGATATCGCAAAAGGTGGGCCAGGGGTGACTCTAGAATATGTTTGTACAATATGTGTATGAAATGAACGGTGCTAATGGGTATTTTAAAAGGGAGTGGGCCTTAGTTCTATATGTGGACGCCTTTTCCAGATATCGCCATAAGGGTGGACCAGGGGTGACCGTATAATGTGTTTTTGCGATATGGGTATCAAATTAAAGGTATTAATGAGGGTTTTAAAAGCAAGTGGCCCTTAGATGTATATGTGAAGCCGTTTTCGCGATATCGACCAAAATGTGGACCAGGGTGATCCAGAAAATCATCTGTCGGGTACAGCTAATTTATTTATATATGCAATACCACGAAAAGTATTCCTGCCAAGATTCCAAGGGCTGTTGATTTCGCCCTGCAGAACTTTTTCATTTTCTTCTACTTAACATGGTAGGTTCCACACCCATTTTACAAAGTTTTTTCTAAAGTTATATTTTGCGTCAATAAACTAAATTACCATGCTTCATCCCTTTTTTCGTATTTGGTATAGAGTTATGGCATTTTTTTCATTTTTCGTAATTTTCGATATCGAAAAAGTGAGCGTGGTCATGGTCGGATTTCGGCCATTTTTTTCACCAATACAAAGTGAGTTCAGATAAGTACGTGAACTGAGTTTAGTAAAGATATATCGATTTTTGCAAAAGTTATCCTGTTAGCGGCCGAGCGGAAGGACAGACGGTCGATTGTGTACAAAAACTGGGCGTGGCTTCAACCGATTTCGCCCTTTTTCACAGAAAACAGTTATCGTCCTAGAATCTAAGCCTCTACCAAATTTCACAAGGATTGGTAAATTTTTGTTCGACTTATGGCATTAATCCTAGACAAATTAAATGAAAAAGGGTGGAGCCACGTTCATTTTGAAATTTTCTTTTAATTTTGTATTTTGTTGCAACATATCATTACTGGAGTTGAATGTTGACATAATTTACTTATATTCTGTAAAGATATTAACTTTTCTTTTAAAATTTGAATTTAAAAAAAATTTCTTTTAAAAAGTGGGCGTGGTCGTTCTCCGATTTTGCTAATTTTTATTAACCAGACATGTAGTAATAAGAGTAATGTTCCTGCCAAATTTCATCATGATATCTTCAACGCCAAATTACAGCTTGCAAAACTTCTAAATTACATTCTTTTAAAAGTGGTCGGTGCCACGCCCATTGTCCAAAATTTTACTAGTTTTCTATTCTGCGTCATAAGTTCAACTCACCTACCAAGTTTCATTGCTTAATCGGTATTTGGTAATGAATTATCGCACTTTTTCGATTTTTCGAAATTTTTGGATATCGAAAAAGTGGGCGTGGTTATTGTCCGATATCGTTCATTTTAAATAACGATCTGAGCTGAGTGCCCAGGAACCTGCATACCTCAAAATTCACTCAAGTTATCGTGTTAACGGACAGACGGACGGACGGACATGGCTCAATCGAATTTTTTTCGATACTGATGATTTTGATATATGGAAGTCTATATCTATCTCGATTCCTTTATACCTGTACAACCAACCGTTATCCAATCAAATTTAACATACTCTGTGAGCTCTGCTCAACTATAGACTCCTAAACTCCTGAACCGACTTTGAATTTGTTTTGCACCCCGTGTGCAGTTTGATCTAACTTGAGAGATAGGATAGGTTATATCTCAGTTTATAGTCGCAATATTATTTTACTGCAAATTTTTTTATTTGTTTATAAGTAATAATAAAATGTTACGTATACGCAGTGGTGCACCTCTTTTCAGTTGGTATGGATATGTTTGTGCACGTGCTTATTTAACTTTATATATATATATATATAGTACATCACCAGGGCCGGCGAGAGGGGGGCCCGGGGTTTCTGACCGGGCCCGCGATTTGAGGTACTAAGAAATTTTTTTTAATTCAGGAGAGTCTTTAGTTGTTCCATGTGCAATTTTTAAACCGAATTTCAAAAGCAACGAATATCTGCATTTCGTTTTAATATTATAGTGAAGTGTGAAAAATAAAAATCTATATATTAAAAGGAAGGCTAAAATGAGTGTTAGTTGGTTGCCGGTGTTTGAAGAGTCGCGTCAGTCGATTTTGTTCAAACATACCTATTTACATACTTCCTGTTCGATTTGCCTCAAATTTGGTATATAAATTTGCCTATATTAGTAATATTATTATTTACGATCCTTTTTTCCGGGAAGTAGACCAGAGACGGACTGGGACTGGGACTAGGAGTGGGACTGGGACTGGGACTGGAACAAAATACATACCACCCTCTGGGACAGGCAATAAGGGATGAAGAAGAATGAGAAGAACTTGAGAGAAGAGAAAAGAGAGAAGGAAAAGGAGACTGAGAAAGAGATAGAATGAGACGGAGATAGAGATAGATGAAGCGAAAAAGACGGAGGGGGAGTGAAGAAAAGGATTAGGAATAGGTGAAGAGGGCGGGAGGGCAGAGATAGACGGAAAAAGCTCATTAAAATGTATGCAGATAGGCCAAATTTAGGGCAGAACAACGTCTGCCATGTCTTCTAGTACTCTTATAAAAGTGAAATGTGTACGCTAAGGGATAAGTATATAAACATTGCTTGAAAATTCATTGTATAAAATTACTTAAATATTTTTGGTCGGTCCCAACGTCATATGAAAAAGCGATAGAAATAAACGTTGATGCCTTATTAATGGAAATTCAACCCGATTTAGAGTAAACTACAAAAACTGAAATTCTTCATAAAAATTCCCAAACAGAAAACGACAAAATGTCACAAACAGTTATCGAATTTTTAAAGACAGCTTCGTCAATTCTGCCAGAATTTGATTGTAAAGCCGAGAACTGCATAGTTTCTTGGATGCTTTAGATATCCTAGCACAAATTAGAATACCCATGAGGCTATAGCAGTTTCGATGGTAAAACAAAGCTGAAAGGAACGGCTAGAAACCTGTTAGGAACTGAAAGCTCCATTGAAGCGATAAAACAAAAACTAAAAACAGCAATCAAAGGTGAATCAGTCGAAGTTTTGACAGCAAAACTCCTGAACATACAGCAACGCAGCAAAACGGCCAACCAATATTCTGCCGAAATTGAAAAACTGACAAAATCGTTGGAAGGAGCATACATAACACCAGAGTTAGCAACCAAGTATGCTACACAATCAGCTGTAAAAGGTATCTGTAAAAACTGCTCCAACGACAAGGTGAAAACAATTATGCAGGCTGGAACGTTCACCTCAATGAACGAAGCTGTATCAAAATTCAACAACAGTTGCACAGAAATAACTGGAAATCCAAATTCACTTTTGCATATTCGCCAACAAAATTACTTTCGAGGTAACCTCCGTAGGGGTTATTAAAATAATAATTGTTGAGGCAATCAGAGGCGCACATTAAACAATTATAATAACAATAATAATAATAACTATAACAGAGCAAATAACCAAAGATCTGGTCGAAATTTCGAATCGCGAGGTTAAATAAAATAAATAAATGTAAGGCTCGAGAAATGTCAGAAATGTTATCTAACAGGAAAACCTGACTACTCTACCTCAATAAATAAAAAATTATATAAAAAAAAAAAAAAAAATTATATGTTTTCCATTTAAATAGGAATTGGTCAAGGTATAACAAGCACTATTGGCACGGTTAAAGCAGATTTAAAAGAGGATTATATATTAATTAGACACAAATTTCACATAATAGAATACAATTTTCCAATCCCATGCGATGGAATATTAGGATTACATTTCATTAAAAAATATAATTGCATTTTAGATTATCAAAAAGAAGGAGACACCATACGATTACCCAGAAACCATAATAATTCAAATGACTAATGAACAATCAATCAATAGCATTTCAATTCCCGCAAGATCAGAAGTAGTTCGACAAATTCAAATTAAAAATAATAATTCCGAATTACTAATTCCACAACAAGAATTATCTGAAGGCATCTTTATTGCAAACACCTTAGAAAAGTCACACCAAACATTTGTTAGAATTATAGATATAACAGACAAAAATGCAAAACTCCAAGATTTCAATATACGCGCAGAAAATTTGAGTGATTATACAATGATAAACTTAAAAATGAGGCCAACAGCGAAGAAAAATTAGAAAGACTGAATAAAAACTTTCCACACTTTGCAAATAAATCACTTAACGTATTATACGCAGAGTTGATTGACATTTTTTCATTAGAAACAGAACCAATTACTACTAATAATTTTTACAAACAAAAACTTCATATGAAAGACAATAACCCAGTTCACTTAAAAAACTATAGAATACCAGAAGCCCATAGGGATGAAATTAATAAACAAGTAAAAAAATTGATTAAAGACCTTCAATTTCAGAATTTAGTAGTCCAATCCTATTGGTGCCCAAAAAATCACTTACACATAAACAAGAAAAAAATGGAGAAAGGTTGTTGATTACAGACAAGTAAATAAAAAGCTAACTGAGGATAAATTCCCGTTGCCAAGAATTGATGATATACTAGATCAATTAGGAAGAGCTAAATATTTTTCATGCTTAGATTTAATGTCCGGTTTTCACCAAATAGAACTCAGCCCATAGTCAAGAGACATTACATCATTTACAGTCGATTATGGCACATACCGCTTTAAAAGACTCTTATGGCCTTAAAGTAGCTCCAAACTCATTCCAGAGGATGATGACATTAGCATTCGCAGGCTTAAAACCATCACAAGCATTTGTATACATGGACGATTTAATCGTATTAGGATGCTCCGAAAATCATATGATAACAAACTTACGGTATGTTTTCGCAACTTGTAGGAAATATAATTTAAAATTACATCCGGATAAAAGCCTATTTTTCAGCCAAGAAGTAACTTACCTTGGTCATAAATGCACAAGCAATGGAATTTTATCAGACCCCAATAAGTTTGAAACTGTTAAAAGCTATCCGACTTCTAAAAATGCGGATGAAGCAAAAAGATTCGTCGCATTTTGCAATTATTGCAGAAGATTCATTCCAAATTTTGCAGAAAGACTTTGTAAGAAAAATGTAGTTTTTGATTGGACAGAGGATTGTAAAAAAATTTTTTGACTATTTGAAAGCTGCATTAATAAGCCCCAATATTCTACAATATCCCGATTTCAGTAAACAATTTTGTATAAAGGCAGATGCTAGCGGCTATGCTTGTTGGGCAGTTTTGAGTCAAGAGTACGAAGGAAGATAACTACCAGTTCGATACGCTTCTAGGTCATTTAGAAAAGGAGAAATTAACAAAGCCACAATTGAATTAGCGGCCATTAATTGGGCCATAACATATTTTAGACCATGTAACATAGCAATATCTATCATAACATATTTTCTTTAATACAATATGGCAATACCTTGCATGGCAATACCTGGTATGGCAATACCTTGTATGTATCTTTTATGGCAATGCCTTTGTATGACATTACTTTTTAGCTGTCAAATGTATCGTACTATAATTGTCTCTTTTTAACTTAAGTAATTTTATTTGTATAACTTTTTATAACAGAATGTACTAGAAATGATTTTGCTATGTGAAAAGTTATAAAAAGTCAGCGCACTCATAATTCTTCATCATTTCGTTCTGCGATCGGCGTTTATTTTACGTTCACCAAATTAAATTGTTTTACCTTTAAAATTTAAACAAATAAAAGTTTTCTTAAATATTTAAAACTTCAACGTTTCTATAAAACATTAAACGGAGTAACAGTTACTCTACAAATTGGCGCCCGACTCATCTGCCAACTCTATGTTTTTTCCACCAGAAGTTCGGAGATAACGCGAAGAAATGTCGTCCCAACTGCTCGCGCTGCAAGTCGTCAAAATAAAGCGGCTGTCGTAAATAACGCTGGTTGGCAACAGTCGGAAATCTAGAACGTTACCCAAACCAATATTTGCACCGACACAAAAGAACTAACCGCAAGCAAAAACAATAACACGAAAGAGAAGCGCTTATAAGTCAGCGATAAAAAATCAAAATTCAACTTTCTTATTGTTTCCGGATCGGTGGTGTCTGTTTTACCCCACACGGCAGCAAATAGTAAAATCAAACAAGGTGATTTACAAATGTATGCGGCGAATCATATCGTCATACAAACCCACGATATCGAAGTCGATTTGGGTTTACGGCTTTTTACAATAGCTGACGTTCACATTGCAATTATAGGTGCCGATTTTCTGGCTGATTTTCAACTACTAATCGATTTGAATAATAAGCGTATCATTGATACGACAACGGCTCTCACCACGAGCGGTGAACTCAGGAGTACACGTATTTTTGCAGTCTCAACGCTAAATAAAGCAAGCAAGTTTTACAACGTTCTCAAAGAGTTTGTCGATGTCACTAAGACAAATTCGCAATTCGACATCAACAAAGTTTTCCAATCAGTTCCGCATCACATCGAAACATTTGGTAATATGGTGACCAGTAGGCCGCGACGTCTCACCGACGAAAGGCTTGAAGCTGCCAGGGCAGAAGTTAGCTTTCTGCTGCAACAAGGCGTCTGTAGGGTTTCGAAGAGTTCCTGAGTGGTTTTATTCGTAACATTAAAAAAATGACAAACGAAAAATTCTGTGGACAAAAGACGAAGTCGACGCATTTGAAGCATGTAAACAAAGCGTGGTGAACGCAGCGTTTCTGGCTCATCCCGCACCGAAGGCCAAATTACCACTTGTCTGTGATGCATCAAGCGTGGCAGTTGGCGTCGCTCTCGAGCAGGAAGCGAATAACTCGTGGCAACCTTCAGGGTTTTTTTTTTAGAAAATTTAGCCGCACAGAAAAGAATTACACTACCTATGACCGAGAGCTACTTGCAGTGTACAACGCAATTTGCCATTTCAAACATTTTCTCGAAGCACGCAGTTTTATAATCCAAACGAACCATAAACCATTGATCTATGCATTCCAACAAAAGCCGGAGAAAGCATCGCGACGGCAACGACGTCACTTAGTTTTTATATCTCAGTTTTCTACAGCAATCGTTCATGTTAAAGGTACTGAAAATTCTGTGGGCGATGCCCTCTCTCGATTAGAGGCAATCTCAATGCCCTCGGCTATAAATCTGGCTGACATTGCGAAATCGGAAGCAGACGATGAAGAATTATGCTCGGTTTTGAGCGGTGACACATCTCTCAAATTACAATCAGTTCAATTTGACACTTGTACGATCTATTGCGATATATCAACGGGTCAAGTGCGACCTTACGTTCCACGCAACCTACGCTATCAAGTTTTTTCAGCAGCTCATGGAATGTCACATCCGAGTGGCAAATCTACAAGTCAACAGGTGCGAAAAAGTACGTTTGGCCATCCATGAAGAAGGACAATGCCGAATGGGCGGAAAATTGCATTCCCTGTCAGTGCGCGAAAATACATCGCCACAACAAGCTAATACCGCAAAAAATTACTGTGCCTGACAACGGATTCGATCACGTCCACATGGACATAATTGTTATGCCCCATGCGCAAGGATTTCATTACTGTCTCGTGATGATCGATCGCTTTTCTCACTGGCCCGAAGCAATACAATTAAGAGGTATTTCAGCGGACACGATTGCGAATACTTTTTGGATTCATTGGGTATCCAGGTTTGGGTGTCCAAAAACAATCACGACAGATCAAGGCATACAATTTGAATCCGCGTTGTTTAAAAATTTGTGTAAACTTGTTGGTGGCCAACAAATACACACAACAGCATATCATCCCCAGTCACATGGGATGATAGAGGCCGGCATCGTTCACTAAAAGCAGCTTTAATGCGTAGCACCCAAATTTTTTGGCCAAAACTCTTACCAGTAGAACTACTTGGACTACGAAATTGTTGTAGGCCTTAAAGATTCAGCAGCTGAGATGCTATACGGTTCCCCAATATGCATACGAAACGTTGCAGAAGGCACGATGCACCATCCAACCCTCACATCTTCGTTGGGCAATTGAGAGAGCAAATGCGAGCCATGCGACCAACACCAGTTGCACATCGCCACAACAATAAAATGTTTCAGCTCAAACATTTGGACGATTGTACACATATTTTTCTTCGAAAGGATGCTGTAAAACAGCCACTTGAACCTCCATACACAGGGCCATATGAGGTGGTAAGCAGAGAATCAGATCGCGTTTTCATCATTCGCATCAATGGTAAGGACGTAGCAGTATCGATCGAGCGAATCAAACCAGCTTTCCTAACGAACACTGAAATTAGCAACGGCATTACACAGCCGGATAGTCCGCCGAATGTGTGGACTTACGAAATATGTCAGCGAGTACGTTTCTCCAAATCGTGACCGAGTCACTAAAGGGGGAGTACTGTAGCGCATTGAGTTGCACACCGTGCCATCTATGTATCAACTCCATGCAAGGTACGAATCAGCTGACATCTGGCATCACCTTTACTTTGACATTTTCTTTCATTATTTTTATTCTAAAGAAATTATTATTATTATCACCATCGTCACTTGAACTAGCTGCATGCTCAGCCTTGGTATATTTTTGAAAATTAATATTTAAGTTTTTATTACAAATAAAATGGTAGTAAACCATGCAGTAATTTGAGTTGTTTTATGCGAAGCAGCGAAATAACTAAATATGTATATACGCGGTTTTGTAATTTGCGTACAGTTATAGGTTGGTAGAATATTTTAGAAAACCATTATAAATTTTTGAAAAGTCTTCACTTAGCAAAACTTTTCGAGGTCAAAGGTCGGAAAGTATGATATATATTTGGTGACGTGTACTAGCTTCAATAGAACTGACGTCAATTGACATTAATTCGCTTTCGAAAGAATGTCACAGACACAATTTTTTTTTGGAATGAAAAATCGCGCGATTTTTATTTCCTACTTTTCTATTACTGTTATGATATGATATTAAGATATTTTTTTGAATAAATTTGCAAAGTACGAGAAAGCGCCGCAGGCGAAAATTTAGAATAAAAAATCGCGCGATTTTTAATTCCAAATTTTCTATCGATTTTATGATACGATAATAAGACATTTTTTGGAACAAATTTCCAAAGTGGAATTTTTAATCCTGATTTTCGCCTGCTGCCCTTTTTCGGCACTTTTTATATAAATTATTCTAAAAAGTTTCTTAATATCGTATCATAACAGTAACAGAAAATTTGGAATTAAAAGTCGCGGGATTTTTTATTCCAAATTTTCCCCTGCGGCGCTTTTTGGCACTTTGCAAATTTTTTCTAAAAAATTTTTAATATCGTACCATAACAGTAATAGAAAATTTGGAAATAAAGATCGCGCGATTTTCGCGCTGCCACCCCTAGATCCACTTTAATACCCCTTGGAAGGGTTGCACTGTAAATAGTAACGGACATTCCAGTAGGGTGTTTATTCCCATATTTTTTGCGACGCTGAGTTCGGAAAACGCCACCAAAAATGCGAGGGGTATTAAAGTGGATCTAGGGGTGGCAGCTCGAAAATACGCAATTGAAATAATTTTTCAATGTCAAATTCGGATTCAGCGACCACAAAAACCTAGGAATATAGGTCAGTTGTCTGAGGCAGAACTTTTTTTCCGTGCCTGTGTAATCAGTTAAACGCGTTTTTTATAATAAACGTTATAATTTTTACGGACCGTGAATATTGAAGGAAAGGTTAAAATTAAAGACAGCTCAAAGTTGGTAAAATTTTCCAGAACACTATTGTAAATCAATTCTGAATAGACTCGTCGATCCGTTCTTGGAAAAAAGTTACTCGAGGTTTTCCTAAATATCTCGCATTCTATGGCTTAACCGTATTTCGAGTTTGTTATGAAACAGGGTGGGCAAAAATTCCATCACGATTGCTCAAAAACATGATTTTCTCGTATTATCTCATTTTACGTTCGCGATTTCTCGCGATAAATACTTATAAGGACGAACGATTGCAAAACACCTTACCTTTAACTTTTTCGTTTTTGAGAAACTAGATAAACAACTTCACAGCAGCCTTTCCGCCGCGATCGATCGCTTTGTACGCTCGTTCGTTTTCGATGTGTATACACAAAATTATTGCCTGCGGTCTCTCAACTACGAAAAATATTTTAACGAACGTTCGTTGAACTTAGCATTTATTGTGAGAGATCGAATTTTTGAGCAATCGCGATTGTTCATCCTACCTTGCGAATGCAAAAAGTTGAGTTTAATCAGTCGAAAAAAGTTATATATACGTGGTAGATTGTGTTTAGTCTTATTAGTATTATATTAATAAAAAAAAAAAAAAAAATGGGGAAAACGTCGAATATTGACAAGGCAAAACTTGTGGCCTTTAATAAAGATACCAATTTGTCAAAATGCCTTTTATGCGAAAAAGAGCTTTAAGGGCATATATTAGGAAACATTAAAAGACACTACGAGACCATACATAAACATATCTTTGGTGAAGTGGAACCATCCACAAGTGCAAGTAAGAACTGAAATCGTGTAAAATTAAATAAAACCGAGCTTATAAAATGTTGTGTTGGACTGGTAACTGTAAAAACATACCATTTCGAATTTTCGACGACGAACTATATTTTAAGCAAATGATTGCACCCTACGAAAAAAAGTTTAACTTGAATTTGAATTCTAAAAATATTGTAGAACACGTGAACCTTATCGCAGATACCATAAAAAATATTTTGAAACAAAAGTTTTCCAAGAAAATGTTATGTTTAAAGATTGATATTGCTACAAGAATGGGAAAAAGTATATTGGGTATAAATATTCAATACATCAAAGATTTTAAAATTGTGATAAAGACTATTGGTATGATACAACTGAAAAAGTGGCATACGGCACATTTCTTAAAAGAGGAAATATTAAAATGCCTACGGGAATAACAAATTGAACTGACACAAATTTATTCAACTACATCAGACAACGGGAGAAACATGATAAAAGCATCCCAACTAGTCCAGCAGGAAATGTCAGACTTGCAAAATGATGAGTTGGAGGTTCCTTCAGAAAACGAGGATGACGACTGCGAACCAGTACACGATCGCTTAAATTCAGTGCTGGCCATAGTTAGATGTGCTGCGCATACAATTAAACTTGCAGCTCATGATTCCTTCAAGCGTATGTAAGGAAAATTAGAAGATTGCAGAAAAATTGTGAAACTCCTAATGGCGAGCATTAGGCGTGGTCGTAATACTGTGGACATACGTATGCCACCTCTGGACAACATGACCCGCTGGAACTCAACTTTTGAAATGATGGAGTCTCTGTTGAGTTTAAAAGATCACATAAATAGGAACGAGACCGAGTTTCCTGTTGACACTGAAATTGATTGAAGCTTTGTAGAAAGCTTTGTCGATGCATTCAAACCAATGGCGCAATGTACAAAGCAACTTCAAACTGAGCAGTACATCATTGGTGATTTCTACAGAGATTGGCTAATATGTGAAGTTAAATTAAAAAGAATGACTGGAAATGATTTTGCTGCTAAACTGTTAGAATCTATGGAAAAGAGAAATGAAATATTGATGAACAACGTCGCATTTCTTGCTGGTATGTACCTCGATCCAAGATTTAACTTCTTAGATTCACCGTATATGACTGATGAGCAGAAGAAAAATGCAGTGGTATGTGTAAAAAATCTAACTATGTGTTTTTGTTTGAAAAATTGTCATTTCCTCAGGTGCATATATTACGAACAAACGCAGGCCTTAATTCCTTGAATGGAGAATGCAATTTGCCTAACGAAAGAAATGAATCAGAAGATACTGCGCTAGGTTTGCTTAATGATCCCTACAGTATTTTAGAAGAGGTGTTCAACATCATGACCAGGTGTATATTGACAACTGAAAGCAATGCTAGTACCCGCCAAAAGCTCGATAGATTAGCATACGGCAAGTAGAAGCCTTTTGCGGGTGATATAATTGATTATTGGAAAAATCTGTCCACAAAAGAAAAGGATTTGTATAAGCTGGCTGAAGTTATTTTAGTTGTTCCGTCCAGTCAAGTTTCCGTTGAGAGAGGATTCAGTGCATTATCTACAATTCTCACCAAGCAGCGCTCCAGATTAAGCAGTAACACAATAAATGATTTACTTATGATTAAGCTCAATAACATTTTACTGGAAAAAGTAAATTTTTAAAAGTTCTATTCAAGTTTTACTAAATTGTCGCATGAATCTCTTTTAAATATTTTATATTTTCTTTGAATTCATATTTTTAAGTTTATTTTCATTTTCTTGTACCTACTTGAAATTTTTCATTTACTGAATTGCATATGTATATGAAGTGAATTGATATTTTAATAAATGGAAATATTTATGAAGATTTAGTTCGCTTTCTTGTACTTTGCAAATTTCAAAAAGAATAAAAGAAAACTTTGTTTTTCATGTGAATGTTTCTACCTACTATTTTTACATTTGATGTCATCATAATTGAAATACGCTGTATCCATACTTACTCATTTATGTATGTATTTACATGCATAATACATAGCTACCTGCTACTGTTGAGAAGTTTTTTAAATCGGATATTTACATTTAAGAATGGTATACGGTAGCTACAGTAGGCAGGATGTTTTAAGGCAAAGCCGGCCAAAAGTTGCACACTGTGCAATTTGAGTTCATATTTTCACACCGACACTAACGATGTGTGATCACGATCGTTTGCTTTCGCTTGTCACTCACTAAAATCAACAGTGAATACAAAAGGAAAAAAAAGTACATGCTACTTTTTGGGCACATAATAAAAATAAATAATAGTTTACAAAAACTAAAAAAACACGCTTTTATAGCAAACCGAACTAAAAAATAGAAAATAAATTTCAATTAAAAAGAGTTTATATAACAGTAGTAGAAGGTCAAACAATCGTTTATAGTTAATCACCTCAAAATAAAATTATAATAAAATTTAAGTTATTAACAGAATAATTTAATTCAGAGTAAAAGCGTGGGGTGCATTTTACTACATTTCATATCTTTCCTCTCATATAGTTGCCAATAAAATGATTGTAACATTTAATATCAAGCACCCCACGCTTTTTACTGTGAATTAAATTATTCTGTTAATAAATTAAATTTTATTATAATTTTATTTTGAGGTGATTAACTATAAACGATTTTCTGACCTTCTACTACTGTTGTGCGTGTTTTTTTAGTTTTTTTAAACTATTATTTATTTTTAATTATTATTTCAAGTAATTTTAGAAGTTTTAGTCGAGAGTGATGAAACCTCGAAACGCCAGCGGTCCATGGATGAATCCAACCCCACGGCACCGAAAAGGGCCAAGACGCAGGGAGGCTGGAGGCGGTCTTTCGCGGAAATTGCCAAGGGTCTGCAGATCATTGGCATTATAGACGAGAGCAGCGAAGATGGCGGGATCCCGAAACAACAGTGGAAATGGATCGAGGCCGCGCTCGCTACGGTGCATTCAAAGTGGTAATAAGGCCAATTGACCTTATGGCCGTTGACCTTATGTCACCACACCATCACATTAATGCATTGTCATCGAGCCTTGATACGTGTGCAAAGTTTCAATCAAACCTATGGCCATTGAAAGTGGTAATAACGCCAATTGACCTTATGGCCGTTGACCTTATGTCACCAGACCATAACATTAATGCATTGTCATCGAACCTTGATACGTGTGCAAAGTTTCAATCAAACTTATGGCCATTCAAAGTGGTAATAAGGCCAATTGACCTTATGGCCGTTGACCTTATGTCACCACACCATCACATTAATGCACTGTCATCGAGCCTTGATACGTGTGCAAAGTTTCAATCAAACTTATGACCATTCAAAGTAGTAATAAGGCCAATTGACCTTATGGCCGTTGACCTTATGTCACCACACCATAACATTAATGCATTGTCAGCGGTCCTTGATACGTATGCACACTTTCAAATTAATCAGACTTCTAGAAACCGGTGAAAATTAAGCTCAAAAATTCCGTTACATACAGGCCAAGCTAATAAAAGCGTGTTAATATATGAATGCCTTTTCGCATTATGTGAAAGGTTTCAAATCTATGGCCATTTGGGGTGGTCATAAGTTCAACCGTTCCGTTAACCTTATGTCACCCCACCATCACATTATTCCATTGTCATCGAGCCTTGATACGTGTGCAAAGTTTGAATCAAACTTATGGCCATTCAAAGTGGTAATAGGGCCAATTGACCTTATGGCCGTTAACCTTATGTCACCACACCATCACGTTAATGCATTGTCATCGAGCCTTGATATGTGTGCGAAGTTTCAATCAAACTTATGGCCATTCAAAGTGGTTATAAGGCCAATTGACCTTATGGCCATTGACCTTATGTCACCACACCATCACATTAATACATTGTCATCGGTCCTTGATACGTATGCAAAGTTTCAAATTAATCAGACTTCTAAAACCGGTGAAAATTAAGCTCAAAAATTCCGTTACATACAGGCCAAGCTAATAAAAGCGTGTTAACAATATGCTGCAATGTTTAAGTGACTTTTAATACGTTTTAGTTAGTATTATTAAGTTCCTTTGAACATACATATTAATATTGACAATTTAAATATAAATTTTTAATAACTAGTAATAATTAATTAATTATTAATAAATATTGACAATTTAATATAAATATATTTTTATACGTTCTACTTAGTTTTATTAATTTTCATAAATGTTTTTTATTGAAGAACTTTATGTTTTGAAAATATATATTTCTATCTTTACATTTACTTGGTTTTATAGTTCTTTCTTAATGAAAAAATGTTTTTTTTAAGTAAATTTTGCGATGAAGAAACACCATACCTTCTTTTATAAAAAAGTTTTATCTGACTAGCTCGACAACCGCGTTCTTAGTTATATGAATATAAGTAAATATTATTAGGATTAGCTTGAAATCAAATAACCAGAGTCCTTTTTAATTTCGAACTTCACAGTCCACATTTTCTTTTAGCACACTGTGGGGAGTTTTCACTCAATTTTTACACACACTTATGCAATTGTTTTAGTATTTGTGTGGCCGGCTCTGTTTTAAGGGTTAGTATTTGCGTGAAAAATTTTAGGTAAATAAATTTATTTAAAAAACATATTATAATCATACATATAAGTATGCTTGCATATTCACATTGGTAGCATATCTATATATATGTATGTATATTAGACTGGGTTGGTCCCCATACAAAAAAAAAGTTGCTAATGTCCGCCCCTAAATTTGAAGATTATGTTGAAAGGGTTTCGGAAAATTTTTTTTTTAATTTTCTTGATCCTTCGAAATACAGCCAAAAAGGTTTTTTCGTTGTAACTTGGTTATTTGACGACCGATTTTTAAAATTGATATGTCATTATTTTGGCCGTGAGAAGCTCCACATTTTCTTTTAATGTCCTTTTAAGCTATGAAGTCGTTTTCACATGATTAGGTCAGCTAAAAAAATGTTACCCCCCCTAATGTATGTTTATTTCCTTACCGAACGACAGAATTTAAAAATTAAGGAAAATGTTGCTTTGAAACCATATTACTAAAATAATGAACAAAGAAGTTATAGCACTTTCAATATTTATTGCAACTGTTATTTATTTACCTGATTCTTATTATACTTAGACCTGAAACTCATGATATTTTTGGAGGAAAAATTGCAGGTTTTGCATTGAAAAGTTAATAAAGATATGCCAAATATCAGGAATAGGGGAAGTCAAAGTAAATAAGTGAGTCAAACCTGTAGTTTCGTATTTATAATAATAACGATATGCGACAAAATCAACTTTTTTTCTGGGTATTGAACAAAACCCACTTTTTTGTAGAGATTGAGGCTTAAGTAAACAAAGTACTATCTCCGTTTTTCGAACTTAGCCTCAACATAATCTTCAAATTTAGGGGCGGATATTAGCAACTTTTTTAGGGTGTGCCAAACAAATTTTATTTTACTTTTGATATAGTGAAAATATAGTTCAGGACATCCGAATAGCTAAAAAAAATAAATACCTGGCTCGATTTACCCCCGAGGAGATTTATATTGAGCTTCTCTTCCAATTTGCGTCGTGCTTCTTTTCAATTTCACCTACAAATTGGCGGGACTCCATAGGGGATCTGCATAGCAGATGAATTTTCGCTGATAAGGCTGTGTGTCAATCGATAACATTTTACTCAATGGAAAAATGAGGTATAAAATTTTCCATTTTGCTGAAAAATTTTCGATTTAGATGTGCTAATCCACGTGCAAAGAATTTATTTTGTCTTACATTTAGTTTTTTACGCACGCTTTTCACATGCGTTTCTTCTTTTCGTATGTTTTTGGTTTGTTGGTGCTTGAGAAGCTATAATTTTTTGCATTTCTGAAACAATATATATGCACGAGCACACAAAAGTAATTGTCAAGTTTTACCTAGAGATTATCAATATTTTACGTAGTCTCATTGGCTAGGGCAAATTCTGACGTTCGTATTCAACACGATAAGTATCAAAATTTTCCTTCGGCTTATCAAAATTTTACTTTGTCATGCGATTGGCCCAGGGTCTAAGTTTTTCATCGCAGAAATACCTTCAGATTGTTTGCGAAACTACCCTAACTAACTATGTAGGTATAATTGAGAAAACTCTCTTTGATATTGCTTTGCCCGGGACTAACCCACACTTTTTATATTTCTATAGAAAAAATAAGGTCGTTATGAGACTCTTCTAAAGATAAAACAACAAATAAAAATTTGAAATTTTATACGGCTATATTTTTAGATGCCTTGAAAAACTGTTTCATTATAACAACACCCACCCCAATGTACATATGTATATGCATTTGTATAATTTCTCATTAATGATAATTGTGTATGTATGTACTTGGGACCTACTCCCCTAGTCGATCGCAATACATATAAATTAGAAATAAATTCAAGTAAATTTTTCAGTTTTGTTAAATTCTTATTACAAAAATAGTAACTTTTCTTTGTGTTAAGAGGGGATAACCCTTTATTGTTTAATGTATGAGAACATTTAAAAAAAATTTTTAAATTTATTTACAATTTATCTAAAAATTAATTAATTCAATTTTTCACATATTACTTATAAAAAAAAATTATTCTTTTCATTTAACTTATCAAGGGAAAACTCAAAGATATTGCATCACCATTATTTAAAAGGTTGTTTATTTTACAACATCATATTGATTTTCAAACGAACGATAGCGATCGATAGCGCGATCGATCTTTTTAAAACGAGAAAATATTTGAGTTTTGCAGTGGACGCTCGCAAATAACGATCGATACCGAACAATCGAATCACAACGCTTGAAAAGAAGTTTTGTCGCTCGTATTAGTTTGTGAAAATTGTTGTAGCTTGTGAGAGATTGTTTATTCATTCGTAGGCAAATTCGATTTCTCACTCGCGAGAAATGCCAAGCACTCAATTTTAATTGAGCGATAAGTTGCTTGAGAGATCGTATTTTGAGCGTTCTCCGCACCCTGTTATGAAATAATTTACAAACCTTTTCTGATTTCTCGCATAAAAATATATGGTGACGTCTATTATCGTCAATGGAACTAACCCCAATTGACATTAATTCGCTTTCCAAAGAGAATTAATGTCAATGAAAATAATTCCACATCCGAAAGAGAACTAATGTCAATTGATTTTAGTTCGCTTTGGGTCAATTTAACGCCGCCCACGCAAAGAATAGCTGGGAGTAATAAAACCGAATTGCGGCTGATGGATCTGGCGTTGAGTCGGGCGAGTTTCCAAAGATAAACAAAAGCGGCGCAGACAAAAAGTGAAAAAAGCGCCCCAGGAGAAAACTTGGAATAAAAAATCGCGCGATTTTTATTTCTAAATTTTCTATTACTGTTATGGTACGTTATTAAGATATTTTTTGGAAAAAATTTGCAAAGTGCCAAAAAGCGCCGCAGGGGAAAATTTGGAATAAAAAATCGCGCGATTTTTAATTCTAAATTTTCTATTACTGCTATGATACGATATTAAGAAACTTATTAGAATAATTTATATAAAAACTGCCGAAAAACGCAGCAGGCGAAAATTTGGAATAAAAATGCAACTTTGAAAATTTATTCCAAAAAATGTCTTGTTATCGTCTCATAATATTGATAGAAAATTTGGAATTAAAAATCGTGCGATTTTTTATTCTAAATTTTCGCCTGCAGCGCCTTTTCGCACTTTGCAAATTTATTCAAAAAAATATCTTAATATCTTATCATAACAGTAATAGAAAATTTGGAATTAAAATTCGCGTGATTTTTCATTCCAAAAAAATTCTGTCTTTGACATTAAACCTCTTTCGAAAGCGAATTAATGTCAATTTACGTTAGTTCCATTGACGCTAGTACACGTCGCCAAATATATATCGTACTTTCCGACCTTTGACCTCGAAAAGTTTTGTCAAGTGAAGACTTTTCAAAAATTTATAATGGGTTTCTAAAACATTCTACCAACCTTTAACTGTACGCAAAATGCAAAACCACGTACGTACATATATATTGAGTTTGACTAAGTGTATTTCCGTTAAACCCCTATTTGTACGAAGACGCTTATCTTTCAGATCTGACTATTACACAGAGTTGTGTAGAAGTAAGTGTATCGTTTAATATAATCACTTTGTATATTTACTCTTTTATTTTTGCTGAATAGCGATTGCAGTTTAACCTTAAATATCTACTATATTTACCTTTTCCACATAAAGCTTAATTGACATTTTTCAAAACAACCAAATTTTTCTTCGTTTCTAAAAAATAATACTTTTTTAGGATTTTTGGGATTAGTCTTTTTATCCACTGAACTGACTTTTTTCCAGTAAGAAGTTCTTAATTTCACTTCATTTCTAAAAAACTATAAATCTCCTTTTGGGATAAATTACGGTTTTTTCAAATAGAAAGCAACTAATTTCACTTTCATTTTTATTAATCAATTTTACTAAATTAAATGAAAAGAAAATTTAGCTTAAGGTTTAGCTAAAAATCTAGAAAGGGTTTAGCTAAAAATCAAGAAAAATTTGGCTCACATGATATACGCGGTGTTGCACTAAGATAGTCCGAAATTACAAAAAAAAAAAAACACATATTTTGAAACTTACCTCATGTAATTTTCAACACAAGCACAAAATACACTGTCAATATTAGTTATTTTAGTTGCAAATGACACAAATAATTTGGAAAATCAAGCTCAGGTAAATTTTAAGTTCAAATATAATTAAGAGTTTTAATCACATCCGTTCATAGAGAACAACCGACGTAAAATAAAATATCGATTTGATTTTATTTTCTAACTATTTACTGTGTATGAAGCTTTGCTGGGGAAAAATTAAGTACATGGAAATTCTCATGGTCTATGACTTAAATTTTATTAAGCCAAGCTTTCTTGCCGGACGTACAATTATTTAAATATATGTATATACATACGTACAATGTCGAAAAAATATTTGCGCGTGAATATAAGGGCAATATTAATGATACTAGTAATTTACAAATATTTCTAGCGCTGTTATGGTCTTTTTACATATTTTTGGGAATACATATGGGGTATTCCATCCCATTTCGACCAATTTTGAACCCGACCCCTTTAGAATTGGCTGAAAGTTTTTCTTCTTTTTCTAGCATACGAAAGACGTTTTTCAGAAGTTTTTCAAATTTTTCATCCAACTCAAAAAAAGTTATGAATTTTTAAAAAACACCTTTTTTGTTTTCAAAATGCTATACCTTTTTATTTTAAATTTGTTTTTTAATGTACTTTTCGGAAAAAATTCAAACACATTTTTAAAGTTTTTTTTTTTGTAAGTTTTCGAGATTTTCCAAATTTCGCCCTTTTTTTCTCATAAAAAACTTCAATAAATTCTGTAATCATCCCCACTAATCCCGGAGTGGGCCGAGAATTTTTTTTTTTTATTTAATTGAAAAAAACAAATTTAAAATTTTTTTTGTATTTTTTCCGAAAAGTACATTTAAAAACATATTAAAAAAAAATGATACCAAACGGTAAATTTTTGAAAAAATTATAGCATTTTGAAAAAAACACCGTTTTTTTTCAAAATATTTAAAACTTATTTTGAGTTGGAAAACAAAACGGTGTTTTTTTCAAAATTTAAAGTTTTTTTTTCAATTAAATAAAAAAAAAAAATTCTCCGGGATTAGTGGGGATGATTGCAGAATTGATTGAAGATTTTTATGAGAAAAAAAGGGCGAAATTCGAAAAATCTCGAAAAACTGGAAAAATACAAAAAAAAAAAACTTTCAAAATTTTTTTGAATTTTTTCCGAAAAGTACATTTAAAAACAAATTTAAAAAAAAAGATCCCAAACGGTCAATTTTTGAAAAAGTTATAGCATTTTGAAAACAAAAACGGTGTTTTTTTTAAAAATCATAACTTTTTTTTGAGTTGGATGAAAAAACTTGAAAAACTTCTGAAAAACGTCTTTCGTAAGCAAAAACTTTCAGCCAATTCTAAAGGGGTCGGGTTCAAAATTGGTCGAAATGGGATGGAATACCCCATATACATTGATACTGAGCTAGCAGCCGTCCTGGCGTGGTGGTTTGTTCACAATTGTTTTGCATTCGTTCTTTGTCTAAAGTTTTAAGTTGCTTCCATGGATTCCAATACAAAATTTTATTGAAAAATATCACATACGAATTCCATAATTGTCTGGAAGTAATTACAGCGTAGGCAATATTTGTATACAAAATTAATAAAAATTGTATTTAAAAAAATTAATGGGTAAATCTTGCAGTTATATTTAGTTGCAAATGTTTTGTCCGCCACTGTGAATGCAACTCCATCCCTCTGTTTCTTAAGAAGTTCACAACTTTTTAGCATATATTTATATACAAAGGGCGTTTTCATACTAGTCGACACGACATCGACAACGACAACACAAATTCATATAATTATATGGGCACGCTTTCACACTTGCTAACACGACAGCTTTATACCGTTGTCGGTAACGACATGTCGGCGGGAAGCAAGCATTTAATTCGTGTCGTCGTCGACAAGCTGTTTTTATTTGTTACACTAGGTGACCCGTCGAACTTCACCCCGCCTAACAGTCGATTCTTAAATTTTTTTTAATACCTTATCTGTTATTTGGGATACTGGGCCAGCTAATAAGAACAAAAGAAAAGGGAACACCAATAAGTCAACCAATATATTATGTGAAAAATTAAAATTCCTTTAATAGTCACTAAAAAACCACAGTGAAAGTTACAATTTTCAAATTTCTTATTATGATATGTACTTGTTATATTTTATTTTATTATTACTTATTCTAAATTAAGTTTCATTTTCATTGTAGTACTTTATGGTACACGACATTTTTTGTTTGATTACCTGGCGCGTAAACAAACAGAGCAGATGGTTTTCCAACATGGGAACGGGCAACATACAATTGACCATGCGAGAAACATGTGTTTTCTAGATTAATACCACAAACACTTAATGACTGCCCCTGGGATTTATTTATAGTCATAGCGAAAGCAAGCCGTACTGGAACCTGAAGTCGTTTAAACTCGAATGGTACGTCAGTTGGAATCATTGGGATGCGGCGTATCAAAACGTCCTCTCCTTTATACTTTCCTTTCAATATGGTTGCTTCTATTACGTTATTCAGTAATTTTTTTTATCGCTAACCGTGTGCCGTTACAAAGTCGCGGTTGGTTATTATTTCGCAACATTATAACTACAGATCCAACTTTTAATTGAAGACTTGAGGCGGCAATCCTGGCAAATCTAGTGAATTAAAAAATTCCGGTGGATAGTTCACGACATCATCTTCATTACTTGTCGTATCAACTGATTTATATTTCTTCATTTCGACAGGAATGTCATCTTGAATTTTGAAATTTAATTCATTTACATCAGTATTTTTGGCAGCCAATAGAGCTCGTTCGCTCAACCAATAATGGAATAGGTAATTTTAAGCAACATTTGGAAACACTTTTTTAATGAGTTCAGCTTTTGATTCTGCTAACTGACAAAAACTCTCAGGAAAGGTGATGCAGCCAGTCAGCACGTCTATAGGAAATTTGCCATTACCAATATCAATGACTTGTTTAGAGAATATGTCTCCAAATTTATCATTTTGCAACATGACATGCATATTCTAGCTTAAATGTAATACTTTGACATGTTTTCACAAATTGGAAGACTTTAAACATGCATTCAGTTCATCATCTAGCGTTGAACGTGGAATCACTGGCAATGTTTGGCGAAAATCTCCTGATAATAAAATCATTGCGACACGAAATTGGTTTTGGTTGTTCCGTAGATCCTTTAAGGCTCTATCTAAAGCCTCTAAAGATTTTTTATGCGTCATCGTGCATTCATCCCACACTATTAGTTTACATAGCTGCAAAATGTTTGCCATTGCGGAATTCTTGGAAATGTTGCAGGTTGGAGTTTCGTTGCTTTGCATATTCAATGGCAATTTCAGAGCTGAATGGTCTGTTCGCCCGCCATCAAACAAAGTTGCTGCAATGCCTGACGAAGCAAGAGCAAGGGCAATTTCATTTTTAGGACGAATTTTTGCCAATATTAAAGTCGTCAAAAAAGTTTTACCTGTACCATCAGGGGTGTCCAAGAAGTAAATCCCTCCAGTTCCATCATTTATTACTTTCATAAGAGTATCAAATACAAACCTTTGCTCTTCGTTCAACAATGGAAGATTTATTTGAACTGATTCTTTCAAAGTTTTGAGATTATACGATTTTTCCCGTTGTAACTCTTGATGACTAGCACCGTGCATTGAGCGATTGGGCGCGGCCATCCCCAATTGATATAATAGCTTGTTTGGCATCATTAAGCACATATTCTCAATGGACATCAATGCCTAATTGTAAATTTCTTCATTTATTTGTAAATTCGGATTCCCTGTTCTTTTGCGTATATTAAATAAAATATCTTCAGACATATTGGACCGTAATCATTGTCGCCGACTAAAATACTCTTTAGTTAAAATCTTGCCTAAGTTAAAAATGGGAATTAAAATTTTGGTCTGTCATAGACATATTAAACACAGTTTTCAGCTAAAATAAGAATGGACAGTGTTTTCGCATGAAAAAAAGGTATTGATTGGCGCTAGGAAGAAATTTTTTAGAAGTTTTAAAAGTTCACCTTGTTCCTTACAACCATGGTTACTTGACTCCACGTATAAAAAGTGGTAATTTTTTACGTGACAAAAACTTTTACAAAACCACAAAAGTTGTCAAAAGAGTACCTGAAAACGCATTTTGATCATAATCCCGTGGCGGATAATTACCATTCAATTCTATTGTTTTTGTTTTTATCGGCCTATTGATAAATCATTCAAGGTTCGAATCGAGCTCAAGGCTAGAACAATAATTTTTTTCTAATGATAATTATTGTTATTTTTTAATTTTTTTTTTGGAATAGTAAGTAGACAATTTTTCAGACAACCTGCCATAGCTGCGCAGATAGATCCATTTCGAAGGGTGCTAAGCCTTCATCATGAGCTCGATTCGAACCTTGAAGGATTTATCAATAGGCCGATAAAAACAAAAACAATTGTTAATAAACCATGAGCACTTGGGAATGTCAAACAAAGTAATTGACAATAAACAAAAATCCAGCATTATCAGTGATTTGCACCAGATAGCGCAACACTGAATAAATATAGTTGGTAACAAGTAAGGAAGGCTAAGTGTAACCGAACATTACATACTCAGTTGAGAGCTATGGAGACAAAATAAGGAAAATCACCATGTAGGAAAATGAACCTAGGGTAACCCTGGAATGTGGTTTTATGACATGTGTATCAAATGGAAGGTATTAAAGAGTATTTTAAGAGAGAGGTGGACCAGGGCTGTCTCTAGAATTTGTTTGTACGATATGGGTATCAAATGAAAGGTGTTACTGAGCATTTTAAGAGGGAGTGGATTAGGTCTATCGGTGGACGCCTTTTCGAGATATCGCCATTAAGGTGAAGCAGGGGTGACTCTAGAATGTCTTTGTACGATATGGGTATCAAATGAAAGGTGGTAATGAGTATTTTAAAAGGGAATGGGCTTTAGTTCTATAGGTGAACGCCTTTTCGAGAAATCGCCATAAAGGTGGACCAGGGGTGACTCTAGAATATGTTTGTACGATATGGCTATCAAATGAAAGCTGTTAATGAGTATTTTGAAAAGGAGTGATCCTTAGTTCCATAGATCGACGCCGTTTCGAGATATCGCCATAAAGGTGGGCCAGGGGTGTCTCTAGAATGTGTTTGTTCGATATGGGAATCAAATGAAAGGTGTTACTGAGCATTTTAAGAGGGAGTGGGCATTAGGTATATAGGTGGACGCCTTTTCGAAATGTCGCCATTAGGGTGGGCCAGGGGTGATTCTAGAATGTGTTTGTATGATATGGGTATCAAATGAAAGATGGTAATGAGTATTTTAAAAGGGAGTAATCCTTAGTTCTATAGGTGGACGCCTTTTCGAGATATCGCCATAAAGGTGGACCAAGGGTGACTCTAGAATGTTTGTACGATACGGGTATCAAACGAAAGGTGTTACTGTGCATTTTAAGAGGGAGTGGGCATGAGGTCTATAGGTGGACGCCTTTTCGAGATATCGTCATTGGGGTGGGCCAGGGGTGACTCTAGAATGTGTTTGTACGATATGGGTATCAAACGAAAGGTGTTACTGAGCTCTAGAATGTTTGTACGATATGGGTATCAAACGAAAGGTGTTACTGAGCATTTTAAGAGGGAGTGGACATTAGGTCTATAGGTGGACGGCTTTTCGAGATATCGCCCTTAGGGTGGGCCAGGGGTGACTCTAGAATGTTTGTACGATATGGGTATCAAACGAAAGTTGTTACTGAGCATTTTAAGAGGGAGTGGGCATTAGGTCTATAGGTGGACGCCTTTTCGAGATATCGCCATTAGGGTGGGCCAGGGGTGACTCTAGAATGTGTTTGTACGATATGGATATCAAATTAAAGGTATTAATGAGGGTTTTAAAAGCGAGTGGCCCTTAGATGTATATGTGAAGGCGTTCTCGCGATATCATCGAAAATGTGGACCAGGTGATCCAGAAAATCATCTGTCGGGTATTGCTAATTTATTTATATATGCAATACCACTAACAGTATTCCTGCCAAGATTCCAAGGGCTGTTGATTTCCCCTTGTAGAACTTTTTCATTTTCTTCTATTTAATATGGTAGGTGTCGAACCCATTTTACAAAGTTTTTTCCAAAGTTATATTTTGCGTCATTAAACCAATCCAGTTACCATGTTTCATCCCTTTTTTCGTTTTTGGTATAGAATTATGGCATTTTTTCATTTTTCGTAATTTTCGATATCGATAAAGTGGGCGTGGTTATGGTCGGATTTCGGCCATTTTTTATACCAAGATAAAGTGAGTTCAGATAAGTACGTGGGCTAAGTTTAGTAAAGATATATCAGTTTTTGCTCAAGTTATTGTGTTAACGGCCGAGCGGAAGGACAGACGGTGGACTGTGTATAAAAACTGGGCGTGGCTTCCACCGATTTCGCCCATTTTCACAGAGAACAGTCACCGTCATAGAATCTATGCCCCTACTAAATTTGAGAAGGATTGGTAAATTTTTGTTCGACTTATGGCATTAAAAGTATTCCAGACAAACTAAATGAAAATGGGCGGAGCCACGCCCATTTTGAAATTTTCTTTTATTTTTGTATTTTGTTGCATCATATCATTACTGGAGTTGAATTTTAACTTAATTTACTTATATACAGTAAAGATATTAAATTTTTTGTTAAAATTTGAATTAAAAAACATTTTTTTTTAAAAAGTAGGCGTGTTCTTCATCCAATTTTGCTAATTTTTATTTAGCACATATATAGTAATAGTAGTAACGTTCCTGCCAAATTTCATCATGATATCTTCAACGACTGCCAAATTACAGCTTGCAAAACTTTTAAATTACCTTCTTGTAAAAGTGGGCGGTGCCACGCCCATTGTCCAAAATCTTACTAGTTTTCTATTCTGCGTCATAACGTCAACCCATCTACCAAGTTTCATCGCTTTAACCGCCTTTGGCAATGAATTATCGCATTTTTTCGGTTTTTCGAAATTTTCGATATCGAAAAAGTGGGCGTGGTTATAGTCCGATATCGTTCATTTTAAATACCGATCTGAGATGAGTGCCCAGGAATCTACATACCAAATTTCATCAAGATACCTCAAAATTTACCCAAGTTATCGTGTTATCGGACAGACGGACGGACGGACGGACATGGCTCAATCAAATTTTGTTCGATACTGATGTCTATATCTATCTCGATTCCTTTATACCTGTACAACCAACCGTTATCCAATCTAAGTTAATATACTCTGTGAGCGCTGCTCAACTGAGTATAAAAAGGGATGAAACAATGACGCAAAATATAACTTTAGAAAAAAACTCTGTAAAATGGGTGTGACACCTACCATATTAAGTAGAAGAAAATGAAAAAGTACTGCAGGGCGAAACCGAAAGCCCTTGGAATCATGGCAGGAATACTGTTCGTGGTATTACATATATAAATAAATTAGCGGTACCAGACAGATGATGTTCTGATTCACCCTGTGAGCTCTGCTCAACTGAGTATAAAAAAGGGATGAAAAAATGACGCAAAATATAACTTTAGCAAAAAACTCTGTAAAATGGGTGTGACACCTACCATATTAAGTAGAAGAAAATGAAAAAGTTCTGCAGGGCGAAACCGAAAGCCCTTGGAATCATGGCAGGAATACTGTTCGTGGTATTACATATATTAATAAATTAGCGGTACCAGACAGATGATGTTCTGAGTCACCCTCCAGTTCCATCATTTATTACTTTCATAAGAGTATCAAATACAAACCTTTGCTCTTCGTTCAACAATGGAAGATTTATTTGAACTGATTCTTTCAAAGTTTTGAGATTATACGATTTTTCCCGTTGTAACTCTTGATGACTAGCACCGTGCATTGAGCGATTGGGCGCGGCCATCCCCAATTGATATAATAGCTTGTTTGGCATCATTAAGCACATATTCTCAATGGACATCAATGCCTAATTGTAAATTTCTTCATTTATTTGTAAATTCGGATTCCCTGTTCTTTTGCGTATATTAAATAAAATATCTTCAGACATATTGGACCGTAATCATTGTCGCCGACTAAAATACTCTTTAGTTAAAATCTTGCCTAAGTTAAAAATGGGAATTAAAATTTTGGTCTGTCATAGACATATTAAACACAGTTTTCAGCTAAAATAAGAATGGACAGTGTTTTCGCATGAAAAAAAGGTATTGATTGGCGCTAGGAAGAAATTTTTTAGAAGTTTTAAAAGTTCACCTTGTTCCTTACAACCATGGTTACTTGACTCCACGTATAAAAAGTGGTAATTTTTTACGTGACAAAAACTTTTACAAAACCACAAAAGTTGTCAAAAGAGTACCTGAAAACGCATTTTGATCATAATCCCGTGGCGGATAATTACCATTCAATTCTATTGTTTTTGTTTTTATCGGCCTATTGATAAATCATTCAAGGTTCGAATCGAGCTCAAGGCTAGAACAATAATTTTTTTCTAATGATAATTATTGTTATTTTTTAATTTTTTTTTTGGAATAGTAAGTAGACAATTTTTCAGACAACCTGCCATAGCTGCGCAGATAGATCCATTTCGAAGGGTGCTAAGCCTTCATCATGAGCTCGATTCGAACCTTGAAGGATTTATCAATAGGCCGATAAAAACAAAAACAATTGTTAATAAACCATGAGCACTTGGGAATGTCAAACAAAGTAATTGACAATAAACAAAAATCCAGCATTATCAGTGATTTGCACCAGATAGCGCAACACTGAATAAATATAGTTGGTAACAAGTAAGGAAGGCTAAGTGTAACCGAACATTACATACTCAGTTGAGAGCTATGGAGACAAAATAAGGAAAATCACCATGTAGGAAAATGAACCTAGGGTAACCCTGGAATGTGGTTTTATGACATGTGTATCAAATGGAAGGTATTAAAGAGTATTTTAAGAGAGAGGTGGACCAGGGCTGTCTCTAGAATTTGTTTGTACGATATGGGTATCAAATGAAAGGTGTTACTGAGCATTTTAAGAGGGAGTGGATTAGGTCTATCGGTGGACGCCTTTTCGAGATATCGCCATTAAGGTGAAGCAGGGGTGACTCTAGAATGTCTTTGTACGATATGGGTATCAAATGAAAGGTGGTAATGAGTATTTTAAAAGGGAATGGGCTTTAGTTCTATAGGTGAACGCCTTTTCGAGAAATCGCCATAAAGGTGGACCAGGGGTGACTCTAGAATATGTTTGTACGATATGGCTATCAAATGAAAGCTGTTAATGAGTATTTTGAAAAGGAGTGATCCTTAGTTCCATAGATCGACGCCGTTTCGAGATATCGCCATAAAGGTGGGCCAGGGGTGTCTCTAGAATGTGTTTGTTCGATATGGGAATCAAATGAAAGGTGTTACTGAGCATTTTAAGAGGGAGTGGGCATTAGGTATATAGGTGGACGCCTTTTCGAAATGTCGCCATTAGGGTGGGCCAGGGGTGATTCTAGAATGTGTTTGTATGATATGGGTATCAAATGAAAGATGGTAATGAGTATTTTAAAAGGGAGTAATCCTTAGTTCTATAGGTGGACGCCTTTTCGAGATATCGCCATAAAGGTGGACCAAGGGTGACTCTAGAATGTTTGTACGATACGGGTATCAAACGAAAGGTGTTACTGTGCATTTTAAGAGGGAGTGGGCATGAGGTCTATAGGTGGACGCCTTTTCGAGATATCGTCATTGGGGTGGGCCAGGGGTGACTCTAGAATGTGTTTGTACGATATGGGTATCAAACGAAAGGTGTTACTGAGCTCTAGAATGTTTGTACGATATGGGTATCAAACGAAAGGTGTTACTGAGCATTTTAAGAGGGAGTGGACATTAGGTCTATAGGTGGACGGCTTTTCGAGATATCGCCCTTAGGGTGGGCCAGGGGTGACTCTAGAATGTTTGTACGATATGGGTATCAAACGAAAGTTGTTACTGAGCATTTTAAGAGGGAGTGGGCATTAGGTCTATAGGTGGACGCCTTTTCGAGATATCGCCATTAGGGTGGGCCAGGGGTGACTCTAGAATGTGTTTGTACGATATGGATATCAAATTAAAGGTATTAATGAGGGTTTTAAAAGCGAGTGGCCCTTAGATGTATATGTGAAGGCGTTCTCGCGATATCATCGAAAATGTGGACCAGGTGATCCAGAAAATCATCTGTCGGGTATTGCTAATTTATTTATATATGCAATACCACTAACAGTATTCCTGCCAAGATTCCAAGGGCTGTTGATTTCCCCTTGTAGAACTTTTTCATTTTCTTCTATTTAATATGGTAGGTGTCGAACCCATTTTACAAAGTTTTTTCCAAAGTTATATTTTGCGTCATTAAACCAATCCAGTTACCATGTTTCATCCCTTTTTTCGTTTTTGGTATAGAATTATGGCATTTTTTCATTTTTCGTAATTTTCGATATCGATAAAGTGGGCGTGGTTATGGTCGGATTTCGGCCATTTTTTATACCAAGATAAAGTGAGTTCAGATAAGTACGTGGGCTAAGTTTAGTAAAGATATATCAGTTTTTGCTCAAGTTATTGTGTTAACGGCCGAGCGGAAGGACAGACGGTGGACTGTGTATAAAAACTGGGCGTGGCTTCCACCGATTTCGCCCATTTTCACAGAGAACAGTCACCGTCATAGAATCTATGCCCCTACTAAATTTGAGAAGGATTGGTAAATTTTTGTTCGACTTATGGCATTAAAAGTATTCCAGACAAACTAAATGAAAATGGGCGGAGCCACGCCCATTTTGAAATTTTCTTTTATTTTTGTATTTTGTTGCATCATATCATTACTGGAGTTGAATTTTAACTTAATTTACTTATATACAGTAAAGATATTAAATTTTTTGTTAAAATTTGAATTAAAAAACATTTTTTTTTAAAAAGTAGGCGTGTTCTTCATCCAATTTTGCTAATTTTTATTTAGCACATATATAGTAATAGTAGTAACGTTCCTGCCAAATTTCATCATGATATCTTCAACGACTGCCAAATTACAGCTTGCAAAACTTTTAAATTACCTTCTTGTAAAAGTGGGCGGTGCCACGCCCATTGTCCAAAATCTTACTAGTTTTCTATTCTGCGTCATAACGTCAACCCATCTACCAAGTTTCATCGCTTTAACCGCCTTTGGCAATGAATTATCGCATTTTTTCGGTTTTTCGAAATTTTCGATATCGAAAAAGTGGGCGTGGTTATAGTCCGATATCGTTCATTTTAAATACCGATCTGAGATGAGTGCCCAGGAATCTACATACCAAATTTCATCAAGATACCTCAAAATTTACCCAAGTTATCGTGTTATCGGACAGACGGACGGACGGACGGACATGGCTCAATCAAATTTTGTTCGATACTGATGTCTATATCTATCTCGATTCCTTTATACCTGTACAACCAACCGTTATCCAATCTAAGTTAATATACTCTGTGAGCGCTGCTCAACTGAGTATAAAAAGGGATGAAACAATGACGCAAAATATAACTTTAGAAAAAAACTCTGTAAAATGGGTGTGACACCTACCATATTAAGTAGAAGAAAATGAAAAAGTACTGCAGGGCGAAACCGAAAGCCCTTGGAATCATGGCAGGAATACTGTTCGTGGTATTACATATATAAATAAATTAGCGGTACCAGACAGATGATGTTCTGATTCACCCTGTGAGCTCTGCTCAACTGAGTATAAAAAAGGGATGAAAAAATGACGCAAAATATAACTTTAGCAAAAAACTCTGTAAAATGGGTGTGACACCTACCATATTAAGTAGAAGAAAATGAAAAAGTTCTGCAGGGCGAAACCGAAAGCCCTTGGAATCATGGCAGGAATACTGTTCGTGGTATTACATATATTAATAAATTAGCGGTACCAGACAGATGATGTTCTGAGTCACCCTGGTCCACATTTGGTCGAAATCTCGAAAACGCCTTCACATATACAGCTACCACAACTCCCTTTTAAAATTCTTATTAATACCTTTAATTTGACACCCATATTGTACAAACATATTATGGAGTCACCCCTGGTCCACCTTTATGGCGACATATCGAAAAGGCGTCCACCTATAGAACTAAGGCCCACTCCCTTTTAAAATACTCATTAACACCTTTCATTTGATACCCATATCGTACAAACAAATTCTAGAGTCATCCCTGGTCCACTTTTATGGCAATATCCTGAAAAGGCGTCCACCCATAGAACTAAGGCTCACTCCCTTTTAAAACACTCATTACCACCTTTCGTTTGATACTCATAATGTACAAACGCATTCTAGAGTCAACTCTGGTCCACATTTATAAAGATATCCCGAAAAGGCGTCCACCCATAGAACTAAGGCCCACTCCCTTTTAAAATACTCATTAACTTTTCGTTTGATACCCATATCATACAAACAAATTCTAGAGTCACGCCTGGTACACCTTTATGGCGATATCTCGAAAAGCCGTCCACCCATAGAACTAAGGCCCACTCCCTTTTAAAATACTCATTAACACCTTTCATTTGATACCCATATCATACAAACAAATTCTAGAGTCACCCCTGGTCCAGCTTTATGGCGATATCTCGAAAAGGCGTCCACCCATAGAACTAAGGCCAACTCCCTTTTAAAATACTCATTAACACCTTTCATTTGATACCCATATCGTACAAACAAATTCTAGAGTCACCCCTTGTAATCCTTTATGACGATATCTCGAAAAGGCGTCCACCCATAGAACTAAGGCCCACTCCCTTTTAAAATACTCATTAACACCTTTCATTTGATACCCATATCGTACAAACAAATTCTAGAGTCATCCCTGGTCCACTTTTATGGCAATATCCTGAAAAGGCGTCCAACCATAGAACTAAGGCCCACTCCCTTTTAAAACACTCATTAACACCCTTCGTTTGACACCCATATTGTACAAACGCATTCTAGAGTCACCCCTGGTCCACCTTTATAACGATATCCCGAAAAGGCGTCCACCTATAGAGCTAAGGCTCACTCCCTTTTAAAATACCCATTAACACCTTTCATTTGATACCCATGTCGTACAAACAAATTCTAGAGTCACCCCTGGTCCACCTTTATGGCGATATCTCGAAAATTCGTCCACCTATAGAGCTAAGGCTCACTCCCTTTTAAAATACTCATTAACACCTTTCATTTGATACCCATATCGTACAAACAAATTCTAGAGTCATCCCTGGTCCACTTTTATGGCAATATCCTGAAAAGGCGTCCAACCATAGAACTAAGGCCCACTCCCTTTTAAAACACTCATTAACACCCTTCGTTTGACACCCATATTGTACAAACAAATTCTAGAGTCACCCCTGGTCCAGCTTTATGGCGATATCTCGAAAAGGCGTCCACCCATAGAACTAAGGCCAACTCCCTTTTAAAATACTCATTAACACCTTTCATTTGATACCCATATCGTACAAACAAATTCTAGAGTCACCCCTGGTCCACCTTTATGGCGATATCTCGAAAGGCCGTCCGCCTATAGAACTAAGGCCCACTCCATTTTAAAATACTCATTAGCACCTTTCATTTGATACCCATATCGTACAAACAAATTCTAGAGTCACCCCTGGTCCACCTTTATGGCGATATCTCGAAAATGCGTCCATCTATAGAACTGAGGCCAACGCCCTTTTATAAAACTCATTAACACCTTTCTTTTGATACCCATATCGTACAAACAAATTCTAGAGTCACCCCTGGTCCAACTTTATGGCGATATCTTGAAAAGGCGTCCACCTATAGAACTAAGGCCCACGCCCTTTTAAAATATTGATTAACACCTTTCATTTGATACCCATATCGTACATAAAACACATTCCAGGGTTACCCTAGGTTCGTTTTCCTACATGGTGATTTTCCCTTATTTTGTCTCCATAGCTCTCAACTGAGTATGTAATGTTCGGTTACACCCGAACTTAGTCTTCCTTACTTGTTTATTTTATATTTATCTTAAAAATAGTTTAGATATGTCCAAATTTCATCAAATGTTTACGTGTATAGCATATATTGTTGTCTGAAAAAATCATAGAGACCGGTGGTATATATAATCTCATACAACCGATTGTTCAGATAAGAAACTTTACGCAATTTCTTCCCCATTTTAACAGCTAGAAGCTTCAAATTTCAACAAATGCTTACGTATATAGCATATATTGTTGTCTGAAAAAATCATAGAGATCGGTGGTACATATTTTATATACCCCATATAAATTGTATTTTTTGCCCCTTTTTTACGGCTAGAAACTTCAAAATTCATAAAATTTCCTCAAATAGTTACGTTTACGTCATATATTGTTGAAATACGTGATACCTAGTCATAGTTTTTACACGCAGACCACAAAAAACCTGAAACTTTGCATCCTCACACAAAGTACCTACCTATTTTTTATTTTATATTTATATTAAAAATCGTTTAGGTATGTAGATCTGTTCACTATATATTTCTTATCTTATACGTCCGATTATTCGGAGATTACGAACGGGATAAGATTATTGTTCAGCACCATTCATGAAAGTTATGAAGTCTTCGGCACAGCCGAAGACAGTCCCGTCCTTATTTGTTTTGTTTTGCAAAAATTTCTTGACAGAGTAAAAGTATTACTTTTCCGCCCTCGGAGCATTGTTTCCGAAATTAAAACGAGCCACCTCTCCCGAAATTTTTTGACATGTATTAAGATCCGACGCCTGTGGTAAATAAATCCTTCCATTGAATATTTATTTCTAAATTTAATGCCAAAATCAGTATAGGATGCTTCTTTTTCCTCAAAAGATACTAAAATATCAAAACTCACAAATATGTGGAGCCAAGTAACCATCGCACATTTTAAAATTGTGTAATTTTCGCCACAAACATATTAATACGCATTCTAGGTATAATAAATTAGTTCCTCACGTATATTTGCTTGTCGAGGAAACCTTTTCTCACTTCCATTTAAGTTCATAGCGTTTAAATATCAAATTGTTTAATTTCTCGCAACTTTCGACAGCAGATCACCAACTTAAGACCTATTTTAAAAAATTAAAATCGCGGTCTTACCTACTTACTTAATTGGCGCTTAACCGTCTAAACGGTTATGGCCATCCAACAAGGCGGGTCAGTCGCTCCTTCGCTCCGCCAACCGGCGCCAATTGGTCACACCAAGGGAGTTAAAATCGTTTTCCACCTGGTCCTTCCAACGGAGTGGGGGCCGCCCTCTACCTCTGCTTCCATAGGCGGGTTCCGATAGAAACACTTTCTTGGCCGGAGCATCATCTTTCATTCGCATAACATGGCCTAGCCAGCGCAGCCGCTGCGTTTTAATTCGCTGGACTATGTTGATGTCTGCGTATAGCTCGTACAGCTCATTATTAAATCTTCTTCGGTACTCGCCATCGCCAACGCGTAGAGGTCCATAAATCTTTCGAAGAACTTTTCTCTCGAACACTCCCAAAGCCACTTCATCTGCTGTTGTCATGGTCCATGCTTCTGCCCCATATAGCAGGACGGGTACGATAAGTGACTTGTAGAGTATGATTTTCGTTCGCCGAAAGAGGACTTTACTTTCCAATTGCCTACCTAGTCCAAACTAGCATTTATTGGCAAGATTGATTCTTCGCTGGATTTCAGTGCTGATGTTGTTCCTTGTGTTGATGCTGGTTCCCAAATAAACGAAGTTTTTTACTATTTCGAAATTATGGCTGCCAACATTTGCATGGTTGCCAAGGCGCATATGCACTGAATCTTTGCTCGATTACAGCAGGTACTTCGTTTTGTCCTCATTCACCATCAAACCCAACTTTACCGCTTCTTTTTCCAGTTTGGAGTAAGCAGAGCTAACAGCGCGGGTGTTTAGGCCGATGATATCAATGTCATCAGCATATGCCAGTAATTGCACGCTTTTATAGTATATTGTTCCAGTGCGGTTAAGTTCTGCAGCTAGTATAATTTTCTCCAGCATCAAATTAAAGAAATCGCACGATAGGTGGTCACCCTGCCTGAAACTTCGTTTAGTTTCGAACGGCTCGGAGAGGTCCTTCCCATTTCTGACTGAGCTGATGGTGTTGCTCAACGTCATTTTGCACAGCCGTATAAGTTTTGCGGGGAAACCAAATTCAGACCTAGCGGCATATAGGCAGCTCCTTTTCGTGCTGTCGAAGGCGGCTTTAAAGTCGACGAAGAGGTGATGTGTGTCGATTCCTTTTTCACGGGTTCGCGGTCATGTCATTTTAAATTTAAAATACTTTTTTAGAGATAAAATAGTGTTTAAGTGGACTATAACAGACTTAAAATGATATTTAATTTAGAACCATGTTTAAACCAATAAAACTCCATTTTATTTTGACTATGACTACCGGCCATTATCTTTGTATTTTATCCACAAATCTATTGGTTTTGATGGAAAGCATGAAGCATAATGGAAACAATGTTCGTATTTGATGAGCTTGTGATAAAATTACAGCATCATTGCGAGTTTGATCCCAATGCGCATCGTTTTCTAACAGTTGTAAGCGATGACATGCTTCTCTGTAAGATCCACACAATTCACCATCAACTGTTCGTAGATGTTGGAATGATGCTGGGCCACGCACATTGACTAATAGTAGCCGTAAATAAAAACATTCATCGTTGCTTGGATGAACGGAATAAATTCGACCTATTGCGTCGGTTGAATATACACCTGGGTGTTCTGGAACTGGGTTTCCTTGTTTTCTTCGCATAAATTTATTTGTTGATTGATTCCAAGTATAATATTTTGGCATTATAAAAGTGTCTGTGCGAAATTATCATTTTGACACGTTTCAAAAAAATTGGTTAAGGTAGTAGATGGTGGCTGGTGAGATCTCTGCACTGCATTCTGGGCTGTGAAATACACTCTTTGTCCATTTTGTAAATGCATGGCTAAGTGAACAACTGTGGGGTGTCTTTCATGAATTGGAAAAGAAAAAAATCGCCAAAATGCTTCATTACTGCTAACATAGCGGCCCATTTGGTATTGGGTTATTTCATCACTTGAATTCTCTGCACTAAACCCAATCACAGCCATATCACTTCCTTTGGTTACAAATTTACATATGTACTTGATAGATTTGACTGAATGGCAAGATTCCACATTGATGTGTGCTTTGAAAGTTTTTGATAAGATCGGTGAATATGGAACAATCTATGTCAATATCTTTTTGATTTACTTTGACAATTTTTGATCTTCCATTGTCTGCTATAGATCGCCGACGATAGAGTGGGCAACCATCATTTCTTGTAACTGTTTCCGATATTAGTGTCCGTGGATAGCGCTTTGAACATTTACCATCTACCATGCACGGTGATTTGGATAAAGTGTGCCGCATGGACCATGTATCATGTTTTTGATAACTACTTCATGCAAGACAGGATCTACTTGTTCATTAGGGACTTCAGCTGATATTACTACATCAACTTCATTTGGCCAAATTTTTTCAACCAACCAAATAAAAATGTGGGCATGCAGCGACCCACGTTTCTGCCACTCTACAGAACACATCCATCATCGTGTTTCACCAAATACACAATGTTTAACAATTAAATCCATTAAAGATTTCAATTTTTGTCTGAAAACTCTTGCTGTAATGTCGTGACGATCAATAGGTGATTGGCCAGGGAATAACGATTCTTTAATTTCTATCCATTGTGGATTGTACGTAAATGTGATGAATAAATCTGCTGTGCCATAATGGCGAACATATGACATGGTATCTTAAGCATATTTATGCATATGCCGGGGACTTCCGATGTAGGTTGCTGGAAGAATAGTCATCCGGCCAATATTTTCTGCATTTCCATTAATATACTCTTCAGATCGAAGTTTGGTCTCATTTAACCTGATGAATGTTAATCTCTCCGTTTCAATCTTTACGTACATATCAACAACGTATCTGTGACATAATCGCCGGCATTTCAAAATGTGATTGTCTTCATTTTCTCTGATCATTAGGCCGTATGAATAAAAGTTCATTGGACTAACTCTTTTGCTCCCTCACTAGGGTAGGCACCTTGTCGTTGGTGTGAGGGCTTAGCCGAACTCCATAGCGCCCGACTATGAGGCGGAGCTGTTAAGGACTGACATCCACGCCGCTTCGTCTCATAAGAGGGCGGGGGATGTCAGTGACCAAGAACTGCCAACCCCATAATCCAGGGTGTTATGCGGAACGCGCCTATTCGACGATTTGCAGCCAGGGGATAAATTTGGCTGTATTCGAACGGAGCCTTCCCGATACCGGGCCACCTCGGGAAATATTGATGGCGTTACCACAGTAAGGGGCGCTGCTGTGGCGGACGGTTCTTTCCCCGTATATAATACTGGACCGCTGAGCCCGCCTTGTCGGGCAGGTGGTCGTACGACCAAGATAAACGACTCATTACCTGATTGTAACACGGACGATGATAAGAGGAGGTCTGAGTCGCAGGCCAAGGACGACAAATACGCATTAAGTGATACGTCGGGCGCGGGGAGCGAGAGAAGTGCTGATTCAATGAACTCCGTGTTGGAGAAGCACACAAATGAAAATCGAGTAGAAGAGTGGAAAAGGGTACGGAGCAGAGGAGGTAAAATAGCTCTCTCGCAGTACCGTGCAGCAATAAGAATTGTACAACGCTTGGGAGCAGTGGTCGACCCAACAGAAGTGGAGATCGAGCGCTGGGAATTGGCCCATGAGGCGGTAGAAGTAGGTCGAGGGCAGTTCAAAAGGTTTGCTGCTAGAAACCCTCGGTTCTGCAAACGGTGCGAGGAGGAAGAAGCTTCGAATGGCAGAATGAAGGGGCAACGTTCGGCGGAAGGTGACAAGCCTGCTTTCAAGATGCAGAAAGGACCCAGTCCTAGAGCCGCGAGGCAGGGCAATCGCATAGACAAAACAAGTAGGCCCAAAGCTGTAAGACAGATGGGCTCCAATAGCGAGGTAGCAACTACCTCTAAAGCTGAGAGTCAGAGGGAAGTTCCAATTACGGAAGTAGAAGATAAGCCAAAGGGAGATAACGCTAAGACTCCGGCTTTCTCGGAGGCGCTAAAGGGAGTTAACGCTAAGACGCCGGCTTTCTCGGAAGTGTCAATGGGAGATAACACTAAGACTCCGGCTTTTCCCGAGAAGATGAGTTATGTGGCAAAGCAGTCACTGACTATGGCGCTGGTTGATCGTAGCAGTCCTTTCGCACAAACGACTACTGAAAGGTGAAGATCTGTAGAAAGGGAGCTTATTAGCTTAATGCTTAAGATTATGCGGGAACAACCAAGTAAGCCCCTTCCAACCTTTGATTCGGGAGGATGGTATACTGGTGTGAAGATGAGAGCGTGCGACAGCATCGCGAGTTTGCGGTGGATGGAGGAAGTGGTTCCAAACCTCCAAAGGCAAGACACGAACGTGCGGTTTGAGGTGGTGGATAAAGCTCAAATCCCCACGGTACCAACAGTTAAGGTATGGATACCATGCGTGATGAAGTCGGAGGATACACTGCGACTTCTGCAGAATCAGAATCCGAACATACCGACACAGGATTGGAAGGTACTTTCTGTATCTCGGCCTACCTAGAATGGTCAGTTCTACATCTTCCAAATAAACAAGCAGGCGGAGGATATTTTGTACACGGAGCTTTGCAAAATGTCATTTGGTACTGGCAAAATTTATATGCGACTCAGGAAAAGAAGTCCCAAGGATAAAAACCCTAACACGCTAGAGGTGGGCGAAGTCGAAAAGGACCTCAAAAGCATAGGGGAAAAAAGACAGTTGGAGGACCCCGACGCCACCACGAAGGTGTTAGAAGAGGACCAACCGCCAAATGGTGCTGTGACTCGCACAGAGAAACACCCGGCACAACAGTTACAGGCTGAAGGGGGCTTCGAACACTCTAAACCTAAAGGGCAAGGGGAGGACGACGACGTCACGACGAAGGTGCTGGAGGGGGACAAACAGCCCAAAGGTGCTGCGAGTCCTACAGATAAACTTCCCACACAGTAAAGTGGCGTCGAGCGAACTCCTCCTAACCCTTCAGGAGGGTTCGTTCGACGTGGCGCTGATCCAGGAGCCGTGGCTCTCATCGGGAGGAAAGGTTTCTGGACTTAGCGCACGCGGATTTGGCGTTTACTATGCGCAAACGGAAGGACGGGGGCGAGCTGTAGTAATGGTAAGGAAACAGCTGCATTTATATATGCTGCCTAATTACACCACTGAGGACCTCGTAGTGGTGGCCGTTGAGCAAAGGAATAAGCAGACACTTATCCTGGAATCCTGCTACATGGCCCATGCTGCGGAAGTTCCACGGATGGAGTGCAAGAGGCTAGTACAGGACGAAGGGCGCAAGGGGCGGTTGGTCATAGGAGCGGATGCAAATACGCACCACAATGCGTGGGGAGGAGCAGATACGAACGAGAGAGGCGAATCTCTATTTTGTTACATCCTGCAAACCAATTTGCAGATAGCCACAGGGGAAATGTCCCTACATACATTGGTCCAGCAATGTTTTCGATATTACACTGAGCTCCGAAAGTGATATATCAAGGTATGATTGGATGGTTCTTTATAGACCCTCCTTCACCGACCCTGCCTATATCAGCTTCAGCATCCCCCTAAAGAGGGTAGAGAAGAGAGGAACCCTTAGCAACCCTAGGTCAACAAACTGGACTAAATTCACAGTCCAGGAAACAGTTAGAAACGAAACTGGCACAACCCAAAGAGGTTGCCAATGTGGAAGTACTGGAGGAGTCTAATAAATTCCTAATTAGGACGCTTATGACTGCGTATAACAAAGCTTGCCCTCTAAGAAGATTCAGAGGAAAAGCAAAACTGCCATGGTAGAGCGATGGGCTGAGTCTTCTAAGAAGACAGGTAAAAGAAATTTTTAAGCTAGCAAAGACCGCGGAAAGCGAAGCATGTCGGGATGAGTACAGACATCTACTGAGGATCTACAAGCGTGAAATTTCCAAGGCCAAGAGAATCTCATGGAAAAGTTTCTGTACGGACATAGAGTGCTCCAGCGAGACAACACGATTGAGAAAAGTCCTATAAAAGGAAGATATAGTCCAGGGACTAATAAAGAAAGAGAGCGGGGAATGGTCACGTAATATTGAGGAATCCCGTGAGGTGCTTCTCGATACACATTTCCCATCGGGAGATGGTTTAGAAGAGCCAGCAGACAGCACTCACACTTCGATCACGGAACGGGTAGTGCCAGGCTTGGTGAACGATACCAAGATCGATTGGGCAGTGAAGACGTTTTCTAAGTTTAAATGGCCGGGCCCAGATGGTATATTTCCGGCCATGCTACAAGTTTCAAGTAGGGCGGTCGTGGAATGGCTTAAAATAATATTCGATGGGTGCATAAGACTGAATCATGTACCGCACTCTTGGAGAACTGCTCGTGTAGCTTTCCTACCAACAGCGGGAAAGATCGGTCACGTGTATGCCAAATATTATAGATCCATTAGCTTAACATCAATTCTGCTCAAAACTTTTGAGAGACTGATAGATGTGTACATAAAGTCCAACGTGGAAGAAAAGCTGCTCTCCACAACACAACATGCGTACACCAAAGGCAAGTCGGAAGACACCGCATTACATAGGGTAGTAATAAGCGTGGAGAAAGCCCTGGAATATAGGGAATATGCTCTAGGAGTTTTCTTAGACATTACCGGGGCTTTCAGTAATGCTTCTAAATGGGCGATTATGGGTGGTCTTAAAGTACATCCAGTCTTAACCAGATGGATCGGCTGCATGTTAAATTGCAGGAAGATTACATCACAATGGGGATTGACGAGGCCACGAAATCAGTGGGCAGGGGAACGCCGCAGGGAGGGGTGCTATCATCTCTGCTGTGGACGCTGGTCATCAACCAACTGCTCAGGCGATTCTTTGAGGGACCTGTAAAACTTACGGCTTACGCAGATGACGTTGCAATTGTCATAAGTGGAAAGTGCCTTCCAACGATTAGTTCTTTGATGGATCGGGCGCTTCGGGATTTTCATACCTGGGCATCTAATGTCGGGTTGAAAGTAAATGCGGAGGAGACGGATATGGTCTTGTTTACAAAGAGGTACAAGGTCCCAAATTGGACCAGGCCTAAGTTAGGAGGGGTGACCTTACAGGAGAAACCTTGCACAAAATATCTAGGAATCATCCTAGACAGTAAGCTCAACGTGGAGGAGAGCGTTAAGAAGGCTTCAACGGCACTCTATGCATGCAAAATAATGGTGGGGTGTACGTGGGGCTTATCGCCCTCTCTTTCTCATTGGGTTTTTACAGCGATTGTAAGCCCTATTCTATACTATGGAGTTCTTGTTTGGTGGAAAGCCACACAACAAAACATCATACCTCAAAAAATTAGAGGGGGTATGCAGACTATCGATGCTTAGCATCACGGGAGCCCTGAAAACAACCCCGACAGCTGCACTGTATGCCATTCTGCACATTCCACCTGTTGATCTGGAAGCAAAGAACATAGCATTAACAACTGCAACCATGCTCGGTGCCTCGGGGCAGCCTGAGCGCCGAACATATGGCCATAGTAATATAGCGTCATTAGGGTGGGCCTTAGCTATATGGGAGAAAAAAAAATATAGCGTACAGGGCATAGCACCTCCCCCCCCCCCCCAAAAGTTGCATTCGAGTATAATATTATGTTCTGCAAAAAATTTTGGCGATTGGATAATGGGAAGACGTGGCGCAACGAGGGTTAAGTTTGCAAGATTCATAAAAATTTTTTTAAAATCACAATATCTTCAGTACTATTAAGCCGATTTTCAAAACTTTTTTTGCATTGGATAGGTAATTGAATTACCTTTCATTTGAGGTACCACTGCTGTGGGTGCAAAACCGCGTATGTACAAAATTTCTTCTTCTGCGTAGTACATCCTTCTGCGAAGTTGCATTAGAGTATACATAATACATACACAGACATACATAAATATTCATAATCAGGAGCCATATGCAGGCATTGCATTGACACACAAACCTACATGTATGTAGCTCGCACAGCGGTAGCTGGCAGCTTGCAACTAATCTGCTACCAATTCGACACCACGCTTAAGTACTTTTTCTCCGTGCCGAACTTTGGTTTAGCCGAAGCCAAATCATGTTGCGAAACACCTGAACAGGTCGTCGGTAAAAAACTACTTAAGCGCGGCCAAAATGTAGGCATTTAAGCAGTAGTGAAATAAGTGATAAAGTGTTTAATAAAAATAAAAACTAAAAAGTGTTTAAAATTAGTGCAAGCTCCAAAGTGTCCAAAGAGATCAAAAATTGGGTACCATAGAGATCAAAAAATGTACCAAAAATCACTTTAGAGCTGCAAACTATATACAGACGTGATAATTATTTAGTTTATCAAGAAGTTTAAAGTGTGCTACCTCGTGTAATTTAAATAAGACAATTAAGATTTTGTTGCAACTTTTAATAACCTTTTTGACATTGCCCACGCTGATGCCCTACAACTAATTACGATTGAGGAAGATAAATTATTTCTTCTAAGCCAAAGGCAGGAAGGGAGACCCGGTTCAATGATTGGTTCAGATCGCGTCTTGTTGAAAAAAGAAAAGAGGAAACTCCTTCGCGAAGCTGTAGGAAAACGTAAAAGTGCCGAATATGTTGCTAACATCCATGGTAAGATATATAATTTAATACGGTTCGAGTTTGACGTTGTTTGGCGTAAAAATTTTAGTTTCACCATGTTTTTATTGTTTGTGTGAAGTGTGTTGCAAAAAGTATAAATTTTTTTCTTTTTGTTTTGTTGTTTAATAGGCGAGTATAAAAATCCCGAATGCACGTTAACTGAAGATAAAAGTAGTGAAAATGAGCAAGATGATGAAGATTTATCCAAAGATTTCGACGATTTGCCGGGTCCCAGTAAAGTAAAGAAAAGTCGGGCGCGAATCAACTTTATTACACCAGACGTTTACAAGGGGCGTGTATAATTTTAGAGCAAAAATTAGAGAGAGACCTTTTATATTTACCCTGCCGACATCACATTCTGGAAATAATTTTGCGGAGCATGTTTGAACAAAAAATGCAAGTGTCTTCTGGTCCTGGTGTTCAAATATTTCACAGATTTAAACAGAGTTGGCACAAAATAAATCAAATGAATTTCAAATGTGGTGTTGAGGATAACTATGTGAAAGATACACTTGTGGACGCATCAGAAATTATAGAATTCGCCTTGCAGAATCTCAATGAAAATCAACCACGAGGGGATTATAAAGAATTACTCCAGCTAGTTGCAGTTTTTCTTGGTGGTACGATATCCCAGTTCGTATTTCGGGCACCTGGAGCATTTCATCATGCCAGGTGGATGGCTAAGGCAATTTATTGCTTAAAAATATTTTTATTTCGGGAGGAGTTTAATTTAAGCAAATATGAGGAAGATGGAATTCGGGACATTTGTATATTCGTTGCAAAAGTTTATTTGAGAGCCTGGACAAGAGCACCCGTTTCTGCAGAAGCTCCGAGGCAAGATTTAGCTTTGATCAAGAACTTGTATGCTTACAGATACATAGATGAAAGGGCTAGTCAGGAACTGCTACGCAAATTTTGTAACGATTTATGGTATTTAACTGCAGAAGCTGCTGGATTTGCCTTTTTTGACCCACAAATCAACAATGACATAAAAAAACGTATGGTGACAGCTTTGAAAAATGTTAACGATACCGAGGAAAAAAAGTTGATAGAACCTTCACAGGATTATAGCCTATATTCCGACAAAAGTATTGAAGACTTCATTTCACAAAAAACCAAAACTTTCTTTAAAAGATTCGGTATACCAACAGATTTTTTAGCAAAAAATCCTGTAGAATGGAAAGATGAGTCGTCTTACAATATCGGATTAAACATAGTTAATAAAATAAATGTTGTTAAAGATACGGCAGAAAGAGCAGTAAAGCTTATGGAAGATTTTAATAACGTACTTTCAAAAAATGAGGAAGAAAAGCAATTTATTGTTCAAACTGTAGCTGCTTATAGGAAACTTTACCCTGACGCAAAAAAGTCGACACTTTTGCAATAAGAGCATTAATGTACTATGTGTAAATGCCTATATGTATAAAAAAATTTATGAACAAAATGAATTTATTAAACTCGCTATTCTTTTTCAAAATGCAAATACCTTTTCTTATAAATTTTAGAAATAAAATCGCTCATAAAATTACCACTGTAGTATTATTAATCTTGCAAACTTAACCCTCGTTGCGCCACGTCTTCGCCAAAATTTTTTGTAGAACATAATATTATACTCTAATGCAACTTTTGGGGGGGGTGTTATGCCCCATAGTTCAAAGTCAAAAAATAAGGCGCACCCTAAGCGTCATCTATCACAAGACGAACAGACTAACTGATTCCCTATCTGCGCTTCGAGGGAGATCTTAAGGCCACAATAGAGGTGCACAGATGATTCCAAATTAGAGGAAGGAAGAAGCAGCAAGTGGCTTAAGTCCTAGGAAGCTTCTAGTATTTGCCAAGAGGAAGGAGTTATTTTATAACATAGGTCCTGGTTTTTGATAGGGTTTTTCAGTTTGGTCGTTAAAACAAACTTCTGGTAACACTACGGACTCAATCAGTCTATATGAGGTCCTCATGGACCGGCCTGTCCAACCTAACCTAACTCTTTTGTTGATTTCAGAACCTGTAAATATTTTTTATCATAATGATGACAGTTGAATAACAAATTAAACTATTTAGTAGGTGATATAGTAGATGACGACACATCCCAACAATATTTCAATTACTTGTAACGGGACTTATCATTTTGATAGAGAAATCATAGCCATCTTCACCTTGCCAAAATATAATGGGATATTGCAGTGCATCATATGAGCGATGTGTTTCCTTAATTCGTTGTAATTGATTATTTCGACTACGTAAAACAATATCACTTGACTCGAAATTTTCTCCAACTACAACAATGGCAACTTCATCGATAGGAGATGCATTAAAACGTCCTACATGTTGGCACACAGGAGTTTTATCTGCTCTGATAACAATTTTGTGATCATCAGATGGCATCATATCCATTGCACTTTTAAATAATAAAATTAATCGATTGTGTTCGTGAAATGAGTTTTGTAATTTTTTTTATTTATTTATTTAATTTATTTAAAGTCGACGCAAACACAAAGCGGTCGACTGATTATTGTAATAGACAGATATACATGTAAATACAGAGCCATTCTTAAAATTAAAAAGTTTAAAAGAGGTACATAGAAAATTAGTATGTTATAAAAATTTGACATAACATTTTATAAGAAACAAGTAAGGAAGGCTACGTTCGGGTGTAACCGAAAATTACATACTCAGTTGAGAGCTATGGAGACAAAGTAAGGGAAAATCACCATGTAAAAAAATGAACACCTAGAGTAACCCTGGAATGTGTTTGTATGACATGTGCATCAAATGGAAGCTATTAAAGAGTATTCTAAGAGGGCCATAGTTCAATAGGTGGACGCCATTTAGGGATATCGCCATAAAGGTGGACCAGGGCTGACAATAGAATTTGTTTGTACGATATGGGTATCAAATGAAAGGTGTTAATGAGTATATAGTTCTATACGTGGACGCCTTTTCGAGATATCGCCATAAAGGTGGACCAGGGGTGACTCTAGAATTTGTTTGTACGATATGGGTATCAAATGAAATGTGTTCATGAGTATTTTAAAAGGGAGTGGGCCTTAGTTCTATAGGTGGACGCCTTTTCGAGATATCGCCATAAAGGTGGACCAGGGGTGACTCTAGAATTTGTTTGTAGGATATGGGTATCAAATGAAGGGTGTTAATAAGTATTTTAAAAGGGAGTGGGTCTTAGTTCTATAGGTGGACGCCTTTTCGAGATATCGCCATAAAGGTGGACCAGGGCTGACTCTAGAATTTGTTTGTACGATATGGGTATCAAATGAAAGGTGTTAATGAGTATATAGTTCTATAGGTGGACGCCTTTTCGAGATATCGCCATAAAGGTGGACCAGGGGTGACTCTAGAATTTGTTTGTACGATATGGCTATCAAATGAAAGGTGCTAATGAGTATTTTAAAAGGGAGTGGGCCTTAGTTCTATAGGTGGACCCCTTTTCGAGATATCGCCATAAAGGTGGACCAGGGCTGACTCTAGAATTTGTTTGTACGATATGGGTATCAAATGAAGGGTGTTAATGAGTATTTTTAAAGGGAGTGGGCCTTAGTTCTATAGGCGGACGCCTTTTCGGGATATATTTATAAAGGTGGACCAGGGGTGACTCTATAATGTGTTTGTACGATATGGGTATCAAATTAAAGGTATTGATGAGGGTTTTAAAAGGGAGTGGTGGTAGTTGTATATGTGAAGGCTTTTCGAGATATCGACAAAAATGTGGACCAGGGTGGCCCAGACCATAATCTGTCGGGTACCGCTAATTTATTTATATATGTAATACCACGAAAAGTATTCCAGCCAAGATTCCAAGGGCTTTTGATTTCGCCCTGCAGAACTTTCTCATTTTCTTCTACTTAATATGGTAGGTGTCACACCCATTTTACAAAGTTTTTTCTAAAGTTATATTTTGCGTCAATAAACCAATCCAATTACCATGTTTCATCTCTTTTTTCATATTTGGTATAGAACTATGGAATGTTTTTCATTTTTCGTAATTTTCGATATCGGAAAAGTGGGCGTGGTCACAGTCGAATATCGGCCATTTTTTATACCAATACAAAGTGAGTTCAGATAATTACGTGAACTGAGTTTAGTAAAGTTATATTGATTTTTGCTCAAGTTATCGTGTTAACGGCCGAGCGGAAGGACAGACGGTCGACTGTGTATAAAAAATGGGCGTGGCTTCAACCGATTTCGCCCTTTTCACAGAAAAAGTTATCGTCCTAGAATCTAAGCCCCTACCAAATTTCACAAGGATTGGTAAATTTTGTTCGACTTATGGCATTAAAAGTATCCTAGACAAATTAAACGAAAAAGGGCGGAGCCACGCCCATTTTGAAATTTTCTTTTATTTTTATATTTTTTTGCACCATATCATTACTGGAGTTGAATGTTGACATCATTTACTTATATACTGTAAAGATATTCACTTTTTTTTTTAAATTTGACTTAAAAAAAAAAAAATTTTAAAAGTGGGCGTGGTCGGTTGTCGTTCTCCGCTTTTGCCAATTTTTATTAAGCATGCATATAGTAATACGAGTAACGTTTTTGCCAAATTTCATAATGATATCTTCAACGACTGCCAATTACAGCTTGCTTTTTGGTCAAGTTATCGTGTTAACGGCCGAGCGGAAGGACAGACGGTCGACTGTGTATAAAAACTGGGCGTGGCTTCAACCGATTTCGCCCTTTTCACAGAAAAAGTTATCGTCCTAGAATCTAAGCCCCTACCAAATTTCACAAGGATTGGTAAATTTTGTTCGAATTATGGCATTAAAAGTATCCTAGACAAATTAAATGAAAAAGGGCGGAGCCACGCCCATTTTGAAATTTTCTTTTATTTTTATATTTTGTTGCACAATATCATTACTGGAGTTGAATGTTGACATAATTTACTTATATAGTGTAAAGATATTAACTTTTTTTTTTTAAATTTGACTTAAAAAAAAATTTTTTTTTAAAGTGGGCGTGGTCGGTGGTCGTTCTCCGCTTTTGCTAATTTTTATTAAGCATACATATAGTAATACGAGTAACGTTCCTGCCAAATTTCATAATGATATCTTCAACGACTGCCAAATTACAGCTTGCAAAACTTCTAAACGACCTTCTTTTAAAAGTGGGCGGTGCCACGCCCATTGTCCAACATTTTACTAGTTTTCTATTCCGCGTCATAAGTTCAACTCACCTACCAAGTTTCATCGCTTTATCCGTCTTTGGTAATGAATTATCGCACTTCTTCGATTTTTCGAAATTTTCGATATCGGCGAAGTGGGCGTGGTTATAGTCTGATATCGTTCATAATAGCGATCTGAGATGAGTGCCCAGGAACCTACATACCAAATTTCATCAAGATACCTCAAAATTTACTCAAATTATAGTGCTAACGGACGGACGGACGGACATGGCTCAATCAAATTTTTTTTCGATACTGATGATTTTGATATATGGAAGTCTATATCTATATCGATTCCTTTATACCTGTACAACCAACCGTTATCCAATCAAAGTTAATATACTCTGTGAGCTCTGCTCAAATGAGTATAAAAATAAAATTAAAATATCAGGCTAAACCTAATAGTATAGCAGTATGTAAAGCGGCAAACGAACATTCAAAGCCAATGCAGTTATACAAATCATTGTAACGCGAGCACCAATGACGCAGCGGACTGTTTCTAGCAAAATTTTGCCGGCATAGAAGTAAATGAAAAGGCACAAAATATCTGGAGGCCCTAGCCGGAACCGCAAAATTTAGTTGACTGATTAGTTCAGGGGAGTCAATCACGCCAATGATGAGCTTGTGAATGAACATTGTAGTTATTGAAACCACGTTTTTATTTTATAGTAAAACTTTAAATTATATTTTTTAAAAAAGCCTAAAAGTATGCGTCAAATTCTTTCTTTATTTTTTTACAACAATGCAAATTTTTGAAAATTGAAAATCAATATTGAAACTTAAAATATTGATAATACATTTACATACAAAGTTCAAAGTAACTAAAATACAAAGTTAAATAAAAATAATAAGAACCCTACATTACTCCCCCTTCAAGAAAATTTATCATTAAACAAATTGAATGTAACTCTCTTTTTATGTAAATTCTTGGTGTTGTTTGTGTCTGTTGTCTCAATTATTGCAGGTTTTAGTCTATCAATAGGAATAGTTTTAATATTATTATCTATTTCAAGTTTAAAACATTTTTGGTCTTTTTCCACAATTTTGTAAGGTCCTTCATATGGTTGTTGTAATGAATGTTTATTAATGACACGAACGAATGCAAATTTACAAGTTTGAAGATCTTTGGGAACATAAATTCCTGTATCAGCATCTTTATGATGACTTAAATTTGATCTAACATTTCGAAAATGTTCACGTAAATTACTTAAAACTTCAGTTGATGAGAAATTTTTGGCACAACAAGTTCCCCTGGCAAACGTAAATTCTGACCGAAAACCATTTCCGCTGGTGTAGCCGAAATATCTTCTTTGTAAATAGATCGCAAACCAAGTAATATGACAGGTAACTCGTCATACCAATAATTTGTGTCCTCTCTAGCTATTATAGTAGTCTTTAATTGTCTATGAAACCTTTCAACCATACCATTTCCTTGAGGGTGATATGCGGATGTTGTAATTCGGTGACTACTAAGTAATTTAGTTAACTCTGAAAACAATTTCGATGTAAATTGGCTACCTTGATCAGTTGTTATCTTTAATGGAACTCCAAACCGAGAAATATATTCTCTAAAAAACTTATTTGCAATTGTAGATGCTGAAATATCTTTTAATGCATATGCCTCAGGCCAACGGGTAAATCTTTCAATAATCGTTAAAATATAGCGATGTCCTTTTGAAATAGGTAATGGTCCTACTATATCTAAATGAATGTGTTCAAATCTATCCTTGGGAATTTGAATTTTGACAATAGGGGATTTTGTATGACGATAAACTTTAGACTTTTGACAATTAAGACACTCTTTTGACCAAATATTAATATCCTTATTCATATTAGGCCAATAATATTTTTTAACTATGAGCCGTCGTGTAGCTCTTGTACCCGGATGTGCTATTCCATGTAAAATATCAAATACTGTCTTTCGCAAATTACTCGGTACAAATGGCCTAGTAGTTTCTCCTGAAATTTCACACCAAATATTAAAATTTAAAATAGGAATATTAATTAACTTTAAATTTAGAGATTGAGAATCAGATACAAGTTTATTTAAGTCATCATCTTTTTGTTGTTCAGTTTGTAAAATTTTAAAATTCAGTTCTGTATTATATATTGCATTAACCTCAAATGCTCTAGATAGCGTATCTGCTACAACATTGGATTCTCCTTTAATGTATTGTATGTCATCAGTAAATTGTGCTATAAATTCCAAGTGTCTCGTTTGCCTAGGACTTCGTTCTGTTTTGTCATGTTTCTTACTTACTTTGTTAATTAGATCATTAATTTTGTTTGTAAGTTCTGCTAGTTTTGGAATGTATCTATGATAATAATTTACCATACCAATAAATTTCTGTGTCTGCTTAACTGATTTTGGACGTTCGAAATTGCGAATAGCTGATACCTTTTCATCAGAAGGTCGAATACCTGTTTCAGAAATGTTATTTTATAAAAACTCAATACTTGGTACACCAAAAGTACATTTACTTGTTTTAATGTTTAAACCGTACTCTGTAAGGCGTTGAAGAAGGATAGGTAAATCTGTTAAATGTTGTTCTTCGTCTTTACTTGCAATAAGTAAGTCGTCGATGTAAGCATATACAAAAGCTAAGTCACCTACTACCTCATTTATGAATCTTTGAAAGGTTTGTGAAGAATTTCTAAGTCCGAAAGGCATTCTCATGAATTCAAACATACCGAAAGGAGTTGCAGTTTTATAAATATCTTCTTCAGCCATAGGAATTTGGTGATATGCCCTAACTAAACCTAATTTTTAAAATATATTTTTGTTATGAAGGTTCATATTAAAATCCTGAATGTGAGGTAAGGGATAACGATCGGGAGCAGTTACAATATTCAATCTTCTAAAATCACCACATGGACGCCAATCATTCAACTCTTTTTTAGGTACAAGGTGAAGTGGTGATGCTATTGAAGAATTTGAAGGCCGACAAATGCCTGTTTTAACTAAGAAATCAAACTCCGTTTTCGCGACTTTGTATTTTACCAGATCTAAGCGCCTGGGCTTAGAAAATGTAAGACTACCTTCTGTTACAAGTCGATGTACTGTTGTATGTTTAACAGGTTTAGTATAATCTGGCTCTGAAATAAGTGACTGAAACTCTTTTAATAATTTTGTAAATTTATTGTCAACCACAAATAATTTAGGTAATGGAATATCACAAAAGTAGGATACTGTATTAACTGAGAGATTGGTTAATGGATCTACTAAACGTTTATGTTTAATGTCTATAAGAAGACCATATTTACAAAGAAAGTCAGCGCCAATTATTGGCTTGGCTATATCCGCAATCAAAAATGTAAAGGGAAATTCACGTCGTAAACCTAAATTTACGTTTAAAAGCCTTTTCCCGTAAGTGGCAATTGCTGAGCCATTAGCTGCAGCGAGAATTAAAAAAAATTTTGTTTGTTTTCTCTATCAAAAATAAATAAGCAACGCGTCGAAAATTCTAAATTTCCGTTGTTCGCCGCTGCAACAACGGAAGAATTTAGTTTGTTGAATCTTTGTTTTTGTTATAAGAACAAGATTGTTCACAACTTCTGGAATTATTTCCAAATTTGTAGTGAAATCTACACAACCAATTCGGATTATTACGCGAGTTAGAACGATGGCTAAAAGAATTTCTAAAATTATTCCTAGAATTAGAACGTGACCTAGATTTATTCCTATACACTTCTGTTTTAATTTCTGCTAATTCCAAAGAAAGTTTCTGAAAACTTTCACACATTAAAGAAGTGGTTTTAACTAGATTTTCAATAACTGAATTTTGAGCTTTTGTATCTGATATTGTATTTACTGAGAAAACTTCTTTTTTATTCATAACTTCAAAAATGTTATCCGCTAATTTTACTAATTAATTAATATTATTAGAACTTGAGCTAGCCAAAATTGCATTTAAATTTTTGGGAAGTTTTCTCAACCAAATTCTCTTTAAAATTTTTTCACTAAAATTTGAACCAGCTAACAACATTAATGACCGATAAAATTCAGAGGGCTTGCGATCACCCATTTCAGAATCATTTAAGATTTTATCAAGCTTTGAATTTTCACTAAGAGAATGTCGTTCTATTAAAACTTTTTTGAGTTCACTAAACTTGTTAGTGAGGGGATGGTTTTGGATAAAATCTAAAATTGTTACTATTACGTCTTGTGTAAGTGCTGTTATAATATGTTCGTATTTGGTATTCTCTTGAGTTATATTTTTGGTGCTAAATTGTGTTTCAGCGTATATAAACCACGCTTCTGGACAACTAGTCCAAAATTGTGGAAGTTTGACTGATGTTGCTGAAATTTCGTTTTGAGTGTAATTATCATACTGATTTGCAATATTTTGTTGTAAAGTGTCATTTGGTGTATTTATAAATGAATCATTTAGATTATTAGAAAGTGTAGATGTTTGTATTATGTTTTAGTGAAAGAAACATTATTGAATTAAATGAAAAGAGAGTTCACTAACAAAACAGTAAAATTAACTAGTAATTCTATGAAAAGAGAGTTTACAATAATAATAATAAAAATATATCTATATTTTAGTATACATACATAAAAGGTGATATTTTTATTCAAATACTTGCGAATATTTAGTTTGTTGCCGTTACTGATACTTATGCAATGGCTTTTGGTTGTCCTATACTATTGAATAATGCATTCGCATTTGATTCTTCTGTGGAGAAGCGTAAGAAGATTAAGCCGCTGATGATGATTTTTGTGCTTCAACTTGTTGCTCGTTGCTAGCGCTTATATTTAATTGGTAGTCTGGATCTTGATCAATATCGGTGTTAATATTATTGGACCGGGGGTGATTTTGATCGTAATGGCGTTTACGAATACTGCGTGTGGCACCTATTACGTTCGACGAAGCGACTTTTATTTGTAGCACTAGTGGAGTTTTATATTGATTTTTGATATACAATTACTGTTGCAGTTAGCTTGATTTAATGTTGTTCGCATGTGTTTCATAAATTTTAGAAGAAAGAACATATCAAACTTCAGAACTACGGTTAAAATACACCAAAAGTTAGATATTTTATGCGCTTATTATTTCTTTGCTTCCAGTCCTCAGATGGGCTCGTGAATGTTCTTTTAAATTTTCGCAACTCAATGTTGAATATTTCAATTGTACTTCACTTTTAGGTTAAAACACTAAACAAGAATGACGAGAAACTAGCTCAAATTCTGCAACTTCATTTGATGAAAAACGATTGTAAAATTTTACGCGATTACGCGCTATTAACGCTCGTGAGCTATTTAAAAGTCTGGCTGATCGCCGATGTAGTTATTGAAACCACGTTTTTATTTTATAGTAAAACTTTAAATTATATTTTTTAAAAAAGCCTAAAAGTATGCGTCAAATTCTTTCTTTATTTTTTTACAACAATGAAAATTTTTGAAAATTGAAAATCAATATTGAAACTTAAAATATTGATAATACATTTAAAAATTACCAAGTTTAAAGCAACTAAAATACAAAGTTAAATAAAAATAATAAGAACCCTACAAACATAACGCCAAGTAATACTCTACGATTCTCTAGAGATGGCAAATTAATTAGAAGAAGCCTATTCCTGTATGGTGGAAGATGAGTACTTGATTCCCAGTTGAGACCTCGTAATGCAAAAATTAAAAACCGTCTCTGGACCGACTCAATCCGATCAATATGGATTTGATAGATTGGAGACCAAACACATGAACAGTACTCAAGAATTGGACGTACCAGCGAGGTATAAAGGATCTTTGTGAAATAAGGGTCATCAAACTCTTTAGCCCAACGTTTGATAAAACCTAATACACTAGTTGCTTTGTTTATAGTGGTTGAAATATGTGTGGTAAAACTTAATTTCGGATCAAAAATAATACCTAGATCAGTTACAACAGATATCCGCTCCAAAGGGTTGCCGTTAAGTATATAAGATGGAAGGACAGGCTTCACACGGTGAAAATTTATTTGCTTACATTTAGAGCAATTCAAAAAAAGTAAATTTGCAGTACACCAGCTTTGAAATGAGTCAAGATCGGCCTGAAGCTGATTAAAACAGAACAAGTGTGAAGGCAGATATGTGTAACAAAGTTTTACTTCATCTGCGTACATAAAACCTCTAGAATGTTAGATAACCTTTGGTAAGTCGTTAATGAACAGGGTAAAGAGTAATGGACCCAAAAGGCTACCCTGGAGCACGCCCGAAGTTACATCAAATGACTCTGAAAGATTGTTGTTGAATAAAACTCGTTGAGTCCTATATTTAAGATAACTTGAAATCCAACTTAGTAAAGGCGCTGGAAAGCCCAGAAGATCAAGTTTGTGAACTAAGAGCTCGTGATTAACAGAGTAAAATGCTTTACTAAAGTCGTTGTAAATTACATCTGTTTGTTTGCAATCTAAAAAACCATTCATAAGAAAAGACGTAAATTCAAGCAAGTTGGTAGTTGTTGATTTCCATGCACAAAACCATATTGACAAGGTGATATTAAAGAGCTACACAAGTATTGAAGCTGGTATGTAATTATCTGCTCAAAAGTTTTAGGGATAGCTGAGATCTTAGCTATGCCTCTGTAGTTCTCAATATTAGACCTGCTACGTTTTTTATGCAAAGATATAATAAACGATTGTTTCCAAATATATGGGAATGATGCGGATTCCAGATGCAGTTTAAATAATTTAAAGATAGGCTCAGATAAGCTGACAGCACAGTACTTAAGTACACAACTGGGAACACCATCTGGATCCGGTGAAGAGATCGGTTTCAATGCAAGAAGATTATTAAGAACAGTATCTTTATCAATAAATGGGTTTAAAATATTATTAGAACTTTCCAAGCAATATGGATAAACATTAGACTGGACACATTGGGATAAAAAGGTTGATTTAAAGAATTCAGCAAATAAATCTGCGATTTCGTGATCAGAATTTGCGTTTTTGCACCCATAAGGAAAAGTAGATGGGAAACCCGAAGTTTTTCTTTTGGAATTAACAAATCTGTAGAAATGTTTCGGATTATTAGTAAATTGGAATTTGCAGCATGATAAGTAACCTTTATAACACTGGTGGACTGGTGGTTAAGACGATGAAAATTGGAGCGCGCCACTAAATATTTCGAAAAATCAATAGCTTTAACAGATCTTTTGAAACGCTTATAGAGTCTAGATTTAATATTATCAAGTCTTAATAGTTGCCTTGAGCACCAAGGTGGTTTACCAGTGGTGCTACTGGAATAACGAAGAGGGACACAGCTTTCAAAGAAAGCGTCAAGAGAGCTATAAAACAAGAAGTTCGGTGTGTACATCGTCTGTACATGCATAAAGACTCGACCAGTCATAGGCAGAAATCAATTTGTTGACTAGTACTATCTCAAGCGTAGGATGAAGAGGGTCTTCAGGAAGGGAGAATGGGGGAGTTCGGCGGTATATACGAGCAGCAGATAAACAATCTAAAATTGTGCAAAGCAAGCTTTACTGCTATGAATTCAATTTCATTTGTGGTCTCCAATAGCAGCAACTCAGATGAAAGTGTCGAGTCAACAGCACTAAGGACACCACCTGCTCTAGATCCCCGATCACGCCGATAAACTACATATTTACGTGAAAAGAGTTCAGAGTTAAAATTATCAGCTTTTAACCAGGTTTCAGTAAAAGCTATAACTTGAGAAGTAAAAATAAAACTATTCAGAAAAAAGGTACTTAATTTCGATCTAAGGCCGCGAACATTTTGGTAGGTGATGGTTATTTTTTCACTGCTTCCGCAGAGTTTTTTGCAGCTCCTGCGGCGTTACGTTTTTTTGTAAACAAATGCATAACTGAATGTTTCGGCCAGAATATATGTTCAAGAAATCTATCAAAATAAGCGTCTGGCTCTGATATTTTAAATGATGAAATATCCCTACAATAACTAAAATTAAATTTATACACGCCTATTTTAATAGGTTGTGAAATGTCACCACCTGTGTTGGTAGAACTGGAAGCAGCATTGTCATTAATGGTTGTTATATCATTAACCGCAGTAATTTCAACTTGAGTGTTAGCAGCAACATTTAATGTTGCATTATCGTGAGAAAACTTGTTTACAGCCATTAGCATTCGTGTTGACTTTATCAGCGGCGGCATTTGCAGTTTTTGCAGTTTTATTGGCAATGTCTTTAGCATTAAAGTTAACTGAACTGTTATTAGCAGTCGATCAATTAGCAGTATCAGCAGCATTAGCAGTATCGGCAGAACTGGCGTTAGCTACAGTAGATTTAGATTTATTAACAGTTACAGCTGGAGCCGCGAGCTGTTGGGCATAAGACATATTACTCTTTTCATTATCAGAGTTAGCAGTAAAAGCAATGTAGACGATGGCCCACAGCCCACAGTTATTTACAGCAGAATTAACACTTGCAAAAACTGGTGATCGGTCGAAAAAATGGTATTGCACACACTGTTGAACGGGGAGAACAAGAGACGGCGACAACGACACATGTGTAAGCGCGCAACTATTAATATCACTGCGCAATGTTTTCGCAGCATTGAGAGAGCTGACAACTCTTGACGGTTTTGTTGATACCATCAGTCGTCTCATCCACATAGCACATAGCCTTTGTTGTTTTTGTGAAAATTAGCTTTTGATTTAACATGAATGTTAATATCATTTTTTATTTCTGCAATTTGTTCAGTCAAAAGTTTAAGAATCACATCAATTGCAAGCAAGGCAGATTCTAGGCCAAATTTATGTGACGCCAAGACGGTGTCATATGCCTTACAAAGCTTGTCATAGGCATTTAAGCAATCCGTGCTCAAGTAACTGAGATGCCGGTTCTTAGCTAGCAATTCTACATCGTATGTAGACATGTTGCCTTCACAGCATGTACGATGGAAGAATTTTTTATAAAAGCCACCGCATGGCACAATTAGAGTCTCACTTCGGCCAAAACTCTTATCGCACTTAGCACAGAAACTATCCATTGCACCAATATTGGCAGAAAAAACAGAAAACCAAATAAAGTTTGCAGAGCGATAACACAACACGTCTGTACGGCACGACTTTCGGCAAAAAAAAAAAATAATAATAATGAATAATTTTCCAACTATTGACCTTTTCACTGAATTGTTATGTGCACAACGTATATTGATTTCTTGTGGAGAATCGCCCATAAAATAAATTTGCAAAAACGTGTAGTCGCTCTCTGGCAGTGGTAACAAAGAACCTGCTGTGTCATATATTTGAACTTGTATCTGTAAATGGAAAAAATGTATTGTAAAAATATATAAACTGCATATACTATTATAAACTTTAAAGGTTGGCATGAAAATTTCCCGAACTACTTTTGTTGCTCCAAATGATGTAATTTGGAAGCAGTCGTTGTATTGCTGAATATTCTTTAAAAAGTGTAGGGAAACTGTTACTATTCCTGAAACCAATAAGTACAATGACTCTGGAGGTGGAAGCAATGGTATTAATTTCACCTTTCCATTTGCGCAACACAATCCATTGGCTTAATTTCTGCCTTCTTATAGGAGGCATATTTAGTAAGACACAAACACACAATACTTTTAACTTAATAGAAATTTGTCGCTTTTAGATTTAGAAGTATTATAGATGAATAGCAAAGAGACGTTTACATATCAAGTGAAATTTTACAAAACTTGTTTTTGTGTAGGTATTCACTAAAAACCTTTGAAATATAAATGGGCGCGATTTATTTTTGTTCAAAAAATTACACTTTTTTGATTTTAAAATAATTCAATATAGATAAGCACAGATTTCATAAATTACTTACAAATTTTAATACGAAAATTTAAGAAAAGTAACTGTATTCTAAAAGAATACATTTAGGGATGCCATGAAAAATATTAAAAATGGACACTCAGTTACTTTGCCTTTACGATCAGCATACTCGTACAAATTAGCATAAAAAATATATTGAAGAATTAAATCTCCTTAGTGCACAAACTCTAACATATGCCACAAACATACAAAAAAATAGAATTTTATTTAAGAATTTTAAAGAAATGTTTAAAACTTTTTACAAAAAACTATTTTTCAAGAGACGTATGCATTCTTAACCATTTAATGTTGCATTAGCTTGGCAACACGCATAAATATTTATCAAGCTGATACGAAATGAAAATATCTACATGCATACATTCATACATACCTATAAACCTACGCCCGAAGTTAAAAACCGCAGCGAATGCAATGTACGTACATATGTACCTAGGTACATATGTGTCGCATCATGCCTCACTCAAAAGCAATTTGCACAAAATTTTTAGGTAAAAACTTTACTTTTGTTTAAACAATTTTGCTGATATAAGAAAGGAATCAAGTAATTTTTTATACAAAACGAAGGCAAATATTTTAAAGTTTTATGGCAAAGACGAAATATTCCAATCGATCCATCCATTTTGAATTTGTAGCTGTGTAAACAAAAATTTTATGATATTTTACTACAAAAATTGAGTTTTTAGACCTTTTTAGGCAATTTTTAAAATTCTTCTCTCCGTCAGATCGATTCCCGTACCTCAAAGAATATTCTAAAAAAATAATTAGCGAAATGGATCCAACCGTTCTCGAGATTCGAGCTTATTCCACAATTCAGGGACTTATTTTTATATTATAGATTATTATTTTATGCGCAGTGTTGATAAATCGTGTCGTGCCGTGTCGTTTATAATGTGTAAGTACTTTGAAAAAATAGTGTCCGTGCTGGTGTCGTGTCGGTGTCGGTCAATGTGAAAACGCCCAAACAGGTACACAGAGATAAAAGTCGCCTAAGCGGTTAAGCGCCAACTAATGATCATCATATTGTTACGAATATTATATAATGAAGTCTTTTGTATGGCAACCTAAACTAAACGGCTGTGCATGCTAGCGTAATCCTGGTGCTAAGCTCGCCGGATCGGGGTAGGTCTTGCCGCACTTATTGAAGTTACCTGACTACCTACAAAACGAAATATCATGCACTTTGACTAAAAAAACGGACCACAAAACACTACTCCTACAACCACTTATTCACTAAAACGGACGGACCAGATCGGACGTGGATAATTCCTCTGATCAACGCTGCCTTCTCCCCTGTTCTTCTCTTCCCTGCCCAACCATCATGAGATACTTACGCATAACCATCCCAACCAACTCAGTAAATCTAAGGTTAAGGCCATCTCACGATTAAGGAAAACGTTACACTAACATTTCAGACTCTTAAACAGTTTAATTCATTTACTAATAAGTATCGTGTAAGGCATGTTAGATGATCTAAAACTACCCTTTATGTAAGTATATTCATATAATTTTTATGTTACATACTAGTCGTTAGCTTAATTGTTTTCGCAAGAAAATTTGACTCTTTCAGGTCAGCCTAATGTCATATAATTATACTCAATTGAGCAGCGCTCACAGAGTATATTAACTTTGATTGGATAACGGTTGGTAGACTTCCATATATCAAAATGATCTGGGCGAAAAAAGAAATTCATTTAGCCATGTGCGCCCGTCCGTCCGCCCGTAAACACGATAACTTGAGTAAATTTTGAGGTATCTTGATAAAATTTGGTATGTAGGTTTCTGGGCGCTCATCTCACATCGCTATTTAAAATGAACAATATCGGACTATAACCACGCCCACTTTTTCGATATCGAAAATTTCGAAAAACCGAAAAAGTGCGATAATTCATTACCAAAGACGGATAAAGCGATGAAACTTTATAGCTGAGTTGAACTTATGACGCAGAATAGAAAATCAGTAAAATTTGGACAATGGGCGTGGCACCACCCACTTTTAAAAGAAGGTAATTTTAAAGTTTTGCAAGCTGAAATTTGGCAGCCGTTGAAGATATCATTATGAAATTTGGCAGGAACGTTACTCCTATTACTATATGTATGCTTAATAAAAATTATCAAAATCGGGGAACGACCACGCCCACTTAAAAAACAAAAAAATTTTTAGTCAAATTTTACCAAAAAATGTAATATCTTTACAGTATATAAGTAAATTATGTCAACATTCAACTCCAGTAATGATATGGTGCAACAAAATGCAAAAATAAAAGAAAATTTTAAAGTGGGCGTGGCTCCGCCCTGCCATAAGTCGAACAAAAATTAACCAATCCTTGTCAAATTTGGTAGGGGCTTAGTTTCTGGGACGATAACTTATTCCTGTGAAAAAGGACGAAATCGGTTGAAGCCACGTCCAGTTTTTATACACAGTCGAACGTCTGTCCTTCCGCTAGGCCGTTAACACGATAACTTGAGCAAAAATCGATATATCTTTACTAAACTCAGTTCACGACTTATCTGAACTCACTTTGTATTGGTATAAAAAATGGCCCAAATCCGACTATGACCACGCCCACTTTTTCGATATAGAAAATTACCAAATCATTCAAGGTTCGAATCGAGCTCAAGGCCAGAACAATAATTTTTTTCTAATGATAATTATTATGATGATAATCCATTTCGAAGGGTGGATCTATCTGCGTAGCTATGGCAGGTTGTCTGAAAAATTTTCTACTTACTATTCCAAAAACAAAATACAATTTTTCAAATTTAGAAAAATTAAAAAATAACAATAATTATCATTAGAAAAAAGTTATTGTTCTGGCCTTGAGCTCGATTCGAACCTTGAATGATTTATCAATAGGCCGATAAAAACAAAAACAATTGTTAATAAACCATGAGCACTGGGGAATGTCAAACAAAGTAATTGACAATATACAAAAATCCAGCATTATCAGTGATTTGCACCAGATGGCGCAACACTGAATAAATATAGTTGGTAAAAAGGAATAGAAGTAGCAAATTTGCCAGTCAAACAAACAACCGCTGTATAGCTAAATGGTTAGCGCAGCATGCCTAAAGCGTACTGATGATGAAGGCTTAGCACCCTTCGAAATGGATCTATCTGCGCAGCTATGGCAGGTTGTCTGAAAAATTTTCTACTTACTATTCCAAAAACAAAATAAAATTTTTCAAATTTAGAAAAATTAAAAAATAACAATAATTATCATTAGAAAAAAATTATTGTTCTGGCCTTGAGCTCGATTCGAACCTTGAATGATTTATCAATAGGCCGATAAAAACAAAAACAATTGAAAATTACCAAAGACGAAAAAAATGCCATAATTCTATACCAAATACGAAAAAAGGGATGAAACATGGTATTTTGGATTGGTTTATTGACGAAAAATATAACTTTAGAAAAAAACTTTGTGAAATGGGTGTGACACCTACCATATTAAGTAGAATGAAATGAAAAAGTTCTGCAGGGCGAAATAAAAAACCCTTGAAATCTTGACAGGAATACTGTTCGTGGTATTACATATAAATAAATTAGCGGTATCCAACAGATGATGTTCTGGGTCACCCTGGTCCACATTTTGGTCAATATCTGGAAAACGCCTTCACATATACAACTACCACCACTCCCTTTTAAAAGCCTCATTAATACCTTTAATTTGATACCCATATCGTTCAAACACATTCTAGAGTCACCCCTGGTCCACCTTTATGGCGATATATCGAAAAGGCGTCCACCTATAGAACTAAGCCCCACGCTCTTTTAAAATACTCATTAAAACCTTTCATTTGATACCTATATCGTACAAACACATTCTAGAGTCACCCCTGGTCCACCTTTATGGCGATATATCGAAAAGGGGACCACCTATAGAACTAAGCCCCACGCCCTTTTAAAATACTCATTAAAACCTTTCATTTGATACCGATATCGTACAAACATATTCCAAAGTCACCCCTGGTCCACCTTTATGGCGATATATCAAAAAGGCGTCCACCTATAGAACTAAGCCCCACGCTCTTTTGAAATACTAATTAAAACCTTTCATTTGATACCTATATCGTACAAACACATTCTAGAGTCACCCCTGATCCACCTTTATGGCGATATAACGAAAAGGGGTCCACCGATAGAACTAAGCCCAAGCCCTTTTAAAATACTCATTAAAATCTTTCATTTGATACCCATATCGTACAAACATATTCTAGAGTCACCCCTGGTCCACCTTTATGGCGATATATCGAAAAGGCGTCCACCTATAGAACTAAGCCCCATGCCCTTTTAAAATACTCATTAAAACCTTTCATTTGATACCCATATCGTACAAACATATTCCAAAGTCACCCCTGGTCCACCTTTATGGCGATATATCAAAAAGGCGTCCACCTATAGAACTAAGCCCCACGCCCTTTTAAAATAATCATTAAAACCTTTCATTTGATACCCATATCGTACAAACACATTCTAGAGTCACCCCTGGTCCACCTTTATGGCGATATATCGAAAAGGCGTCCACATATAGAACTAAGCCCCACGCCCTTTGAAAATACTCATTAAAACCTTTCATTTCATACCCATATCGTACAAACATATTCTAGAGTCACCCCTGGTCCAATTTTAAGGCGATATCTCGAAAAGGCGACCACATATAGAACTATGTCCCACTCCCTTTTAAAAAGACTCATTAACACCTTTCATTTGATACGCATATCGTACAAACAAAGTCTAGAGTCACCCCTGGTCCACCTTTATGGCGATATCTCGAAAAGGCGACCACCTATACCACTACCCCCACTCCCTTTTAAAACCCTCATTAATACCTTTAATTTGATTCCCATGACCTACAAAAACATTCTAGAGTCACCCATGGTCCACCTTATGGCGATATCTCGAAACGGCGTCCACCTATGGAACTAAGGATCACTCCCTTTTAAAATACTCATTAACACCTTTCATTTGATACCCATATCGTACAAACAAATTCTAGAGTAAACCCTGATCCACCTTTATGGCGATATCCCTAAATGGCGTGCACCTATAGAACTATGGCCCACTCCCTCATAAATACTCTTTAAATTCATTTGATGCACATGTCATACAAACACATTCCAGGGTTACCCTCGGTTAATTTTCCTACATGGTTATTTTCCCTTATGTTGTCACCATAGCTCTCAACTGAGTATGTAATGTTCGGTTACACCCGAACTTAGCCTTCCTTACTTGTTTTTGAATGAAAATGTTACTATATATGTATGTCTACCGTTTTTAACATGAATCGGAGTAATTATGTAAGTATTAAAATAAAAACCACTAGGTAGTGGAGAAGCAAAAGAAATAAAATTCATCCATGGTTTTCATCCTAATCGGTCAATTGAAAAAAAATAAATGTCAGAAGAGTAGCTGGACTCATAAAAGAAAGAGATGAGCAAGAAATCAAATTACCTAGAAGGTAAGGAGAATTAAAAGCTATCGTGCTCCAAGACTTACGAGACCGCCAACAAAAAATCAGTCAAGCTACTCTTTTACATAAACCAAAATGAAAGATGAGCGAAAAATCAATCCATACGTTAGATATTAAGAGTAATTTAATAAGAGTATATACTTACATCGCATTTTCTCGATCAGATGCAGCAGGCGCCTGTTGTTGTAGTTGATCGACGAACATAAGCTGTATGTGTAAAACGTAGTTTTTTTTTCTGGAATGGAATTTTTCACTCACCTACCTAACACACTTTGCCATACTTAGCAAATTATTAATGAATGAACGTGGTTATACATATTTAACTGATTTACTACTTTTCTTCTTAATTTAAAGATTTTTGTTTTTGCACTTTAAGAAAAAATCTCTCTCGAAACTCTTATATTGCTATTTACACATTTTTCTAACGCTATTAATATGACCAAAAATTAATTCTGAATTTATGCAGGGAAATGAATATTCGGTGTGAAGGAATTTTAACACAATTAACTTGTAATTGACTAATATTTATAGGAAAACAGTTTTTCCTTCTTAGGTCGTTATCAAACTTAAATCAATTATCTTCCTTCTTTATCTACTGTGCAGATCAGCCCTCTTAATTCCGGGTGAAGTCCTTGCGCCGCCGGGACTAGAATTAAGTAACACTTTAATTGGTATTGGATGATAACTTTGTTAGGTCCACTTTCGAATTCGCAGCAAGCTGTTCTGCTAGAAAATCTGAGTGGCTCAATTCCTAAAGGAAGGATGTATATTTTTCCAAATGGCTCGTCCGAAGTACCAAAAAAAATGTGACTGCTTTATTACAAGGCGTATGGCTAGGTTTGTTTAGCTAATCTAGTCGTATCTCTCGGGCTAGTTTCTTGTAAAAAAGTTATCTGCGTGGTTGTCGAAAATTTGCACAAATACTTTATTCGCGTTATCTAACTATGCTTTCACGCGTTAAAATCTTTGCAAAAAAGAACAAACGTTTGTCACAACTAGCGATGGTTTCGGATCGTTTTCAGAACGCGTGTCGACTCTTCAGCAGCTCCACCAGAAAGAAAAAGTAAAAAGCAACTCCGCACACGCCTGTTAGTCTCCTTTTCAGTTGACATTCTTTTATGAATGGTCTTTCTGCAATATCGTAAATTGATCAGGGTGACCAGCTGTAATGTAACAAATTAATAAAATAATGTTTTGACTTTGGAAGTCTGATCAGTATTAATTTTATTAAAGAAATTCATTACTATTTATACAAAAGTTCTTAACCTATGCATATATACATACTTACATTAATATTTACATACTAAAGGTGCATGACTCAATAGTGAGGAATGCTTGTCAGCAAATTATTGACCTACATATTGTCAATATGATTCCCGCTTGAGCAGTTCGGTACGGCCCATTATTGCATTAGGTGACTTAGTGAAAGCGAATGAACTTATGGTAGTTACCTGGGTCAATGAACGAGCGTTTGTAATGTTAAGCGTGTTTGAAATGGGGTGAATTCCACGCGATACTACACCATCGGCCTTTTAAGTTAGCGTATATAAATTTATGCTTAACTATAGACGGTCACTCCAATGTCGCTGTGATAAGTTGTTTCATTTTTCGTTGAATGACCCAGTCAACTTAGTTTGTTACCAAATAATTTTTGCATTCAGTTGTAATTTATGTCATAGTGGTAACTTGATATTATAAGTTTATATGTTTTCTTTTTGCTTTTATTCGTTTGCATTTGCTTTACATACCATGCCCGTTATGCTCATGCTCGCTTTTTCATAATAAGCTAACTTTTTCTATTTTTTTTTTTGTGAATTAATGGTAACTGGATACCAATAAGAATTGTTTGCTTTTGTTTATTGACGAGTAAATTGGAATACTATTGTTGAAACTGCTTTTTTTTTTTTGTTGTTAAATTAATGTGAGTGATTTATATATTTTATATTGGGGAAGCCTATTCTTATGGACTATTATTTCCTTATTTTATAGGTAGGTTGAAAGTAGAAATGTTTCCTATTTCTATTTTCTAATCTATTTAGAATGAAATATATTTTTTGTTAGTAAAAATATTTTTCCTAAAATTATGACCTCTTTAAAACTAGGTTGCCAAACTGAAGAATCTTATACTTATATATGGGGTACTCCATCCCATTTCGACCAATTTTGAACCCGACCGCTTTAGAATTGGCTGAAAGTTTTTCTTCTTTTTCTAGCTTACGAAAGACGTTTTTCAGAAGTTTTTCAAAATTTTTCATCCAACTCAAAAAAAGTTATGAATTTAAAAAAAAAACACAGTTTTTGTTTTCAAAATGCTATAACTTTTTCAAAAATTGACCTTTTGGGATCTTTTTTTTTAAATATTTGTTTTTTTTTTTTTCAAAATATTTAGAACTTATTTTGAGTTGGAAAACGGTGTTTTTTTCAAAATGCTAGAACTTTTTCAAAAATTCACCGTTTGGGATCATTTTTTTTTAATATGTTTTTAAATGTACTTTTCGGAAAAAATACAAAAAAAATTTTAAAGTTTTTTTTTTGCAATTAAATACATAAAAAAAAATTCTCGGCCCACTCCGGGATTAGTGGGGATGATTGCAGAATTGATTGAAGTTTTTAATGAGAAAAAAAGGGCGAATTCGAAAAATCACGAAAAACTGAAAAATTACAAAAAGAAAACTTTAAAATTTTTTTTGAATTTTTTCCGAAAAGTATATTTAAAAACAAATTTAATAAAAAAAAAGATCCCAAACGGTAAATTTTTGATAAAGTTATAGCATTTTGAAAACAAAAACGGTGTTTTTTTTTTAATTCATAAATTTTTTTGAGTTGGATGAAAAAATTTGAAAAACTTCTGAAAAACGTCTTTCGTAAGCTAGAAAAAGACGAAAAACTTTCAGCCAATTCTAAAGGTGTCGGGTTCAAAATTGGTCGAAATGGGATGGAATACCCCATATATTTCTTTAATTATTTCTATTAGATAACATCTTTTCATTGTTATTTCATTTCATTAGGGTTACTTTAAACTTGTTAAAAAAAAAAATATGTTGCTAATTATACGGAAATCTATAATATGAAATATGTAACTAATTAATAATGCAGTAATTTAGGAGTTGTGATTGACGGAAGAGCAAGGTAGTTTATATTAGTGGTAGTAGTTTAGCTAGTTAGCGGAAGGGGGGTACAGTGGATGCAAAATTTATTCGATTTAATTTATTTTTCACATTTTTCCAGCAATTTATTTGATCTTATTTGTCATGCGATTTCTGCAGCGGCCACCAAGACAGAATCGTCATGACTTTTATGAAGAATTATTTTTATTTTTATACCGGGATTGTCACATGTACAACCTCTTTGGTTAATGTAATTATCTGATCTTTGAGAACTTGGGTAACAATTAATATTTTATAAATTCGCCTACTGCAGTAAATATTCAATTCTTAATCACCAATTTGTCCCTCAGGACAATTGCGTTTTTCCTTATAAATTTCAAGTCCTGGATTGCCGGCATTTCTTTTATGCCTGGTCGAATATTGTCCTAAGTCGCTACCATTTTTCTATCCTAAGGTGAAAACGAGCGTGACTAGTCTTTTGTTGCAAATTTATATAGCGCTTCACATTTATTTTTATATGTTCTCTTTGTGACTTTTCTTCATTATTTTTTTTTTTGTTGTTAATATTGGCTGGTTGTGAAAAAAAAATTTTTTCATATGTCCACTGACGCAAATTTTACTAGGGCTATTTTATAAATCTTTTCCTTTGACAGCCTTCACGCATGTTATTTTGATAACTTCCATGGAAACTACTACTGTGAGGTATGCAAATTATTGATTTGCCATTAACTTTGGGCAAGTCTAATGAAGCTGCCTTTAATGTCGTTTGCGACATTTTGAGGGTTCCTCTTTAAAGGTTTATTTATTTATTTTTAATTATTTGTTGCTCTTTCTCAGCTTTGGCTTTGATTTTGAGTAAAATGTGCTAAAGTGGATGTTTGTAAATCGGGGGAAAAAATTTTAGATACGGTGTTGAACGGGTTTTAGTTGTCTGTAATTATGCTTCATATATTTCTTTAGTATTGTGGCTATTGTAATGATCAATAGCCCCATTATACAAAGCAAAACGGCTAGCCAAATATATGGAGTATTTGGTGTAATTCCTGTCTCTGGTTCAGCTGGTGGTTCATATTTTATTAGTCTATTCTCTGGTACTTCCGAATTTTCTTTCCCTAATTCATATCCCGCTATCGCTATCAGGATGCCGTGGGCAATCTTTGTCCACCAAGCCATGTTGAATTTTTCCTATAACTATTTTTCCTGCTTCTCTGTGAAAAAAAATTTTTGTTTTATTCTATATCATATGCCTTCCATGTAACTTAATTATTTTTTTTCTTTTTCTTATTTAATTAGGCTTGTTATTATTTAGAAAAAAAATCTTTATTCTTAAAGAAAAATTTTGTTAAATTTAACATTCCTAATTCAGATATTTCAAATTTTCTTATAAAATTTTCAAAATATTAATTTTACAAACTATTGAAAAAACTTATTTATGTTATTTTTTTTTTGTTTAATTAATTTTACAAAATAATTAACATTTTTCTTTAAATTTTAGAAATAATAGTTTTTTTTCAATTTACAAATTATTTTAAAAATTTATTTTTATGCCATTTTGCTATTTTGATTTATTTAATGAACATTATAGAAAATTTGTTTCTAAAATTTTTTATTTTCTTAAAAAAAGTTTTTAAATTTAATATTTTTGACATTTTTCTTAAAATTGAAATTTATTTTATTTTTTTTGTTGAATTTACTTTACAAAGTATTGTTTAAAATTGAATTTTATGCTATTGTTATTTTTCTATGCCATTTTGGGCTTCAATCTTTTTCTTATTTTTTGGTTTAGTTTGTGTCATTTTCAAAGCTGACATCAAACTTTTGTAAAAAAATGTTGTTCATCCTACCATTTAAAAAAAAATTCGTAAGCAAAAACAAAGTTTTTGCTCATGGTTTAGCATTCCTGAGGCCGCTCAATTGATTCTAAAAATACTTATAAGACCTGCTCTCCGCCAGTCATGCTGCCAATTGGATGATCCTTCAGAATATTGCTGTAATTTAAATCCGCTTATTCCACTTCCTTATGCGTTTATTGAAATAATTGCTAGTAAACCGCTGCTAGTCAGGCTGTTTTATGTCTGTTGTCGGTCTTTATCCAGGTTAACATTGCCTTGTGTTTTTAACTATTGCCATGAAATATTTAATTATCGCCAAATGACCAAATAATGCCTTGTGACAAAATTTTCCTTTTTTGTTTTTAATCCTCGTTCTTGTTAGTAATCCTTATAGGATTTTTATTGTTTAATAATCCTTTTTAGGATTATTTAAGTACTTTACTAACTTTTAAGGCTGGCAGGATCTTTTCCAGTCAGATCTTTTTTAGCAGTTGTGCTGATTTGATCTGAACTGGCAGGATCGCCATGTAATGAGGCGAATCCTGCTTCTTTATTAACGCGACAGGCTCCTCTGACCAGCTAGATCTTTAGCAGTTTTGCTAATTCCGATCTAGACTGGCAGGATCGCCATGTAATGTAACAAATTAATAAAAGAATGTTTTGACTTTGGAAGTCTGATCAGTATTCATTTTATTAAAGAAACTCATTACAATTTATACAGAAGTTCTTAACCTATGCATATATACATACTTACATTAATATTTACATACTAAAAGTGCATGACTCAATAGTGAGGAATGCATGTCAGCAAATTATTGACCTACATATTGTCAATATGATTCCCGCTTGAGCATTTCGGTATGACGCATTAATGCATTAGGTGACTTAATGAAAGCGAATGAACTTATGGTAGTTACCTGGGTCAATAAACGAACGTTTGTAATGTTAAGCGTGTTTGAAATGGGGTGAGTTCCACGCGATACTACACCATCGGCCTTTTAAGTTAGCGTATATACTTTTATGCTTAACTATAGACGGTCACTCCAATGTCACTGTGATAAGTGTGTCGTGTTGTTTCATTTTTCGTTGAATGACCCAGTCAACTTAGTTTGTTACCAAATAATTTTTGCATTCAGTTGTTATTTATGTCATAGTGGTAACTTGATTTATAAGTTTATATGTTTTCTTTTTGCTTTTATTCGTTTGCATTTGCTTTACATACCATGCCCGTTATGCTCATGCTCGCTTTTTCATAATAAGCTAACTTTTTCTATTTTTTTTTTTGTGAATTAATGGTAGCTGGATACCAATAAGAATTGTTTGCTTTTGTTTATTGACGAGTAAATTGGAATGCTATTGTTGAAACTGCTTTTTTTTTGATGTTAAATTAATGTGAGTGATTTACATATTTTATATTGGGTAAGCCTATTCTTATGGACTATTATTTCCTTATTTTATAGGTAGGTTAAAAGTAGATATGTTTCCTATTTCTATTTTCTAATCTATTTAGAATGAAATATATTTTTTGTTAGTAAAAATATTTTTCCTAAAATTACGACCTCTTTAAAACTAGGTTTCCAAACTTAAGAATCTTATACTTATATATGGGGTACTCCATCCTATTTCGACCAATTTTGAACCCGACCCCTTTAGAATTGGCTGAAAGTTTTTCTTCTTTTTCTAGCTTACGAAAGACGTTTTTCAGAAGTTTTTCAAAATTTTTCATCCAACTCAAAAAAAGTTATGAATTTAAAAAAAACACCGTTTTTGTTTTCAAAATGCTATAACTTTTTCAAAAATTGACCTTTTGGGATCTTTTTTTTTGGTCGAAATGGGATAGAATATCCCATATATTTCTTTAATTATTTCTATTAGATAACATCTTTTCATTATTGTTTCATTTCATTAGGGTTACTTTAAACTTGTTAAAAAAAAAATATGTTGCTAATTATACGGAAATCTATAATATGAAATATGTCACTAATTAATAATGCAGTAATTTAGGAGTTGTGATTGACGGAAGAGCAAGGTAGTTTATATTAGTGGTAGTAGTTTAGCTGGTTAGCGGAAGGGGGGTACAGGATGTAAAATTTACTCGATTTAATTTATTTTTCACATTTTTCCAGCAATTTATTTGATCTTATTTGTCATGCGATTTCTGCGGCGGCCACCAAGACAGAATCGTCATGACTTTTATGAAGAATTATTTTTAATTTTATACCGGAATTGTCACATGTACAACCTTTGGTTAGTGTAATTATCTGATCTTTGAGAACTTGGGTACCAATTAATATTTTATAAATTCGCCTACTGCAGTAAATATTCAATTCTTAATCACCAATTTTTCCCTCAGGACAACTGCGTTTTTCCTTATAAATTTCAAATCCTGGATTAGCGGCATTTCTTTTATGCCTGGTCGAATATTGTCCTAAGTCAATAACTTCCTCAACAATCTGGTTGCTTGAAAATTTCCTACGCTACCATTTTTCTATCCTAAGATGAAAACGAGCGTGACTAGTCTTTTGTTGCAAATTTATATAGCGCTTCACATTTATTTTTATATGTTCTCTTTGTGACTTTTCTTCATTATTTTTTTTTTGTTGTTAATATAGGCTGGTTTTGAAAAAAATTTTTTTTCATATGTCCACTGACGCAAATTTTACTAGGGCTATTTTATAAATCTTTTCCTTTCACAGCCTTCAAGGATGTTATTTTGATAACTTCCATGGAAACTACTACTGTGAGGTATGCAAATTATTGATTTGCCATTAACTTTGGGCAAGCCTAATGAAGCTGCCTTTAACTCATTAAACGCTAGTGTTACATATATGTAACGTTTAAAGCACTAAATTTATATACGATTTTTCAAAATTGCAATTTTAAATGTTTCAAACTTTTAAATAAGAATCGCAGTAAACATAGCAAAGAGTGAGAGTGCACTACAGTTTAGCTCTTCTGTTTAGTATAACAAAAGCAATAGAGCGTTGAAGACGATGCAAATTTCACATACGTAAAAAAACTATCCAAATGGGAACACGCTATCGGTAAGTAGTAATTTTAGCAAAGTGCAAGACATTATGTGAAAGCTTTGTTCTACATATTTTAATAATTTTATGAATGCATGTGTTCGTATAAAAAAAGATATGAAAATAACTATACTTATAAGTTTTTTTTTCGTTTCTTGTAAGCGTGACATATATGACACGCTCGCGGGTTCGCTTTATGTATAAACATTTATATAAAGATTTGTGCGGTCAATGTAAAAGTATAATATTTGTTGGTTACCAGGGAAAAACTATCTGTCGAGGATATTTGCGCCGTTTTGGAGGAATTCAATAACAATGAAGAAGATGAAGTGAAAGCTATTTATATCGAGGCACCTGATGCGGGCGCTCTTTCAGGTGAAGATTCAAGTGATGAAGACGGGGGAAGTTTAGAAAACTTGCCGCATACACAGCTTGTAGAGGAGAGTGAAGTAGTAATAAGAAAAAAGACCGACGTCGAAGAGAACCCCGACTTCAATATAGATACTGAAATTTTAGACTACTTGAATCATTCCCTGTCGGATTTAGAAGTAAACCTTTTGGAAGAATCATTTTCTTCTGAGAAAGCACCCGAAAAGCCGAGTACATCGCTGTCACCTCAAAAGCCAATAATCGTCGTCGCAAGGCAGCTTCAACGCAACCACATAGTAAGGCGAAGAGAACCAAGCCATCCTTTTCATGGGTCGACGATAACACCCAACATAGAGTTCCAATTTTTCCTAACGGTAATTACAGTGACTGCACCAACTTAGAGCCATGCGAGCAGTTCCAAAAGTTTTTTGATGACGATTTATTGCAAATGCTATGTGACGAGTCAAACAGGTATTCAGTCCTAAATAATAATGGGAACCCAAATATTACAGTGAGAGAAATGAAGGTCTTTTTGGGAATTATGATAATAAGTGGATATACCTATTCTCCAAACAAAGAAGCATATTGGAGCGTTGACAAAGATATTCAAAATGGTGTTATTATTGACTCGATGAGACGTGATCGTTTTCGAGTGATTTTCATAATCTTGCACTTTATTGACCCAGAAAAGATAGATTTATCAGACAAAATATGGAAATTGAGACCCATAACGGATGCTCTGAAGGTGAAGTTCGCAAAAAACTTTCATCCAGAACAGAATTTGTCCTACGATGAATCAATAGTGGAATACTACGGCAGGCATGGTTGTAAACAATTTATTAGAGGCAAACCATTGAGATTTGGATATAAAATGTGGTGCCTAAATACGCCTTCCGGCTATCTGCTAAACTTTGAGATGTATCAGGGGAAAAACCTTAGAACAAACGAGGAATACGCTGCAGGCTATGGAAAGAACGCTGCTCCTTTATTTTCAATGATTGATGAATTTGATGAAACGTGGAAGCCACTTCCCTTTCGATTCTTTTTTGATAATCTCTTCACTTCAATACCTGTTTTAGTTGGACTAAAAAAATATGGATATGAAGGAACTGGAACCATTCGTCAAAATTATATACCAAACTCTTGTCCTTTTCCACTGAAGGATAAGTTGAAGAAAATGGAACGCGGTTATATTGCTAGTTCTCGGATTTCTGAGTGTGGTATTATAGTCACAAAATGGGTAGACAATGCAGCAGTTTCCATCGCATCAACTTTATTTGGAAAGGAGCCAGTCGGGAAAGCTATAAGGTACTCTAGAGCTTAACATTCAAAGGTTCAGGTTCAAATTCCAAATGCTGTTGTAATGTACAATAAGAATATGGGTGGCACGGACCGCATGGACCAAAACGTCAACGCTTACCGGATCGGAGCTAGAGGAAAAAAGTGGTGGTTTTCAATTTTTACATGGTTGGTTGATGTATCCATTCAAAATGCTTGGCTCCTACATAGAAGAGGCGGACAAGGGTTAACCCAACTACAGTTTAGAAGAAGTATTGCTAATCACTTTTGTCGCACTTACGGAGAAGTCCGAGGTCCATGGGGATTTAGACGTCCGGAATCTCAAAAATGTTAATTTTCATGTTAGCATGAAAAATTTTATTACATAATAGAAACACGCGAGTGTTACATATATGTCACGGGTCGTTCAGACTCATCAGGATAGAGGTTGAAACTTTTAGTTGCAGTTTTGGGTACATATCAGTCCTTGTAGTAACCACAAAAAATTTGGTTGTTCTAACTTTGCTATTTATCTTTCGCGTTTAATGGGTTAATGTCGTTTGCGACATTTTGAGGGTTCCTCTTTAAAGGTTTATTTATTTATTTTTAATTATTTGTTGCTCTTTCTCAGCTTTGGGTTTGATTTTGAGTAAAATGTGCTAAAGTGGATGTTTGTAAATCGGGGGAAAAAATTTTTAGATACGGTGTTGAACGGGTTTTAGTTGTCTGTAATTATGCTTCATATATTTCTTTAGTATTGTGGCTATTGTTAGTATTGTGGTTATATTCAAAGGTCTTTGGGGATTTCCTGCCGCTGGTTGGCCATAATATATACTAACTGCCTCAGGCTTAATTATATCCCGAAGTCTTGGCACACGGTTAGGGTTATTTTCATTCCGAAGGCCGGCAGAAGCTCTCATGTATCACCTAAGGATTTCAGGCCAATCAGTCTCTCGTCGTTTCTTCTTAAGACGTTTGAGCGGTTGATTGACCTGTACCTACGGGAAAGGATACCTCGGGGGTTACTGTCGGCTTCACAGCATGCGTACTGCAAGGGCAGATCGACGGAAACGGCTCTCCATTCGATTGTAAAGCAAATAGAGGGGTCCCTAGAACACAAAGAGTATGCTCTGTGTGCCTTTCTAGACATCGAGGGAGCTTTTACCAATGTCTTACCGGGGGCAATCGAAAGAGCTCTGGTGGGTTTAGGAGTCGAGGCGGCTCTGGTTGAATTTATTAGCAAACTTCTATGCGGCAGAATTGTCGCAGCGGAGTGGGGAGGGGCCATACTTAAGAGGAAGGTGTGCAGGGGCACGCCACAGGGGGGTGTCCTATCTCCTCTCCTCTGGGTTGTGGTAGTCAACGAGCTTCTTGTGGAGCTGGAAGCCAATAGTTGTCGGGTGGTTGCCTATGCAGATGACCTCGCTATCCTAGTCAGAGGCAAATTTCTGGGTACCCTGCGCGATGTTCTGCAGGTCTACCTGGAAACTGTGGCTAGGTGGGCTGAATCATGTGGATTGGCGGTCAACACGGGAAAAACGGAATTGGTCCTTTTCACAAGGAGATATAAGATGCCCGATTTCAGAACTCCCTCGATTGGAGGGGTACCGTTGGTACTTTCTGATAGGGTTAAATATTTGGGGATTGTTTTGGACAAGAAACTGTCCTGGAGACCCAATGTGGAAGATCGGGCCAGGAAGGCCGCCATTGCCTTGTACTGCTGCAGAGGAGCTATCGGTAAGAGATGGGGACTCTCGCCAAGAATAGTACACTGGCTTTATGAGATGGTGGTCAAACCGATTCTGCTATATGGGGTGCTGGTCTGGTGGAAAGCACTGGACACCGCGAGCACCTCCAAAATGTTAGTGTCAGTGCAACGGACGGCGCTGATCGGTATCAGTGGCGCTCTCAGAACAACACCTACCTTTGCACTGAACGTCATGCTGAACATATACCCAGTAGATATTGCGGGAAAGGCGGCCGCGGCAAGGTCGTTGGTCAGGCTTCGTGATATGGTATATCGACTTTCTGACCGCAGACACTCTAGCCTTCTTACCAGTTTCGACTTCATCCCGGACAGAACGGACTACTGTATGTCGATAACTGCTCCCTATACAACCTTCACCCCAGTTATTCCAGAGAGAGAGGATTGGGGAAGAGGAATTATCTGGGGCATGGGACCAGTTAACTTGTTCACGGATGGGTCAAAGCTGGATGGAAAGGTTGGTGGGGGGGGGGGGGGGGGGGGGGGGGGGTCTTTTGTCAAGAGCTAAATTTAAGCCGCAAGTTTAAGTTTTCTGATCACTGCAGTGTATTCCAAGCGAAAATTGCTGCGATTAAGGATGCGGTGGATGGAATGCTATCCAGTGCTACCACGGTTAGGGAATTTAACATCTACTCTGATAGTCAAGCGGCTATCAAGGCCTTGAGCTCAACTACAGTGCGATCGAGGGTGGTCTGGGAGTGCCTGACCTCGCTTGCGATTGCATCGAATTATTTTACAATTAAGATTATCTGTGTCCCGGGCCATAGTGATATCCCGGGTAACTGTCAGGCGGATCTCTTAGCCCGCATCGGTACAACTGAACCGGATGAAGATGGCTGTAGGGATTTCGGGATCCCGCTGGCCACCTGTGGATTGCTCCTCCATAGCTGGGCCTCGAATCAGCTCAGCAAACGTTGGGCGGATACCACGTCTTGCAGGGTAGCAAGATCTTTCTGGCCAAAAGTGGATGGCAGGAGGTCTGCTGAAATAATTGGGTTCACTAAGGCTCACCTATCAATGGTCATTGGGGTTTTGACAGGGCACTGTTCCATGGGTATCCATGCGGTACGTCTCAATATACTGGAAACTCCATCCTGCTGCAGCTGTATGGAGGATGATGAGGTGGAATCACCAAATCACTTTATGCTTGATTGTCCAGCTTTTGCCAGAACTAGGCGAAAGTACTTCGGTCGCAACTCACTTGGATCTCCTGAGGATATATCCAAAGTTGATATCGGTATCATTCGGAGCTTTATCGTTGCTACCCAACGATTCTCTAAGTAGCTAGATCTAAGTCACCGTTATTTTTGGTGTATGTGGTATCACAACGGACCTTCTTGTTGTCCAAATGAGCTATCCTTATCAGGGCAGCTACCACCTAACCTATCCTATCCTATTATAATGATCAATAGCCCCATTATACAAAGCAAAACGGCTAGCCAAATATCTGGAGTATTTGGTGTAATTCCTGTCTCTGGTTCAGCTGGTGGTTCATATTTTATTAGTCTATTCTCTGGTACTTCCGAATTTTCTTTCCCTAATTCATATCCGGTTATCGCTCTCAGGATGCCGTGGGCAATCTTTGTCCACCAAGCCATGTTGAATTTTTCCTATAACTATTTTGCCTGCTTCTGTGTGAAAAAAAATGTTTGTTTTATTCTATATCATATGCATTCCATGTAACTTAATTATTTTTTTTCTTTTTCTTATTTAATTAGGCTTGTTATTATTTAGAAAAAAAATCTTTATTCTTAAAGAAAAATTTTGTTAAATTTAACATTCCTAATTCAGATATTTCAAATTTTCTTATAAAATTTTCAAAATATTAATTTTACAAAGTATTTAAAAAAACTTATTTCTGTTATTTTTTTTTGTTTAATTAATTTTACAAAATAATTAACATTTTTCTTTAAATTTTAGAAATAGTAGTTTTTTTTTTCAATTTACAAATTATTTTAAAAATAAATTTTTATGCCATTTTGCTATTTTTATTTATTTAATAAACATTATAGAAAATTTTTTTCTAAAATTTTTGATTTTCTTAAAAAAAGTTTTTAAATTTAATATTTTTGACATTTTTCTTAAAATTGAAATTTTTTTTTTTTTTTTTGTTGAATTTACTTTACAAAGTATTGTTTAAAATTGAATTTTATGCTATTGTTATTTTTCTATGCCACTTTGGGCTTCAATCTTTTTCTTATTTTTTGGTTTAGTTTGTGTCATTTTCAAAGCTGACATCAAACTTTTGTAAAAAAATGTTGTTCATCCTACCATTTAAAAAAAAATCGTAAGCAAAAACAAAGTTTTTGCTCATGGTTTAGCATTCCTGAGGCCGCTCAATTAATTCTAAAAATACTTATAAACCTGCTCCGCCAGTCATGCTGCCAATTGGATGATCCTTCAGAATATTGCTGTAATTTAAATCCGCTTATTCCACTTCCTTATGCGTTTATTGAAATAATTGCTAGTAAACCGCTGCTAGTCAGGCTGTTTTATGTCTGTTGTCGGTCTTTATCCAGGTTAACATTGCCTTGTGTTTTTAACTATTGCCATGAAATATTTAATTATCGCCAAAAGATCAAATAATGCCTTGTGTGTTTAACTATCGCCATGAAATATTTAATTATCGCCAAATGACCAAATAATGCCTTGTGACAAAATTTTCCTTTTTTGTCTTTAATCCTCGTTCTTGTTAGTAATCCTTATAGGATTTTTATTGTTTAATAATCCTTTTTAGGATTATTTAAGTACTTTACTAACTTTTAAGGCTGGCAGGATCTTTTCCAGTCAGATCTTTTTTAGCAGTTGTGCTGATTTGATCTGAACTGGCAGGATCGCCATGTAATGAGGCGAATCCTGCTTCTTTATTAACGCGACAGGCTCCTCTGACCAGCTAGATCTTTAGCAGTTTTGCTAATTCCGATCTAGACTGGCAGGATCGCCATGCAATGTAACAAATTAATAAAAGAATGTTTTGACTTTGGAAGTCTGATCAGTATTCATTTTATTAAAGAAACTCATTACAATTTATACAGAAGTTCTTAACCTATGCACATATACATATTAATATTTACATACTAAAGGTGCATGACTCAATAGTGACGATTGCATGTCAGCAAATTATTGACCTACATATTGTCAATATGATTCCCGCTTGAGCATTTCGGTATGACGCATTAATGCATTAGGTGACTTAGTGAAAGCGAATGAACTTATGGTAGTTACCTGGGTCAATGAACGAACGTTTGTAATGTTAAGCGTGTTTGAAATGGGGAAAGGCGGCCGCGGCAAGGTCGTTGGTCAGGCTTCGTGATATGGTATATCGACTTTCTGACCGCAGACACTCTAGCCTTCTTACCAGTTTCGACTTCATCCCGGACAGAACGGACTACTGTATGTCGATAACTGCTCCCTATACAACCTTCACCCCAGTTATTCCAGAGAGAGAGGATTGGGGAAGAGGAATTATCTGGGGCATGGGACCAGTTAACTTGTTCACGGATGGGTCAAAGCTGGATGGAAAGGTTGGTGGGGGGGGGGTCTTTTGTCAAGAGCTAAATTTAAGCCGCAAGTTTAAGTTGTCTGATCACTGCAGTGTATTCCAAGCGAAAATTGCTGCGATTAAGGATGCGGTGGATGGAATGCTATCCAGTGCTACCACGGTTAGGGAATTTAACATCTACTCTGATAGTCAAGCGGCTATCAAGGCCTTGAGCTCAACTACAGTGCGATCGAGGGTGGTCTGGGAGTGCCTGACCTCGCTTGCGATTGCATCGAATTATTTTACAATTAAGATTATCTGGGTCCCGGGCCATAGTGATATCCCGGGTAACTGTCAGGCGGATCTCTTAGCCCGCATCGGTACAACTGAACCGGATGAAGATGGCTGTAGGGATTTCGGGATCCCGCTGGCCACCTGTGGATTGCTCCTCCATAGCTGGGCCTCGAATCAGCTCAGCAAACGTTGGGCGGATACCACGTCTTGCAGGGTAGCAAGATCTTTCTGGCCAAAAGTGGATGGCAGGAGGTCTGCTGAAATAATTGGGTTCACTAAGGCTCACCTATCAATGGTCATTGGGGTTTTGACAGGGCACTGTTCCATGGGTATCCATGCGGTACGTCTCAATATACTGGAAACTCCATCCTGCTGCAGCTGTATGGAGGATGATGAGGTGGAATCACCAAATCACTTTATGCTTGATTGTCCAGCTTTTGCCAGAACTAGGCGAAAGTACTTCGGTCGCAACTCACTTGGATCTCCTGAGGATATATCCAAAGTTGAGATCGGTATCATTCGGAGCTTTATCGTTGCTACCCAACGATTCTCTAAGTAGCTAGATCTAAGTCACCGTTATTTTTGGTGTATGTGGTATCACAACGGACCTTCTTGTTGTCCAAATGAGCTATCCTTATCAGGGCAGCTACCACCTAACCTATCCTATCCTATTATAATGATCAATAGCCCCATTATACAAAGCAAAACGGCTAGCCAAATATCTGGAGTATTTGGTGTAATTCCTGTCTCTGGTTCAGCTGGTGGTTCATATTTTATTAGTCTATTCTCTGGTACTTCCGAATTTTCTTTCCCTAATTCATATCCGGCTATCGCTCTCAGGATGCCGTGGGCAATCTTTGTCCACCAAGCCATGTTGAATTTTTCCTATAACTATTTTGCCTGCTTCTGTGTGAAAAAAAATGTTTGTTTTATTCTATATCATATGCATTCCATGTAACTTAATTATTTTTTTTCTTTTTCTTATTTAATTAGGCTTGTTATTATTTAGAAAAAAAATCTTTATTCTTAAAGAAAAATTTTGTTAAATTTAACATTCCTAATTCAGATATTTCAAATTTTCTTATAAAATTTTCAAAATATTAATTTTACAAAGTATTTAAAAAAACTTATTTCTGTTATTTTTTTTTGTTTAATTAATTTTACAAAATAATTAACATTTTTCTTTAAATTTTAGAAATAGTAGTTTTTTTTTTCAATTTACAAATTATTTTAAAAATAAATTTTTATGCCATTTTGCTATTTTTATTTATTTAATAAACATTATAGAAAATTTTTTTCTAAAATTTTTGATTTTCTTAAAAAAAGTTTTTAAATTTAATATTTTTGACATTTTTCTTAAAATTGAAATTTTTTTTTTTTTTGTTGAATTTACTTTACAAAGTATTGTTTAAAATTGAATTTTATGCTATTGTTATTTTTCTATGCCACTTTGGGCTTCAATCTTTTTCTTATTTTTTGGTTTAGTTTGTGTCATTTTCAAAGCTGACATCAAACTTTTGTAAAAAAATGTTGTTCATCCTACCATTTAAAAAAAAATCGTAAGCAAAAACAAAGTTTTTGCTCATGGTTTAGCATTCCTGAGGCCGCTCAATTAATTCTAAAAATACTTATAAACCTGCTCCGCCAGTCATGCTGCCAATTGGATGATCCTTCAGAATATTGCTGTAATTTAAATCCGCTTATTCCACTTCCTTATGCGTTTATTGAAATAATTGCTAGTAAACCGCTGCTAGTCAGGCTGTTTTATGTCTGTTGTCGGTCTTTATCCAGGTTAACATTGCCTTGTGTTTTTAACTATTGCCATGAAATATTTAATTATCGCCAAAAGATCAAATAATGCCTTGTGTGTTTAACTATCGCCATGAAATATTTAATTATCGCCAAATGACCAAATAATGCCTTGTGACAAAATTTTCCTTTTTTGTCTTTAATCCTCGTTCTTGTTAGTAATCCTTATAGGATTTTTATTGTTTAATAATCCTTTTTAGGATTATTTAAGTACTTTACTAACTTTTAAGGCTGGCAGGATCTTTTCCAGTCAGATCTTTTTTAGCAGTTGTGCTGATTTGTTCTGAACTGGCAGGATCGCCATGTAATGAGGCGAATCCTGCTTCTTTATTAACGCGACAGGCTCCTCTGACCAGCTAGATCTTTAGCAGTTTTGCTAATTCCGATCTAGACTGGCAGGATCGCCATGCAATGTAACAAATTAATAAAAGAATGTTTTGACTTTGGAAGTCTGATCAGTATTCATTTTATTAAAGAAACTCATTACAATTTATACAGAAGTTCTTAACCTATGCACATATACATATTAATATTTACATACTAAAAGTGCATGACTCAATAGTGACGATTGCATGTCAGCAAATTATTGACCTACATATTGTCAATATGATTCCCGCTTGAGCATTTCGGTATGACGCATTAATGCATTAGGTGACTTAGTGAAAGCGAATGAACTTATGGTAGTTACCTGGGTCAATGAACGAACGTTTGTAATGTTAAGCGTGTTTGAAATGGGGTGAATTCCACGCGATACTACACCATCGGCCTTTTAAGTTAGCGTATATAATTTTATGCTTAACTATAGACGGTCACTCCAATGTCACTGTGATAAGTGTACCGTGTTGTTTCATTTTTCGTTGAATGACCCAGTCAACTTAGTTTGTTACCAAATAATTTTTGCATTCAGTTGTTATTTATGTCATAGTGGAAACTTGATATTATAAATTTATATGTTTTCTTTTTGCTTTTATTCGTTTGCATTTGCTTTACATACCATGCTCGTTATGCTCATGCTCGCTTTTTCATAATAAGCTAACTTTTTCTATTTTTTTTTTGTGAATTAATGGTAACTGGATACCAATAAGAATTGTTTGCTTTTGTTTATTGACGAGTAAATTGGAATACTATTGTTGAAACTGCTTTTTTTTTGTTGTTAAATTAATGTGAGTGATTTACATATTTTATATTGGGTAAGCCTATTCTTATGGACTATTATTTCCTTATTTTATAGGTAGGTTAAAAGTAGAAATGTTTCCTATTTCTATTTTCTAATCTATTTAGAATGAAATATGTTTTTTGTTAGTAAAAATATTTTTCCTAAAATTACGACCTCTTTAAAACTAGGTTTCCAAACTGAAGAATCTTATACTTATATATGGGGTACTCCATCCTATTTCGACCAATTTTGAATCCGACCCCTTTAGAATTGGCTGAAAGTTTTTCTTCTTTTTCTAGCTTACGAAAGACGTTTTTCAGAAGTTTTTCAAAATTTTTCATCCAACTCAAAAAAAGTTATGAATTTAAAAAAAAACACCGTTTTTGTTTTCAAAATGCTATAACTTTTTCAAAAATTGACCTTTTGGGATCTTTTTTTTTGGTCGAAATGGGATAGAATACCCCATATATTTCTTTAATTATTTCTATTAGATAACATCGTTTCATTGTTGTTTCATTTCATTAGGGTCACTTGAAACTTGTTAAAAAAAAATCTGTTGCTAATTATACGGAAATCTATAATATGAAATATGTCACTTATTAATAATGCAGTAATTTAGGAGTTGTGATTGACGGAAGAGCAAGGTAGTTTATATTAGTGGTAGTAGTTTAGCTAGTTAGCGGAAGATGGGTACAGTGGATGTAAAATTTATTCGATTTAATTTATTTTTCACATTTTTCCAGCAATTTATTTGATCCTATTTGTCATGCGATTTCTGCGGCGGCCACCAAGACAGAATCGTCATGACTTTTATGAAGAATTGTTTTTATTTTTATACCGGAATTGTCACATGTACAACCTCTTTGGTTAGTGTAATTATCTGATCTTTGAGAACTTGGGTACCAATTAATATTTTATAAATTCGCCTACTGCAGTAAATATTCAATTCTTAATCACCAATTTGTCCCTCAGGACAACTGCGTTTTTCCTTATAAATTTCAAATCCTGGATTGCCGGCATTTCTTTTATGCCTGGTCGAATATTGTCCCAAGTCACTAACTTCCTCAACAATCTGGTTGCTTGAAAATTTCCTACGCTACCATTTTTCTATCCTAAGATGAAAACGAGCGTGACTAGTCTTTTGTTGCAAATTTATATAGCGCTTCACATTTATTTTTATATGTTCTCTTTGTGACTTTTCTTCATTATTTTTTTTTTGTTGTTAATATTGGCTGGTTGTGAAAAAAATTTTTTTTCATATGTCCACTGACGCAAATTTTACTAGGGCTATTTTATAAATCTTTTCCTTTGGCAGCCTTCAAGGATGTTATTTTGATAACTTCCATGGAAACTACTACTGTGAGGTATGCAAATTATTGATTTGCCATTAACTTTGGGCAAGTCTAATGAAGCTGCCTTTAATGTCGTTTGCGACATTTTGAGGGTTCCTCTTTAAAGGTTTATTTATTTATTTTTAATTATATGTTGCTCTTTCTCAGCTTTGGGTTTGATTTTGAGTAAAATGTGCTAAAGTGGATGTTTGTAAATCGGGGGAAACACATTTTAGATACGGTGTTGAACGGGTTTTAGTTGTCTGTATTTATGCTTCATATATTTCTTTAGTATTGTGGCTATTGTTAGTATTGTGGTTATATTCAAAGGTCTTTGGGGATTTCCTGCCGCTGGTTGGTCATAATATATACTAACTGCCTCAGGCTTAACTATATCCCGAAGTCTTGGCACACGGCTAGGGTTATTTTCATTCCGAAGGCCGGCAGAAGCTCTCATGTATCACCTAAGGATTTCAGGCCAATCAGTCTCTCGTCGTTTCTTCTCAAGACGTTTGAGCGGTTGATTGACCTGTACCTACGGGAAAGGATACCTCGGGGGTTACTGTCGGCTTCACAGCATGCGTACTGCAAGGGCAGATCGACGGAAACGGCTCTCCATTTGATTGTAAAGCAAATAGAGGGGTCCCTAGAACACAAAGAGTATGCTCTGGGTGCCTTTCTAGACATCGAGGGAGCTTTTAACAATGTCTTACCGGGGGCAATCGAAAGAGCTCTGGTGGGTTTAGGAGTCGAGGCGGCCCTGGTTGAATTTATTAGCAAACTTCTATGCGGCAGAATTGTCGCAGCGGAGTGGGGAGGGGCCATAATTAAGAGGAAGGTGTGCACGGGCACGCCATAGGGGGGTGTCCTATCTCCTCTCCTCTGGGTTGTGGTAGTCAACGAGCTTCTTGTGGAGCTGGAAGCCAATAGTTGTCGGGTGGTTGCCTATGCAGATGACCTCACTATCCTAGTCAGAGGCAAATTTCTGGGCACCCTGTGCGATGTTCTGCAGGGCTACCTGAATACTGTGGCTAGGTGGGCTGAATCATGTGGATTGGCGGTCAACCAAGGAAAAACGGAATTGGTCCTTTTCACAAGGAGATATAAGATGCCCGATTTCAGAACTCCCTCGATTGGAGGGGTACCGTTGGTACTTTCTGATAGGGTAAAATATTTGGGGATTGTTTTGGACAAGAAACTGTCCTGGAGACCCAATGTGGAAGATCGGGCCAGGAAGGCCGCCATTGCCTTGTACTGCTGCAGAGGAGCTATCGGTAAGAGATGGGGACTCTCGCCAAAAATAGTACACTGGCTTTATGAGATAGTGGTCAAACCGATTCTGCTATATGGGGTGCTGGTCTGGTGGAAAGCACTGGACACGGCGAGCACCTCCAAAATGTTAGTGTCAGTGCAGCGGACGGCGCTGATCGGTATCAGTGGCGCTCTCAGAACAACACCTACCTCTGCACTGAACGTCATGCTGAACATATACCCAGTAGATATTGCGGGAAAGGCGACCGCGGCAAGGTCGTTGGTCAGGCTTCGTGATATGGTATATAGACTTTCTGACCGCAGACAGTCTAGCCTTCTTACCAGTTTCGACTTCATCCCGGACAGAACGGACTACTGTATGTCGATAACTGCTCCCTATACAACCTTCACCCGAGTTATTCCAGAGAGAGAGGATTGGGGAAGAGGAATTATCTGGGGCATGGGACCAGTTAACTCGTTCACGGATGGGTCAAAGCTGAATGGAAAGGTTGGGGGGGGGGGGGGGGGGGGTCTTTTGTCAAGAGCTAAATTTAAGCCGCAAGTTTAAGTTGGCTGATCACTGCAGTGTATTCCAAGCGGAAATTGCTGCGATTAAGGATGCGGTGGATGGAATGCTATCCAGTGCTACCACGGTTAGGGAATTTAACATCTACTCTGATAGTCAAGCGGCTATCAAGGTCTTGAGCTCAACTACAGTGCGATCGAGGGTGGTCTGGGAGTGCCTGACCTCGCTTGCTATTGCATCGAATTATTTTACAATTAAGATTATCTGGGCCCGGACCATAGTGATATCCCGGGTAACTGTCAAGCGGATCTCTTAGCCCGCATCGGTACAACTGAACCGGATGAAGATGGCTGTAGGGATTTCGGGATACCGCTGGCCACCTGTGGATTGCTCCTCCATAGCTGGGCCTCGAATCAGCTCAGCAAACGTTGGGCGGATACCACGTCTTGCTGTGTAGCAAGATCTTTCTGGCCAAAAGTGGATGTCAGGAGGTCTGCTGAAATAATTCGGTTCATTAAGGCTCACCTATCAATGGTCATTGGGGTTTTGACAGGGCACTGTCCCATGGGTATACATGCGGTACGTCTCAGTATACTGGAAACTCCATCCTGCTGCAGCTGTATGGAGGATGATGAGGTGGAATCACCAAATCACTTTGTGCTTGATTGTCCAGCTTTTGCCAGAACTAGGCGAAAGTACTTCGGTCGCGACTCACTTGGATCTTCTGAGGATATATCCAAAGTTGAGATCGGTATCATTCGGAGCTTTATCGTTGCTACCCAACGATTCTCTAAGTAGCTAGATCTAAGTCACCGTTATTTTTGGTGTATGTGGTATCACAACGGACCTTCGTGTTGTCCAAGTGAGCTATCCTTATCAGGGCAGCTACCACCTAACCTATCCTATCCTATTGTAATGATCAATAGCCCCATTATACAAAGCAAAACGGCTAGCCAAATATCTGGAGTATTTGGTGTAATTCCTGTCTCTGGTTCAGCTGGTGGTTCATATTTTATTAGTCTATTCTCTGGTACTTCCGAATTTTCTTTCCCTAATTCATATCCGGCTATCGCTATCAGGATGCCGTGGGCAATCTTTGTCCACCAAGCCATGTTGAATTTTTCCTATAATTATTTTGCCTGCTTCTGTGTGAAAAAAAATTTTTGTTTTATTCTATATCATATGCATTCCATGTAACTTAATTATTTTTTTTCTTTTTCTTATTTAATTAGGCTTGTTATTATTTAGAAAAAAAAATCTTTATTCTTAAAGAAAAATTTTGTTAAATTTAACATTCCTAATTCAGATATTTCAAATTTTCTTATAAAATTTTCAAAATATTAATTTTACAAAGTATTTAAAAAAACTCATTTTTGTTATGTTTTTTTTTTTTGTTTAATTAATTTTACAAAATAATTAACATTTTTCTTTAAATTTTAGAAATAGTAGTTTTTTTTTAATTTTTATGCCATTTTGCTGTTTTTATTTATTTAAAGAACATTATAGAAAATTTGTTTCTAAAATTTTTGATTTTCTTAAAAAAAGTTTTTAAATTTAATATTTTTGAAATTTTTCTTAAAATTGAAATTTATTTTATTTTTTTGTTGAATTTACTTTACAAAGTATTGTTTAAAATTGAATTTTATGCTATTGTTAGTTTTCTATGCCACTTTGGGCTTCAATCTTTTTCTTATTTTTTGGTTTAGTTTGTGTCATTTTCAAAGCTGACATCAAACTTTTGTAAAAAAATGTTGTTCATCCTACCATTTAAAAAAAAATCGTAAGCAAAAACATAGTTTTTGCTCATGGTTTAGCATTCCTGAGGCCGCTCAATTGATTCTAAAAATACTTATAAGACCTGCTCTCCGCCAGTCATGCTGCCTATTGGATGATCCTTCAGAATATTGCTGTAATTTAAATCCGCTTATTCCACTTCCTTATGCGTTTATTGAAATAATTGCTAGTAAACCGCTGCTAGTCAGGCTGTTTTATGTCTGTTGTCGGTCTTTATCCAGGTTAACATTGCCTTGTGTTTTTAACTATTGCCATGAAATATTTAATTATCGCCAAAAGATCAAATAATGCCTTGTGTGTTTAACTATCGCCATGAAATATTTAATTATCGCCAAATGACCAAATAATGCCTTGTGACAAAATTTTCCTTTTTTGTCTTTAATCCTCGTTCTTGTTAGTAATCTTTCTAGGATTTTTATTGTTTAATAATCCTTTTAAGGATTATTTAAGTACTTTACTAACTTTTAAGGCTGGCAGGATCTTTTCCAGTCAGATCTTTTTTAGCAGTTATGCTGATTTGATCTGAACTGGCAGGATCGCCATGTAATGAGGCGAATCCTGCTTCTTTATTAACGCGTAAGGCTCCTCTGACCAGCTAGATCTTTAGCAGTTTTGCTAATTCCGATCTAGACTGACAGGATCGCCATGTAATGTAACAAATTAATAAAAGTATGTTTTGACTTTGGAAGTCTGATCAGTATTCATTTTATTAAAGAAACTCATTACAATTTATACAGAAGTTCTTAACCTATGCATATATACATACTTACATTAATATTTACATACTAAAGGAGCATGACTCAATAGTGAGGAATGCTTGTCAGCAAATTATTGATCTACATATTGTCAATACGATTCCCGCTTGAGCATTTCGGTATGACGCATTAGTGCATTAGGTGACTTAGGCGAATGAACTTATGGTAGTTACCTGGGTCAATGAACGAGCGTTTGTAATGTTAAGCATGTTTGAAATGGGGTGAATTCCACGCGATACTACACCATCGGCTTTTTAAGTTAGCGTATATAATTTTATGCTTAACTATAGACGGTCACTCCAATGTCACTGTGATAAGTGTGCCGTGTTGTTTCATTTTTCGTTGAACGACCCAGTCAACTTAGTTTGGTACCAAATAATTTTTGCATTCAGTTGTTATTTATGTCTTAGTGGTAACTTGATATTATAATTTTATATGTTTTCTTTTTGCTTTTATTCATTTGCATTTGCTTTACATACCATGCCCGTTATTCTCATGCTCGCTTTTTCATAATAAGCGAACTTTTTCTATTTTTTTTTTGTGAATTAATGGTAACTGGATATCAATAAGAATTGTTTGCTTTTGTTTATTGACGAGTAAATTGGAATACTATTGTTGAAACTGCTTTTTTTTGTTGTTAAATTAATGTGAGTGATTTACATATTTTATATTGGGTAAGCCTATTCTTATGGACTATTATTTCCTTATTTTATAGGAAGGTTAAAAGTATGAAAATTTTCCTATTTCTATTTTCTAATCTATTTAGAATGAAATATATTTTTTGTTAGTAAAAATATTTTTCCTAAAATTATGACCTCTTTAAAACTAGGTTTCCAAACTGATGAATCTTATACTTTTATATGGGTACTCCATCCTATTTCGACCAATTTTGAACCGACCCCTTTAGAATTGGCTGAAAGTTTTTCTTCTTTTTCTAGCTTAAGAAAGACGTTTTTCAGAAGTTTTTCAAAATTTTTCATCCAACTCAAAAAAAGTTATGAATTTAAAAAAAAAACAACGTTTTTGTTTTCAAAATGCTATAACTTTTTCAAAAATTGACCTTTTGGGATCTTTTTTTTTTTAAGATTTGTATTTTTTTTTTTTCAAAATATTTAGAACTTATTTTGAGTTGGAAAACGGTGGTTTTTTCAAAATGCTACAACTTTTTCAAAAATTCACCGTTTGGGATCATTTTTTTTAATATGTTTTTAAATGTACTTTTCGGAAAAAATACAAAAAAAAATTTTAAGTTTTTTGTTGCAATTAAATACAAAAAAAAAATTCTCGGCCCACTCCGGGATTAGTGGGGATGATTGCAGAATTGATTGAAGTTTTGTATGTGAAAAAAAAGGGCGAAATTCGAAAAATCAAGAAAAACTGAAAAATTACAAAAAAAAAAAACTTAAAAATTTCTTTTGAATTTTTTCCGAAAAGTATATTTAAAAACAAATTTAATAAAAAAAGATCCCAAACCGTAAATTTTTGAAAAAGTTAAAGCATTTTGAAAACAAAAACTGTGTTTTTTTTAAATTCATAACTTTTTTTGAGTTAGTTGAAAAAATTTGAAAAACTTCTGAAAAACGTCTTTCGTAAGCTAGAAAAAGAAGAAAAACTTTCAGCGAATTCTAAAGGGGTCGGGTTCAAAATTGGTCGAAATGGGATGGAATACCCCATATATTACTTTAATTATTTCTATTAGATAACATCTTTTCATTGTTATTTCATTTCATTAGGGTTACTTTAAACTTGTTAAAAAAAAAAATCTGTTGCTAATTATACGGAAATCTATAATATGAAATATGTCACTAATTAATAATGCAGTAATTTAGGAGTTGTGATTGACGGAAGAGCAAGGTAGTTTATATTAGTGGTAGTATTTTAGCTAGTTAGCGGAAGGGGGGTACAGTGGATGCAAAATTTATTCGATTTAATTTATTTTTCACATTTTTCCAGCAATTTATTTGATCTTATTTGTCATGCGATTTCTGCGGCGGCCACCAAGACAGAATCGTCATGACTTTTATGAAGAATTATTTTTATTTTTATACCGGAATTGTCACATGTACAACCTCTTTGGTTAGTGTAATTATCTGATCTTTGAGAACTTGGGTACCAATTAATATTTTATAAATTCGCCTACTGCAGTAAATATTCAATTCTTAATCACCAATTTGTCCCTCAGGACAACTGCGTTTTTCCTTATAAATTTCAAGTCCTGGATTGCCGGCATTTCTTTTATGCCTGGTCGAATATTGTCCTAAGTCAATAACTTCCTCAACAATCTGGTTGCTTGAAAATTTTCTACGCTACCATTTTTCTATCCTAAGATGAAAACGAGCGTGACTAGTCTTTTGTTGCAAATTTATATAGCGCTTCACATTTATTTTTATATGTTCTCTTTGTGACTTTTCTTCATTATTATTTTTTTTGTTGTTAATATTGGCTGGTTGTGAAAAATTTTTTTTTTCATATGTCCACTGACGCAAATTTTACTAGGGCTATTTTATAAATCTTTTCCTTTGACAGCCTTCAAGGATGTTATTTTGATAACTTCCATGGAAACTACTACTGTGAGGTATGCAAATTATTGATTTGCCATTAACTTTGGGCAAGTCTAATGAAGCTGCCTTTAATGTCGTTTGCGACATTTTTAGGGTTCCTCTTTAAAGGTTTATTTATTTATTTTTAATTATTTGTTGCTCTTTCTCAGCTTTGGGTTTGATTTTGAGTAAAATGTGCTAAAGTGGATGTTTGTAAATCGGGGGAAAAAATTTTAGATACGGTGTTGAACGGGTTTTAGTTGTCTGTAATTATGCTTCATAAATTTCTTTAGTATTGTGGCTATTGTAATGATCAATAGCCCCATTATACAAAGAAAAACGGCTAGCCAAATATCTGGAGTATTTGGTGTAATTCCTGTCTCTGGTTCAGCTGGTGGTTCATATTTTATTAGTCTATTCTCTGGTACTTCCGAATTTTCTTTCCCTAATTCATATCCGGCTATCAGGATGCCGTGGGCAATCTTTGTCCACCAAGCCATGTTGAATTTTTCCTATAATTATTTTGCCTGCATCTGTGCGAAACAAAATTTTTGTTTTATTTTATATCATATGCATTCCATGTAACTTAATTATTATTATTTTTTTTTCTTATTTAATTAGGCTTGTTATTATTTAGAAAAAAAATCTTTATTCTTAAAGAAAAATTTTGTTAAATTTAACATTCCTAATTCAGATATTTCATTTTTGTATTTAAAAAAAACTTATTTCTGTTATTTTTTTTTTTGTTTAATTAATTTTACAAAATAATTAACATTTTTCTTTAAATTTTAGAAATAGTAGTTTTTTTTTTTCAATTTACAAATTATTTTAAAAATAAATTTGTATGCCATTTTGCTATTTTTATTTATTTAATAAACATTATAGAAAATTTGTTTCTAAAATTTTTGATTTTCTTAAAAAAAGTTTAAATTTAATATTTTTGAAATTTTTCTTAAAATTGAAATTTATTTTATTTTTTTGTTGAATTTACTTTACAAAGTATTGTTTAAAATTGAATTTTATGCTATTGTTAGTTTTCTATGCCACTTTGGGCTTCAATCTTTTTCTTATTTTTTGGTTTAGTTTGTGTCATTTTCAAAGCTGACATCAAACTTTTGTAAAAAAATGTTGTTCATCCTACCATTTAAAAAAAAATCGTAAGCAAAAACATAGTTTTTGCTCATGGTTTAGCATTCCTGAGGCCGCTCAATTGATTCTAAAAATACTTATAAGACCTGCTCTCCGCGAGTCATGCTGCCTATTGGATGATCCTTCAGAATATTGCTGTAATTTAAATCCGCTTATTCCACTTCCTTATGCGTTTATTGAAATAATTGCTAGTAAACCGCTGCTAGTCAGGCTGTTTTATGTCTGTTGTCGGTCTTTATCCAGGTTAACATTGCCTTGTGTTTTTAACTATTGCCATGAAATATTTAATTATCGCCAAAAGATCAAATAATGCCTTGTGTGTTTAACTATCGCGATGAAATATTTAATTATCGCCAAATGACCAAATAATGCCTTGTGACAAAATTTTCCTTTTTTGTCTTTAATCCTCGTTCTTGTTAGTAATCCTTATAGGATTTTTATTGTTTAATAATCCTTTTTAGGATTATTTAAGTACTTTACTAACTTTTAAGGCTGGCAGGATCTTTTCCAGTCAGATCTTTTTTAGCAGTTGTGCTGATTTGATCTGAACTGGCAGGATCGCCATGTAATGAGGCGAATCCTGCTTCTTTATTAACGCGACAGGCTCCTCTGACCAGCTAGATCTTTAGCAGTTTTGCTAATTCCGATCTAGACTGGCAGGATCGCCATGTAATGTAACAAATTAATAAAAGAATGTTTTGACTTTGGAAGTCTGATCAGTATTCATTTTATTAAAGAAACTCATTACAATTTATACAGAAGTTCTTAACCTATGCATATATACATACTTACATTAATATTTACATACTAAAGGTGCATGACTCAATAGTGAGGAATGCTTGTCAGCAAATTATTGACCTACATATTGTCAATATGATTCCCGCTTGAGCATTTCGGTATGACGCATTAATGCATTAGGTGACTTAGTGAAAGCGAATGAACTTATGGTAGTTACCTGGGTCAAGGAACGAGCGTTTGTAATGTTAAGCGTGTTTGAAATGGGGTGAATTTAACGCGATATTACACAGCAGTTAAAAAAACATATCTTTAGGCTTTACAAAGCACGTTAGTCGTAGAGTAATTACTGATCACTGCTGACGATAATCGCGCTCACAAAACAGGTGTTTATAAAACAAGCAAGTTGTTTGAAAAACTCCTGAAAAGGCGACCAGCTCAACAAAGTTGGATGTTCTTGGCATGAAAGGTGCCCACTAATTTTCTATCCAGGACTTCTAATTTATAGTATGACGATCCGACTTTCTCTCGAACCCTCGCTCTAAGAAAGGTACTAGCTAACTTTGCATTGAACGCCTTGGAGAAGTCACTCTGTGCGAAATTTCTGCGATATACTTCCTGACCAACCGAGTACTGTACGGGCCTAGACCGTAAATTATACCTCAGTTTCGTTTTCTCGAAAGCTTTAAAAAGGTTGTCTCTTACATTTTCTCTCACGGTGAATAAATTGTCAAACCGATTGTTTGTTTCCACCAAACCTTCCATTATCATGTTGATGCCTGTGGGTAATCATGTGCTGCCCAAAAACAACAAAGTAAGGACTGTGACCTGTGGTTTGATGGATTGCATTCCTAAGAGCTGAGTTAATATTGCTGAGTTGACAATCCCATGCACGCGGCTCATTTTTGATATAGGCTCTTAAAGCCGCGTTTACCGACCGATTAACTCGTTCAGAATAATTGTTTTGAGCCGAATACAAAGCTGTAAGAATGTGTTTAATTCAACTCCGGCTCAAAGAGGTTTCAAATTCCCTTGACCTAAATTGGCTTCCATTGTCGGTTACAATATATTCTGGAATACCAAAAACATCAAATACCTGAGTCTTTAAATAGTTAATAATAGGGGTGGTCGTAATTTTTTTTAATGGAAAAAGAAACGTGAATTTAGGCATATGGTCCACTATAATCAAGATACCAATATGTCCACTTTTAGATCTTGGAAAAGGGCCTATCAAATCTACGAATAATCTTTGGAATATTCTTTCCACTGACGTAAAATTTCCCATCTGTGGACGCAAAATCTTTGTTGGGTGTTTGGTCGTCTTACACACGCTACAGTTCGCAATTTATTCCTGTATTGTGCGATGAAGCCCAGGCCAATAAAAGTATCGCCTTAATCTCTCGGTTGATTTAGCTACTCCGCCGTGTGCACATGTCGGACCATCATGCAGATTTTTCACAACCTCGTTTCTTAGTGCCACTGGTACCACAATCTTCCAAGCTGCGTCTTCCAAATTCTGGTTTCCGGTGTAAAACTCCCTTCGGTGATATATATACTTATCACAAACTTTAAAATCAGGAAATTTTTCCCCATGGCTCACGAGTTTCTGTTTAAGCGCTACGTACTCGCCATCGTGAAATCAGGAGAAAGTAGGCCTATGTCAGGAACATAGTCACCCTCGGTAGGTTTCACAATCTCGTCCGAATGTATTCTAGAAAGGGCATCCGGCACGACGTTCGCGCTTCCCTTCCTGTGCTCGATTCTGAAGTCGAAAGCTTGTAACTTCAATGCCCAGCGTGCAAGTCGCCCACTGAGGCCCTTCTGGTCCATCAGCCAACATAGGCTGGCATGATCGGTTGCGATTTTAAAAATGTCCCCCTCGACGTAAGTCCGAAACTTCTTAACGGCTAAGACTCCCGCCAAACATTCCCTCTCAGTTACCGAGTAGTTTTGTTGTGCCTTGTTGAGCTTTTGGGACATGTACGCTACCGACATCTCTTCTCCGTCCGCATTCGTTTGTGCCAGTACCGCACCTACTCCATGTAAACTAGCGTCACAATGAATTAAAAAAGGTTTCTGAAAATCTGGGTTGGCCAAAAACGGAGCAGATGTTAGTCGATCTTTCAATAGATCAAATGAATCCAGAGCTTTGTCTGACCATTCGAAGTTTTTCGACTTTTTCAAAAGCTTGGCTAGGGGATGGGTTACTTCAGCAAAATTGGACACAAACCTTCTGTACCAACCAGCCATTCCAAGGAACCTGCGAAGCTGCTTCACAGTCCCTGGAACAGGGTAGCTGACTATCGCTTCAATCTTTTCCGGATCGGGTTTTAACGTGCCCAGGCCTACAATATTCCCCGAATAGCGCACTTCGTTTAAGCAAAATTTACTCTTAGAAATATTTATGGTTAGTCCTGCCTTATGTATATGGGCGGCGACTTACTTTAACAGTTCGATATGCGAATCGAAGCTCTCGGAAACTAACAGCAAGTCGTCCAGGTACACAAAAACCCGTTCCTTTAAATGATATGGTATGACCCGATCCATCAACCGGCACATCGTTTGTGGAGCGTTACATAGCCCGAACGGCATCACAGTAAATTGATAAAGCGGCCTGTTGGGCACCGTGAAAGCCGTTTTCTCACGGGAGTTCCGCTCCAAGGGAATTTTCCAGAAAGCGTCTTTTAAATCCAAACTGGATATAAATTCCGCTTTAGGTAACCTGGAAAAAATTCCCTCGATGTATGGTAGAGGATAAGCATCTTTAATAGTGAGAGCATTCACTTTCCTATTATCAAGGCAAAGACGTACTTTTCCCGGCTTGCGTACAAGAACTACAGGCGATGACCAAGCACTTTTGGATTCCTCAATTACGCCTAAGCCCAAAATCCTATCGATTTCTTCTCCCATCAATTGCTCCACGGCAGGTGTTATCGGGAAATGACGCTGTTTTATGGGTTTGACATCACCCACGTATATTACATGTTCAACCAAAGTGGTTTTACCTAGCACTCTTTCTTCAAATTTGGGAAAGCTTGCAATAGCCAATTGCAGTTTAAGCTGCAGGTCTAGTGATAAATCGTGCGATTTCGGATCGATTTCGGCCAAACTTATTTCATTAATTACGTTACTGGCAATCCCAAATGCCCTCCAAAAATCTACTCCCAAATAAATATTTTGCACCAGAGATGGTATTATATAAAATTGTATGGACTTTTGTTCCCCCTTGTACGAAACTAAAAGTGAGATCACCCCCACGATTTTTTCACGAGATCCACTAGCGGTCCGTACGTTGGAAGCTATCTTCTTAACAAAATGTTCCTTAGATAACACTTCTTTCGCCAATTCTACCCCTAGACAACTTACGGAAGCTCCCGAGTCCAATAAGCCTAACATGTCCCTCCCCAGGATTTCAATCGAACTCATGTTATTTTTCTTTTCTTTTATTTTAACCCAAAACTGTCTAGCGCGTTCAGTAGATCGTGAACGTTTAAAAATCGCATTTCTCATAGTATTGTATTTACAAACTCGTTCATGATATGGGATTATTGGGTGAAGTTTGGGTACATACCCTTTCTCTGTATTTGAGCTTTTCAAAATAACTGGCTTCTCTGTTAGTTGCGCTGATCCGATTGGTTTCTGGCATGTCTTAGCTTCTTGCAGACATCCCTTCTCCCGTTTTCCGGATCATTGCATTTTGGACAGGTTGGCACGAAAAACGCTATGAGACCACACCCATAAAAAAACACTCGCCTTGGTTTTACGCAACTCTTGTAGTTGTGACCCTTTTCATCACAATTCCAACAAATTTTGTATCCTACCTCGACCTGGCTGGAAATATCCGCGCATACTTCTTCGTTGCAATCACTTGGTGCTTCAACGTTAACCTCAGACAGGTTCCTACGCTGTGGCACGTAGGGCTTTTGAATAGTTGATCGGAGTTGGGTCTCGGCTTGCAAATTTTCTCTTCGTCGACATGCTTTGCGAAGATCTGACACACTATGTATCTCTAAATGTAACAATTCTAGGCGAATCTCGGGTTGGAGGTTTCTCATTAATTATCTCAACTAGTTCTCTTTCTGATAGTGGGGTTCGTAAGCTGTCTGATATTATAAGAAGATCATCTAAGTAGCTTTCGAAGGATTCACTACTTTTTTGTTTCCGGTTGCGGATCGCTTCTTTAATATCAAAATTAGATCGGAAGTCTTTGAAATTACTACGTAGATTATCGCAAATATCTATCCAATCTAAGTCCCCAACTGAGTGATGGTATCGCCAAATCCAACGCTTGGATTTGCCTTCAAACAATAAATGAATGTGTTGACATAGAGTGCGATAGTCCCCGCGAAGTGTTGTGTTGGTGAGCGCATTCACTCGGTATATAAATTCGTCAACAGTTCCACCCTTCAGGGACCCATCTTAAACTAATTTCCACCCTGAGATAACCTTAGCAGCAACTGTTAAAGGCATATCTGAATATTCTCTAAGAGATCGATTCCCTGGCAGTGCCGGATGTTGCTCGTCATTGCCCTCCGAACCGACACCATTACGCATCCGATTTGCTGTTCCTCCATTACGAGTTTCCGAAAGTATAACCCTAATGACTCTGATACTACTCGTCCTACATCTTCACGTATTTGTCTGGAAAATCGCTCCTCAAGACTACGTACACTATCTTGGACGACATTTTGGACGAAATCTTGATTTATATTGTTTTGAATATTTCTCGGCCTGCGATTAATACTTGAACCCCGACCTCTGGTACGGTTACTATTAAACGAATTATTAAAGGAACTATTGAGGCCCGCTGTCGCTCTAGTAAGACGACGTGACACATTGGTTTTTGAAATAGCACCTTGATTGGTTAAAGATCCTGGTTGCTGCTCCTGCTCTGCAAAACTTTTTTCTCGCTGTTTTCTTCCAACCATTTGGAAATACATGCCTCGTGAAATGAATGCTGGCATGGAGTAATGGAAAGGGCATATTTGATATCCTCATTGCATATAGTACAAAACCTAGGAGCTTCATTTGTCTCTCGCAAATTGTCGCTACTACGATACACAGCCAAGAGTAGTTCTGTATTTTACCAGGCACATTATTTAACCGATAGGAATCGGATTGCAATATTTGATTTTCACTATCGCCTAATTAATGATCCAGTTAATAAAATTGCCAATAAAAATAATTTATTGTTAATTTCTTTTTTCTAATCACTTTTTTTCTAGCTGGCTTGAGGTCTGAGTTGAAATAAAAACACAAGGGTTTTTTATATATTACCAATATATTTCGATTACACACGGTAATCGTCTTTAGGGTGAACAATTTTTTTACACGTGTGTATCACTTGACGTGGAGTTTATCACTCTTTTTTCTTTTTCTTTTTCTTTTTTTTCTCTAACCGGCTATGAAAATGGAAGACAACCGTAAATCACAATTCCATGGTAAAGAAAAAAAAACTGATTAACAGGATAAGTCGTGAACAGATATTGGTATTCGAGATATTATTTATCCACTGAATATTCCAAGTACTGTAACACGAATAAAATAATACTAATACACAGAAAGGTTAGCATAAACATGGGCGAGCCTATTTAGACTAACTCACAATTCCTGTACAAGTAATAATATTTAGTTATCGAATTTGAAGAACTCCAAAACTTAAATTTTCGGGCCCCACGGTGGGCGCCTTTTTGTAATAAAGTCCTTTGTATGACAACCTAAAGTGAACGGCTGTGCATGCTAGCGTAATCCTGGTGCTAAGCTCGCCGGATCGGGATGGATCTTGCCGCACTTATTGAAGTTACCTGACTACCTACAAAAAGAAATAACATGCACTTTGACTAAAAAAAACGGACCACGAAACACTACTCCTACAACCACTTATTCACTAAAACGGACGGACCAGATCGGACGTGGATAATTCCTCTGATCAACGCTGCCTTCTCCCAATGAAAGATGAGGGAAAAATCAATCCATACGTTAGATATTAAGATTAATTTAATAAGAGTATGTACTTACATCGCATTTTCTAGATCAGATGCAGCAGGCGCCTGTTGTTGATCGTTGATCGACGAGCATAAGCTGTATGTGTAAAACGTAGTTTTTTTCTGGAATGGAATTTTTCACTCACCTACCGAACACACTTTGTCTTACTTAGCAAATTATTAATGAATGAACGTGGTTATACACATTTAACTGATTTACTACTTTTCTTCTTAATTTAAATATTTTTGTTTTTGCACTTCAAGAAAAAATCCGAAACTCTTATATTGCTATTTACACGTTTTCCTAACGCTATTAATATGACCAAAAATGATTTCTAAAGTTATGCAGGGAAATGAATATTCGGTGTGAAGGAATTTTAACACAATTAACTTGTGATTGACTAATATTTATAGGAAAACATTTTTTTCCTTCTTAGGTCGTTATACAACTTAAATCAATTATCTTCCTTCTTTATCTACTGTGCAGATCAGTCCCCGTAATTCCGGGTGAAGTCCTTGCGCCGCCGGGACTAGAATTAAGTAACACTTTAATTGGTATTGGATGATAACTTTGTTAGGTCCACTTTCGAATTCGCAGCAAGTTGTTCTGGTAGAAAATCTGAGTGGCTCAATTCCTAAAGGAAGGATGTATATTTTTCTAAATGGCTCGTTCGAAGTCCCAAAAAAAATGTGACTGCTGTACTACAAGGCGTATGGCTAGGTTTGTTTAGTCGTATCTCTCGGGCTAGTTTCTTGTAAAAAAGTTATCTACGTGGTTGTCGAAAATTTGCACAAATACTTTATTCGCGTTATCTAACTATGCTTTCACGCGTTAAAATCTTTGCAAAAAAAACAAACGTTTGTCACAACTAACGATGTTTTTGGATCGTTTTCAGAACGCGTGTCGACTTTTCAGCAGCTCCACCAGAAAGAAAAAGGAAAAAGCAACTCCAACGGAAATGTCCGCTCACGCCTGTCTGTCTCCTTTTCAGTTGACATTATTTTATGAATGGTCTTTCTGCAATATCGTAAATTGATCAGGGTGACCAGCAGTCAAAAAAAAATATATTTAAGCTGTACAAAGCACGTTACTTACTTACTTACTTAATTGGCGCTTAACCGTCTAAACGGTTATGGCCATCCAACAAGGCGCGCCAGTCGCTCCTTCGCTCCGCCAACCCGCGCCAATTGGTCACACCAAGGGAGTCCAAATCGTTTTCCACTTGGTCCTTCCAACGGAGTGGGGACCGCCCTCTACCTCTGCTTCCATAGGCGGGTTCCGATAGAAACACTTTCTTGGCCGGAGCATCATCTTTCATTCGCATAACATGGCCTAGCCAGCGCAGCCGCTGCGTTTTAATTCGCTGAACTATGTTGATGCCTGCGTATAGCGCGTACAGCTCATCATTAAATCTTCTTCGGTACTCGCCATCGCCAACGCGTAGAGGTCCATATATCTTTCGAAGAACTTTTCTCTCGAACACTCCCAAAGCCGCTTCATATGATGTTGTCATGGTCCATGCTTCTGCCCCATATAGCAGGACGGGTACGATAAGTGACTTGTAGAGTATGATTTTCGTTCGCCGAGAGAGGACTTTACTTTTCAATTGCCTACCTAGTCCAAAGTAGCATTTATTGGCAAGATTGATTCTTCGCTGGATTTCAGTGCTGATGTTGTTGCTAGTGTTGATGCTGGTTCCCAAATAAACGAAGTTTTTTACTATTTCGAAATTATGGCTGCCAACAGTAGCGCACAAGCACGTTACTCGTAGGGTAATTACTGATCACTGCTGACGATAATTGAGCTCAAAATTAGCAACACTAAGGGGTACTGCCATCTCTAAGCCCATGCTAAGCAGTGACTGTATGCACATCCATAAATCAACCATGTAACTATCTACATAAACGAATAAATGATTATGTCTACACATATGCACGTACGCGCAGCGGAGAAGATATGCACAAACACATGCAGATATCTTATCTGAGATGCTCCCAGAAATATGCAATTGTAATTGTGGAAGTGTCGCTCACAAATACACGCGCATATGAAAAGCTATATACGTGCATCTGTAGTTAAAATTATATGGCGGTAACTAAGTAAATTCTGGAAGCGCCTAGAAGATGCCACGAGGAAATCACAGAGTATAAAAGCACCAACAATGGAGGCGCTACAAGTAGTTTTGATTAAGACGCTATCTGGCGACCAATAGCAGTATTATTTATTGTTAAGTACTTTAATAAAAGCTATTTTTCCATTATTCAATATTGGAGTTATTTATTCAACAGTTTAGTGATTCGAACGTTATCAGAAGATTGCAAATAAGGGGAATTGCAGTAAATTCGTTACAATATAATAGGGTGCCCGTAATTTACTAACTTCGTTTTTTCACGCGACAACCTCTAAATTTTCAAGTTTGAGACTGAAAACAAATCATGAAACCAATAAGTTGAAATTACTCTATTCTATCGAATTTAGTGAATCTCGCTCCCAACCCTTCTGCTAACTTTCGAATCGCTAAACTGTTGAATAAATAACTCCAATATTCAATAATGCAAAATGGTCTTTATTAGACTACTTTGAAAGTACTTCATAATAACACTTATACTTCGCAACCAATAGCGTGCTTAAATCAAACTGCTTACTGACTACTCAGCCCGTGCTGGCTTTATACTCTCTGCCCAAATGTCTAGACGTTTCTTCTTCTAGAATTTGCTACTTGGTCGCCAGCTATATGCGTGTGTATTTGTAGTTTATAACCTCTCTGATAGCCATATTCGCGTGTATATGTGAGTACTACTTCGACTGATGACTACACCTGTGTGTGAGTTATCTCTTCGTTGCCTTGTTTTGTTGTTGTGCATTTACTTATTAACAGCTTAGAGATGGTAATATTCGTCACACTACCCTCCACCTAAGTCTGATCGCCCCGATCAGACAAATCTATCGATCTAACCACTGTTAGCCTCTCCAAATGAACCACCCTTCTATTTCGTGGTTTCCCAATTGTTTGTGTGCGGTAGATGACATCACTGATCCTCTTCACAACTCTGTACGGGCCTTCCCAACTGCACCAAAATTTGGATGGAACACCTTTCCGCCGGTGAGGGTTGTATTACAGTACCAAATCTCCCTCCAAAAACCCTTCCAAATTGTTCTTCTTGTCGTACTTGTGGTTCATCTTACTGCTTGTTATCCTAGTCCGCCGCCTCACACTCTGTTTTTTGGCCAATGAACTACTTCGCAGAGCTTGATCTTGACGGATTGACTTTGCATCACCAGTATCGTCTTGACGGTTCACAAGAGTAGTGCACCCTGGCTTGAAACCACCCTTGCATTCTTTCTAGGAAATTCTTTCCTTCGTTTTAGTGTGTCCATTTGGTTTTGTCCGTGCCAGTGTTTCTCTCGCAGGTATCTATGATTTGCTTTATTTGGCCCACTCGTTCCATCAACCTTTGCCCCTTTGCTTAGAGATGTTGAACTGGATTGGTTCAAAGATTTCTTAACAAATCGCAAACAAAGAACAGTAATTGGTTCGAAAATATCAGAGGAAGTTGATGTTAAGATTGGCCTACCCCAAGGCTCTGTCCTTGCATTAATTTTATTCAACATTTATATTAATGATATAAATTCTGTTTTTAAATTCAGCTCCATAAAACTTTTCGCTGATGATGCTCTAATTTCTATAAATGGCAAAAATGAAAATGATATAAGAATCAAGTTACAAAGTGACTTAAACGCACTTTATATCTGGCTGTGTACTAACAGACTTAAAATTAATATAGAAAAAACTAAACACATGCTAATTTCAAGAAAAAATATTGTTGAAACTATTACAATAAATAATATTGAAATTGATAAAGTAAATACGATTAAATATTTGGGTGTTCAGATTGATTGCAAATTAAAATTTGATACCCATGTTGACTATACAGTAAGTAAAATAGCAAAAAAATTATGGTTTATTCAAACAACTTGTAAAAACTTAAGTAAATATAACAAAGTAAAGGTTTATAGATCCATAGTTTAGCCTTACTTTATTTATTTCTCAACAATATTTTTTATTTTGAAATATTCGCAAATTGATAAGTTGCAAAAAATGCAAAATAAAGCAAAGCGCTTTATTTTAAGCAAACGTTATGATATTCTTCTAAAAGGCATGCTTCTAAGTTTAAATTGGATGACCGTTAAACAACAAATATTCTTTAACACAATGAAATTTATTTATAACTAGAAGACCCGGCAGACGTTGTCCTGCCATAAATTTGGCCAATCTGCATACATTTTAATAAGCTTTTTCCATCTGACTCTGCCCTCCCCCCTCTTCACTTTTTCCTAATCCTTTTATTCACTCCTCCCTCCGTCTGTTTCGCTTCATTTTCTTCTCATTCTATCTCTTTCTCAATCTCCTTCTCATTCTCTCTTTTCTCTTTTCTCTTCTCTCAAATTCTTCCCATTCTTCTGCATCCCTTATTGCCTGTCCCAGAAGGAGGTATGCATTTTCTTCCAGTCCCAGTCCCATTCCGAGTCTCAGTCCCAGTCCTAGTCCTAATCCCAGTCCCAGTCCGTCTCGGGATAATATATTAATCTGTACTAAAGCACTCATCAACAGCTTTCATTTGATATCCATATTGTATAAACACTGTCTAGGCATTCACTGGCCCACGTTTTGGCCTATATCTCGAGACCCTAGTCACCCAGGGTTATGAAAATTACCCTCTGCTAAAGCACTCATCCACAGCTTTCGTTTGATATCCATATTCTATACACATATTCTAGGGGTACCCGGGTCCACGTTTTGGCCTATATCTCGAGACCCTAGTTACCCAGGGGTATGAAAATTACCCTCTACTAAAGCACTCATCAACAGATTTCATTTGATATCCATATTCTATAAACACACTCTAGGGGTACCCGGGTCCACGTTGTGGCCTATATCTCGAGACCCTAGTCACCTAGGGTTATGAAAATTACCCTCTACTAAAGCACTCATCAACAGCTTCCATTTGATAACCATATTCTATAAACACACTCTAGAGGTACCCGGGTCCACGTTTTGGCCTATATCTCCAGACCCTAGTCACCCAGTCACCTATCCTATATTTCAAGTTAGATCAAACTAAATACGGGGTGCAAAACAAATTCAAAATCGGTTCAGTAGTTTAGGAGTCCATTGGCCTCAATTGTGTGACACGTGTTTTTTATATATTAAGATATAAAGCACGGAATTTTGCCAGGGTATCTCAGAACAGGTATTACATTTAATTACGAGGTCCATGATATAAATACAGGGCAGAGAAATAATTTTCAATTGCCAAATTATAAAACAGAATCGGAACAAAATAATCTTTTTTACAAAGGGTTGAACTACTTCAACGAACTACCTGAATATGTAAAAAACTGTGATAGAAACTTACTTAGCAGCCGGTTGTATGACTACACCAAATCTAGGCCGATTAAGTGATATAGTCGTTGAGATTTAAATGCATTAGTGATACATGTGTCATAATTAAAATTTTTTTTTTATTTAAAAATTTAGCTTAAGTACACATTGTTAATTAATGCAATAATATTTTAAGGCTTGAACTAGGCTCTTAGAGTCGTAATAAATAAATAAATATATCTACTGCCCTTGTAAGATGGTAAAGTAAAGAATAAAATTCTGAGTGGTGCCATTTAAGCGATACCTAGATTGAATTGAATTTATTCAGTAAATTTCGGCTTATTTATACTAAAATATTCTAAACAAATTCTTATGTATTAAAGTTCCTATATACTAATCATACGTACATACATATTGCATGAGCGATGTAAACGGTTGTACATGTTCGCATGTAATTATGTTGACAGTGCTTATGATAAACACATTCATACTTACGACATAAGCAAAGTGTGGAATGCATTTCAGCGTGAGAAACGTTTAGAAAGCATGCAAGATATATGTACATATGTGACACCACCAATTTTTAGAGGATGACTTTACATTGAGTGTAAAGTCATTCTATTTCAATTAAATTTATGACAGAGTCCCAAGTGGTTTGTTTATTAATAAGTGCTGTTGGTTTTGTAAATAAAGATTTTTTTTTTTCATTTTAATTGTTTTACTAGTTCGGTATTTTGTCAGTGTGACGTACTTGGTTTTATATATATTTTTTTTCTTTGGTTTAGGTAATTACTTATGTTAAAAAATTTTTTTTTTTTCGTTTTGTATACTAAATTTTCAATTGGGCTATTAGATAGTTTATGTCATTTAAACATTTTTTTTTATTATTGTATTTTTCTTTTGCATACGATAAAAATTTTTTTGTGTTCACAAAATTGAAGTGTTCTTATTCTATGAGTTTAAGTCTATTTTTATGTACTATGGTTTTCTTATTTTTATTGCTCAGAGCATAATTACTATTCAGATTTATGTTTTCTACGTTTCTATTTTGTACATTATCGGGAATTAATGTAAAATTATTGGTTTTATCGATATTTACTACTCTAAAGGGCTTAAATATAAAAATATTTTTCCTATTGATATTTTCTATTCCAAAGGTTATTAATAAAATTATTTTTCCTATTCTACAGGGGATTAAAGTGTAATTATTGTTACTATCGATATTTTTTTTTACTCTATAGGGCCCTTTGTATCTACTATCTATTTATCTAGATCCAAAAATCCTATTATCTAAATTTATGACCTCTCTAAAAGGCGAAGTTTTCTTGCATGAAAACGGTTAAACAAAGCTTTTATTTTATTTTTTTGTTAGCCCAACTAATATTTATATACGAAGCAAGTCAAACTAATACTTATATTCATTTCTTTAATGTTAGATAAATGATTTAGATTTCCTTACTTTCTACTCCACAGGGCCTTATATATATGCTATCTAAGGTATGACCGACTAAATATAGGAGATTTGGTTTTCCTTACCTTGACTATTTCTATTAAACAAAGCTTTTGCATTGTTATTAAAATTAAAACGTATAGAATAGGATGATGGTTACAGTCATCATTGGCTGAAAATTGACATTGATCGAAAAGCGGGATCTCTGAGCGTATGATATACAGTCGATTGGGTAAATTTAATTGCTGCTAGAGCAAGAAGTAGTTATATAGTGATAAGTGGTTAAACTAATGGGTACAGTGGATGCAAAAATTTTTCATATATTTTCTTATACCATATTTTCCAGCAATATTTTTATTAGATCTTATGTATATCATGCGATTTCTGGGCGGCCAAACCGAATCGTCATGATATTTATGAAGAATTATATTAATTATATCGCGATTTGTCACATTCACAACCTCTATGGTTAGTGCAAATAGTAGATCTTTGAGAAATTGGGTACCTATTTTCTTATTTTAAATTTGCCTACTCGAGTATCTACTATTATTGACCGATTTGTCTCCTAAGGGGCAATTGTCTTTTTATGTCTTTACAAGTCCTATACTGCCGGCATTTTTCAGCCTGGTCAAGTATTGTCCTAAGTCAATCCTTTCCTCAACAATCTGGTTGCTTGTGTGTTATTATGCTACAAATTTTCTATCCTTTGGGATTAAAATGAGCGCGACATGTCTAACTGCAAATTTATTTATTTTTTAAGCGCTTTATTTATAATAAGGTTCTCTTTGTGACTTTTTATTTTCTTCATTCTGGCTGGTTTTTTAATTTCCGATCTTGCGGTAACTTTTGGTATTTTGCATATTTCCACTTACGTAAGGTTTTTAGTCAAGCATTATATTGCGAAAAGTTATTATTTTATAAGGTTTGTGGTATAAATCTTCTACCTTGGCAGCCTTCATAGGTGTTATTTTGATTAACTTCTATGGAAACTACTACTGTGAATTAGCAAATTCTTGAACTTAGACGGTGCTAATGAAGCTGTCTTAATAAATTCTTCTATTGAGTGTGGCATTTTGCAGTGATTCATTTGTAATTATTTACTGTTGAGTTTAGATGGTTTAGGGTGTTAAATTTGAATATCATATCAATAGCACGATTACACAGGTTAAACTGCTAGCCAAACATCTGAATTGATTGGGTTAAATTTTGGCTCTGGTTCAGCTGGTGGGTCATATTTTAATATTCTATTTTCTAATGCTTCAGAGATTCTTTTTCCTATCTTGTAACCAGCTATGGGGTTAATTTTTGTCAACGAAGACATTTTAAGAAAGAGAAAATTAAAGAGAAAATAAAAATTAATTCCTGTTTCTTTGGGGGGTCGGAAAATGCTAATTTATGTTTATTTCTTTGTTTTTTACGTTTATTATTTAAAAGGTTTATTTCCAAAAATGTTTTTTCTTAAGGGAAAATTTGTTTGATTTAACATTTTTGAAATTTCTAATTTTTCTTACAAAATTTTCTGAAAATTTTTTTTTAAATGATGAATCGTTAAATACAGTTTATTTCTTTTTTTTATTATTAAAAATTAATTCCTATGCTATTTTCTTTTTTTTTATTTTGTTTTCTATGCCATCTTCAACACTCCAGTTGTTCACATTTTGGGCTTAAAAAAATTTTCTATTTTGGAAAAACATCAGTAAACATTTCACATTTAAGGAGTTTTATGAAGAAAAAATTCTTATTTTTATTAGCAAAAATCTACTTTTTGCCCGTAAACTGGGAGCCGTTAAGTTGCCAAATGCTTCTATTATAATCTTACAAATACCTAGGTAATAAATACATCTTAATATATAAAAAACACGTGTCACACAATTGAGGCCAATAGACTCCTAAACTACTGAACCGATTTTTAATTTGTTTTGCACCCAGTATGTAGTTTGATCTAACTTGAAATATAGGATAGGTGACTGGGTGAATAGGGTCTCGAGATATAGGCCAAAACGTAGCCCCGGGTACCCCTAGAGTGTGTTTATAGAATATGAATATCAAATGAAAGCTGTTGATGAGTGCTTTAGTAGGGGGTAATTTTTATACCCCTGGGTGACTAGGGTCTCGAGATATAGGCCAAAACGTGGACCCGGGTACCCCCATAGTGTGTTTATATAATATGGATATCAAATGAAAGCTGTTCATGAGTGCTTTAGTAGAGGGTAATTTTCATACGCCTGTGTGACTAGGGTCTCGAGCTATAGGCCAAAAAGTGGACACGTGTACCCCTAGAATGTGTTTATAGAATATTGATATCAAATGAAAGCTGTTGATGAGTGCTTTAGCAGAGGGTAATTTTCATACCCCTGGGTGACTAGGGTCTCGAGATATAGGCCAAAACGTGGACCCGGTACCCCTAGAATGTGTTTATAGAATGTGGATATCAAATGAAAGGTGTTGATTAGTGCTTTATTAGAGGGTAATTTTCATACCCCTGGTGGCTAGGGTCTCGAGACATAGGCCAAAACGTGGACCCGGGTACCCCTAGAATGTGTTTATAGAATATGGATATCAAATGAAAGCTGTGGATGAGTGCTTTAGCAGAGGGTAATTTTCATACCCCTGGGTGACTAGGGTCTCGAGATATAGGCCAAAACGTGGGCCAGTGAATGCCTAGACAGTGCTTATACAATATGGATATCAAATGAAAGCTGTTGATGAGTGCTTTAGTACAGAGTAATATATTATCCAGAGACGGACTTGGACTGGGATTAGGACTAGGACTGGGACTGGGACTGGAATAAAATACATACCACCTTCTGGACAGGCAATAAGGGATGCAGAATAATGAGAAGAAATTGAGAGAAGAGAAAAGAGAAAATAGAGAAAGAGAAGGAGATTGAGAAAAAGATAGAATGAGACGAAGATGGAGATAGATGGAGCGAAAAAGACGGAGGGAGGAGTGAATAAAAGGATTAGGAAAAAAGTGAATAGGACGGGGGTGGGGGGGTGGGGGGGGGGGGGGGGGGGGGGGCCTTGGGGGGGGGGGGGGGGGGGGGGGGGGGGGGGGGGGAGGAGTCAGACGGAAAAGCTTATCAAAGTGTATGCAGATTGGTCAAATTTAGGGCAAGACAACGTCTGCCGGGTCTTCTTGTAATAAGATAAATAATATATAATCCCGGTCATCCTTCAACAAGTTGTATAGCGCACGTAGAACTTCCAACAAGCTAATAGTGCATATGGTTTTACTCCACGTTTATTCCACTTCGCTATGCGTCGGTGGTGGTCGTTTTGGTTGCAGTTAACTAGAATGCCAGCCGAAAAAATATTTTTCCTTCTTTCCTTTGTGGCATTCAAGAATTTTTAAAATTTGCCTTGCACCCTTGTTGTCACTGTCGCTGTGATCCGCCCCTTTGCATTCACTATACCATTCGCCGTTGCAAAGTTGATGCCTTGGACTCCTTTGCAGAAAGTAAACTTTTTCAAAAATATTTTGTATCTGAAGTCTGCCTATACTTCAAGCAGCAGACGAGGGAGACT